>NC_065557.1:652414-1304829 GCF_022605725.1 Anthonomus grandis grandis | reverse complement strand
CACATCTCGTGAGAGTGCTTCATTTTCTAAATAGTGTTTGGATCGACTGGAAATAGTGTTTTTCTTTCGTAATGGGCCTGATTATACCCAAAAAACATCACTTTACTCCCATCCCCTTCTAATTGTTAGACTGAGATAGGGATATATAAATGAGAATTTAATTTTTCCACCTATTTTCTATATCATTGCTTCATTTTCTAAATAGTGTTTGGATCGACTGGGAATAGTGTTTTTCTTCCGTAATGTGCCTAATTATACCCGAAAAACATCACTTTATTCCCATCCTCTTCTAATTGTTAGACTGAGATAGGGATATATAAATGAGAATTTAATTTTTCCATCTATTTTCTATATCATTGCTTCATTTTCTAAATAGTGTTTGGATCGACTGGAAATAGTGTTTTTTCTTTCGTAATGGGGCCTGGATTATACCCAAAAAACATCACTTTACTCCCATCCCCTTCTAATTGTTAGACTGAGATAGGGATATATAAATGAGAATTTAATTTTTCCACCTATTTTCTATATCATTGCTTCATTTTCTAAATAGTGTTTGGATCGACTGGGAATAGTGTTTTTCTTCCGTAATGTGCCTAATTATACCCGAAAAACATCACTTTATTCCCATCCTCTTCTAATTGTTAGACTGAGATAGGGATATATAAATGAGAATTTAATTTTTCCATCTATTTTCTATATCATTGCTTCATTTTCTAAATAGTGTTTGGATCGACTGGAAATAGTGTTTTTCTTTCGTAATGGGCCTGATTATACCCAAAAAACATCACTTTACTCCCATCCCCTTCTAATTGTTAGACTGAGATAGGGATATATAAATGAGAATTTAATTTTTCCACCTATTTTCTATATCAATGCTTCATTTTCTAAATAGTGTTTGGATCGACTGGGAATAGTGTTTTTCTTCCGTAATGTGCCTAATTATACCCGAAAAACATCACTTTATTCCCATCCTCTTCTAATTGTTAGACTGAGATAGGGATATATAAATGAGAATTTAATTTTTCCATCTATTTTCTATATCATTGCTTCATTTTCTAAATAGTGTTTGGATCGACTGGAAATAGTGTTTTTCTTTCGTAATGTGCCTAATTATACCCGAAAAACATCACTTTACTCCCATCCCCTTCTAATTGTTAGACTGAGATAGGGATATATAAATGAGAATTTAATTTTTCCACCTATTTTCTATATCAATGCTTCATTTTCTAAATAGTGTTTGGATCGACTGGAAATAGTGTTTTTTCTTTCGTAATGGGCCCTGATTATACCCAAAAAACATCACTTTACTCCCATCCCCTTCTAATTGTTAGACTGAGATAGGGATATATAAATGAGAATTTAATTTTTCCACCTATTTTCTATATCATTGACACATCTCGTGAGAGTTCATTTTCTAAATAGTGTTTGGATCGACTGGGAATAGTGTTTTTCTTCCGTAATGTGCCTAATTATACCCGAAAAACATCACTTTATTCCCATCCTCTTCTAATTGTTAGACTGAGATAGGGATATATAAATGAGAATTTAATTTTTCCATCTATTTTCTATATCATTGCTTCATTTTCTAAATAGTGTTTGGATCGACTGGAAATAGTGTTTTTCTTTCGTAATGGGCCTGATTATACCCAAAAAACATCACTTTACTCCCATCCCCTTCTAATTGTTAGACTGAGATAGGGATATATAAATGAGAATTTAATTTTTCCACCTATTTTCTATATCATTGCTTCATTTTCTAAATAGTGTTTGGATCGACTGGGAATAGTGTTTTTCTTCCGTAATGTGCCTAATTATACCCGAAAAACATCACTTTATTCCCATCCTCTTCTAATTGTTAGACTGAGATAGGGATATATAAATGAGAATTTAATTTTTCCATCTATTTTCTATATCATTGCTTCATTTTCTAAATAGTGTTTGGATCGACTGGAAATAGTGTTTTTCTTTCGTAATGGGCCTGATTATACCCAAAAAACATCACTTTACTCCCATCCCCTTCTAATTGTTAGACTGAGATAGGGATATATAAATGAGAATTTAATTTTTCCACCTATTTTCTATATCATTGCTTCATTTTCTAAATAGTGTTTGGATCGACTGGGAATAGTGTTTTTCTTCCGTAATGTGCCTAATTATACCCGAAAAACATCACTTTATTCCCATCCTCTTCTAATTGTTAGACTGAGATAGGGATATATAAATGAGAATTTAATTTTTCCACCTATTTTCTATATCATTGCTTCATTTTCTAAATAGTGTTTGGATCGACTGGAAATAGTGTTTTTCTTTCGTAATGGGCCTGATTATACCCAAAAAACATCACTTTACTCCCATCCCCTTCTAATTGTTAGACTGAGATAGGGATATATAAATGAGAATTTAATTTTTCCACCTATTTTCTATATCATTGCTTCATTTTCTAAATAGTGTTTGGATCGACTGGGAATAGTGTTTTTCTTCCGTAATGTGCCTAATTATACCCGAAAAACATCACTTTATTCCCATCCTCTTCTAATTGTTAGACTGAGATAGGGATATATAAATGAGAATTTAATTTTTCCATCTATTTTCTATATCATTGCTTCATTTTCTAAATAGTGTTTGGATCGACTGGAAATAGTGTTTTTCTTTCGTAATGGGCCTGATTATACCCAAAAAACATCACTTTACTCCCATCCCCTTCTAATTGTTAGACTGAGATAGGGATATATAAATGAGAATTTAATTTTTCCACCTATTTTCTATATCATTGCTTCATTTTCTAAATAGTGTTTGGATCGACTGGGAATAGTGTTTTTCTTCCGTAATGTGCCTAATTATACCCGAAAAACATCACTTTATTCCCATCCTCTTCTAATTGTTAGACTGAGATAGGGATATATAAATGAGAATTTAATTTTTCCATCTATTTTCTATATCATTGCTTCATTTTCTAAATAGTGTTTGGATCGACTGGGAATAGTGTTTTTCTTCCGTAATGTGCCTAATTATACCCGAAAAACATCACTTTATTCCCATCCTCTTCTAATTGTTAGACTGAGATAGGGATATATAAATGAGAATTTAATTTTTCCACCTATTTTCTATATCATTGCTTCATTTTCTAAATAGTGTTTGGATCGACTGGAAATAGTGTTTTTCTTTCGTAATGGGCCTGATTATACCCAAAAAACATCACTTTACTCCCATCCCCTTCTAATTGTTAGACTGAGATAGGGATATATAAATGAGAATTTAATTTTTCCACCTATTTTCTATATCATTGCTTCATTTTCTAAATAGTGTTTGGATCGACTGGGAATAGTGTTTTTCTTCCGTAATGTGCCTAATTATACCCGAAAAACATCACTTTATTCCCATCCTCTTCTAATTGTTAGACTGAGATAGGGATATATAAATGAGAATTTAATTTTTCCATCTATTTTCTATATCATTGCTTCATTTTCTAAATAGTGTTTGGATCGACTGGGAATAGTGTTTTTCTTCCGTAATGTGCCTAATTATACCCGAAAAACATCACTTTATTCCCATCCTCTTCTAATTGTTAGACTGAGATAGGGATATATAAATGAGAATTAATTTTTCCATCTATTTTCTATATCATTGCTTCATTTTCTAAATAGTGTTTGGATCGACTGGGAATAGTGTTTTTCTTCCGTAATGTGCCTAATTATACCCGAAAAACATCACTTTATTCCCATCCTCTTCTAATTGTTAGACTGAGATAGGGATATATAAATGAGAATTTAATTTTTTCATCTATTTTCTATATCATTGCTTCATTTTCTAAATAGTGTTTGGATCGACTGGGAATAGTGTTTTTCTTCCGTAATGTGCCTAATTATACCCGAAAAACATCACTTTACTCCCATCCCCTTCTAATTGTTAGACTGAGATAGGGATATATAAATGAGAATTTAATTTTTCCATCTATTTTCTATATCATTGCTTCATTTTCTAAATAGTGTTTGGATCGACTGGAAATAGTGTTTTTCTTTCGTAATGGGCCTGATTATACCCAAAAAACATCACTTTACTCCCATCCCCTTCTAATTGTTAGACTGAGATAGGGATATATAAATGAGAATTTAATTTTTCCACCTATTTTCTATATCATTGCTTCATTTTCTAAATAGTGTTTGGATCGACTGGAAATAGTGTTTTTCTTTCGTAATGGGCCTGATTATACCCAAAAAACATCACTTTACTCCCATCCCCTTCTAATTGTTAGACTGAGATAGGGATATATAAATGAGAATTTAATTTTTCCACCTATTTTCTATATCATTGCTTCATTTTCTAAATAGTGTTTGGATCGACTGGAAATAGTGTTTTTCTTTCGTAATGTGCCTAATTATACCCGAAAAACATCACTTTACTCCCATCCCCTTCTAATTGTTAGACTGAGATAGGGATATATAAATGAGAATTTAATTTTTCCATCTATTTTCTATATCATTGCTTCATTTTCTAAATAGTGTTTGGATCGACTGGGAATAGTGTTTTTCTTCCGTAATGTGCCTAATTATACCCGAAAAACATCACTTTATTCCCATCCTCTTCTAATTGTTAGACTGAGATAGGGATATATAAATGAGAATTTAATTTTTCCATCTATTTTCTATATCATTGCTTCATTTTCTAAATAGTGTTTGGATCGACTGGAAATAGTGTTTTTCTTTCGTAATGTGCCTAATTATACCCGAAAAACATCACTTTACTCCCATCCCCTTCTAATTGTTAGACTGAGATAGGGATATATAAATGAGAATTTAATTTTTCCACCTATTTTCTATATCAATGCTTCATTTTCTAAATAGTGTTTGGATCGACTGGAAATAGTGTTTTTCTTTCGTAATGGGCCTGATTATACCCAAAAAACATCACTTTACTCCCATCCCCTTCTAATTGTTAGACTGAGATAGGGATATATAAATGAGAATTTAATTTTTCCACCTATTTTCTATATCATTGCTTCATTTTCTAAATAGTGTTTGGATCGACTGGGAATAGTGTTTTTCTTCCGTAATGTGCCTAATTATACCCGAAAAACATCACTTTATTCCCATCCTCTTCTAATTGTTAGACTGAGATAGGGATATATAAATGAGAATTTAATTTTTCCATCTATTTTCTATATCATTGCTTCATTTTCTAAATAGTGTTTGGATCGACTGGAAATAGTGTTTTTCTTTCGTAATGGGCCTGATTATACCCAAAAAACATCACTTTACTCCCATCCCCTTCTAATTGTTAGACTGAGATAGGGATATATAAATGAGAATTTAATTTTTCCACCTATTTTCTATATCATTGCTTCATTTTCTAAATAGTGTTTGGATCGACTGGGAATAGTGTTTTTCTTCCGTAATGTGCCTAATTATACCCGAAAAACATCACTTTATTCCCATCCTCTTCTAATTGTTAGACTGAGATAGGGATATATAAATGAGAATTTAATTTTTCCACCTATTTTCTATATCATTGCTTCATTTTCTAAATAGTGTTTGGATCGACTGGAAATAGTGTTTTTCTTTCGTAATGGGCCTGATTATACCCAAAAAACATCACTTTACTCCCATCCCCTTCTAATTGTTAGACTGAGATAGGGATATATAAATGAGAATTTAATTTTTCCACCTATTTTCTATATCATTGCTTCATTTTCTAAATAGTGTTTGGATCGACTGGGGAATAGTGTTTTTCTTCCGTAATGTGCCTAATTATACCCGAAAAACATCACTTTATTCCCATCCTCTTCTAATTGTTAGACTGAGATAGGGATATATAAATGAGAATTAAATTTTTCCACCTATTTTCTATATCATTGCTTCATTTTCTAAATAGTGTTTGGATCGACTGGAAATAGTGTTTTTCTTTCGTAATGTGCCTAATTATACCCGAAAAACATCACTTTATTCCCATCCTCTTCTAATTGTTAGACTGAGATAGGGATATATAAATGAGAATTTAATTTTTCCATCTATTTTCTATATCATTGCTTCATTTTCTAAATAGTGTTTGGATCGACTGGGAATAGTGTTTTTCTTCCGTAATGTGCCTAATTATACCCGAAAAACATCACTTTATTCCCATCCTCTTCTAATTGTTAGACTGAGATAGGGATATATAAATGAGAATTTAATTTTTCCATCTATTTTCTATATCATTGCTTCATTTTCTAAATAGTGTTTGGATCGACTGGGAATAGTGTTTTTCTTCCGTAATGTGCCTAATTATACCCGAAAAACATCACTTTATTCCCATCCTCTTCTAATTGTTAGACTGAGATAGGGATATATAAATGAGAATTTAATTTTTCCATCTATTTTCTATATCATTGCTTCATTTTCTAAATAGTGTTTGGATCGACTGGGAATAGTGTTTTTCTTCCGTAATGTGCCTAATTATACCCGAAAAACATCACTTTATTCCCATCCTCTTCTAATTGTTAGACTGAGATAGGGATATATAAATGAGAATTTAATTTTTCCACCTATTTTCTATATCATTGCTTCATTTTCTAAATAGTGTTTGGATCGACTGGAAATAGTGTTTTTCTTTCGTAATGGGCCTGATTATACCCAAAAAACATCACTTTACTCCCATCCCCTTCTAATTGTTAGACTGAGATAGGGATATATAAATGAGAATTTAATTTTTCCACCTATTTTCTATATCATTGCTTCATTTTCTAAATAGTGTTTGGATCGACTGGGAATAGTGTTTTTCTTCCGTAATGTGCCTAATTATACCCGAAAAACATCACTTTATTCCCATCCTCTTCTAATTGTTAGACTGAGATAGGGATATATAAATGAGAATTTAATTTTTCCATCTATTTTCTATATCATTGCTTCATTTTCTAAATAGTGTTTGGATCGACTGGAAATAGTGTTTTTCTTTCGTAATGGGCCTGATTATACCCAAAAAACATCACTTTACTCCCATCCCCTTCTAATTGTTAGACTGAGATAGGGATATATAAATGAGAATTTAATTTTTCCACCTATTTTCTATATCATTGCTTCATTTTCTAAATAGTGTTTGGATCGACTGGGAATAGTGTTTTTTCTTCCGTAATGTGCCTAATTATACCCGAAAAACATCACTTTATTCCCATCCTCTTCTAATTGTTAGACTGAGATAGGGATATATAAATGAGAATTTAATTTTTCCATCTATTTTCTATATCATTGCTTCATTTTCTAAATAGTGTTTGGATCGACTGGAAATAGTGTTTTTCTTTCGTAATGGGCCTGATTATACCCAAAAAACATCACTTTACTCCCATCCCCTTCTAATTGTTAGACTGAGATAGGGATATATAAATGAGAATTTAATTTTTCCACCTATTTTCTATATCAATGCTTCATTTTCTAAATAGTGTTTGGATCGACTGGGAATAGTGTTTTTCTTCCGTAATGTGCCTAATTATACCCGAAAAACATCACTTTATTCCCATCCTCTTCTAATTGTTAGACTGAGATAGGGATATATAAATGAGAATTTAATTTTTCCATCTATTTTCTATATCATTGCTTCATTTTCTAAATAGTGTTTGGATCGACTGGAAATAGTGTTTTTCTTTCGTAATGTGCCTAATTATACCCGAAAAACATCACTTTACTCCCATCCCCTTCTAATTGTTAGACTGAGATAGGGATATATAAATGAGAATTTAATTTTTCCACCTATTTTCTATATCAATGCTTCATTTTCTAAATAGTGTTTGGATCGACTGGAAATAGTGTTTTTCTTTCGTAATGGGCCTGATTATACCCAAAAAACATCACTTTACTCCCATCCCCTTCTAATTGTTAGACTGAGATAGGGATATATAAATGAGAATTTAATTTTTCCACCTATTTTCTATATCATTGCTTCATTTTCTAAATAGTGTTTGGATCGACTGGGAATAGTGTTTTTCTTCCGTAATGTGCCTAATTATACCCGAAAAACATCACTTTATTCCCATCCTCTTCTAATTGTTAGACTGAGATAGGGATATATAAATGAGAATTTAATTTTTCCATCTATTTTCTATATCATTGCTTCATTTTCTAAATAGTGTTTGGATCGACTGGGAATAGTGTTTTTCTTCCGTAATGTGCCTAATTATACCCGAAAAACATCACTTTATTCCCATCCTCTTCTAATTGTTAGACTGAGATAGGGATATATAAATGAGAATTAATTTTTCCATCTATTTTCTATATCATTGCTTCATTTTCTAAATAGTGTTTGGATCGACTGGGAATAGTGTTTTTCTTCCGTAATGTGCCTAATTATACCCGAAAAACATCACTTTATTCCCATCCTCTTCTAATTGTTAGACTGAGATAGGGATATATAAATGAGAATTTAATTTTTTCATCTATTTTCTATATCATTGCTTCATTTTCTAAATAGTGTTTGGATCGACTGGGAATAGTGTTTTTCTTCCGTAATGTGCCTAATTATACCCGAAAAACATCACTTTACTCCCATCCCCTTCTAATTGTTAGACTGAGATAGGGATATATAAATGAGAATTTAATTTTTCCATCTATTTTCTATATCATTGCTTCATTTTCTAAATAGTGTTTGGATCGACTGGAAATAGTGTTTTTCTTTCGTAATGGGCCTGATTATACCCAAAAAACATCACTTTACTCCCATCCCCTTCTAATTGTTAGACTGAGATAGGGATATATAAATGAGAATTTAATTTTTCCACCTATTTTCTATATCATTGCTTCATTTTCTAAATAGTGTTTGGATCGACTGGAAATAGTGTTTTTTCTTTCGTAATGGGCCTGATTATACCCAAAAAACATCACTTTACTCCCATCCCCTTCTAATTGTTAGACTGAGATAGGGATATATAAATGAGAATTTAATTTTTCCACCTATTTTCTATATCATTGCTTCATTTTCTAAATAGTGTTTGGATCGACTGGAAATAGTGTTTTTCTTTCGTAATGTGCCTAATTATACCCGAAAAACATCACTTTACTCCCATCCCCTTCTAATTGTTAGACTGAGATAGGGATATATAAATGAGAATTTAATTTTTCCATCTATTTTCTATATCATTGCTTCATTTTCTAAATAGTGTTTGGATCGACTGGGAATAGTGTTTTTCTTCCGTAATGTGCCTAATTATACCCGAAAAACATCACTTTATTCCCATCCTCTTCTAATTGTTAGACTGAGATAGGGATATATAAATGAGAATTTAATTTTTCCATCTATTTTCTATATCATTGCTTCATTTTCTAAATAGTGTTTGGATCGACTGGAAATAGTGTTTTTCTTTCGTAATGTGCCTAATTATACCCGAAAAACATCACTTTACTCCCATCCCCTTCTAATTGTTAGACTGAGATAGGGAATATATAAATGAGAATTTAATTTTTCCACCTATTTTCTATATCAATGCTTCATTTTCTAAATAGTGTTTGGATCGACTGGAAATAGTGTTTTTCTTTCGTAATGGGCCTGATTATACCCAAAAAACATCACTTTACTCCCATCCCCTTCTAATTGTTAGACTGAGATAGGGATATATAAATGAGAATTTAATTTTTCCACCTATTTTCTATATCATTGCTTCATTTTCTAAATAGTGTTTGGATCGACTGGGAATAGTGTTTTTCTTCCGTAATGTGCCTAATTATACCCGAAAAACATCACTTTATTCCCATCCTCTTCTAATTGTTAGACTGAGATAGGGATATATAAATGAGAATTTAATTTTTCCATCTATTTTCTATATCATTGCTTCATTTTCTAAATAGTGTTTGGATCGACTGGAAATAGTGTTTTTCTTTCGTAATGGGCCTGATTATACCCAAAAAACATCACTTTACTCCCATCCCCTTCTAATTGTTAGACTGAGATAGGGATATATAAATGAGAATTTAATTTTTCCACCTATTTTCTATATCATTGCTTCATTTTCTAAATAGTGTTTGGATCGACTGGGAATAGTGTTTTTCTTCCGTAATGTGCCTAATTATACCCGAAAAACATCACTTTATTCCCATCCTCTTCTAATTGTTAGACTGAGATAGGGATATATAAATGAGAATTTAATTTTTCCACCTATTTTCTATATCATTGCTTCATTTTCTAAATAGTGTTTGGATCGACTGGAAATAGTGTTTTTCTTTCGTAATGGGCCTGATTATACCCAAAAAACATCACTTTACTCCCATCCCCTTCTAATTGTTAGACTGAGATAGGGATATATAAATGAGAATTTAATTTTTCCACCTATTTTCTATATCATTGCTTCATTTTCTAAATAGTGTTTGGATCGACTGGGAATAGTGTTTTTCTTCCGTAATGTGCCTAATTATACCCGAAAAACATCACTTTATTCCCATCCTC
Organism: Anthonomus grandis grandis; assembly: GCF_022605725.1. Lineage (NCBI taxonomy): Eukaryota > Metazoa > Arthropoda > Insecta > Coleoptera > Curculionidae > Anthonomus > Anthonomus grandis. The sequence continues at coordinate 1,294,431 of NC_065557.1, read as the reverse complement.
TTCTAATTGTTAGACTGAGATAGGGATATATAAATGAGAATTAAATTTTTCCACCTATTTTCTATATCATTGCTTCATTTTCTAAATAGTGTTTGGATCGACTGGAAATAGTGTTTTTCTTTCGTAATGTGCCTAATTATACCCGAAAAACATCACTTTATTCCCATCCTCTTCTAATTGTTAGACTGAGATAGGGATATATAAATGAGAATTTAATTTTTCCATCTATTTTCTATATCATTGCTTCATTTTCTAAATAGTGTTTGGATCGACTGGGAATAGTGTTTTTCTTCCGTAATGTGCCTAATTATACCCGAAAAACATCACTTTATTCCCATCCTCTTCTAATTGTTAGACTGAGATAGGGATATATAAATGAGAATTTAATTTTTCCATCTATTTTCTATATCATTGCTTCATTTTCTAAATAGTGTTTGGATCGACTGGGAATAGTGTTTTTCTTCCGTAATGTGCCTAATTATACCCGAAAAACATCACTTTATTCCCATCCTCTTCTAATTGTTAGACTGAGATAGGGATATATAAATGAGAATTTAATTTTTCCATCTATTTTCTATATCATTGCTTCATTTTCTAAATAGTGTTTGGATCGACTGGGAATAGTGTTTTTCTTCCGTAATGTGCCTAATTATACCCGAAAAACATCACTTTATTCCCATCCTCTTCTAATTGTTAGACTGAGATAGGGATATATAAATGAGAATTTAATTTTTCCACCTATTTTCTATATCATTGCTTCATTTTCTAAATAGTGTTTGGATCGACTGGAAATAGTGTTTTTCTTTCGTAATGGGCCTGATTATACCCAAAAAACATCACTTTACTCCCATCCCCTTCTAATTGTTAGACTGAGATAGGGATATATAAATGAGAATTTAATTTTTCCACCTATTTTCTATATCATTGCTTCATTTTCTAAATAGTGTTTGGATCGACTGGGAATAGTGTTTTTCTTCCGTAATGTGCCTAATTATACCCGAAAAACATCACTTTATTCCCATCCTCTTCTAATTGTTAGACTGAGATAGGGATATATAAATGAGAATTTAATTTTTCCATCTATTTTCTATATCATTGCTTCATTTTCTAAATAGTGTTTGGATCGACTGGAAATAGTGTTTTTCTTTCGTAATGGGCCTGATTATACCCAAAAAACATCACTTTACTCCCATCCCCTTCTAATTGTTAGACTGAGATAGGGATATATAAATGAGAATTTAATTTTTCCACCTATTTTCTATATCATTGCTTCATTTTCTAAATAGTGTTTGGATCGACTGGGAATAGTGTTTTTCTTCCGTAATGTGCCTAATTATACCCGAAAAACATCACTTTATTCCCATCCTCTTCTAATTGTTAGACTGAGATAGGGATATATAAATGAGAATTTAATTTTTCCATCTATTTTCTATATCATTGCTTCATTTTCTAAATAGTGTTTGGATCGACTGGAAATAGTGTTTTTCTTTCGTAATGGGCCTGATTATACCCAAAAAACATCACTTTACTCCCATCCCCTTCTAATTGTTAGACTGAGATAGGGATATATAAATGAGAATTTAATTTTTCCACCTATTTTCTATATCATTGCTTCATTTTCTAAATAGTGTTTGGATCGACTGGGAATAGTGTTTTTCTTCCGTAATGTGCCTAATTATACCCGAAAAACATCACTTTATTCCCATCCTCTTCTAATTGTTAGACTGAGATAGGGATATATAAATGAGAATTTAATTTTTCCACCTATTTTCTATATCATTGCTTCATTTTCTAAATAGTGTTTGGATCGACTGGAAATAGTGTTTTTCTTTCGTAATGGGCCTGATTATACCCAAAAAACATCACTTTACTCCCATCCCCTTCTAATTGTTAGACTGAGATAGGGATATATAAATGAGAATTTAATTTTTCCACCTATTTTCTATATCATTGCTTCATTTTCTAAATAGTGTTTGGATCGACTGGGAATAGTGTTTTTCTTCCGTAATGTGCCTAATTATACCCGAAAAACATCACTTTATTCCCATCCTCTTCTAATTGTTAGACTGAGATAGGGATATATAAATGAGAATTTAATTTTTCCATCTATTTTCTATATCATTGCTTCATTTTCTAAATAGTGTTTGGATCGACTGGAAATAGTGTTTTTCTTTCGTAATGGGCCTGATTATACCCAAAAAACATCACTTTACTCCCATCCCCTTCTAATTGTTAGACTGAGATAGGGATATATAAATGAGAATTTAATTTTTCCACCTATTTTCTATATCATTGCTTCATTTTCTAAATAGTGTTTGGATCGACTGGGAATAGTGTTTTTCTTCCGTAATGTGCCTAATTATACCCGAAAAACATCACTTTATTCCCATCCTCTTCTAATTGTTAGACTGAGATAGGGATATATAAATGAGAATTTAATTTTTCCATCTATTTTCTATATCATTGCTTCATTTTCTAAATAGTGTTTGGATCGACTGGGAATAGTGTTTTTCTTCCGTAATGTGCCTAATTATACCCGAAAAACATCACTTTATTCCCATCCTCTTCTAATTGTTAGACTGAGATAGGGATATATAAATGAGAATTTAATTTTTCCACCTATTTTCTATATCATTGCTTCATTTTCTAAATAGTGTTTGGATCGACTGGAAATAGTGTTTTTCTTTCGTAATGGGCCTGATTATACCCAAAAAACATCACTTTACTCCCATCCCCTTCTAATTGTTAGACTGAGATAGGGATATATAAATGAGAATTTAATTTTTCCACCTATTTTCTATATCATTGCTTCATTTTCTAAATAGTGTTTGGATCGACTGGGAATAGTGTTTTTCTTCCGTAATGTGCCTAATTATACCCGAAAAACATCACTTTATTCCCATCCTCTTCTAATTGTTAGACTGAGATAGGGATATATAAATGAGAATTTAATTTTTCCATCTATTTTCTATATCATTGCTTCATTTTCTAAATAGTGTTTGGATCGACTGGGAATAGTGTTTTTCTTTCGTAATGTGCCTAATTATACCCGAAAAACATCACTTTACTCCCATCCCCTTCTAATTGTTAGACTGAGATAGGGATATATAAATGAGAATTTAATTTTTCCACCTATTTTCTATATCATTGCTTCATTTTCTAAATAGTGTTTGGATCGACTGGAAATAGTGTTTTTCTTTCGTAATGGGCCTGATTATACCCAAAAAACATCACTTTACTCCCATCCCCTTCTAATTGTTAGACTGAGATAGGGATATATAAATGAGAATTTAATTTTTCCACCTATTTTCTATATCATTGCTTCATTTTCTAAATAGTGTTTGGATCGACTGGGAATAGTGTTTTTCTTCCGTAATGTGCCTAATTATACCCGAAAAACATCACTTTATTCCCATCCTCTTCTAATTGTTAGACTGAGATAGGGATATATAAATGAGAATTTAATTTTTCCATCTATTTTCTATATCATTGCTTCATTTTCTAAATAGTGTTTGGATCGACTGGGAATAGTGTTTTTCTTCCGTAATGTGCCTAATTATACCCGAAAAACATCACTTTATTCCCATCCTCTTCTAATTGTTAGACTGAGATAGGGATATATAAATGAGAATTTAATTTTTCCATCTATTTTCTATATCATTGCTTCATTTTCTAAATAGTGTTTGGATCGACTGGAAATAGTGTTTTTCTTTCGTAATGGGCCTGATTATACCCAAAAAACATCACTTTACTCCCATCCTCTTCTAATTGTTAGACTGAGATAGGGATATATAAATGAGAATTTAATTTTTCCATCTATTTTCTATATCATTGCTTCATTTTCTAAATAGTGTTTGGATCGACTGGAAATAGTGTTTTTCTTTCGTAATGTGCCTAATTATACCCGAAAAACATCACTTTACTCCCATCCCCTTCTAATTGTTAGACTGAGATAGGGATATATAAATGAGAATTTAATTTTTCCACCTATTTTCTATATCATTGCTTCATTTTCTAAATAGTGTTTGGATCGACTGGAAATAGTGTTTTTCTTTCGTAATGTGCCTAATTATACCCGAAAAACATCACTTTACTCCCATCCCCTTCTAATTGTTAGACTGAGATAGGGATATATAAATGAGAATTTAATTTTTCCACCTATTTTCTATATCATTGCTTCATTTTCTAAATAGTGTTTGGATCGACTGGAAATAGTGTTTTTCTTTCGTAATGTGCCTAATTATACCCGAAAAACATCACTTTATTCCCATCCTCTTCTAATTGTTAGACTGAGATAGGGATATATAAATGAGAATTTAATTTTTCCATCTATTTTCTATATCATGGCTTCATTTTCTAAATAGTGTTTGGATCGACTGGAAATAGTGTTTTTCTTTCGTAATGTGCCTAATTATACCCGAAAAACATCACTTTATTCCCATCCTCTTCTAATTGTTAGACTGAGATAGGGATATATAAATGAGAATTTAATTTTTCCATCTATTTTCTATATCATTGCTTCATTTTCTAAATAGTGTTTGGATCGACTGGGAATAGTGTTTTTCTTTCGTAATGTGCCTAATTATACCCAAAAAACATCACTTTACTCCCATCCCCTTCTAATTGTTAGACTGAGATAGGGATATATAAATGAGAATTGAATTTTTCCATCTATTTTCTATATCATGGCTTCATTTTCTAAATAGTGTTTGGATCGACTGAAAATAGTGTTTTTCTTTCGTAATGGGCCTGATTATACCCAAAAAACATCACTTTACTCCCATCCCCTTCTAATTGTTAGACTGAGATAGGGATATATAAATGAGAATTGAATTTTTCCATCTATTTTCTATATCATGGCTTCATTTTCTAAATAGTGTTTGGATCGACTGGAAATAGTGTTTTTCTTTCGTAATGTGCCTGATTATACCCAAAAAACATCACTTTACTCCCATCCCCTTCTAATTGTTAGACTGAGATAGGGATATATAAATGAGAATTTAATTTTTCCATCTATTTTCTATATCATTGCTTCATTTTCTAAATAGTGTTTGGATCGACTGGAAATAGTGTTTTTCTTTCGTAATGTGCCTAATTATACCCGAAAAACATCACTTTATTCCCATCCTCTTCTAATTGTTAGACTGAGATAGGGATATATAAATGAGAATTGAATTTTTCCATCTATTTTCTATATCATGGCTTCATTTTCTAAATAGTGTTTGGATCGACTGGAAATAGTGTTTTTCTTTCGTAATGTGCCTGATTATACCCAAAAAACATCACTTTACTCCCATCCCCTTCTAATTGTTAGACTGAGATAGGGATATATAAATGAGAATTGAATTTTTCCATCTATTTTCTATATCATGGCTTCATTTTCTAAATAGTGTTTGGATCGACTGGAAATAGTGTTTTTCTTTCGTAATGTGCCTGATTATACCCAAAAAACATCACTTTACTCCCATCCCCTTCTAATTGTTAGACTGAGATAGGGATATATAAATGAGAATTTAATTTTTCCATCTATTTTCTATATCATTGCTTCATTTTCTAAATAGTGTTTGGATCGACTGGAAATAGTGTTTTTCTTTCGTAATGTGCCTAATTATACCCGAAAAACATCACTTTATTCCCATCCTCTTCTAATTGTTAGACTGAGATAGGGATATATAAATGAGAATTTAATTTTTCCATCTATTTTCTATATCATTGCTTCATTTTCTAAATAGTGTTTGGATCGACTGGGAATAGTGTTTTTCTTTCGTAATGTGCCTAATTATACCCAAAAAACATCACTTTACTCCCATCCCCTTCTAATTGTTAGACTGAGATAGGGATATATAAATGAGAATTGAATTTTTCCATCTATTTTCTATATCATGGCTTCATTTTCTAAATAGTGTTTGGATCGACTGAAAATAGTGTTTTTCTTTCGTAATGGGCCTGATTATACCCAAAAAACATCACTTTACTCCCATCCCCTTCTAATTGTTAGACTGAGATAGGGATATATAAATGAGAATTGAATTTTTCCATCTATTTTCTATATCATGGCTTCATTTTCTAAATAGTGTTTGGATCGACTGGAAATAGTGTTTTTCTATCGTAATGTACCTAATTATACCCGAAAAACATCACTTTACTCCCATCCCCTTCTAATTGTTAGACTGAGATAGGGATATATAAATGAGAATTCAATTTTTCCACCTATTTTCTATATCATTGCTTCATTTTCTAAATAGTGTTTGGATCGACTGGAAATAGTGTTTTTCTTTCGTAATGGGCCTAATTGTACCAGAAAAACATCACTTTAATCCCATCCTCTTCTAATTGTTAGACTGAGATAGGGATATATAAATGAGAATTTAATTTTTCCATCTGTTTTCTATATCATTGCTTCATTTTCTAAATAGTGTTTCGATCGACTGGAAATAGTGTTTTTCTTTCGTAATGTGCCTAATTGTACCAGAAAAACATCACTTTAATCCCATCCTCTTCTAATTGTTAGACTGAGATAGGAATATATAAATGAGAATTTAATTTTTCCACCTATTTTCTATATCATTGCTTCATTTTCTAAATAGTGTTTGGATCGACTGGAAATAGTGTTTTTCTTTCGTAATGTGCCTAATTATACCCGAAAAACATCACTTTATTCCCATCCTCTTCTAATTGTTAGACTGAGATAGGGATATATAAATGAGAATTTAATTTTTCCATCTATTTTCTATATCATGGCTTCATTTTCTAAATAGTGTTTGGATCGACTGGAAATAGTGTTTTTCTTTCGTAATGTGCCTAATTATACCCGAAAAACATCACTTTATTCCCATCCTCTTCTAATTGTTAGACTGAGATAGGGATATATAAATGAGAATTTAATTTTTCCATCTATTTTCTATATCATTGCTTCATTTTCTAAATAGTGTTTGGATCGACTGGGAATAGTGTTTTTCTTTCGTAATGTGCCTAATTATACCCAAAAAACATCACTTTACTCCCATCCCCTTCTAATTGTTAGACTGAGATAGGGATATATAAATGAGAATTGAATTTTTCCATCTATTTTCTATATCATGGCTTCATTTTCTAAATAGTGTTTGGATCGACTGAAAATAGTGTTTTTCTTTCGTAATGGGCCTGATTATACCCAAAAAACATCACTTTACTCCCATCCCCTTCTAATTGTTAGACTGAGATAGGGATATATAAATGAGAATTGAATTTTTCCATCTATTTTCTATATCATGGCTTCATTTTCTAAATAGTGTTTGGATCGACTGGAAATAGTGTTTTTCTTTCGTAATGTGCCTGATTATACCCAAAAAACATCACTTTACTCCCATCCCCTTCTAATTGTTAGACTGAGATAGGGATATATAAATGAGAATTTAATTTTTCCATCTATTTTCTATATCATTGCTTCATTTTCTAAATAGTGTTTGGATCGACTGGAAATAGTGTTTTTCTTTCGTAATGTGCCTAATTATACCCGAAAAACATCACTTTATTCCCATCCTCTTCTAATTGTTAGACTGAGATAGGGATATATAAATGAGAATTGAATTTTTCCATCTATTTTCTATATCATGGCTTCATTTTCTAAATAGTGTTTGGATCGACTGGAAATAGTGTTTTTCTTTCGTAATGTGCCTGATTATACCCAAAAAACATCACTTTACTCCCATCCCCTTCTAATTGTTAGACTGAGATAGGGATATATAAATGAGAATTGAATTTTTCCATCTATTTTCTATATCATGGCTTCATTTTCTAAATAGTGTTTGGATCGACTGGAAATAGTGTTTTTCTTTCGTAATGTGCCTGATTATACCCAAAAAACATCACTTTACTCCCATCCCCTTCTAATTGTTAGACTGAGATAGGGATATATAAATGAGAATTTAATTTTTCCATCTATTTTCTATATCATTGCTTCATTTTCTAAATAGTGTTTGGATCGACTGGAAATAGTGTTTTTCTTTCGTAATGTGCCTAATTATACCCGAAAAACATCACTTTATTCCCATCCTCTTCTAATTGTTAGACTGAGATAGGGATATATAAATGAGAATTTAATTTTTCCATCTATTTTCTATATCATTGCTTCATTTTCTAAATAGTGTTTGGATCGACTGGGAATAGTGTTTTTCTTTCGTAATGTGCCTAATTATACCCAAAAAACATCACTTTACTCCCATCCCCTTCTAATTGTTAGACTGAGATAGGGATATATAAATGAGAATTGAATTTTTCCATCTATTTTCTATATCATGGCTTCATTTTCTAAATAGTGTTTGGATCGACTGAAAATAGTGTTTTTCTTTCGTAATGGGCCTGATTATACCCAAAAAACATCACTTTACTCCCATCCCCTTCTAATTGTTAGACTGAGATAGGGATATATAAATGAGAATTGAATTTTTCCATCTATTTTCTATATCATGGCTTCATTTTCTAAATAGTGTTTGGATCGACTGGAAATAGTGTTTTTCTATCGTAATGTACCTAATTATACCCGAAAAACATCACTTTACTCCCATCCCCTTCTAATTGTTAGACTGAGATAGGGATATATAAATGAGAATTCAATTTTTCCACCTATTTTCTATATCATTGCTTCATTTTCTAAATAGTGTTTGGATCGACTGGAAATAGTGTTTTTCTTTCGTAATGTGCCTAATTGTACCAGAAAAACATCACTTTAATCCCATCCTCTTCTAATTGTTAGACTGAGATAGGAATATATAAATGAGAATTCAATTTTTCCACCTATTTTATATATCATTGCTTCATTTTCTAAATAGTGTTTGGATCGACTGGAAATAGTGTTTTTCTTTCGTAATGGGCCTAATTATACCCGAAAAACATCACTTTATTCCCATCCTCTTCTAATTGTTAGACTGAGATAGGAATATATAAATGAGAATTCAATTTTTCCACCTATTTTCTATATCATTGCTTCATTTTCTAAAAAGTGTTTGGATCGACTGGAAATAGTGTTTTTCTTTCGTAATGGGCCTAATTGTACCAGAAAAACATCACTTTATTCCCATCCTCTTCTAATTGTTAGACTGAGATAGGGATATATAAATGAGAATTCAATTTTTCCATCTATTTTCTATATCATTGCTTCATTTTCTAAATAGTGTTTGGATCGACTGGAAATAGTGTTTTTCTTTCGTAGTGTGCCTAATTATACCCGAAAAACATCACTTTATTCCCATCCTCTTCTAATTGTTAGACTGAGATAGGGATATATAAATGAGAATTCGATTTTTCCACCTATTTTCTATATCATTGCTTCATTTTCTAAATAGTGTTTGGATCGACTGGAAATAGTGTTTTTCTTTCGTAATGGGCCTAATTATACCCGAAAAACATCACTTTATTCCCATCCTCTTCTAATTGTTAGACTGAGATAGGAATATATAAATGAGAATTCAATTTTTCCACCTATTTTCTATATCATTGCTTCATTTTCTAAAAAGTGTTTGGATCGACTGGAAATAGTGTTTTTCTTTCGTAATGGGCCTAATTGTACCAGAAAAACATCACTTTATTCCCATCCTCTTCTAATTGTTAGACTGAGATAGGGATATATAAATGAGAATTCAATTTTTCCATCTATTTTCTATATCATTGCTTCATTTTCTAAATAGTGTTTGGATCGACTGGAAATAGTGTTTTTCTTTCGTAATGGGCCTAATTATACCCGAAAAACATCACTTTATTCCCATCCTCTTCTAATTGTTAGACTGAGATAGGAATATATAAATGAGAATTCAATTTTTCCACCTATTTTCTATATCATTGCTTCATTTTCTAAAAAGTGTTTGGATCGACTGGAAATAGTGTTTTTCTTTCGTAATGGGCCTAATTATACCCGAAAAACATCACTTTATTCCCATCCTCTTCTAATTGTTAGACTGAGATAGGAATATATAAATGAGAATTCAATTTTTCCACCTATTTTCTATATCATTGCTTCATTTTCTAAATAGTGTTTGGATCGACTGGAAATAGTGTTTTTCTTTCGTAATGGGCCTAATTGTACCAGAAAAACATCACTTTATTCCCATCCTCTTCTAATTGTTAGACTGAGATAGGAATATATAAATGAGAATTCAATTTTTCCATCTATTTTCTATATCATTGCTTCATTTTCTAAATAGTGTTTGGATCGACTGGAAATAGTGTTTTTCTTTCGTAATGGGCCTAATTATACCCGAAAAACATCACTTTATTCCCATCCTCTTCTAATTGTTAGACTGAGATAGGAATATATAAATGAGAATTCAATTTTTCCATCTATTTTCTATATCATTGCTTCATTTTCTAAATAGTGTTTGGATCGACTGGAAATAGTGTTTTTCTTTCGTAATGTGCCTAATTATACCCGAAAAACATCACTTTACTCCCATCCTCTTCTAATTGTTAGACTGAGATAGGAATATATAAATGAGAATTCAATTTTTCCATCTATTTTCTATATCATTGCTTCATTTTCTAAATAGTGTTTGGATCGACTGGAAATAGTGTTTTTCTTTCGTAATGGGCCTAATTGTACCAGAAAAACATCACTTTATTCCCATCCTCTTCTAATTGTTAGACTGAGATAGGAATATATAAATGAGAATTCAATTTTTCCATCTATTTTCTATATCATTGCTTCATTTTCTAAATAGTGTTTGGATCGACTGGAAATAGTGTTTTTCTTTCGTAATGGGCCTAATTATACCCGAAAAACATCACTTTATTCCCATCCTCTTCTAATTGTTAGACTGAGATAGGAATATATAAATGAGAATTCAATTTTTCCATCTATTTTCTATATCATTGCTTCATTTTCTAAATAGTGTTTGGATCGACTGGAAATAGTGTTTTTCTTTCGTAATGGGCCTAATTATACCCGAAAAACATCACTTTATTCCCATCCTCTTCTAATTGTTAGACTGAGATAGGAATATATAAATGAGAATTCAATTTTTCCATCTATTTTCTATATCATTGCTTCATTTTCTAAATAGTGTTTGGATCGACTGGAAATAGTGTTTTTCTTTCGTAGTGTGCCTAATTATACCCGAAAAACATCACTTTATTCCCATCCTCTTCTAATTGTTAGACTGAGATAGGGATATATAAATGAGAATTCAATTTTTCCACCTATTTTCTATATCATTGCTTCATTTTCTAAATAGTGTTTGGATCGACTGGAAATAGTGTTTTTCTTTCGTAATGTGCCTAATTATACCCGAAAAACATCACTTTACTCCCATCCTCTTCTAATTGTTAGACTGAGATAGGGATATATAAATGAGAATTCAATTTTTCCACCTATTTTCTATATCATTGCTTCATTTTCTAAATAGTGTTTGGATCGACTGGAAATAGTGTTTTTCTTCCGTAATGTGCCTAATTATACCCGAAAAACATCACTTTACTCCCATCCTCTTCTAATTGTTAGACTGAGATAGGGATATATAAATGAGAATTCAATTTTTCCATCTATTTTCTATATCATTGCTTCATTTTCTAAATAGTGTTTGGATCGACTGGAAATAGTGTTTTTCTTTCGTAATGTGCCTAATTATACCCGAAAAACATCACTTTATTCCCATCCTCTTCTAATTGTTAGACTGAGATAGGGATATATAAATGAGAATTAAATTTTTCCACCTATTTTCTATATCATTGCTTCATTTTCTAAATAGTGTTTGGATCGACTGGAAATAGTGTTTTTCTTTCGTAATGTGCCTAATTATACCCGAAAAACATCACTTTACTCCCATCCTCTTCTAATTGTTAGACTGAGATAGGGATATATAAATGAGAATTAAATTTTTCCACCTATTTTCTATATCATTGCTTCATTTTCTAAATAGTGTTTGGATCGACTGGAAATAGTGTTTTTCTTTCGTAATGTGCCTAATTATACCCGAAAAACATCACTTTACTCCCATCCTCTTCTAATTGTTAGACTGAGATAGGGATATATAAATGAGAATTCAATTTTTCCACCTATTTTCTATATCATTGCTTCATTTTCTAAATAGTGTTTGGATCGACTGGAAATAGTGTTTTTCTTTCGTAATGTGCCTAATTATACCCGAAAAACATCACTTTACTCCCATCCTCTTCTAATTGTTAGACTGAGATAGGGATATATAAATGAGAATTAAATTTTTCCACCTATTTTCTATATCATTGCTTCATTTTCTAAATAGTGTTTGGATCGACTGGAAATAGTGTTTTTCTTTCGTAATGTGCCTAATTATACCCGAAAAACATCACTTTACTCCCATCCTCTTCTAATTGTTAGACTGAGATAGGGATATATAAATGAGAATTCAATTTTTCCATCTATTTTCTATATCATTGCTTTATTTTCTAAATAGTGTTTGGATCGACTGGAAATAGTGTTTTTCTTTCGTAATGTGCCTAATTATACCCGAAAAACATCACTTTACTCCCATCCTCTTCTAATTGTTAGACTGAGATAGGGATATATAAATGAGAATTCAATTTTTCCACCTATTTTCTATATCATTGCTTCATTTTCTAAATAGTGTTTGGATCGACTGGAAATAGTGTTTTTCTTCCGTAATGTGCCTAATTATACCCGAAAAACATCACTTTACTCCCATCCTCTTCTAATTGTTAGACTGAGATAGGGATATATAAATGAGAATTCAATTTTTCCATCTATTTTCTATATCATTGCTTCATTTTCTAAATAGTGTTTGGATCGACTGGAAATAGTGTTTTTCTTTCGTAATGGGCCTAATTGTACCAGAAAAACATCACTTTATTCCCATCCTCTTCTAATTGTTAGACTGAGATAGGAATATATAAATGAGAATTCAATTTTTCCATCTATTTTCTATATCATTGCTTCATTTTCTAAATAGTGTTTGGATCGACTGGAAATAGTGTTTTTCTTTCGTAATGGGCCTAATTATACCCGAAAAACATCACTTTATTCCCATCCTCTTCTAATTGTTAGACTGAGATAGGAATATATAAATGAGAATTCAATTTTTCCATCTATTTTCTATATCATTGCTTCATTTTCTAAATAGTGTTTGGATCGACTGGAAATAGTGTTTTTCTTTCGTAATGGGCCTAATTATACCCGAAAAACATCACTTTATTCCCATCCTCTTCTAATTGTTAGACTGAGATAGGAATATATAAATGAGAATTCAATTTTTCCATCTATTTTCTATATCATTGCTTCATTTTCTAAATAGTGTTTGGATCGACTGGAAATAGTGTTTTTCTTTCGTAATGTGCCTAATTATACCCGAAAAACATCACTTTACTCCCATCCTCTTCTAATTGTTAGACTGAGATAGGGATATATAAATGAGAATTCAATTTTTCCACCTATTTTCTATATCATTGCTTCATTTTCTAAATAGTGTTTGGATCGACTGGAAATAGTGTTTTTCTTCCGTAATGTGCCTAATTATACCCGAAAAACATCACTTTACTCCCATCCTCTTCTAATTGTTAGACTGAGATAGGGATATATAAATGAGAATTCAATTTTTCCATCTATTTTCTATATCATTGCTTCATTTTCTAAATAGTGTTTGGATCGACTGGAAATAGTGTTTTTCTTTCGTAATGTGCCTAATTATACCCGAAAAACATCACTTTATTCCCATCCTCTTCTAATTGTTAGACTGAGATAGGGATATATAAATGAGAATTCAATTTTTCCACCTATTTTCTATATCATTGCTTCATTTTCTAAATAGTGTTTGGATCGACTGGAAATAGTGTTTTTCTTTCGTAGTGTGCCTAATTATACCCGAAAAACATCACTTTATTCCCATCCTCTTCTAATTGTTAGACTGAGATAGGGATATATAAATGAGAATTCAATTTTTCCACCTATTTTCTATATCATTGCTTCATTTTCTAAATAGTGTTTGGATCGACTGGAAATAGTGTTTTTCTTTCGTAATGTGCCTAATTATACCCGAAAAACATCACTTTACTCCCATCCTCTTCTAATTGTTAGACTGAGATAGGGATATATAAATGAGAATTCAATTTTTCCACCTATTTTCTATATCATTGCTTCATTTTCTAAATAGTGTTTGGATCGACTGGAAATAGTGTTTTTCTTCCGTAATGTGCCTAATTATACCCGAAAAACATCACTTTACTCCCATCCTCTTCTAATTGTTAGACTGAGATAGGGATATATAAATGAGAATTCAATTTTTCCATCTATTTTCTATATCATTGCTTCATTTTCTAAATAGTGTTTGGATCGACTGGAAATAGTGTTTTTCTTTCGTAATGTGCCTAATTATACCCGAAAAACATCACTTTATTCCCATCCTCTTCTAATTGTTAGACTGAGATAGGGATATATAAATGAGAATTAAATTTTTCCACCTATTTTCTATATCATTGCTTCATTTTCTAAATAGTGTTTGGATCGACTGGAAATAGTGTTTTTCTTTCGTAATGTGCCTAATTATACCCGAAAAACATCACTTTACTCCCATCCTCTTCTAATTGTTAGACTGAGATAGGGATATATAAATGAGAATTAAATTTTTCCACCTATTTTCTATATCATTGCTTCATTTTCTAAATAGTGTTTGGATCGACTGGAAATAGTGTTTTTCTTTCGTAATGTGCCTAATTATACCCGAAAAACATCACTTTACTCCCATCCTCTTCTAATTGTTAGACTGAGATAGGGATATATAAATGAGAATTAAATTTTTCCACCTATTTTCTATATCATTGCTTCATTTTCTAAATAGTGTTTGGATCGACTGGAAATAGTGTTTTTCTTTCGTAATGTGCCTAATTATACCCGAAAAACATCACTTTACTCCCATCCTCTTCTAATTGTTAGACTGAGATAGGGATATATAAATGAGAATTCAATTTTTCCATCTATTTTCTATATCATTGCTTTATTTTCTAAATAGTGTTTGGATCGACTGGAAATAGTGTTTTTCTTTCGTAATGTGCCTAATTATACCCGAAAAACATCACTTTACTCCCATCCTCTTCTAATTGTTAGACTGAGATAGGGATATATAAATGAGAATTCAATTTTTCCATCTATTTTCTATATCATTGCTTTATTTTCTAAATAGTGTTTGGATCGACTGGAAATAGTGTTTTTCTTCCGTAATGTGCCTAATTATACCCGAAAAACATCACTTTACTCCCATCCTCTTCTAATTGTTAGACTGAGATAGGGATATATAAATGAGAATTAAATTTTTCCACCTATTTTCTATATCATTGCTTCATTTTCTAAATAGTGTTTGGATCGACTGGAAATAGTGTTTTTCTTTCGTAATGTGCCTAATTATACCCGAAAAACATCACTTTACTCCCATCCTCTTCTAATTGTTAGACTGAGATAGGGATATATAAATGAGAATTCAATTTTTCCACCTATTTTCTATATCATTGCTTCATTTTCTAAATAGTGTTTGGATCGACTGGAAATAGTGTTTTTCTTTCGTAATGTGCCTAATTATACCCGAAAAACATCACTTTACTCCCATCCTCTTCTAATTGTTAGACTGAGATAGGGATATATAAATGAGAATTCAATTTTTCCACCTATTTTCTATATCATTGCTTCATTTTCTAAATAGTGTTTGGATCGACTGGAAATAGTGTTTTTCTTTCGTAATGGGCCTAATTGTACCAGAAAAACATCACTTTATTCCCATCCTCTTCTAATTGTTAGACTGAGATAGGGATATATAAATGAGAATTCAATTTTTCCATCTATTTTCTATATCATTGCTTCATTTTCTAAATAGTGTTTGGATCGACTGGAAATAGTGTTTTTCTTTCGTAGTGTGCCTAATTATACCCGAAAAACATCACTTTATTCCCATCCTCTTCTAATTGTTAGACTGAGATAGGGATATATAAATGAGAATTCAATTTTTCCACCTATTTTCTATATCATTGCTTCATTTTCTAAATAGTGTTTGGATCGACTGGAAATAGTGTTTTTCTTTCGTAATGTGCCTAATTATACCCGAAAAACATCACTTTACTCCCATCCTCTTCTAATTGTTAGACTGAGATAGGGATATATAAATGAGAATTCAATTTTTCCACCTATTTTCTATATCATTGCTTCATTTTCTAAATAGTGTTTGGATCGACTGGAAATAGTGTTTTTCTTCCGTAATGTGCCTAATTATACCCGAAAAACATCACTTTACTCCCATCCTCTTCTAATTGTTAGACTGAGATAGGGATATATAAATGAGAATTAAATTTTTCCACCTATTTTCTATATCATTGCTTCATTTTCTAAATAGTGTTTGGATCGACTGGAAATAGTGTTTTTCTTTCGTAATGTGCCTAATTATACCCGAAAAACATCACTTTACTCCCATCCTCTTCTAATTGTTAGACTGAGATAGGGATATATAAATGAGAATTCAATTTTTCCATCTATTTTCTATATCATTGCTTTATTTTCTAAATAGTGTTTGGATCGACTGGAAATAGTGTTTTTCTTTCGTAATGTGCCTAATTATACCCGAAAAACATCACTTTACTCCCATCCTCTTCTAATTGTTAGACTGAGATAGGGATATATAAATGAGAATTCAATTTTTCCATCTATTTTCTATATCATTGCTTTATTTTCTAAATAGTGTTTGGATCGACTGGAAATAGTGTTTTTCTTTCGTAATGTGCCTAATTATATCCGAAAAACATCACTTTATTCTTATCCTCTTCTAATTGTTAGACTGAGATAGGGATATATAAATGAGAATTCGATTTTTTCACCTATTTTCTATATTATTGCTTCATTTTCTAAATAGTGTTTGGATCGACTGGAAATAGTGTTTTTCTTTTGTAATGTACCTAATTATACCCGAAAAACATCACTTTATTCTTATCCTCTTCTAATTGTTAGACTGAGATAGGGATATATAAATGAGAATTCAATTTTTCCAGCTATTTTCTATATCATTGCTTCATTTTCTAAATAGTGTTTGGATCGACTGGAAATAGTGTTTTTCATTCGTGATGTGCCTAATTATACCCGAAAAACATCACTTTATTCCCATCCTCTTCTAATTGTTAGACTGAGATAGGGATATATAAATGAGAATTCGATTTTTTCACCTATTTTCTATATCATTGCTTCATTTTCTAAATAGTGTTTGGATCGACTGGAAATAGTGTTTTTCATTCGTGATGTGCCTAATTATACCCGAAAAACATCACTTTACTCCCATCCTCTTCTAATTGTTAGACTGAGATAGGGATATATAAATGAGAATTCGATTTTTTCACCTATTTTCTATATTATTGCTTCATTTTCTAAATAGTGTTTGGATCGACTGGAAATAGTGTTTTTCATTCGTGATGTGCCTAATTATACCCGAAAAACATCACTTTACTCCCATCCTCTTCTAATTGTTAGACTGAGATAGGGATATATAAATGAGAATTCGATTTTTTCACCTATTTTCTATATTATTGCTTCATTTTCTAAATAGTGTTTGGATCGACTGGAAATGGTGTTTTTCTTTCGTAATGGGCCTAATTGTACCAGAAAAACATCACTTTATTCCCATCCTCTTCTAATTGTTAGACTGAGATAGGGATATATAAATGAGAATTCAATTTTTCCATCTATTTTCTATATCATTGCTTCATTTTCTAAATAGTGTTTGGATCGACTGGAAATAGTGTTTTTCTTTCGTAATGTGCCTAATTATACCCGAAAAACATCACTTTACTCCCATCCTCTTCTAATTGTTAGACTGAGATAGGGATATATAAATGAGAATTCAATTTTTCCAGCTATTTTCTATATCATTGCTTCATTTTCTAAATAGTGTTTGGATCGACTGGAAATGGTGTTTTTCATTCGTGATGTGCCTAATTATACCCGAAAAACATCACTTTATTCCCATCCTCTTCTAATTGTTAGACTGAGATAGGGATATATAAATGAGAATTCAATTTTTTCATCTATGTTCTATATCAGGGCTTCATTTTCTAAATAGTGTTTCGATCGACTGGAAATAGTGTTTTTCTTTCGTAATGTGCCTAATTATACCTGAAAAACTTCACTTTATTCCCATCCTCTTCTAATTGTTAGACTGAGATAGGGATATATAAATGAGAATTTAATTTTTCCATCTATTTTCTATATCATTGCTTCATTTTCTAAATAGTGTTTGGATCGACTGGAAATAGTGTTTTTCTTTCGTAGTGTGCCTAATTATACCCGAAAAACATCACTTTATTCCCATCCTCTTCTAATTGTTAGACTGAGATAGGGATATATAAATGAGAATTTAATTTTTCCATCTATTTTCTATATCATTGCTTCATTTTCTAAATAGTGTTTGGATCGACTGGAAATAGTGTTTTTCTTTCGTAATGTGCCTAATTATACCCGAAAAACATCACTTTACTCCCATCCTCTTCTAATTGTTAGACTGAGATAGGGATATATAAATGAGAATTCAATTTTTCCACCTATTTTCTATATCATTGCTTCATTTTCTAAATAGTGTTTGGATCGACTGGAAATAGTGTTTTTCTTTCGTAATGGGCCTAATTGTACCAGAAAAACATCACTTTATTCCCATCCTCTTCTAATTGTTAGACTGAGATAGGGATATATAAATGAGAATTCAATTTTTCCATCTATTTTCTATATCATTGCTTCATTTTCTAAATAGTGTTTGGATCGACTGGAAATAGTGTTTTTCTTTCGTAGTGTGCCTAATTATACCCGAAAAACATCACTTTATTCCCATCCTCTTCTAATTGTTAGACTGAGATAGGGATATATAAATGAGAATTCAATTTTTCCACCTATTTTCTATATCATTGCTTCATTTTCTAAATAGTGTTTGGATCGACTGGAAATAGTGTTTTTCTTTCGTAATGTGCCTAATTATACCCGAAAAACATCACTTTACTCCCATCCTCTTCTAATTGTTAGACTGAGATAGGGATATATAAATGAGAATTCAATTTTTCCACCTATTTTCTATATCATTGCTTCATTTTCTAAATAGTGTTTGGATCGACTGGAAATAGTGTTTTTCTTCCGTAATGTGCCTAATTATACCCGAAAAACATCACTTTACTCCCATCCTCTTCTAATTGTTAGACTGAGATAGGGATATATAAATGAGAATTAAATTTTTCCACCTATTTTCTATATCATTGCTTCATTTTCTAAATAGTGTTTGGATCGACTGGAAATAGTGTTTTTCTTTCGTAATGTGCCTAATTATACCCGAAAAACATCACTTTACTCCCATCCTCTTCTAATTGTTAGACTGAGATAGGGATATATAAATGAGAATTCAATTTTTCCATCTATTTTCTATATCATTGCTTTATTTTCTAAATAGTGTTTGGATCGACTGGAAATAGTGTTTTTCTTTCGTAATGTGCCTAATTATATCCGAAAAACATCACTTTATTCTTATCCTCTTCTAATTGTTAGACTGAGATAGGGATATATAAATGAGAATTCAATTTTTCCAGCTATTTTCTATATCATTGCTTCATTTTCTAAATAGTGTTTGGATCGACTGGAAATAGTGTTTTTCATTCGTGATGTGCCTAATTATACCCGAAAAACATCACTTTATTCCCATCCTCTTCTAATTGTTAGACTGAGATAGGGATATATAAATGAGAATTCGATTTTTTCACCTATTTTCTATATCATTGCTTCATTTTCTAAATAGTGTTTGGATCGACTGGAAATAGTGTTTTTCATTCGTGATGTGCCTAATTATACCCGAAAAACATCACTTTACTCCCATCCTCTTCTAATTGTTAGACTGAGATAGGGATATATAAATGAGAATTCGATTTTTTCACCTATTTTCTATATTATTGCTTCATTTTCTAAATAGTGTTTGGATCGACTGGAAATAGTGTTTTTCATTCGTGATGTGCCTAATTATACCCGAAAAACATCACTTTATTCCCATCCTCTTCTAATTGTTAGACTGAGATAGGGATATATAAATGAGAATTTAATTTTTTCATCTATGTTCTATATCAGGGCTTCATTTTCTAAATAGTGTTTCGATCGACTGGAAATAGTGTTTTTCTTTCGTAATGTGCCTAATTATACCTGAAAAACTTCACTTTATTCCCATCCTCTTCTAATTGTTAGACTGAGATAGGGATATATAAATGAGAATTTAATTTTTCCATCTATTTTCTATATCATTGCTTCATTTTCTAAATAGTGTTTGGATCGACTGGAAATAGTGTTTTTCTTTCGTAGTGTGCCTAATTATACCCGAAAAACATCACTTTATTCCCATCCTCTTTTAATTGTTAGACTGAGATAGGGATATATAAATGAGAATTCGATTTTTCCACCTATTTTCTATATCATTGCTTCATTTTCTAAATAGTGTTTGGATCGACTGGAAATAGTGTTTTTCTTTCGTAATGTGCCTAATTATACCCGAAAAACATCACTTTACTCCCATCCTCTTCTAATTGTTAGACTGAGATAGGGATATATAAATGAGAATTAAATTTTTCCACCTATTTTCTATATCATTGCTTCATTTTCTAAATAGTGTTTGGATCGACTGGAAATAGTGTTTTTCTTTCGTAATGTGCCTAATTATACCCGAAAAACATCACTTTACTCCCATCCTCTTCTAATTGTTAGACTGAGATAGGGATATATAAATGAGAATTAAATTTTTCCACCTATTTTCTATATCATTGCTTCATTTTCTAAATAGTGTTTGGATCGACTGGAAATAGTGTTTTTCTTTCGTAATGTGCCTAATTATACCCGAAAAACATCACTTTACTCCCATCCTCTTCTAATTGTTAGACTGAGATAGGGATATATAAATGAGAATTCAATTTTTCCATCTATTTTCTATATCATTGCTTCATTTTCTAAATAGTGTTTGGATCGACTGGAAATAGTGTTTTTCTTTCGTAATGTGCCTAATTATACCCGAAAAACATCACTTTACTCCCATCCTCTTCTAATTGTTAGACTGAGATAGGGATATATAAATGAGAATTTAATTTTTCCATCTATTTTCTATATCATTGCTTCATTTTCTAAATAGTGTTTGGATCGACTGGAAATAGTGTTTTTCTTTCGTAATGTGCCTAATTATACCCGAAAAACATCACTTTACTCCCATCCTCTTCTAATTGTTAGACTGAGATAGGGATATATAAATGAGAATTCAATTTTTCCATCTATTTTCTATATCATTGCTTCATTTTCTAAATAGTGTTTGGATCGACTGGAAATAGTGTTTTTCTTTCGTAATGTGCCTAATTATACCCGAAAAACATCACTTTACTCCCATCCTCTTCTAATTGTTAGACTGAGATAGGGATATATAAATGAGAATTAAATTTTTCCACCTATTTTCTATATCATTGCTTCATTTTCTAAATAGTGTTTGGATCGACTGGAAATAGTGTTTTTCTTTCGTAATGTGCCTAATTATACCCGAAAAACATCACTTTACTCCCATCCTCTTCTAATTGTTAGACTGAGATAGGGATATATAAATGAGAATTCAATTTTTCCATCTATTTTCTATATCATTGCTTCATTTTCTAAATAGTGTTTGGATCGACTGGAAATAGTGTTTTTCTTTCGTAATGTGCCTAATTATACCCGAAAAACATCACTTTACTCCCATCCTCTTCTAATTGTTAGACTGAGATAGGGATATATAAATGAGAATTTAATTTTTCCATCTATTTTCTATATCATTGCTTCATTTTCTAAATAGTGTTTGGATCGACTGGAAATAGTGTTTTTCTTTTGTAATGTACCTAATTATACCCGAAAAACATCACTTTATTCTTATCCTCTTCTAATTGTTAGACTGAGATAGGGATATATAAATGAGAATTCGATTTTTTCACCTATTTTCTATATTATTGCTTCATTTTCTAAATAGTGTTTGGATCGACTGGAAATAGTGTTTTTCTTTTGTAATGTACCTAATTATACCCGAAAAACATCACTTTATTCTTATCCTCTTCTAATTGTTAGACTGAGATAGGGATATATAAATGAGAATTCAATTTTTCCACCTATTTTCTATATCATTGCTTCATTTTCCAAATAGTGTTTGGATCGACTGGAAATAGTGTTTTTCTTTCGTAATGTGCCTAATTATACCCGAGAAACATCACTTTATTCCCATCCTCTTCTAACTGTTAGACTGAGATAGGGATATATAAATGAGAATTTAATTTTTCCACCTATTTTCTATATCATTGCTTCATTTTCTAAATAGTGTTTGGATCGACTGGAAATAGTGTTTTTCTTTCGTAATGTGCCTAATTATACCCGAAAAACATCACTTTACCCCCATCCTCTTCTAATTGTTAGACTGAGATAGGGATATATAAATGAGAATTTAATTTTTCCATCTATTTTCTATATCATTGCTTCATTTTCTAAATAGTGTTTGGATCGACTGGAAATGGTGTTTTTCATTCGTGATGTGCCTAATTATACCCGAAAAACATCACTTTATTCCCATCCTCTTCTAATTGTTAGACTGAGATAGGGATATATAAATGAGAATTCAATTTTTTCATCTATGTTCTATATCAGGGCTTCATTTTCTAAATAGTGTTTCGATCGACTGGAAATAGTGTTTTTCTTTCGTAATGTGCCTAATTATACCTGAAAAACTTCACTTTATTCCCATCCTCTTCTAATTGTTAGACTGAGATAGGGATATATAAATGAGAATTTAATTTTTCCATCTATTTTCTATATCATTGCTTCATTTTCTAAATAGTGTTTGGATCGACTGGAAATAGTGTTTTTCTTTCGTAGTGTGCCTAATTATACCCGAAAAACATCACTTTATTCCCATCCTCTTCTAATTGTTAGACTGAGATAGGGATATATAAATGAGAATTTAATTTTTCCATCTATTTTCTATATCATTGCTTCATTTTCTAAATAGTGTTTGGATCGACTGGAAATAGTGTTTTTCTTTCGTAATGTGCCTAATTATACCCGAAAAACATCACTTTACTCCCATCCTCTTCTAATTGTTAGACTGAGATAGGGATATATAAATGAGAATTCAATTTTTCCACCTATTTTCTATATCATTGCTTCATTTTCTAAATAGTGTTTGGATCGACTGGAAATAGTGTTTTTCTTTCGTAATGGGCCTAATTGTACCAGAAAAACATCACTTTATTCCCATCCTCTTCTAATTGTTAGACTGAGATAGGGATATATAAATGAGAATTCAATTTTTCCATCTATTTTCTATATCATTGCTTCATTTTCTAAATAGTGTTTGGATCGACTGGAAATAGTGTTTTTCTTTCGTAGTGTGCCTAATTATACCCGAAAAACATCACTTTATTCCCATCCTCTTCTAATTGTTAGACTGAGATAGGGATATATAAATGAGAATTCAATTTTTCCACCTATTTTCTATATCATTGCTTCATTTTCTAAATAGTGTTTGGATCGACTGGAAATAGTGTTTTTCTTTCGTAATGTGCCTAATTATACCCGAAAAACATCACTTTACTCCCATCCTCTTCTAATTGTTAGACTGAGATAGGGATATATAAATGAGAATTCAATTTTTCCACCTATTTTCTATATCATTGCTTCATTTTCTAAATAGTGTTTGGATCGACTGGAAATAGTGTTTTTCTTCCGTAATGTGCCTAATTATACCCGAAAAACATCACTTTACTCCCATCCTCTTCTAATTGTTAGACTGAGATAGGGATATATAAATGAGAATTAAATTTTTCCACCTATTTTCTATATCATTGCTTCATTTTCTAAATAGTGTTTGGATCGACTGGAAATAGTGTTTTTCTTTCGTAATGTGCCTAATTATACCCGAAAAACATCACTTTACTCCCATCCTCTTCTAATTGTTAGACTGAGATAGGGATATATAAATGAGAATTCAATTTTTCCATCTATTTTCTATATCATTGCTTTATTTTCTAAATAGTGTTTGGATCGACTGGAAATAGTGTTTTTCTTTCGTAATGTGCCTAATTATATCCGAAAAACATCACTTTATTCTTATCCTCTTCTAATTGTTAGACTGAGATAGGGATATATAAATGAGAATTCAATTTTTCCAGCTATTTTCTATATCATTGCTTCATTTTCTAAATAGTGTTTGGATCGACTGGAAATAGTGTTTTTCATTCGTGATGTGCCTAATTATACCCGAAAAACATCACTTTATTCCCATCCTCTTCTAATTGTTAGACTGAGATAGGGATATATAAATGAGAATTCGATTTTTTCACCTATTTTCTATATCATTGCTTCATTTTCTAAATAGTGTTTGGATCGACTGGAAATAGTGTTTTTCATTCGTGATGTGCCTAATTATACCCGAAAAACATCACTTTACTCCCATCCTCTTCTAATTGTTAGACTGAGATAGGGATATATAAATGAGAATTCGATTTTTTCACCTATTTTCTATATTATTGCTTCATTTTCTAAATAGTGTTTGGATCGACTGGAAATAGTGTTTTTCATTCGTGATGTGCCTAATTATACCCGAAAAACATCACTTTATTCCCATCCTCTTCTAATTGTTAGACTGAGATAGGGATATATAAATGAGAATTTAATTTTTTCATCTATGTTCTATATCAGGGCTTCATTTTCTAAATAGTGTTTCGATCGACTGGAAATAGTGTTTTTCTTTCGTAATGTGCCTAATTATACCTGAAAAACTTCACTTTATTCCCATCCTCTTCTAATTGTTAGACTGAGATAGGGATATATAAATGAGAATTTAATTTTTCCATCTATTTTCTATATCATTGCTTCATTTTCTAAATAGTGTTTGGATCGACTGGAAATAGTGTTTTTCTTTCGTAGTGTGCCTAATTATACCCGAAAAACATCACTTTATTCCCATCCTCTTTTAATTGTTAGACTGAGATAGGGATATATAAATGAGAATTCGATTTTTCCACCTATTTTCTATATCATTGCTTCATTTTCTAAATAGTGTTTGGATCGACTGGAAATAGTGTTTTTCTTTCGTAATGTGCCTAATTATACCCGAAAAACATCACTTTACTCCCATCCTCTTCTAATTGTTAGACTGAGATAGGGATATATAAATGAGAATTAAATTTTTCCACCTATTTTCTATATCATTGCTTCATTTTCTAAATAGTGTTTGGATCGACTGGAAATAGTGTTTTTCTTTCGTAATGTGCCTAATTATACCCGAAAAACATCACTTTACTCCCATCCTCTTCTAATTGTTAGACTGAGATAGGGATATATAAATGAGAATTAAATTTTTCCACCTATTTTCTATATCATTGCTTCATTTTCTAAATAGTGTTTGGATCGACTGGAAATAGTGTTTTTCTTTCGTAATGTGCCTAATTATACCCGAAAAACATCACTTTACTCCCATCCTCTTCTAATTGTTAGACTGAGATAGGGATATATAAATGAGAATTAAATTTTTCCACCTATTTTCTATATCATTGCTTCATTTTCTAAATAGTGTTTGGATCGACTGGAAATAGTGTTTTTCTTTCGTAATGTGCCTAATTATACCCGAAAAACATCACTTTACTCCCATCCTCTTCTAATTGTTAGACTGAGATAGGGATATATAAATGAGAATTCAATTTTTCCATCTATTTTCTATATCATTGCTTCATTTTCTAAATAGTGTTTGGATCGACTGGAAATAGTGTTTTTCTTTCGTAATGTGCCTAATTATACCCGAAAAACATCACTTTACTCCCATCCTCTTCTAATTGTTAGACTGAGATAGGGATATATAAATGAGAATTTAATTTTTCCATCTATTTTCTATATCATTGCTTCATTTTCTAAATAGTGTTTGGATCGACTGGAAATAGTGTTTTTCTTTTGTAATGTACCTAATTATACCCGAAAAACATCACTTTATTCTTATCCTCTTCTAATTGTTAGACTGAGATAGGGATATATAAATGAGAATTCGATTTTTTCACCTATTTTCTATATTATTGCTTCATTTTCTAAATAGTGTTTGGATCGACTGGAAATAGTGTTTTTCTTTTGTAATGTACCTAATTATACCCGAAAAACATCACTTTATTCTTATCCTCTTCTAATTGTTAGACTGAGATAGGGATATATAAATGAGAATTCAATTTTTCCACCTATTTTCTATATCATTGCTTCATTTTCCAAATAGTGTTTGGATCGACTGGAAATAGTGTTTTTCTTTCGTAATGTGCCTAATTATACCCGAGAAACATCACTTTATTCCCATCCTCTTCTAACTGTTAGACTGAGATAGGGATATATAAATGAGAATTTAATTTTTCCACCTATTTTCTATATCATTGCTTCATTTTCTAAATAGTGTTTGGATCGACTGGAAATAGTGTTTTTCTTTCGTAATGTGCCTAATTATACCCGAAAAACATCACTTTACCCCCATCCTCTTCTAATTGTTAGACTGAGATAGGGATATATAAATGAGAATTCAATTTTTCCAGCTATTTTCTATATCATTGCTTCATTTTCTAAATAGTGTTTGGATCGACTGGAAATGGTGTTTTTCATTCGTGATGTGCCTAATTATACCCGAAAAACATCACTTTATTCCCATCCTCTTCTAATTGTTAGACTGAGATAGGGATATATAAATGAGAATTCAATTTTTTCATCTATGTTCTATATCAGGGCTTCATTTTCTAAATAGTGTTTCGATCGACTGGAAATAGTGTTTTTCTTTCGTAATGTGCCTAATTATACCTGAAAAACTTCACTTTATTCCCATCCTCTTCTAATTGTTAGACTGAGATAGGGATATATAAATGAGAATTTAATTTTTCCATCTATTTTCTATATCATTGCTTCATTTTCTAAATAGTGTTTGGATCGACTGGAAATAGTGTTTTTCTTTCGTAGTGTGCCTAATTATACCCGAAAAACATCACTTTATTCCCATCCTCTTCTAATTGTTAGACTGAGATAGGGATATATAAATGAGAATTTAATTTTTCCATCTATTTTCTATATCATTGCTTCATTTTCTAAATAGTGTTTGGATCGACTGGAAATAGTGTTTTTCTTTCGTAATGTGCCTAATTATACCCGAAAAACATCACTTTACTCCCATCCTCTTCTAATTGTTAGACTGAGATAGGGATATATAAATGAGAATTCAATTTTTCCACCTATTTTCTATATCATTGCTTCATTTTCTAAATAGTGTTTGGATCGACTGGAAATAGTGTTTTTCTTTCGTAATGGGCCTAATTGTACCAGAAAAACATCACTTTATTCCCATCCTCTTCTAATTGTTAGACTGAGATAGGGATATATAAATGAGAATTCAATTTTTCCATCTATTTTCTATATCATTGCTTCATTTTCTAAATAGTGTTTGGATCGACTGGAAATAGTGTTTTTCTTTCGTAGTGTGCCTAATTATACCCGAAAAACATCACTTTATTCCCATCCTCTTCTAATTGTTAGACTGAGATAGGGATATATAAATGAGAATTCAATTTTTCCACCTATTTTCTATATCATTGCTTCATTTTCTAAATAGTGTTTGGATCGACTGGAAATAGTGTTTTTCTTTCGTAATGTGCCTAATTATACCCGAAAAACATCACTTTACTCCCATCCTCTTCTAATTGTTAGACTGAGATAGGGATATATAAATGAGAATTCAATTTTTCCACCTATTTTCTATATCATTGCTTCATTTTCTAAATAGTGTTTGGATCGACTGGAAATAGTGTTTTTCTTCCGTAATGTGCCTAATTATACCCGAAAAACATCACTTTACTCCCATCCTCTTCTAATTGTTAGACTGAGATAGGGATATATAAATGAGAATTAAATTTTTCCACCTATTTTCTATATCATTGCTTCATTTTCTAAATAGTGTTTGGATCGACTGGAAATAGTGTTTTTCTTTCGTAATGTGCCTAATTATACCCGAAAAACATCACTTTACTCCCATCCTCTTCTAATTGTTAGACTGAGATAGGGATATATAAATGAGAATTCAATTTTTCCATCTATTTTCTATATCATTGCTTTATTTTCTAAATAGTGTTTGGATCGACTGGAAATAGTGTTTTTCTTTCGTAATGTGCCTAATTATATCCGAAAAACATCACTTTATTCTTATCCTCTTCTAATTGTTAGACTGAGATAGGGATATATAAATGAGAATTCAATTTTTCCAGCTATTTTCTATATCATTGCTTCATTTTCTAAATAGTGTTTGGATCGACTGGAAATAGTGTTTTTCATTCGTGATGTGCCTAATTATACCCGAAAAACATCACTTTATTCCCATCCTCTTCTAATTGTTAGACTGAGATAGGGATATATAAATGAGAATTCGATTTTTTCACCTATTTTCTATATCATTGCTTCATTTTCTAAATAGTGTTTGGATCGACTGGAAATAGTGTTTTTCATTCGTGATGTGCCTAATTATACCCGAAAAACATCACTTTACTCCCATCCTCTTCTAATTGTTAGACTGAGATAGGGATATATAAATGAGAATTCGATTTTTTCACCTATTTTCTATATTATTGCTTCATTTTCTAAATAGTGTTTGGATCGACTGGAAATAGTGTTTTTCATTCGTGATGTGCCTAATTATACCCGAAAAACATCACTTTATTCCCATCCTCTTCTAATTGTTAGACTGAGATAGGGATATATAAATGAGAATTTAATTTTTTCATCTATGTTCTATATCAGGGCTTCATTTTCTAAATAGTGTTTCGATCGACTGGAAATAGTGTTTTTCTTTCGTAATGTGCCTAATTATACCTGAAAAACTTCACTTTATTCCCATCCTCTTCTAATTGTTAGACTGAGATAGGGATATATAAATGAGAATTTAATTTTTCCATCTATTTTCTATATCATTGCTTCATTTTCTAAATAGTGTTTGGATCGACTGGAAATAGTGTTTTTCTTTCGTAGTGTGCCTAATTATACCCGAAAAACATCACTTTATTCCCATCCTCTTTTAATTGTTAGACTGAGATAGGGATATATAAATGAGAATTCGATTTTTCCACCTATTTTCTATATCATTGCTTCATTTTCTAAATAGTGTTTGGATCGACTGGAAATAGTGTTTTTCTTTCGTAATGTGCCTAATTATACCCGAAAAACATCACTTTACTCCCATCCTCTTCTAATTGTTAGACTGAGATAGGGATATATAAATGAGAATTAAATTTTTCCACCTATTTTCTATATCATTGCTTCATTTTCTAAATAGTGTTTGGATCGACTGGAAATAGTGTTTTTCTTTCGTAATGTGCCTAATTATACCCGAAAAACATCACTTTACTCCCATCCTCTTCTAATTGTTAGACTGAGATAGGGATATATAAATGAGAATTAAATTTTTCCACCTATTTTCTATATCATTGCTTCATTTTCTAAATAGTGTTTGGATCGACTGGAAATAGTGTTTTTCTTTCGTAATGTGCCTAATTATACCCGAAAAACATCACTTTACTCCCATCCTCTTCTAATTGTTAGACTGAGATAGGGATATATAAATGAGAATTAAATTTTTCCACCTATTTTCTATATCATTGCTTCATTTTCTAAATAGTGTTTGGATCGACTGGAAATAGTGTTTTTCTTTCGTAATGTGCCTAATTATACCCGAAAAACATCACTTTACTCCCATCCTCTTCTAATTGTTAGACTGAGATAGGGATATATAAATGAGAATTCAATTTTTCCATCTATTTTCTATATCATTGCTTCATTTTCTAAATAGTGTTTGGATCGACTGGAAATAGTGTTTTTCTTTCGTAATGTGCCTAATTATACCCGAAAAACATCACTTTACTCCCATCCTCTTCTAATTGTTAGACTGAGATAGGGATATATAAATGAGAATTTAATTTTTCCATCTATTTTCTATATCATTGCTTCATTTTCTAAATAGTGTTTGGATCGACTGGAAATAGTGTTTTTCTTTTGTAATGTACCTAATTATACCCGAAAAACATCACTTTATTCTTATCCTCTTCTAATTGTTAGACTGAGATAGGGATATATAAATGAGAATTCGATTTTTTCACCTATTTTCTATATTATTGCTTCATTTTCTAAATAGTGTTTGGATCGACTGGAAATAGTGTTTTTCTTTTGTAATGTACCTAATTATACCCGAAAAACATCACTTTATTCTTATCCTCTTCTAATTGTTAGACTGAGATAGGGATATATAAATGAGAATTCAATTTTTCCACCTATTTTCTATATCATTGCTTCATTTTCCAAATAGTGTTTGGATCGACTGGAAATAGTGTTTTTCTTTCGTAATGTGCCTAATTATACCCGAGAAACATCACTTTATTCCCATCCTCTTCTAACTGTTAGACTGAGATAGGGATATATAAATGAGAATTTAATTTTTCCACCTATTTTCTATATCATTGCTTCATTTTCTAAATAGTGTTTGGATCGACTGGAAATAGTGTTTTTCTTTCGTAATGTGCCTAATTATACCCGAAAAACATCACTTTACCCCCATCCTCTTCTAATTGTTAGACTGAGATAGGGATATATAAATGAGAATTTAATTTTTCCATCTATTTTCTATATCATTGCTTCATTTTTGAAATAGTGTTTGGATCGACTGGAAATAGTGTTTTTCTTTCGTAATGTGCCTAATTATACCCGAAAAACATCACTTTACTCCCATCCTCTTCTAATTGTTAGACTGAGATAGGGATATATAAATGAGAATTCAATTTTTCCAGCTATTTTCTATATCATTGCTTCATTTTCTAAATAGTGTTTGGATCGACTGGAAATAGTGTTTTTCATTCGTGATGTGCCTAATTATACCCGAAAAACATCACTTTATTCCCATCCTCTTCTAATGTTCAGACTGAGATAGGGATAAATAAAAATAGGATAGATATAAGTAAATGAGAAATCACATCACAAAATCGCCTTTACCACAAAAAGTTTTTGAGGTACAAAATAGGTTTATGCACGAAATGATTCGAAAATAATTGCACTTTTTTTATATGTAATTTTTTTAGAAATATTCCAATTATTTCACAGAAATATTCGCAATAAAACTGAGAAATTGGTAATAAAATGAGTAAAAAAAAAGTGGTCCAATCAAACATGTCTTTTCTCTTCAATTATCGAATACAGAGCGACGTTTTTACACTCCAGTTCATCCTCAGGAATGCCACTATTTTGTCGTGAAACAATCATGAAAATATTTGCAACGGTTCTCAAGTTATGACCAAAAACGTCGGTTAAAAAATATAAATCATAAAACGACAATTTGGTATTAAATTCTACAAAATTTGACGGCTTTATACTTTTTCTGTTTTATTTGTACATACTTTGTTTTATCAGTCGTTTTACCTTTATTTATGTAGTTGTAGTTTGTATGTGTATTTATTTTATTTTTATTTTAGGCTTGAATTTTGTATGTGAGACTTCTTGTGTTTCCTGTATATGTATGCAATTTTGTACAAGCGCACACTTTTTTTTCAATTTATTTGAATTTTTAGGTTTTTTTTTAAATATTTATTATATTATATCTATATATCTATATATTACTTTTTGTAGCTCAAGCTAAATAAATACATTATTATTAAAGGACCTTTGTATGGATTTTATTTTTTTACGCAAAAACGATGCGTCGCAGCTCAAAAGTTCAAGGGTCTTTTTTTGTTAAAAATTAATAGAATATTAAAAAAAAAACAGTAAAAATTTTAACACAAATGTGTTGCAAGTCCGTGCCAAATTACCTGCAGTTCCTCAAAAAGTGGCCTCACCACTTAGTATTCAAAACCAAAAAAAAAGTGTTTTAAATACGAAGAGAATAATTCAATTTTTTTGGAATAATTTGAACTTATTTTAGAAATATACTCTAGCATCTTTGACCAGTTGAACCCTGTTTTTATAAAATACGCGTAATTTCTCCCGTACGTCCCTGTGCCGCTTACGTCACAGGAATGCGTACTACGCCACTACACACGGATCCATTCATCCCCAATTAAAACTAAATAAATACAAACAAATAATAATTGAAGAGTGTAAGTACTACCAACCGAATATGCACATGCTCATCTGTAACCACGTGCGAATTTCCCCGCGTGGATTTTCCCAAATTAATCGTAGCCGAAAATAGCGTGGAAAAACTGTGCCTCCGCGAAAATCTGAGGTTATGGAAAATCGCGACGAAAAACTGACTGAAATCATAAAACACGCGCGATCGATTCGATTTAATTCGTTAGATTCTGCGTCGTTAACGTTGGTTGTTACGTCATCGCGAATTGTATGGCAGACCTTCGCCTTTTCAATTTAAACCACAATAATTAACTCGCCGATAAAATAAATTATGATTTAATCTTAAAAAGAATTTTTCAATTCCAGTTTGTTTTGGTGCGAGTGATCGAGTGGTTCGGTTGATTTGACGTACCTATACACGTAAGTTGTCATTGAAATTTATACAAAGAATCGCAAAAAAGCCTCTAAATTAATAGCCTGGTAATAGTAACAGTCTCCCAGAAGAAGTTTGACCGTTAAATACGAAGAGAATTGTAGCGCAAGCAAGCAGAACTTATCTGAGCGATTGTTGTCATGTAATTTTGAGGATTAATTGCGTTTTTGGAACCCCTATAGTTATTTTACGGCGAACCTCTAGTAGTTATTTTATATAGAGGATAATTTTATTATCCTTTTCTGTGACATGTCCTATTGACATGGGGATATAAATACGAAAATTCAGCTGTTCTCTTCATTTTACCCTCCGGATCTTTTTGGAAAAGTAAAAGGCGAATTTTAGGATTAAAAAAAGATAATTTTATTAATAATAATAACTCTGTCCTGCTACATATTTTGTTTTTTACATATACGAAAAAAAAAACCTTGTCAAATATAATTACATTAATTAAACAATCAACATGACCACGTTATAATTGCATAACGTTCACGAATATGTTTAACCTGAACAAACATCCTTATCGCATTTGGTTATAATAATAATAATATTTAGATAAGGCTCGCACTTACTTATGCACATATTATTAATGGTTATAATTAACGTATGGATGTGTTATAATAAAAAAATTGGCATGTTGAATTGCCGAATATTGTATGAAGAACAATTTTTGTTATGGTGGTACGAAAACGCTGATTTTTACCTAATTGTAATTAGCTTAGTTGGAAAAAAAGTTAGTGGGTCAGGCAACGTTTCAAAAACTTAGGGAGAGTTTAAAAAATCGGAAATTGGAACATAGCATCTTCTGATAAAATCATTGAATAGGTACCTATTTCAGTATTTAAAAAAAAAAAAAAAATTTAATTGTAAAAATCGTTCAATTTTAATTGAAATTTAAAGGGGGATATTATTCTCGACAAAATGCTCGTATCTCTGAAAGTAAAAAGGTTAAATGATTGAAAATTAGAACATAGCTTCTTCTGATAAAATCATTGAACACCTATTTCTGAATTTTTCCCAAAAAAAATTAAAAATCAAAAAATAAGCCTTTGTTCCCTAAGGGAATTCAGATTTTTTTTTTTTTTAATTAAATTGTAAAGGTAAAAACGCTCCTATCTCTGAAAGTAAGAGACTTAGAGATGTGAAAATTGGAATATAGCTTCCTTTACTAAATTCATTAGACACGTATTTTAGCGTTTTTTTCAAACAAGAGTTAAAAATCAAAAAATGTGCCCTGGAATTTCAGAAATTTTTTTATTCAAAAAAATTAGAATTCCAAGGGACCACACGCTCATATCTCTGAAACTAAGAAACTTAGAGATGTGAAAATTGGAACTCAGCTTCTTGGAATAAATTCATTGGAGACGTGTTTTAGCGTTTTTTTCAAAAAAAATTTAAAATTCAAAAAATTAGCCTTGGAAATTCAGAATTTATTTATTTTTTTAAATTAAATTGTAAGGGTCAAAACGCTCATATCTCTGAAACTAAGAGAGTTAGAGATGTGAAAATTGGAACACAGTTTCTTCCGATAAAATCATTGAACACCTATTTTTTAATTTTTCCCAAAAAAAAATGAAAATTGCAAAAATTGCCCATAATGTTTGAAAAAAAATTATATAAAAAAAATGACATTTGCGGGTATAAAATGCTCGTATCTCTGAAAATAAGAAGGTTAAAGAGATAAAAATTCGAACATAGGTTCTTTTAATAAAATCATTGAACACCTATTTCTACGTTTTTCCAAAAAAAAAAAATAAAAAATAAGCCCTTTTTGTTCCCTAAAAGAATTCACAATTTTTTTTTAATTAAATTTTAAGGGTAAAAACGCCCCTATCTCTGAAAGTAAGAGACTTAGAGATGTGAAAATTGGAATATAGCTTCCTCTACTAAATTCATTAGACACGTATTTTAGCGTTTTTTCCAAACAAGAGTTAAAAATCAAAAAATGAGCCCTGAAATTTCAGAAATTTTTTTATTCAAAAAAATGTGAATTCCAAGGGACCACACGCTCATATCTCTGAAACTAAGAAACTTAGAGATGTGAAAATTGGAGCACAGGTTCTTCGAATAAATTCATTGGAGACGTGTTTCAGGGTTTTTTTCAAAAAAATTTTAAGATTCAAAAAATTAGCCTTGGAACTTTAGAATTTATTTATTTTTTTAAATTAAATTGTAAGGGTCAAAACGCTCATATCTCTGAAACTAAGAGAGTTAGAGATGTGAAAATTGGAACACTGGTTCTTCGAATAAATTCATTGGAGACCTGTTTCAACGTTTTGTTCAAAAAAATTTTAAAATTCAAAAAATTAGCCTTAGAAATTCAGAATTTATTTTTTTTTTTTTATTAAATTGTAAGAGTTAAAACGCTCATATCTCTGAAACTGAGAGAGTTAGAGATGTGAAAATTGGAGCACAGGTTCTTCGAATAAATTCATTGGAGACCTGTTTCAGCGTTTTTTTCAAAAAAATTTTAAAATTCAAAAAATTAGCCTTGGAAATTCAGAATTTATTTATTTTTTTAAATTAAATTGTGAAAATTGGACCACAGCTTCTTCGAATAAATTCATTAGATACCTATATCTGCGTTTTTTGAAAAAAAATTAAAAAACCAAAAAACAAGCCTTGGAAATTAAAATTTGTTTTTTTCAATTTTTAAAAATTTTTTAGCGACAAAATGCTCCTATCTATAAAACTAAAAAAGTTAGAGATGTGAAAATTGGAACGTGGCTTCTTCTAATTACTTCATTAGACACGTATTTCAGCGTTTTTTTCAAAAAAAAATAAAAATCAAAAAACAAGCCTTGGAAATAAAAAACTTTTTTTTTCAATTTTTTTTAAATTTTTTTGGGATAAAACACTTGTATCTTTAAAACTAAGAAAGTTAGAGATATGAAAATGGAAATATAGGTTCTTCTAGTAAAATCATTGCACACCTATTTCTACGTTTTTTTCAAAAAAAAATTAAAATTTCAAAAATTTGAAAAAAAAATAAATAAATTTGAGGGTACAAAATGTTCATATCTCTGAAAATAAGAAAGTTAGAGATGTGAAAATTGGACCACAGCCTTTTCAATTAAATCCATTAAACACCTATTTCAGCGTTTTTTTTTAAATGAATTTAAAATTAAAAAAACAGTCTTGGAAGATGCAAAAAAATTTTTTAGAAAAAAATTTCATTTATTAAGGATAAAACGCTCATATCTCTGAAACCAAGAAAATTAGAGATGTGAAAATTGAAACGTAGCTTCTTTGAATAAATTCATTAAACACCTATTTCAGCGTTTTTTCCAAAAAAAATTAAAAATCAAAAAACAAACCTTGGAAATTAAAAACTTTTTTTTTCAATTTTTTTTTAAATTTTTTAGGGACAAAACGCTCGTATCTCTAAAACTAAGAAAGTTAGAGATGTGAAAATTAGAACGTAGCTTCTTCTAATAAAATTATTGGACACCTATTTCTAGGTTTTTTTCAAAAAAATTTTGAAATTCCAAAAATTGCCCATAATACTTAAAAAAAAATTTATTTAAAAAAAAATTAAATTTGAGGGAACAAAATGCTCGTATCTCTGAAAATAAGAAAGTTAGAGATGTGAAAATTGGAACATAGCTTCTTCTAATAAAATCATTGGACACCTATTTCTACGTTTTTTCCAAAAAAAATTAAAAATCAAAAAAACAAACCTTGAAAATTAAAAACTTTTTTTTTAATTTTTTTTTATTTTTTAGGGACAAAACGCTCGTATCTCTAAAACTAAGAAAGTTAGAGATGTGAAAATTAGAACATAGCTTCTTCTAATAAAATCATTGGACACCTATTTCTACGTTTTTTCCAAAAAAAATTAAAAATCAAAAAAACAAACCTTGAAAATTAAAAACTTTTTTTTTAATTTTTTTTTATTTTTTAGGGACAAAACGCTCGTATCTCTAAAACTAAGAAAGTTAGAGATGTGAAAATTAGAACATAGCTTCTTCTAATAAAATCATTGGACACCTATTTCTACGTTTTTTCCAAAAAAAATTAAAAATCAAAAAAACAAACCTTGGAAATTAAAAACTTTTTATTTCAATTTTTTTTTATTTTTTAGGGACAAAACGCTCGTATCTCTAAAACTAAGAAAGTTAGAGCTGTGAAAATTGGAACATAGCTTCTTCTAATAAAATCATTGGACACCTATTTCTAGGTTTTTTCCAAAAAAAATTAAAAATCAAAAAAACAAACCTTGGAAATTAAAAACTTTTTTTTTCAAATTTTTGTTATTTTTTAGGGACAAAACGCTCGTATCTTTAAAACTAAGAAAGTTAGAGATGTGAAAATTGAAATATAGGTTCTTCTAATAAAATCATTGGACACCTATTTCTACGTTTTTTCCAAAAAAAATTAAAAATCAAAAAAACAAACCTTGAAAATTAAAAACTTTTTTTTTAATTTTTTTTTATTTTTTAGGGACAAAACGCTCGTATCTCTAAAACTAAGAAAGTTAGAGATGTGAAAATTAGAACATAGCTTCTTCTAATAAAATCATTGGACACCTATTTCTACGTTTTTTCCAAAAAAAATTAAAAATCAAAAAAACAAACCTTGGAAATTAAAAACTTTTTTTTTCAAATTTTTGTTATTTTTTAGGGACAAAACGCTCGTATCTCTAAAACTAAGAAAGTTAGAGATGTGAAAATTGGAACATAGCTTCTTCTAATAAAATCATTGGACACCTATTTCTACGTTTTTTCCAAAAAAAATTAAAAATCAAAAAAAACAAACCTTGAAAATTAAAAACTTTTTATTTCAATTTTTTTTTATTTTTTAGGGACAAAACGCTCGTATCTCTAAAACTAAGAAAGTTAGAGCTGTGAAAATTGGAACATAGCTTCTTCTAATAAAATCATTGGACACCTATTTCTAGGTTTTTTCCAAAAAAAATTAAAAATCAAAAAAACAAACCTTGGAAATTAAAAACTTTTTTTTTCAAATTTTTGTTATTTTTTAGGGACAAAACGCTCGTATCTTTAAAACTAAGAAAGTTAGAGATGTGAAAATTGAAATATAGGTTCTTCTAATAAAATCATTGGACACCTATTTCTACGTTTTTTCCAAAAAAAATTAAAAATCAAAAAAACAAACCTTGGAAATTAAAAACTTTTTATTTCAATTTTTTTTTATTTTTTAGGGACAAAACGCTCGTATCTCTAAAACTAAGAAAGTTAGAGATGTGAAAATTGGAACATAGCTTTTTCTAATAAAATCATTGGACACCTATTTCTACGTTTTTTCCAAAAAAAATTAAAAATCAAAAAAAAAACCTTGGAAATTAAAAACTTTTTATTTCAATTTTGTTTTTATTTTTTAGGGACAAAACGCTCGTATCTCTAAAACTAAGAAAGTTAGAGATGTGAAAATTAAAATATAGGTTCTTCTAATAAAATCATTGGAGACCTATTTCTAGGTTTTTTTCAAAAAAAATTAAAAATCAAAAAAACAAACCTTGGAAATTAAAAACTTTTTTTTTCAATTTTTTTTTATTTTTTAGGGACAAAACGCTCGTATCTCTAAAACTAAGAAAGTTAGAGATATGAAAATTGGAACATAGCTTCTTCTAATAAAATTATTGGACACCTATTTCTAGGTTTTTTCAAAAAAATTTTGAAATTTCAAAAATTGCCCATAATACTTGAAAAAAAAATTATTAAAAAAAAATTAAATTTGAGGGAACAAAATGCTCGTATCTCTGAAAATAAGAAGCTTAAAGAGTTGAAAATTCGAACATAGGTTCGTCTAATAAAATCATAGGACACCTATTTCTACGTTTTTTCCAAAAAAAATTAAAAATCAAAAAAACAAGCCTTGCAATATAAAAACTTTTTTTTTTTAATTTTTTAGGGACAAAATGCTCTTATCTCTCAAACTAAAAAAGTTAGAGATGTGAAAATTGGAACATAGCTTCTTCTAATAAAATCATTGGACACCTATTTCTGCGTTTTTTCCAAAAAAAATTAAAAATCAAAAAAACAAACCTTGGAAATTAAAAACTTTTTTTTTCATTTTTTTTTTATTTTTTAGGGACAAAACGCTCGTATCTCTAAAACTAAGAAAGTTAGAGATGTGAAAATTGAAATATAGGTTCTTCTAATAAAATCATTGGACACCTATTTCTAGGTTTTTTTTCAAAAAAAATTTGAAATTCCAAAAATTGCCCATAATACTTGAAAAAAATTTTTTTTTAAAAAATTAAATTTGAGGGTACAATATGCTCGTATCTCTGAAAATAAGAAGCTTAAAGAGTTGAAAATTCGAACATAGGTTCGTCTAATAAAATCATAGTAATACACCTATTTCTACGTTTTTTCCAAAAAAAATTAAAAATCAAAAAAACACACCTTGGAAATAAAAACTTTTTTTTTCATTTTTTTTTTATTTTTTAGGGACAAAACGCTCGTATCTCTAAAACTAAGAAAGTTAGAGATGTGAAAATTGGAACATAGCTTCTTCTAATAAAATCATTGAATACCTATTTCTGCGTTTTTTTCAAAAAAAAATAAAAATCAAAAAAACAAACCTTGGAAATTAAAAACTTTTTTTTTCAATTTTTTTTTATTTTTTAGGGACAAAACGCTCGTATCTCTAAAACTAATAAAGTTAGAGATGTGAAAATTGGACCACAGCTTCTTCGAATAAATTCATTAGACACCTATATCTGCGTTTTTTGGAAAAAAAATTAAAAATCAATAAACAAGCCTTGGAAATTAAAAACTTTTTTTTTCAATTTTTTTTTAATTTTTTAGGGACAAAACGCTCGTATCTCTAAAACTAAGAAAGTTAGAGATGTGAAAATTAGAACGTAGCTTCTTCTAATAAAATTATTGGACACCTATTTCTAGGTTTTTTTCAAAAAAATTTTGAAATTCCAAAAATTGCCCATAATACTTGAAAAAAAATTTTTAAAAAAAAAATTAAATTTGAGGGAACAAAATGCTCGTATCTCTGAAAATAAGAAGCTTAAAGAGTTGAAAATTCGAACATAGGTTCGTCTAATAAAATCATTGGACACCTATTTCTACGTTTTTCCCAAAAAAAATTAAAAATCAAGAAAACAAACCTTGGAAATTAAAAACTTTTTTTTTCAATTTTTTTTTTATTTTTTAGGGACAAAACGTTCGTGTCTCTAAAACTAAGAAAGTTAGAGATGTGAAAATTGGAACATAGCTTCTTCTAATAAAATCATTGGACACCTATTTCTAGGTTTTTTTCAAAAAAATTTTGAAATTCCAAAAATTGCCCATAATACTTGAAAAAAATTTTTTTTAAAAAAATTAAATTTGAGGGTACAAAATGCTCGTATCTCTGAAAATAAGAAAGTTAGAGATGTGAAAAATGGACCGCAGCTTCTTCGAATAAATTCATTAGACACCTATTTCAGCGTTTTATCAAAAAAAAAAATTAAATTGCAAAAATCGATCATAAAACTTGGGCAGAAAAATTTAATTTCAGAGGACAAAATGCGCGTATTTATTAGTTTTACCATTATATAAGCTGAAAATCAGTACGTCTAAAACATGCCTAATTTCCAAATCTGTATGTACGGATTTTTTTTCCAGAAAATGGCTTTACGAAGTATAGGCCTAGCGAGGCCCCAGTGCCAGTGCCTCTCTGACCAAAAAACCCACCTCTTATCCAGATTTAAGAGACAACAGTATTCTTCAGGTAAATGCGTCTTTAACATTAATTTAAATAATAAAAAACTCATTGATTACCGAATCTTAGGCCCTAAACTCATAACACCTTTGGAGGAGGCGAAACGCTTTATGAAAGACTGTTTTCTGGCTGTAGGCACCTCCACAGAAAACGCGGAAATCGTATCGGCGAACCTCCTGGAAGCGGACCATCGTGGACACTACAGCCACGGCATGAACAGATTAGGTAAAAGATCATCACCGTATCATAAAAACAATCATCAGCATCCGTTGCACACACATTTTCTAAGTAAAAGCGTTGATTGACTATTTCGGTATATACGGAAATGGTTCAACTGTCTATGAAAGAAACTTAGAAATTGAGAAAAGTGACTTCAACGGTCAACTGCCTGATAGGAGAAGCAACAAATAACATCAATTCCTTGAAAATATTAGGAAACCATCATCACCAATCATAAACCATAAAATCATCAATCTAGGTAAGAGAAACTAAACCAACATTAGATGAAATTACGATAGAAATGTACATCCGCGACATCCAGCATGGTACCACGGAGGCCAACGTTACCCCCACCACATTGAACGAAACCGTGGCCACAGCTTACTTGGACGGTCACAACGGATTGGGTGCGGTGGTAGGGAAAAATGCCATGGATATCGCCATGAAAAAAGCCAAAGAAGTCGGAATTGGATTGGTGGTGGCCAAAGGTATTTATAATGTTGATTTAAAGAAATCATTGACTAAAATGTTGGTTATTTAGGGTCAAATCATTATGGTATAGCTGGGATGTACGCCCTGCAGGCTATAGAGCAGGGTTTGATTGGGTTCAGTGTGACCAATACGTCGCCCCTGATGACGCCTACTAGGGCGAAACAGGTGAGATGAAATTAAATTTTGTCGTGGAACAAAGAAGGTGATTGTACTATTAAATTAGTTGGAAAGAGTTAACTGATAAAGAGTACCGTGTCGACGGGTTTTTTTTGATTTTTAAAATGGTTTTATTGATTATGACTTGAGAGTTAACGTTATCAAGAATATGGTTTCAGTATTGGATTCTCTGGAAAAAAGTAGTTGAAAGTGAGTAACATCTCGATGAATTTTTCTTGATTTTTAAGAAAGTTTGATTGATTTTGCTATCAAAAATCTAATTTTAACAGTAAATTCTCTGGAAAATAGTAATTGAAAATGAGTACCATGTCGACGGATTTTCCTTGATTTTTAAGAAAGTTTTATTGATTCTGACTCGGGAGTTAACGCTACCAAAAATGTAATTTTACCATTAAATTCCCTGAAAAGTAGTAGTTGAAAACGAGTACCATGACGATGGATTTTTCTTAATTTTTATAAAAATTTTCTAATTTTGACTTAGAAGTTATCAAAAATATAACTTTACCGTTAAATTAGTCATAATTTTACCATGCCTATGGGTTAATTGTAATTTTCAAAAAAGTTTTTTCAGCTCAATTTAATAAACAACAAATATACTCAATTCAAGCCTAATAAATTCTCATATAAACTCTATTTAGTAGCTACATAAACAATTACATCAAAATTAACCGAAAATTAACGGCCATTATAACTCTGCACTCACCTACAGTATATTAGCAATACTCCAGCTGCCTATACCGAACATCCATCGATGGTTTTCAAATTTACGATCTAATAAACACTTCGGTGGTGAAAGGCTCTCCGGGGAATCCCTTATTGCAATAGCCCTTAAAGCGATCTAGTTGATTTTAGTGGGAATATAGGGGGGTATTATTAATTGGAGGTTAATTTTAGGAATGTTTATTGCAAGTGTTATGCACACAGGATTTCTCTTAAAATTGACTAAAAATAGCCCGAAAGTTTTGTGAAAATTTTCGCTTTTGGGAGAATCATTGATGGTACCAAAAAAAACAATTTTACCATTAGTTTAGTTGGAGAAAAGTAGCTGGAAAAGAGTATCATCTCGATGGGCACATCGGAATTTCCAAACAAAAATTTGCTGATTTTTGGGTAAATCATTGATGGATACGAAAAAAGTAATTTTTTCTCAGGCAGGGCATCATCAGGCCTTAGGACTTACACATACACTGTAAAACTTACAACAAAAATCATTAAGGCCTGATGATGCCCTACTTATACAGGGCGAAACACGTGTAACTTGTTTTTTGTTTGTTTGTTTACATCCTGACGATTATTTCAGAATTATTTTGCTGACAATGGTACACTTTCAGGTTCTCAAAGTTGAGATAGAAAAGGACTGAATTCTTCACATTTCTGACTCCGTAACTTTATTAATAAATAAATAACTTGAAAAACGTGAAACGCCTATTTTCTGCTAAGCATTATCTTTATATCAGAAAGATAACCTTAAAACGAGATAAATATTCTTCTTTGCCACTAAGCCTCATAACGGTTTAGTACTCAACACGCTCTCCTGAATATTTCTTATGCAATCTTCAAAATTCAATTTTATTTGACATTCTGTAATTCAGCCCGAAAATTGCAGGCTGTGAACGTATACCAGACTGTCTTGATTTTTGTCCTTCGTTTGTTTATTTCATAAATAAACAAACTGAAATGCCACCCAAGCAACACATGATATATTATTATCGATAAATAGATAGACTTATTCGACGATTTTTTTAGTCAATTTTTGGTTTTGGTATATTAATCAATCGTATATGGTCAAGATATATTTATTCAATTGTAGAATATACGTATATCATATACGATTCTGTTTTAAAAAATGTCGGCGATTGAAAAAATTGACACGGGATTTACATATCTAGTTTTTAAACTCGATTACTACACCTCAAATATTTCATGAAATTCTTCTAAAAAATCACTGTTTTTCGTCTATATTATCCAATTTAATAAAGCTGTTTTTATTCTAAATATTTATATATAAAATTATATCAAATTTAAATAAACAGGGTTACTAAATTAAATATGGAATAATAAATATTTTCTGCAAAAACATTGTTTTTCATCAACACAACCCTTACCCCCCCACCCACCCCAAACATTTGCCCAGTAAGAAATTCTTTTGAAAAATCATCGTTTTTCGTTCATAAAAACCAATCTAATAGCACTGTTTTTGTATTAAATATTCAATAATATAAATATATATAATTAGATCAAATGTAAATAAACAAACTATGTTATTAGATTGGATATTAATGAAGAAAC
Organism: Anthonomus grandis grandis; assembly: GCF_022605725.1. Lineage (NCBI taxonomy): Eukaryota > Metazoa > Arthropoda > Insecta > Coleoptera > Curculionidae > Anthonomus > Anthonomus grandis. Next base: position 1,251,025 of record NC_065557.1, on the reverse strand, counting down.
CAGCTGTTAATTCATGCGTATTGTTTTAGGAAATACTGATTTTTTAAAGCAATTTCTTATTGGTAAATTGTGTGGGGCGGATGGGGGGGGGGGGGGGTAAGTATAATTTTAATGAAAAACGGTTATTTTTGCAGAAAATAATTGCCCAATAAAAAAACACTTTTTAAGAGTTGTTAAGTTACAACATAAAATTCCATCCAGAATCCTGAAAAATGATTTCCAAAGATTGAAAGGCATAAAAATTATCAGGAATATACAAAATATAGAATGTGGAAATATGAATAACCTTGGAGCATTGAATGCCATGTGTAATCAATATTCTAAGTGAATAACTCAAATTTTTGAAGAAAATATAAAATTACCTCAAACGCCTGGCATACGTAAAAAAATTGTACAGGGTGTTTCAGAACTATGGAATCAAACTTCTAGAGGGTTGTTCAGTGCAACAAAAGAATCCATTTGAGTATAGGAACCCATGTCCAGAAATGCGTCACTACGCCACTACGGCCCTAAGACGCGTTAAAATTTATAAAAAACATTAATTACCTAAATAAGATCTGCTGCATTTATTTTTACCTTTTGTACATGATACCATAACAATTGTTAAAAATCAACGCTTATCAAGGTCATGTTTAAAAATTTTATAGCTTACAATGTTTAAACATTTATTGCTAATGGAAAACTTTACCAATCAAGAATTGGCAGATATGCATTTGGCATTTAGAGCAACAAACTAAAATGCACGAGCAGCATCGCGGTTGATTGTATCATGAACGTTATCCCGAACGACAGCATCCTGGATACAAAAAGTTTATTGCGGTTCATCGGCGGTTCGCTGAGATATAGGCATGTTTAAAACCAAGATGCATGATACTGGTGTTGCTCGCACCGTAAGAACGGTCGAATTTGAAGACGAGGTGCTTCAGCGAGTTGCCGATGAACCATCAAATAGCACACGTGACGTCGCTAAGAATATGAATACGAGTAACGCTTCCTAACTCCATCCTTACCATTTCCAGAAAGTTCAGGGTATGACTGCAGCCGATTATGATCCTAGAGTTTAATTTTGTCGATGGCTTCTGGATCACATCATTGCACAACCAAATTTTTTACGATATGTTTTGTGGACCGATGAAGCCTCTTTCACAAGAGACGGTATTTTTAATAGTGAATAACCATGTTTGGGACGAAGAAAATCCTTATGCAATTTTTCCAAGAAAACATCAGAAACGTTGGTCTGTCAACGTATGGGCAGGCATCGTTGATTATTTAATTGGACTATACCTTCTACCGGAACGGTTAACAGGACCTATTTATCTGCGTTTCTTGAAGGAAGTTCTCCCAGAACTCCTTGAAAATGTTCCACTAAACGTTAGACAGCAAATGTGGTTTCAGCATGATGAAGCGCCGGCTCACTTTGCTGTGCAAGTACGCGAGTATTTGGGCTCAGCGGTTTAGGCACCGTTGTATTGCCAGAGGTGGACCAGTTTCTTGGCCTCCTAGGTCACCCGATTTAACGTCGCTCGATTTTTTCTTGTGGGGACATATAAAGTCTTTAGTCTACGAAACTCCAGTAGAATCAGAGCTAGACTTAATTGGACGAAAATAAATTTGAATTACTATTTTATTTTAATTAATACATATTACGACTACAAAATGTCTGGGTAATTCTTGTTAATGTTGATTTCTTTTTGCATGTTTGTTTACCATTGGATATTGGATTGCAATTTCAAAAATTCATCCATTATTCTCAAAGAGACTTTATTGATATTCAACAAGGAGGAGAAATAAAGTGAGTCTCACAAATGTAGCGTCTATTAACTAAAATATAAATCTTTAAATATCAACTATTATTAGAATGCGATGCAAAAAAAATTATTTATTTATTCCCATAAAAATTTTACGAAGTTTTTCAGGGATCAGCAATAATTTTTTTTATAATAAATTTGAGGCTTTTGCAATAATTTTTCGCTTTATTACGTGCATATTTACAGGAGTTATTTCAGGATTTTGAAATATTTTTTGTTTATTCCAGACATTAAAAAAAATGTGGTATGTAGTTAGGCATTTAAAATATATATTTTTTTAATTTGTCCTACAAGTCTGTTCTATCTCAGCTTTCTCTTACCTTATTAAAAACTATGTCTCGTCCTTACCCAATCTTCTTAATTTAATAAATAATTCCACCAATGTTAAATTCTTGTACCCACACATCTAGTTTTATAATACATTATAAAAAAAATAATTTTTCTTCTTGAATTTATTAGCTTTTGGATCTGTCTGGCTACTTCTCCTTAAGGATAATTGTATAAATCAGCTGAACAAATCGTCGCCTTGCACACATAGGGGCGTATCTGAAATATTTGTATTTTACAGGAAAGGCATTTTAAGATGTTGGCTCAAGAGAAACTCTCGCTGTGAGAAAACGGTTTGGAATTTGCGGCTTAAATTTTGTGCTCATGTGGGCATCTATGATTAGAACAATTTGCTATAATGAAATTTTAGATAAGTTTTCCAGTTTTTCCAAAAATCAAAAAAAGATTGAGATACGCCTTTTTGTGTGCTGTAATCGATTTGTTTTAAAATAGTTACGCTCTTTGCAAAATTACAACAACTCATGGTAATCAAACTTTTATTCGAAAAATTAAACATTTATTAAGTTTCAAATTAACCTAGTACTTCAAAGAAATTAAAAGTAGAAATCCTGGCCTGGCCTTAAAAAAATAAACGTAGGTTCCTTAACGCCCTTAACACTGTCAGCTTTATAAGAATAAGTAAACATTTTTGTTAATTTTTTAACTTAAAAAATATATCATCAAAAGTAAAAAACTCTAACAAAAAAACTAAACTGTTTATAACATAAAAGGATAAAAGTAGGGACTTATTCATGTGGAAGAGATCTGTAAAATGACACATGCTTCTGAGATCGAATTACAGGAGTTTCTCCACTGCACAAAGAAATTAGGTCCTGATATTATGGACATGTTATCTTTGGTCGTTCATTGTTAAGTTCTCCGAGGGAAAAATGATCTATGTTTGTTCTCTTCAATGTGAGGCTTCTATAATGTTCAGCACGGTGAGACACTTTAAAAAAAATATTATCTGGACTTTCCTTTTCAACTTTAATTTCAAAGATTTCTGTCCAGTTAATTTGGTTTCTGTCATCATCTTGGCGTATGCTTAAAACTCTTAAATCTTTTGACAAGCCTTTAAAATCTATGAAATCGGAATAATTCATTGGAATTACATTATAGGGATTTTTAGCCCTAGCTAGTCTAAAAATCGGAATCAACTGAGATGGAACAAATATGTTTCCTGAACGCGAAATGGCAGCACTTATGGCACTATGGACTGAGTCCCCTTCACTTTGACCATGAAAGGGCTCAAAAAATCGAAGACGAATTTGCCTAATGTTCTTGCTGCTTCTTACAAAATATAGTAACATTATAGCGACTATCGAATTTTTATTTTGGCCGCTACAGCCATCGGCAAATAAATCTACAGATTTAACCTCTTTTTCATCGTAATGCATCAAAAATTTGTAGATGCATGTTGATATTTCCAATGAGCCTCTTTTGCTGTCAATTTCACTCCATGTATAGCAAAAACATTCCTTAGATGCCAAATTGTATAATGTAAAGTTGTAAGCTGCTAGACGTCTCTTATAAAACACGGCACTCGTTTGTTTTTGGCAAATAAATGACTTGTTGTAAATCAAACACTGCACTTAAAAAGGAATTATCATCAATAGATTTATCTTTACTTTCTTGTTTTATTTTTCTAATTTTTTCTTTGTTCTTAATGTGTATTTGTATCTAAGATACGCCTTTTTGTCTGCTGTTTTAAAATGACTTGATGAGATACACCTAAACAGTTTGCGTGGATAACCCAGGCAATAAATTATATTGAGTTACGCCCTTTTGAGAGCAGCTAGAAAACACCAAATTTGTCAACCTCCGGGCGAAATAAAAAAAAATTCAAATTATGAGTTACGCCCCTTTGTATGCAAGGCGACGAAATTATGTTCAACTGCACTCTTGCTTTTTCATTGTATCTGTATAGACTTATAATTGAATAAAGATTATTATTATTATTATTATTTGTCGCAATTGTTATGTCTTCCGAACCTTAAAAATATTTTTCTCTGTTATTCAAGCATTCACTCAATTTTTGTGTTTGATATGTGTGACCTACCTGACATTATTTTTTATGTATTCCAGGTATTCGTATAATTGGTAAACAAGTACATAATTTTTTTAAGTATTCCAGGCGTTTAAAATAATTTTATATTTTCGTCAAAAATTTGAGTTAATTACTTAGAACATTGTATACACATGGCATTTAATGTTGCAAGGTTATTCATAATTCCACATTTTGTATATTCCTGATAATTTTTATGCCTTTCAATCTTTGGAAATCATTTTTCAGGATTCTGGATGGAATTTTATGTTATAACTTAACGACTCTTATTATATAAAACAACTGAATTTCCACTTATTTTCAATAAAAAATTGTACAATTACTGCAATTTCCATAACGTCTTGCTTTCGAGAAATAAAATGCGAGTTTTACACAAAAACCCTAAGGTTATGTAAGAAAATTATATATAAAAATACATTTTTTATCATCTATAATTTTCTTAAAAATTGTTTTTTTATTGGGCAATTATTTTCTGCAAAAAAAAATATTTTTCATTATCCCTACCCTTAACCCCCCACCCACCCCACACAACTCACCAGTAAGAAATTGCTTTAAAAAATCAGTGTTTTCTAAAATACCAGACATGAATAATAGCTGGTTTCTTCATTAATATCCAATCTAATAACATAGTTTTTTTTTATATTTTATGTAATTGCATATATCTAAATTAATAAATATTTCCTACAAAAAACAGTGCTATTAGATTGGATATTATGGACGAAAAATGTCGTGAGATAGTATTGATAGTGTGAGAGTATTCGTCATCAGACACCCCGTAGTTAAATATGAACTTAGCGATTAAATTCATCAGAAGCTTTTCAAATAAAATCTTTGACTCTTTTAAAAGGTGGAAATTATTAGTTTTATCACAATTACTAGGCCACTCTCGGTACCAACCCTCTGGCCCTCGGAGCCCCAGGCAAAAAAGGCGACAGTTTCGTCCTGGATATGGCCACCACCGCGGTGGCCTTAGGAAAGGTAACCGTCCCACCTCCCTTCCATTATCAACTCACCAAACTTTTCGCAGTTATATTCAGATAGAAATCGCTAAGAGAAAGGGCGAACCTATCCCGGAAGGGTGGGCCCTAAACGACGACGGTATCCCGGAAAGTCATCCCACTATCGCTTACAAAGCCGCTAAACTTTTACCTCTAGGGGGGGTCGAACTGAACTCTGGATATAAAGGTTATGGATTGGGGATGTTTGTGGAGATATTCTGTGGAATGTTGTCCGGTAATACTTATAGGATGTTGTTTCTTAATTACATTAACAAAAAGGGTTTTAAAGGTTCCTCTTACGGTCCGAACGTGAGGAGGTGGGGCAGCTCCCACGAAGTCGCCAACCTCGGGCAGGCATTTATGGCCATCGATCCTCGAGTGTTCGCTCCAGAGTTCGAGGATCGACTGCAAAGTCTTATGACTTATTTAAGGGATATGGAGCCGGTAAGTAAAGAGGCAGTTTATAGACGTTTTATTTAAATTATTATTAATTGTACAACATGATATACTCGATATCTTGAACACTGCAAGTATCATTTCTATGCAGATGATATGCAATTGTATCATTTTTACCTTCTGATTATTTAAATGCTTTCAACCATATATGTTTGAACGTTCTTTCACCTATCAAGCTGTGATTCTATTTAATCGTTTGCAATCGTTGCAAGAGTGTAATACATTGGCTTTTGTAATTTCTATGGTAAATAATAAACGTTATTATTATTATTATTATTATTATTGTTATAATTTATTTATCCATTTGATCTTGATTTTCCAGGTTGATCCGAACAAACCGGTGCTGGTGCACGGAGACAAAGAGCGAATCCACATGGAAAAGGTGAAAGTGGAGGGTGGACTAAGATACGTCGAGAACCAGCACAAGACCAACAAAATGTTGGCCGAAGAACTGAAGATTGACCCGATGGAGTCGAAATCTGTGATTTTACCCTCTGACGATCCGCCAGTGGATTAGCAGTATTTATAGCGAAAAAGTTATAAATGTATTTATTACTGTGTAAGTTAATGTTAATGAAAATTCCAAGCATTTTTTATTTTCTCCTTGGTTTTCCACTCTCCCTCCTCCTTCATCTTCTTTCTCCTGTTGTTCCTCTACAGTCAATACTCTAGGATCCAGTTAGAATTTTAATAAATATCTTTTTTTATAATTTAAATTTTTTTCAATTTTAGGAAAATTAATAATAACACCCAAAATGTAATTTTTCTCTCTGAATTAGATGGTAAAAATCAACTGTAAAAGAGCACCATGTCTGTCCGTCCACCAATTGGACGATTTTACGAGATTTATTGATGGTACCAAAACTGTAATTTTAGTAATAAATTAGCGAGAAAAAGTAGCTTGTCAATGTTAAAAAATTATCAAAACATTATTTCTAAGATATGTGGTGCCCTTTAATGTTAGAACATGGAATTACGCGTTTCCTTTGCATTCACAGATAATGTAGGACAAGTGTTTGTTTATATGTCTTTTTCTCGCACATTATCGGTAAATGGGTCTCTCCTTGTGTGCATAAAAATAAAGTTTATAAGATCTTAAACGAGTAGCTTTATTTACAATTTCCATCCCTTTTCTAGGGTTTCCTCATGGTACCATATCGATGCAATTTAACATCAAAATTTAAGTTAAAAAAAATGTAGGGTCTACGGGTTTAAACCTAGATAACTTGGAAGGTTTTAGTGGCATAGATCGCCACTAAAAGGAACTTTTCTAGAGGATTTAATTACGAATCCAACGCAATTTGTTTCATTAAGATTCTTTACGTAGTTCCTGAGAAAATTGATTTTGAATGGTATCAAGTCTATTGGGAATAAGGCGTTCTATAGATCATTGTTTAAAGCTTAATAACTTGGAAGGTTTTAGTGGCAGTCTATTAGACTAAAAGGAACATTTCTAGAGGATTTAATTCTGAATACAACACAATTTGTTTCATTGAAATTACTTAAGTATTTCTTGAGAAAATTGATTTTTAATGGTATAAGGGCAGTTAGGGATAAATAATTCAAAGGTCCACTGTTTTAAAGCTCGTAACTTAAAGGGTTTTTGTGGCGGTCTATTGAACTAAAAAGTACATTTCTAGAGAATTTAATTATGAATCCAATGCAATTTGTTTCATTATGATTCGTTAAATAGTTCCTGAAAAAATTGATTTTTAGGAGTATAAACTCAGTTGGGGATAAGATGTTCTATAGTTCACTGTTTAAAGCTTGATAACTTCGGAAGTTTTAGTGGCAGTGTATTGAAATTCAAAACATTTTTAGAGAAATTAATTATGAATCAAATGCAGTTTCGTTCATTAAGATTCCTTCAGTAGTTCTTGAGAAAATTGATTTTAATGGTATAATGTCAATTGGGAATAATGCATTCAAGAGTTCACTTAGTGGCAGTCTGTTGGAATTATAGGAACATTTTTAGAGCATATAACTATGAATCCAATGCAATCTGTAAATATTAACTAAGATATTCTAAATTGATTCTTAAGAACATTAGTTTTTAATGGTATAAAGTCAATTGTGAATAAAAGATTCTAATTTAAGGCTGCATAACTTGGAAGGTTTTAGTAGCGGTTTCTTAGACTAAAAGGGACATTTCTAGACAATTTAATTATGCATCCAACGCAATTTGTTTCATTGAAATTGCTTAAGTAGTTCCTGAGAAAATTGATTTTGAATGGTATAAACTCAGTTGGGGATAAGGGGTTCTATAGATCATTGTTTAAAGCTTGATAACTTGGGAGGTTTTAGTGGCGGTCTATTGGACGAAAAGAGACATTTCTAGAGGATTTAATTCTGAATATAACACAATTTGTTTCATTGAAATTGCTTAAGTAGTTCTTGAGAAAATTCATATTGAATGGTATAAGGTCAGTTAGGGATAAATAATTCTAGGTTCCACTGTTTTAAGGCTGGTTAACTTGGAAGGTTTTAGTGGCAGTCTATTAGACTAGGAGGAACATTTCTAGAGGATTTAATTTTGGATACAATACAATTTGTTTCATTAAAATTGCTTAAGTATTTCTTGAGATAATTGATTTTGAATGGTGTAAGGTTAGTTAGGGATAAATAATTCAACGGTCCACTGTTTTAAAGCTCGTAACTTAAAGGGTTTTTGTGGCGGTCTATTGAACTAAAAAGAACTTTTCTAGAGAATTTAATTATGAATCCAACGCAATTTGTTTCATTATGATTCCTTAAATAGTTCCTGAAAAAATTGATTTTTAGGAGTATAAACTCAGTTGGGGATAAGGGGTTCTATAGTTCACTGTTTAAAGCTTGATAACTTCGGAGGTTTTAGTGGCAGTGTGTTGAAGTTCAAAAAGTTTTTAGAGAAATTAATTATGAATCAAATGCAGTTTCTTTCATTAAGATTCCTTCAGTAGTTCTTGAGAAAATTGATTTTAATGGTATAATGTCAATTGGGAATAATGCATTCAAGAGTTCACTTAGTGGCAGTCTGTTGGAATTATAGGAACATTTTTAGAGCATATAACTATGAATCCAATGCAATCTGTTAATATTAACTAAGATATTCTAAACTGATTCTTAAGAACATTAGTTTTTAATGATATAAAATCAATTGTGAATAAAAGATTCTAATTTAAGGCTGGATAACTTGGAAGATTTTAGTAGCGGTTTCTTAGACTAAAAGGGACATTTCTAGACAATTTAATTATGAATCCAACGCAATTTGTTTCATTGAAATTGCTTAAGTAGTTCCTGAGAAAATTGATTTTGAATGGTATAAACTCAGTTGGGGATAAGGGGTTCTATAGATCATTGTTTAAAGCTTGATAACTTGGGAGGTTTTAGTGGCGGTCTATTGGACGAAAAGGGACATTTCTAGAGGATTTAATTCTGGATACAACACAATTTGTTTCATTGAAATTGCTTAAGTAGTTCTTGAGAAAATTCATTTTGAATGGTATAAGGTCAGTTAGGGATAAATAATTCAAAGGTCCACTGTTTTAAAGCTGGTTAACTTGGAAGGTTTTAGTGGCAGTCTATTAGACTAGAAGGAACATTTTTAGAGGATTTAATTTTGGATACAATACAATTTGTTTCATTGAAATTGCTTAAGTATTTCTTGAGAAAATTGATTTTGAATGGTATAGGGTCAGTTAGGGATAAATAATTCAAAGGTCCACTGTTTTAAAGCTCGTAACTTAAAGGGTTTTTGTGGCGGTCTATTGAACTAAAAAGTACATTTCTAGAGAATTTAATTATGAATCCAATGCAATTTGTTTCATTATGATTCGTTAAATAGTTCCTGAAAAAATTGAATTTTAGGAGTATAAACTCAGTTGGGGATAAGGGGTTCTATAGTTCACTGTTTAAAGCTTGATAACTTCGGAGGTTTTAGTGGCAGTGTGTTAAAATTCAAAACGTTTTTAGAGAAATTAATTATGAATCAAATGCAGTTTCGTTCATTAAGATTCCTTCAGTAGTTCTTGAGAAAATTGATTTTAATGGTATAATGTCAATTGGGAATAATGCATTCAAGAGTTCACTTAGTGGCAGTCTGTTGGAATTATAGGAACATTTTTAGAGCATATAACTATGAATCCAATGCAATCTGTTAATATTAACTAAGATATTCTAAATTGATTCTTAAGAACATTAGTTTTTAATGGTATAAAATCAGTTGTGAATAAAAGATTCTAATTTAAGGCTGCATAACTTGGAAGGTTTTAGTAGCGGTTTCTTAGACTAAAAGGGACATTTCTAGAAAATTTAATTATGCATCCAACGCAATTTGTTTTATTGAAATTGCTTAAGTAGTTCCTGAGAAAATTGATTTTGAATGGTATAAACTCAGTTGGGGATAAGGGGTTCTATAGATCATTGTTTAAAGCTTGATAACTTGGGAGGTTTTAGTGGCGGTCTATTGGACGAAAAGGGACATTTCTAAAGGATTTAATTCTGAATACAACACAATTTGTTTCATTGAAATTGCTTAAGTAGTTCTTGAGAAAATTCATTTTGAATGGTATAAGGTCAGTTAGGGATAAATAATTCAAAGGTCCACTGTTTTAAAGCTCGTAACTTAAAGGGTTTTTGTGGCGGTCTATTGAACTAAAAAGTACATTTCTAGAGAATTTAATTATGAATCCAATGCAATTTATTTCATTATGATTCGTTAAATAGTTCCTGAAAAAATTGATTTTTAGGAGTATAAACTCAGTTGGGGATAAGATGTTCTATAGTTTACTGTTTAAAGCTTGATAACTTCGAAGGTTTTAGTGGCAGTGTGTTAAAATTCAAAACGTTTTTAGAGAAATTAATTATGAATCAAATGCAGTTTCGTTTATTAAGATTCCTTCAGTAGTTCTTGAGAAAATTGATTTTAATGGTATAATGTCAATTGGGAATAATGCATTCAAGAGTTCACTTAGTGGCAATCTGTTGGAATTATAGGAACATTTTTAGAGCATACAACTATGAATCCAATGCAATCTGTTAATATTAACTAAGATATTCTAAATTGATTCTTAAGAACATTAGTTTTTAATGGTATAAAATCAATTGTGAATAAAAGATTCTAATTTAAGGCTGGATAACTTGGAAGATTTTAGTAGCGGTTTCTTAGACTAAAAGGGACATTTCTAGAAAATTTAATTATGCATCCAACGCAATTTGTTTCATTGAAATTGCTTAAGTAGTTCCTGAGAAAATTGATTTTGAATGGTTTAAACTCAGTTGGGAATAAGGGATTCTATAGATCATTGTTTAAAACTTGATAACTTGGGAGGTTTTAGTGGCGGTCTATTGGACGAAAAGGGACATTTCTAGAGGATTTAATTCTGAATACAACACAATTTGTTTCATTAAAATTGCTTAAGTAGTTCTTGAGAAAATTCATTTTGAATGGTATAAGGTCAGTTAGGGATAAATAATTCTAGGTTCCACTATTTTAAGGCTGGTTAACTTGGAAGGTTTTAGTGGCAGTCTATTAGACTAAGAGGAACATTTCTAGAGGATTTAATTTTGGATACAATACAATTTGTTTCATTGAAATTGCTTAAGTATTTCTTGAGAAAATTGATTTTGAATGGTATAATGTTAGTTAGGGATAAATAATTCAACGGTCCACTGTTTTAAAGCTCGTAACTTAAAGGGTTTTTGTGGCGGTCTATTGAACTAAAAAGGACATTTCTAGAGAATTTAATTATGAATCCAATGCAATTTATTTCATTATGATTCGTTAAATAGTTCCTGAAAAAATTGAATTTTAGGAGTATAAACTCAGTTGGGGATAAGGGGTTCTATAGTTCACTGTTTAAAGCTTGATAACTTCGGAGATTTTAGTGGCAGTGTGTTGAAATTCAAAACATTTTTAGAGAAATTAATTATGAATCAAATGCAGCTTCGTTCATTAAGATTCCTTCAATAGTTCTTGATAAAATTGATTTTAATGGTATAATGTCAATTGGGAATAATGCATTCAAGAGTTCACTTAGTGGCAGTCTGTTGGAATTATAGGAACATTTTTAGAGCATATAACTATAAATCCAATGCAATCTGTAAATATAAACTAAGATATTCTAAATTGATTCTTAAGAACATTAGTTTTTAATGGTATAAAATCAATTGTGAATAAAAGATTCTAATTTAAGGCTGGATAACTTGGAAGATTTTAGTAGCGGTTTCTTAGACTAAAAGGGACATTTCTAGACAATTTAATTATGAATCCAACGCAATTTGTTTTATTGAAATTGCTTAAGTAGTTCCTGAGAAAATTGATTTTGAATGGTATAAACTCAGTTGGGGATAAGGGGTTCTATAGATCATTGTTTAAAGCTTGATAACTTGGGAGGTTTTAGTGGCGGTCTATTGGACGAAAAGGGACATTTCTAAAGGATTTAATTCTGAATACAACACAATTTGTTTCATTGAAATTGCTTAAGTAGTTCTTGAGAAAATTCATTTTGAATGGTATAAGGTCAGTTAGGGATAAATAATTCAAAGGTCCACTGTTTTAAAGCTCGTAACTTAAAGGGTTTTTGTGGCGGTCTATTGAACTAAAAAGTACATTTCTAGAGAATTTAATTATGAATCCAATGCAATTTGTTTCATTATGATTCGTTAAATAGTTCCTGAAAAAATTGAATTTTAGGAGTATAAACTCAGTTGGGGATAAGGGGTTCTATAGTTCACTGTTTAAAGCTTGATAACTTCGGAGGTTTTAGTGGCAGTGTGTTAAAATTCAAAACATTTTTAGAGAAATTAATTATAAATCAAATGCAGTTTCGTTCATTAAGATTCCTCCAGTAGTTCTTGAGAAAATTGATTTTAATGGTATAATGTCAATTGGGAATAATGCATTCAAGAGTTCACTTAGTGGCAGTCTGTTGGAATTATAGGAACATTTTTAGAGCATATAACTATAAATCCAATGCAATCTGTAAATATAAACTAAGATATTCTAAATTGATTCTTAAGAACATTAGTTTTTAATGGTATAAAATCAATTGTGAATAAAAGATTCTAATTTAAGGCTGGATAACTTGGAAGATTTTAGTAGCGGTTTCTTAGACTAAAAGGGACATTTCTAGACAATTTAATTATGAATCCAACGCAATTTGTTTTATTGAAATTGCTTAAGTAGTTCCTGAGAAAATTGATTTTGAATGGTATAAACTCAGTTGGGGATAAGGGGTTCTATAGATCATTGTTTAAAGCTTGATAACTTGGGAGGTTTTAGTGGCGGTCTATTGGACGAAAAGGGACATTTCTAAAGGATTTAATTCTGAATACAACACAATTTGTTTCATTGAAATTGCTTAAGTAGTTCTTGAGAAAATTCATTTTGAATGGTATAAGGTCAGTTAGGGATAAATAATTCAAAGGTCCACTGTTTTAAAGCTCGTAACTTAAAGGGTTTTTGTGGCGGTCTATTGAACTAAAAAGTACATTTCTAGAGAATTTAATTATGAATCCAATGCAATTTGTTTCATTATGATTCGTTAAATAGTTCCTGAAAAAATTGAATTTTAGGAGTATAAACTCAGTTGGGGATAAGGGGTTCTATAGTTCACTGTTTAAAGCTTGATAACTTCGGAGGTTTTAGTGGCAGTGTGTTAAAATTCAAAACATTTTTAGAGAAATTAATTATAAATCAAATGCAGTTTCGTTCATTAAGATTCCTCCAGTAGTTCTTGAGAAAATTGATTTTAATGGTATAATGTCAATTGGGAATAATGCATTCAAGAGTTCACTTAGTGGCAGTCTGTTGGAATTATAGGAACATTTTTAGAGCATATAACTATGAATCCAATGCAATCTGTAAATATTAACTAAGATATTCTAAATTGATTCTTAAGAACATTAGTTTTTAATGGTATAAAATCAGTTGTGAATAAAAGATTCTAATTTAAGGCTGGATAACTTGGAAGGTTTTAGTAGCGGTTTCTTAGACTAAAAGGGACATTTCTAGACAATTTAATTATGCATCCAACGCAATTTGTTTCATTGAAATTGCTTAAGTAGTTCCTGAGAAAATTGATTTTGAATGGTATAAACTCAGTTGGGGATAAGGGGTTCTATAGATCATTGTTTAAAGCTTGATAACTTGGGAGGTTTTAGTGGCGGTCTATTGGACGAAAAGGGACATTTCTAGAGGATTTAATTCTGGATACAACACAATTTGTTTCATTGAAATTGCTTAAGTAGTTCTTGAGAAAATTCATTTTGAATGGTATAAGGTCAGTTAGGGATAAATAATTCAAAGGTCCACTGTTTTAAAGCTGGTTAACTTGGAAGGTTTTAGTGGCAGTCTATTAGACTAGAAGGAACATTTTTAGAGGATTTAATTTTGGATACAATACAATTTGTTTCATTGAAATTGCTTAAGTATTTCTTGAGAAAATTGATTTTGAATGGTATAGGGTCAGTTAGGGATAAATAATTCAAAGGTCCACTGTTTTAAAGCTCGTAACTTAAAGGGTTTTTGTGGCGGTCTATTGAACTAAAAAGTACATTTCTAGAGAATTTAATTATGAATCCAATGCAATTTGTTTCATTATGATTCGTTAAATAGTTCCTGAAAAAATTGAATTTTAGGAGTATAAACTCAGTTGGGGATAAGGGGTTCTATAGTTCACTGTTTAAAGCTTGATAACTTCGGAGGTTTTAGTGGCAGTGTGTTAAAATTCAAAACGTTTTTAGAGAAATTAATTATGAATCAAATGCAGTTTCGTTCATTAAGATTCCTTCAGTAGTTCTTGAGAAAATTGATTTTAATGGTATAATGTCAATTGGGAATAATGCATTCAAGAGTTCACTTAGTGGCAGTCTGTTGGAATTATAGGAACATTTTTAGAGCATATAACTATGAATCCAATGCAATCTGTTAATATTAACTAAGATATTCTAAATTGATTCTTAAGAACATTAGTTTTTAATGGTATAAAATCAGTTGTGAATAAAAGATTCTAATTTAAGGCTGCATAACTTGGAAGGTTTTAGTAGCGGTTTCTTAGACTAAAAGGGACATTTCTAGACAATTTAATTATGCATCCAACGCAATTTGTTTCATTGAAATTGCTTAAGTAGTTCCTGAGAAAATTGATTTTGAATGGTATAAACTCAGTTGGGGATAAGGGGTTCTATAGATCATTGTTTAAAGCTTGATAACTTGGGAGGTTTTAGTGGCGGTCTATTGGACGAAAAGGGACATTTCTAGAGGATTTAATTCTGGATACAACGCAATTTGTTTCATTAAAATTGCTTAAGTATTTCTTGAGATAATTGATTTTGAATGGTGTAAGGTTAGTTAGGGATAAATAATTCAAAGGTCCACTGTTTTAAAGCTCGTAACTTAAAGGGTTTTTGTGGCGGTCTATTGAACTAAAAAGTACATTTCTAGAGAATTTAATTATGAATCCAACGCAATTTGTTTCATTAAGATTCCTTAAATAGTTCCTGAAAAAATTGAATTTTAGGAGTATAAACTCAGTTGGGGATAATGGGTTCTATAGTTCACTGTTTAAAGCTTGATAACTTCGGAGGTTTTAGTGGCAGTGTGTTGAAGTTCAAAACATTTTTAGAGAAATTAATTATGAATCAAATGCAGTTTCGTTCATTAAGATTCCTTCAGTAGTTCTTGAGAAAATTGATTTTAATGGTATAATGTCAATTGGGAATAATGCATTCAAGAGTTCACTTAGTGGCAGTCTGTTGGAATTATAGGAACATTTTTAGAGCATATAACTATGAATCCAATGCAATCTGTTAATATTAACTAAGATATTCTAAATTGATTCTTAAGAACATTAGTTTTTAATGGTATAAAATCAATTGTGAATAAAAGATTCTAATTTAAGGCTGGATAACTTGGAAGGTTTTACTAGCGGTTTCTTAGATTAAAAGGGACATTTCTAGACAATTTAGTTATGCATCCAACGCAATTTGTTTCATTGAAATTGCTTAAGTAGTTCCTGAGAAAATTGATTTTGAATGGTATAAACTCAGTTGGGGATAAGGGGTTCTATAGATCATTGTTTAAAGCTTGATAACTTGGGAGATTTTAGTGGCGGTCTATTGGACGAAAAGGGACATTTCTAGAGGATTTAATTCTGGATACAATACAATTTGTTTCATTGAAATTGCTTAAGTATTTCTTGAGAAAATTGATTTTGAATGGTATAGGGTCAGTTAGGGATAAATAATTCAAAGGTCCACTGTTTTAAAGCTCGTAACTTAAAGGGTTTTTGTGGCGGTCTATTGAACTAAAAAGTACATTTCTAGAGAATTTAATTATGAATCCAACGCAATTTGTTTCATTAAGATTCCTTAAATAGTTCCTGAAAAAATTGAATTTTAGGAGTATAAACTCAGTTGGGGATAATGGGTTCTATAGTTCACTGTTTAAAGCTTGATAACTTCGGAGGTTTTAGTGGCAGTGTGTTGAAGTTTAAAACATTTTTAGAGAAATTAATTATGAATCAAATGCAGTTTCGTCCATTAAGATTCCTTCAGTAGTTCTTGAGAAAATTGATTTTAATGGTATAATGTCAATTGGGAATAATGCATTCAACAGTTCACTTAGTGGCAGTCTGTTGGAATTATAGGAACATTTTTAGAGCATATAACTATGAATTTAATGCAATCTGTTAATATTAACTAAGATATTCTAAATTGATTCTTAAGAACATTAGTTTTTAATGGTATAAAATCAGTTGTGAATAAAAGATTCTAATTTAAGGCTGCATAACTTGGAAGGTTTTAGTAGCGGTTTCTTAGACTAAAAGGGACATTTCTAGAAAATTTAATTATGCATCCAACGCAATTTGTTTCATTGAAATTGCTTAAGTAGTTCCTGAGAAAATTGATTTTTAGGAGTATAAACTCAGTTGGGGATAAGATGTTCTATAGTTTACTGTTTAAAGCTTGATAACTTCGGAGGTTTTAGTGGCAGTGTGTTGAAGTTCAAAACATTTTTAGAGAAATTAATTATGAATCAAATGCAGTTTCGTTCATTAAGATTCCTTCAGTAGTTCTTGAGAAAATTGATTTTAATGGTATAATGTTAATTGGGAATAATGCATTCAACAGTTCACTTAGTGGCAGTCTGTTGGAATTATAGGAACATTTTTAGAGCATATAACATATGAATCCAATGCAATCTGTAAATATTAACTAAGATATTCTAAATTGATTCTTAAGAACATTAGTTTTTAATGGTATAAAATCAGTTGTGAATAAAAGATTCTAATTTAAGGCTGCATAACTTGGAAGGTTTTAGTAGCGGTTTCTTAGACTAAAAGGGACATTTCTAGACAATTTAATTATGCATCCAACGCAATTTGTTTCATTGAAATTGCTTAAGTAGTTCCTGAGAAAATTGATTTTGAATGGTATAAACTCAGTTGGGGATAAGGGGTTCTATAGATCATTGTTTAAAGCTTGATAACTTGGAAAGTTTTAGTGGCGGCCTTTTAGACTAAAAAAAGCATTTCTAAAGAATTTTATTCCGAATACAACACAATTTGTTTCATTAAGATTGCTTAAGTAGTTTTGAAGAAAATGGACTTTAAGTGATAAAAAGTCAGTTAAAAATTTAAAAAAATTGGTATTTTCATTTAGTTTACAGCCGCACAACATTGGAAATTTTAATGGTGGTATTTTAACGAAATTGCTTAAATAATTTTTGGTTTGGTTTATTACCTGGTTTAAGGCTGGATAACTTAAAAAGAATACCATATCGGTGCATTTATTTGGATATTTAAGAAATTTGATGACTTTGAGAACCACCACTGAAGGTATCAAAAATCTGGTTTTAGCATTAAATTAATTAGGAAAAATCAGCTCAAGAAGAGTGCGATTTCCAAGCATTTAATCAATTTTTCGATGATTTTTAAATTAAAATAACTATAATGAAAAATAAAGGTTAGAGTTATTCCTATGCTTTAGAGGATCAACTCAAGACATCTACTTTAAAGGTTTTTTTAGTCACAGTGCATTAGATTAATAGGAATATTTTTAGAAAAATTAATTAGAAATCCAACGCAATTTGTTTCATTAAAATTGCTTAAGTAGTTCCTGAAAAAATTGATTTTTAGGAGTATCAACTCAGTTGGA
Source organism: Anthonomus grandis grandis (assembly GCF_022605725.1). NCBI lineage: Eukaryota > Metazoa > Arthropoda > Insecta > Coleoptera > Curculionidae > Anthonomus > Anthonomus grandis. The sequence goes on along the minus strand of NC_065557.1, from coordinate 1,233,233 downwards.
GATAAGGGGTTCTATAGTTCACTGTTTAAAGCTAAATAACTTGGAAAGTTTTAGTGGCGGCCTTTTAGACTAAAAAAAGCATTTCTGGAGAATTTTATTCTGAATACAACACAATTTGTTTCATTAAGATTGCTTAAGTAGTTTTGAAGAAGATGGACTTTAAGTGATAAAAAAGTCTGTTAAAAATTGATTTGATGATCTTAAAAGAACCATTTCTGGTATCTAAAATCTGATTTTAGCATTACATTATTCAAGAAAAATCAGCTCAAAAAGAGTACCATATCGAAGCATTTAATTAAATTTTTCGACGATTTTACATGAACTATTGATGATACCAAACAACTGATTCCTATGCTTTAAAGCATCAACTCGAGTCATCTACTTATAGACGCTATATTAAAAAAACAATAAAACGTTTACAAACAATTTCAACAACAACAACTCTTCTTCAAAGGAAAGGACTTGGGTGGCTTTATCCCCAACTCCTTGGCCAGTTTCGCGTTGGTCTCGTGCTGATTGGCCACATACCTCAGCCCTCCATCTTTGTCCACTTGCGCCATATTCGCTCTCTCCCAATCCCCGTGCACCATCACCGGTTTCTTAGGATCCGCCGGTTCCATACACCTCAAATAATCCATCATGTCCTGCATACGATCCTGAAAATGATCCCCGAACATGTCGGGGTTCAAAGCCATGTAAGCGGTACCCAAATTGGCCGCCTCCGAACTATCGCCCACTTTAGCCCACGATCTTATTTTCGGACCATAGTTGGCATCTGCAAAAGACTGTTTATTTAGTGTGTTCTTTTGCTCAGTTTATAGAAAAATTACCCGCCAATATTCCACAAAATATCTCCACCAACATGCCCAAGCCATAACCTTTGTATCCGGAACTCTCTTCGGTACCACCAACTGGAAGTAACCGGGCAGCCTTATAAGCCTTGGTGGCGTCAGTTTCATTTTGACCTTGCTCATTAACTGCCCATCCTTGAGGGATGGGTAACCCCTTCCTCCTCATTATCTCGATCTACACAACCCTGATTAATCAGTTGCCTAATCCAGCTGCAACCCTTACCTTGCCTAAAGAAACCGCTGTGGTGGCCATATCCAGAACAAAAGAATCCCCGCACAAACCAGGAGCACCCAGGGCAATAGGATTGGTGCCCAAACAAGATTTTTTCGCCCTAATCGGGGTCATTAGGGGTGACGTATTGGTGAAACTGAGCCCAATTAGTCCCTGTTCTATCGCTTGTAAGGAGTAAAAGCTTGATATGCCATAGTGGTTGCAACATTTGGCGGAAACAAAAGACACTCCGCACTTTTTGGCTTTTTTCATGGCCAAGCACATGCAGAAGTTGCCGGTGATGGCTCCGAAACCGTTGTTACCGTTTACGTAAGCCGAGGCCGGGGTTTCTTTGATTATTTCTGGATCGGCGCATGGGTTCGTTCGCTTTTTTTGAATGTCTCTTACGTACTTTTCTATGGATTCAATAAATGGTGCTTGAGATAAAGAAAGACAGAAGCATAAAAGAGTGTATATCCATCTAATAGGAGGAGGTTAAGAACTCGAGTAGTTTCAGCAAATAGATTTTAAATGACAAAGAAATAATTGAAAATAAGGGATTCAAAGACGAATAACTAGTTTAAAGCTGGATATCTTGGAAGGTTTTAGTCGCGGTCTGTTCGGCAAAAAGGCATATTTTTAAAGAATTGAATTCTGAATGCAACGCAATTTGTTTCATTAAAATGGCCCAAGTAGTTTTTAAGAAAATTGATTTTGAATGGTATAAAGTCACTTGGGAATAAAGGATTAGTGAGTTTACTGTTGAAGGTTGGATAACTTGGAAAGGTTTAGTAGTACTCTATTAGCGTAAAAGAAACTAATTCTGAATACAACGCAATTTGTTTAATTAAGATTGATTAAGTAGTTTTTGCGATAATTAATTTTGAATGATATCAAGTGAGTTGGTAATAAGGGATTCTTGAGTTTAGTATTTGAGGCTGTATAACTTGTAAAGTTATAGTGGCGGTCCTTGGTTCTAAAAGGAACATTTTTAAAGGACTTAATTCTAAATAAAATGCAGTTTTTGTCATCGAGATTGCTCAAGTAGTATTTAAATTAATTGACTTTAAGCGATGAAAGGTAGCTAACAAATTAAAAAAAAATGTTTCTAACTGGTTTAAGACTGAATAAGTTGGAAACTTCTAATGTACGGATTTATTTCTTAATGAAAGGCAAATTATTTCATTGAGATTGTTTAAGTACATTTTGGTTTTATACCTGGTTTAAGGCTGCATAGTTTGGAAGGTTTTAGTACCAGCCTATTAGACTAAAAGCAAAATTTTTAGAGAAATTAATTCTGAATGCAACGCAATTTGTTCCATTAAAATTGCGCAAGCAGTTTTTAAGAAAATAGATTTTGAATGGTATAAAGTCAGTTGGAAATAAAGGATTATAGAGTTTACTATGTGAGGCTGGATTACTTGTAAACTTGTAGTGGCGGTCTGTTGGACTAAAAGGAACATTTTTAGAGAAATTAATTTTGAATCCAACGTAATTTGTTTCATTAAGATTGCTTAAGTAGTTCTTGAGAAAATTGTTTTTGAATGGTATAAGGTCAGTTGGGAATAAGGGATCATAGAATTTAAAGCCCGATGACTTGGAAGATTTTACTTAAGGTCTGTTGGACTTATAAAATATTTTTAGAGGATTTAATTATGAATCCAATGCAATTTGTTTAATTAAGATCGCTTAAGTATTTCTTGAGAAAATTAATTTTGAATGATATGAAGTTAGTTAGGAATGAGGGGTTTTAGAGTTCACTGGATAACTTGAAAAGGTTTAGTGGCGGCCTATTGGAGTAAAAGGAACATTTCTAGAGGATTCGATTCTGAATTCAAGGCATTTTGTTTCATTAAAATTACTTGAGTAGTTTTTGAGAAAATTGATTTTGAATGAAGTTAATCAGGGATAAGGGATTATAGAGTTCATTCTTTTAGACTGGATACCTTGAAAAGGTTTATTAGTAGTCTGTTGGGCCAAAAATAACATTTTTGGAGGATTTAATACTGAATCCAATGCAATTTGTTTCATTAAGATTGCTCAAGTAGTTTTTGAGATAATGGACTTTAGTTGATGAAAAGTCTGCTGGAAATTAAAAAAAATATATTTCCACTTAATTTAAGGCTAGATAATTTGGAAAATTTCAGTGATGGTCAATGCAATCATTTTATTGAGATTACTTAAATAGTTTTTGTTTTACTACCTGTTTTGGACTGGATAACTGGGAAGATTTTAGTGGCGGTCGGTGGGGCTTAAAGGGAGATTTTTAGAGAAATTAATTTTGAATAAAATGCAATTTATTTAATTAAGATTGCTTTAGTAGTTCTTGAGAAAATTAATTTCGAATGTTATAAAGTCAGTTGGAGATAAGGGGTTCTACAATTCACTATTTAAGATCGGATAACTTGGAAAGTTTTAGAGGCGGCCTATTAGTCTAAAAAGAACATTTATAAAGAATTTAATTATGATTTCAATGCAATTTGTTTCATTAAGATTGCTTGAGTAGTTCTTGAAAAAATTGTTTTTGAATGGTATAAGGTCAGTTGGGAATAAGGCATCATAGAATTTAAAGCCCGATGACTTGGAAGATTTTACTTGAGGTCTGTTGGACTTATAAAATATTTTTAGAGGATTTAATTATGAATCCAATGCAATTTGTTTAATTAAGATCGCTTAAGTATTTCTTAAGAAAATTGATTTTGAATGATATGAAGTCAGTTAGGAATGAGGGGTTCTAGAGTTCACTGTTTACAACTGGATAACTTGAAAAGGTTTAGTGGCGGCCTATTAGTCTAAAAAGAACATTTGTAAAGAATTTAATTCTGATTTCAATGCAATTTGTTTCATTAAGATTGCTTAACTAGTTTTTGAGCAAATTAACTTTAAGTAATGAAGAGTCAGCTGAAAAGTTCACAAAATTATATTTCTTCCTGGTTTAAAGCTAAGTAACTAGGAAACTTCTGGCTAGAGACTCACCCAGTCTGTTCATGCCATGTGTATAAAACCCTCTGTAGTCAGCTGTCACCAGATTTGAAGCTACAGCCTCCGCTTTATCCTTAGGAGCGCAGAGAGCGATGAAACATTCCTTCATGAACCTTTTCGCTTCTTTTATCGGGGTGATTAGGATTTCTGGAGGCTTTTCCTCTATCATTTTAAACCGATTAAGTTTTCAATGTTTTTTTTTTTAAGACGTCCTCATACTCACTTGACTCGCACACCGACGTTTTTGTATTTTTTAATATAGTGAGGAGTTGCCTCTCTCGAGTGAGGAGTTTCGTTACAAATATGGAAATACAGGCCTGAAGGGCCATGATTGTCGCTTCACTGAGAATTTTTGGTAATGTAATAAATTTTATTTGCCAAATGTGATAACAGTGTCATGTTGTAAAATAGTGGGTTCGGTATGTTAATAATTATCAAACAAAAAGTACTGAAGGTATTTTAGTGAATCAAATTGCGCTAGATTCAGAATTTAATTCTTTAAAATTGTTGTTGTTTTGAGGCCGAAAGTGAATTAATTAAATCAAGTTATGCCCCTTCAAACCTGATTGAGATATTCTTCATTGCAAGTGCCTCAAGAATGATTCAAACTATCTTATTGGAACAACTTGTATTCGAATCAGAAATAAATCGCCTAAACACGTTACTCGAGCTTCAATGAAAAGCTTCTAAGTCATCCAGACCTCAATTGAACTCGATTTTCTCAAAAACTACTGAAAATATCCTAAGGAAACAAATTACATTTGATTCAACTTTTATTCCATTTTCTTGTGCCGACACTGTTTTATCGTTGATTAACTATTCAATCAATGATTCATACCCCTACTATCTGAGCCTGTCCTGATGATAAAACTTGAAATAGCAACAACATTTATCCGCGCATGTCATTATTAATATGCCGTTATCTTATTATTATTGTATCTGAACGGTGAGTTCATCAGTACACCGCGGTGCGTTATTGAAGAAAACAAAAAAATGAAAAGCAGTAAATTCTTATTAGCGGAAAACGACACGAGTAAGTACTAATGAGGCTTAAATGTTACGCTACTGTGCCAAGTAAATTTCCCTTATTATTATTATTATTATAAAGGAAATTGCTAGTGGCAATCATGGTTAATCGGGGTTATTCTTAGTGTTCTTTGGGATTATAGGGACTTTTTATCGTAAATTAACTAGCAGTCTAACATTTGATAAGAACCGGTACTGGGGACCTGGAGAACGCGCTGCAAATCCTGATAATGCAGTACGAAAGTTCACCATTGACATTCCCACGAAAGTGAGTACTGTTGAACCGTTATAAAATAATTTTTTTAAAGAAACCTTTAATATACAGGACCAGGAGGATCTTAAATGGAGACTGGAGCATGTAAGACCCTTGGCACCTCCCTTAGAAGGTGTTCAGCAGCAGTATGGAATGAACACGAACCTCTTGAAAGAGATATTGGAATTCTGGAGGATCCAGTATAGCTGGACTGAGAGGCAACAGTATCTAAACCAGTATCCACAATTTAAAACGAACATCCAAGGTCCCTAAGCACCTTTCCAATAATTGACTTTTTACTATGAACTTTTAGGTCTGGATATCCATTTTCTCCATGTGAAACCTGAGAATCCAGGCAACAAAAAGGTGCTTCCGTTATTGATTGTCCACGGTTGGCCTGGATCGGTCAGGGAGTTTTATGACGTCATAAGAATCTTGACCAAAGTCAGCGATGACAGGGATTTCGTTTTTGAGGTGGTTGCTCCTCATATTCCAGGATTCGGGTTTTCACAGAAGGCTGCTAAACCTGGATTGGGTTCTAATCAGGTTGCTGTCATAATGTCGAACCTTATGGAAAGGTTGGGACATAAGAAGTTTTATTGTCAAGGTAAGCACTAAATTGGTATAATATTTACGAATTAATTGATTATCGAAAAAAGGAGTAATTTTTCGTTGAGTTTGTTTTATTAAAACAGTCGGTTTAATTGGAAAAAAGTAGCTGAAAATATAAGTGCCTTGTAACGGGTTTTGTGGTATCAAACATCTGATTTCAACATTGAGTTACGTACTTGGGAAAAACTGACTGAAAGAGATGAGTATTTTGTCAATGGGTTTGTTCTGATTTTTGACTTTAGGATAGGATATTAAAATGTGTATTAATAAAATCTCAAAAACGCATTCAAAATGGCCTGGCTACTATTTCCTTATAAATAACCAGTCTTTACTTTTAGTTAATCATTTTATAAAAAAATATATATTTTTTTAAAGGAACGATTTTGGTTTCTTGAAATCAAAATGAATGGGTCGAGTGGGTGCTCATTTTTAGCTACTCATGTCCAATAAAAGCGATGCACTGGCTGCCTGCTGTCAATCTGTATTAACATCTATTATATTTCGATATTATTTCAATAAACCATAAAAATGTTTTCAATGTTCCTTTTAGATTTGGTAATATAAAGAAATGATTGAGAATTGATTGAAAAGCCATAATTGAATTTATAACTGTACCACATGCTAAAAGAATGAAAGGAATTTTAGCAGAAATAAATGAAACTCACGTTGCCAATCTCACTCCAAGAAAAAAAAAGTTTTTTATAATTTTCGGCAAAATCGGCAAAATAAAAAGCAAAAACAAATAAAAATTGTCGCAGCCTATCTGTTCAAAAAATGTTGAAAACTCGACTAACCTGGCATTAGTGAAATAAACTTATTAAGTAGCATAATAGATAATGAGCACACTTTAACACACTCAAGTCCATGATTATATTAAATTGATACTACCAACATATCTTCAAAACCATTTCTCCCATATTAAAATGAGGTATCTTATTGGGAAACACATGCTGTATAAATGGTTTACATGTAGAAATTCAGCTATAGATTAATGATTTATTTAGAATTTATCAAGCAAATAAGAAAAATAATAATCGATATATTTATAAAATTATATTTTAAGAAAAAAAAATTAAACAAACATTCTTGACGTTACCATGAGCTCTTGATCTGTCCTTTATTCAGAAAATCTCATCTTCTCTTCTTTAAATTAATTTAAAAACAGTGTAAAAAAATTTATTTATCAAGCTTTTCACTCTGTGATGTCATAGTTTTCTTACTCGGTTAATTATTCATTTTTATATTTCCTTGCCTTTTTTACTCCTTTATCCTTTTCTCTCTCTCTTTCTCGGTTCTTCATCCTCGTTATAAATTTTTATGTTAAGTACTTTGACTAGTGCAGAATTAAATTTCCTTATATTATTCTTTTATGTTTCAAATTCGAGTTATTTATTGTCTTAGAATACGTGTATGGTGTATTTTGCAAATTTATTTAAGTCAATGCTAAAATCACATATTAATCACCAGCCCTATACCAGACACCCAATCAATACTTTCATCCAAATCTACATAATAGGAAATTTTACTTTTGTTGTTGTAAAATGGCCTTTTATTCGGTTAAATAAATACCCAAATTACAACTCATAAAACTTATAAATCCATAATTTGAAATACATAAATTAATACGTCTCGCCATAATCGAGTCACGTCATAATCATCTCTCTACTTATCAATCACTTCTGCCAACCTAACAAATTCTAAAAAACACTCTATTGACATTTGTTTCACTTTATACACTATATAAACAGGTACTCTAATGAATTCTCTAATTAAATACGTTAATATTTTGGTCATTAGGTTGTGCATGTATTTTACTATTATAATGAAAATGTTTAATTATATCTTCCTAAAAAATAAATACAGACGTTCTTATACTCTAAACTAAACTTATATTTAAAGATCGACTGGCTTTTGCATACTATTATTATAATAAAAATTTATAAATTTCTCTGCATGCCTAGTTGATATAAAAATAAATTAAGGACTTTTTTTCTTTGTTTTTTTTTCTGAATTGCAAAATTTTGTAAACAATAAGTTGTAGATAATATTCATGATTGAAAGCTAGGTACTAATATTGTTTAATGATATTTCTACGCTAATGATTACTAAATATATATGCATATAATAACAATAAAGCCAAAAAATTGAAAATGTTAAATAATTAAATGCAAATGATTTATTTTTTAACGTATTTATAGGTACTATAATTTTCTGTTTTGCTTAAAGTTTCTTTGTATTGAGTAGGATAGTACAAACACGATTAAAATAAAGTAAATAAGTGTTTAATTTACTTAACTCGGTGTTCATTAAAAGGGAAAAATATATGTATATGTATGTATGTGTATATAATTATAGATAGTTGTTAGGTTTAATTTTGTTTTTTCTTTTTTTTTTCCTTTCCTGTACTTACTTACCTTAATTGTTTAACAAAAAATTTTCTATTTTGCTTTAAAATAATGTTTTCATGTGCACACATTAACGCAAGGTCCATCTTAAATAATTTTAATATTTTTCAAGTACATGTAGATAGTTATCAATATGATTTGATTGGGGTTTCAGAGACATGGTTACATACAGGGGTTACCAACGAAGTCATAGAATTGCAAAATTATAGTCTCATACGGCCAGATCGATTAAGCAGGGGAGGTGGTATAGCTGTTTATGTAAAATCATGTATCGACTATCGTGAAGTTCTTAAGGAAACATGCGATTATCTTGAGCATGTCTGGATCGAATTAAAAGTAAATAATCAAAAAGTTTTAATTGGTAATATATATCGTCCTCCCAAGAGCGACATACATCTATTCTATTCCCGTCTTGAAAATATTATGACCGACTTTTATGTTAACTATGAGTCTATTTTACTTTTGGGTGACTTTAATATAAATTTTTTAGATTTGAATTTAAAGGTATCATTAAGCGAAATTACTGAATTATATGGTTTGCAACAGCTTATAACTGACCCTACCAGAATATCCAACACCACTATGTCTTTAATTGATTTACTTTTCTCAAATTTAGAGTCGGTGGAGAATTGTGGAATAAGGGATATTGAAATATCGGATCATATGCTAATTTACTGCAACATAAACTTTGATATACCTAAGCCTCAAATTTATAATTTCACTTATAGAGATTTACAAAATATCAACACTTGTTTATTTCAGTCTGATATTGAATCGATTCCCTGGCATAATATGTACAATATGGCCGATTTAAATAATAAAGTTTTTTTTTTTACTCAATCTTTATTAGAATTAATTAACTTACATGCTCCTATAAAAAACGTAAAGGGTAAAACTAGACCATATTGCCCCTGGATTACTCCTAATATTAGATTTATACAAAGACTTCGCAACTCGGCTTTACGTAAATTTAGCAACACCAAAAGTCGCGAGGATTGGGAAAATTATAAGCAGTACAGAAATCTTGCAACTAGTTCAATTAGGGCGGAAAAAAAGGCATACCTGGCTCACAGATTTAGAGTATGTAATAACAAAGAAACATGGCAAGAACTTAATAAACTAAATATTTCTAATAAATCAAATATACAACTTCCTCCTCTTATGCAAGATGTAGATAAACTTAATTTTTTTTTTCTAATATTAACAAAAACAATAATAACCCTGACGAAGAATTTGTTGGGTATTTTAAAAAACATAGGTTAAATTATTTGGCTGAATTTAAATTTAATTTGGTGACACAAGATATAATAATAAATTACTTAAAATCTATTAAATCTAAAGCATTTGGCGTTGATCAATTAAACATTACCCTGATTTTGCTTTGTTGTCCTGCCATAATTAAACCACTCACTCATATTATAAACGTATGTTTAGAACAAAACTGCTTTCCCGATCAATGGAAAGAAGCCAATGTTATTCCTTTGCCTAAAATAAAAAATCCTGTTGAATTTAATGGTGTTCGCTCAATATCTGTACTTCCTATACTATCAAAAATATTAGAAAAAGTTATGGAGTATCAAATAGTTCAATATTTAAATGTAAATAATTTAATTCCTAAATACCAGTCTGGGTTTCGTAAGGGGTATACTTGTGCAACCGCTTTATCTAAAGTGACTGATGATATTTTTAAGGAACTTGATAAAAATAAAGCTACGGTGTTGATTCTCTTAGATTTTTCTAAAGCCTTTGACATGGTAAATCACAGAATATTACTAACTATATTAGAATATATGGGTTTTGCTGAGTCTGCGTTGGCATTGGTGTCTTCTTTCTTGTTTAATCGAAAACAAAGAGTAGTGCTTAATAACAATAAATCAAATGCACTGGATGTTACCTCTGGGGTACCCCAAGGTAGCATTCTTGGTCCTTTGTTTTATACTCTTTATACTTCACAAATTTTACACTGTAAACACCATTGCTATGCAGATGACACCCAGCTATTTTATTCATTTCATCACACTAATGTTGTCCAAGCTAATCAATATATAAATGAGGATTTAAATACCTTAAATATAGAAACTCAAAAATTACTTCTAAAGATTAACCCCACTAAATCAGCAGCTATTCTTTTTTGTAGTGACAATCATCGAACTAATATTTTAAATAATTTAAATGTACACCTTAATAACAATATAATAAGTTTTAAAAACTCTGCAAAAAATCTTGGACTAGTAATGGACTATAAACTTAGATTCAAAGAACATGTTACCCTTAAACTAAAAAATGGATATTCTGCCTTAAAAACAATATATCGTCAAAGACATTTTTTTAAGCTCAAGTATCAAAAAACTGCTCTGTGATGCTTTAGTACTATCACCGTTAAATTTTTGCGACACAATTTATGGACCATGTCTCGATAACTCCGACTCAGGTAGAATTCAAAAACTTCAAAACTCTTGCTTAAGACTTATATTTGGTATAAGAAGACGGCAACATATTTCTTATAAATTAAAAGAAGCAGGTTGGCTAAATATGCACAATAGACGAATATTACATATTTTATGTTTTTCTTACAAAATTCTTAAATCAAAAACTCCGCCTTATTTACTTGAAAAGCTTACCTATCGTACTGATGTGCATAATCTTAATATAAGACGTAAAAATCTTTTAACAATTCCTAGCCATAGCAAACAACTCTTTAAGCGATCCTTTTCTTATGTCGTACCAAATTTGATTAATAAGTTCAAAATAATTAATTTAACTTTTAAATTAAAAACCAAGCTTCTTCTTTTAAATCAAACTTAATTTTTCTTGAATGCCTTTCTTTATTAAAATACTACGCACATGCTAACTAACTGAATGCAACGTAAAATATTCTATTAACATTTATTATTCAAAAATTAACTGTTTAAAAAAAAAAAAAAAAGAAGAAAAAAGAAGATTTTTTTCATTCCGTTTCATCCATTTTTCCCCCTACTGCTTTTTCCCCTCATAAGTATATGCCTACCTATTTGTGTTTTTTTTTTAGTTTGTCTATAAGAATTGTTTTTTTTTTCTCTCACTTCTTCTATTATAAGCCTTAACAGAATCCAGGAAGTTGTTTCCTTCTTTTCTGGAAGTCTGAATGCATGGCTTTTTAGTTGCCTTACTTGTGTTAACTAAATTCTTTATATAACCTATTGTTTTTAATATGCTCTCTTTGTTTAATATTCTAATATTCAATTCCATGTATATAATCATATTACCTTCTGTAATTATGCTTTTTTTTGTATTGGTGGCTAATAAACGTCTTATTATTATTATTATTATTATTATTATATATAATGTACAATAATTACTAATAACCAATCACTTAGTATAATTACTAAGTATCAGCTAAATGTCAGCAATTATTATTGCAGGTGGAGACTTTGGTGCAATAATCCTCCAAGGCCTCGCAGTGCTCTATCCAGAAAAAGTCCTCGGGTACCACACCAACATGGCGTACGTCAGCACCCCTTGGGCGTACATAAAAACCTTCTTGGGGCAACTTTACCCTTCGTGGGTGGTGAAGCCAGAGCACCAACACCGAGTCTACCCCTTATGGAGAAAACTGGAAGGCAGGATCCGTGAAACTGGATATTTGCACTTGCAAGCCACTAAGCCGGACACCTTAGGTTTCCAGGAAACCGATAAAATTTCCATTAAAAAAAAAAGTGATTTTTAGGTGTGGCGATGACCGACTCGCCGGCCGGATTGGCGGCTTATATCCTGGAAAAATTCACTTCTGGCACGAACATCGCGTATCAGAGAAGAGAAGACGGTGGTTTACTGGAAAGGTTCACTTACACAGACCTTCTGGATAACGTTATGTTGTACTGGTGGACTTCCAGTGCCACCACCTCCTTTAGATTGTACGCGGAGACTTTCAGTAAGAGGCACTCGGAAGAGAAAGTGCTACAGTGAGTTCTGGATAAAGAGAGTCTGTTAGTGATGGGGACTATTAATTGTTTTTAGGAGGCCTCTGAAAGTTCCCACTGCTATAGCGAGATTCGCCCACGATTTCTACGTGGCCGATGGACTTCTTGGGGACATTTATCGGAATAATTTACAACTGAATGATCTGGACGGGGGCCATTTTGCGGCATTTGAGGTTCCGGAGGTTTTTACTCGGGATGTTTTTTCAGCAGTTGAGAAATTTGAGGAGTATCATAAGAAGAGAACATGATTTGTTTCTTTTCATTAAATACAGATTTTATTTTATTAAGAAAAAACGTTTTCCTTCTTCGTCTACATGTTCATCTTCATCTTTGTGTTTGTCTACTTCTTCTCATCCCATGTTTTTCTAAGACTCCTGATAAGAACGTTCCAGTAGAGATGGAGTACAAAACCCTTAACTCATTATGGGTTTTTACTCCATTTAGGCTCTCATAGGTCGTAAATACTTATTCCTATGAAAAAAATCATATTTACCTTTTTTGTAAAATATAAAATTTCCTATAAAATGAGCCCAATAGTAATTTTTTAAGTCAAATACATCCAAAGATAGCTTGGTTTGTTGCCTATCGTTATTAAAAATTTAAGATTCTCCCTTCATTTTACTCCTCAGTCACGTTTGTTGGTCCAATAAAGTACAATTTATTCCAGGCAGCCCTTAAAGCACAACCGATCCCAACTGCTTATAATAATAAATTTATTAATGGGATTTCTGGATTTTTTACACCACAATTAGCATAATCCCAATTGCCTGAATTAAATCGATAATTTAGTCCAGGCAGTCATTTTCCTATAGTTTTGTGCCCCTTTAACCTGATTTTTGGATCATTTCCACCTGTACAGAAGAATTCAAGAAGTGCCAGGAATAAAGCAACAATTTATTCCAGGCAGTCCCTAAAGCACAATTGCCTGGAATAAATCGATAACTTAGTCCAGGCAGTCATTTCCCTACAGTTTTGTACCCTTTTAACCTGATTTCTGGATCATTGCCACCCTCAAAGAAGAATTCAACCCCTACTTCTTCTCATTACGGATTCTTACTCCATTTGGGCCCTCATAGAGCCTAAACTTTCATTCCTATGAAAAAAGTTACAATTTCCTTTTTTGTAGAATATAAAATTTCCTACAAAATAAATGAGTTCAATGGCAATTCTTTAAGTCAAACAAGTCCAGAGATTCAGTCACCTAAACACTCATACCTCACTGCCAATCACCTACATGTTTAATTGCAAATATAGAAAAAACTATTGGAACTAAACAGATGAAAGTTCTAGATAAGGTAGTTTGGTATGTTGCCTGCCGTTACTGAAAGTTTCAGAATTTCAGGTCTCTTCAATCAAAAGTTATTTGAGCCAAAGCAGGCGGGAACCTAGACGCCTGGAATAAATAATTTATCAATGAGATTTCTGGATGTTGCACACCTTCAAAATACAGTTCAACGCCAATTGCCTGGAATAAAGCAACAATTTATTCCCGGCAGTCGTTAAGACACAATTGCCTGGAATAAATCGATAAAATAGTCCAGGCAGTCATTTCTTATTTTAGTCAAACACATCCAGAGATTGAGTAATCCAAACACAATCACCTACTCTCTGGCACCTACAAGTTTAAGTGCAAATAAAAAAAAAACTATTGTGGCTAAATAGTTGACGGTTCTAGAGAAGGTAGCTTGGTATGTCGCCTACCATTATTGAAAGTTTTATATTTTTAGACCTCTTCAGTGAAAAGTTATTTGAGCCAAAGCAGGCGAGGACCTAGACGTCTTTTCAGGCTTCTCAGATAGACATTTGTGACTCAACTTCAATTGCCTTGAATAAATAATTTATCAACGGGATTTCTGGATGTTGCACACTCTCAAAATACAGCTCAACGTCAATTGCCTGGAATAAAGCAATAATTTAGTCCAGATAGTCAATTTCTCATATTTTTGTGCCCATTTATCCTGGATTAATTTTACCTTCAAAGAAGAATTCAACTCCTAGTCTACCTGCTTCTTCTCATTATAAATCTTACTGCATTTGGGCTCTCATAGCTCCTAAATACTCATTCCTATGAAAAAAGTTATATTTTCCTTTGTTGTAAAATATAAAATTTCCTACAAAACGATCTCATAATCAATTGCTTCAGTCAAATACTTTTAGAGATTCAGTCACCTAAACACTCACATCTGACTACCACCTTCAAGTTTAATTGCAAATACAGGAAAACCTATTGAGACTAAACAATTCAAAATTGTTGACAAGGTAGCTGGATGTGTTGCCTACCGTTACTCAAAGTTTCAGATTCTTAGACCTCTTCAGTGAAAAGTTATATGAGCCAAGACAACCGAGGCATCCAGACTTATTACCATGTTTCTCAAATGGACATTTGTGACTCAACCCAAATTGGCTGGAGCAAATAATTTATCAACGGGATTTCTGGATGTTGCACAGTCTCAAAACAGAGTTCAACGTCAATTGCCTGAAACAAAGCAACAATTTAGTCCAGGTAAACATTTCCCTACAGTTTTGTGCCTATTTAACTGATTTCTGGATCATTCCCACTCTCAAAGAAAAATTTAACCCCTAGTCTATTTACTTCTTCTTACTATAGATTCTTACTCCATTTGGCCTTACATAGCTCCTAAACACCCAGTCCTGTGAAAAAAGTTATTAATACCTTTCTGGTAGAATATAAAATTTCCTGCAAAATGAGCTTAAAAGCAAAGTTTTTTAAATCAAACAATTCCAGAGATTCAGTCACCTAAACATTCACACCTCACTGCCAATCACCTACATGTTTAATTGCAAATATAGAAAAAACTATTGGAACTAAACAGATGAAAGTTCTAGATAAGGTTGTTTGGTATGCTGCCTGCCGTTACTTAAAGTTACAGAATTTCAGGTCTCTTCAATCAAAAGTTAGTTGAGCCAAAGCAGACGGGGACCTAGACGCCTGGAATAAATTTTATCAATGGGATTACTGGATGCTGCACATCTTCAAAATACAGTTCAACGCCAATTCCCTGGAATAAAGCAACAATTTATTCCAGGCAGTCCTTATTATTGCCTGGAATAAATTGATAAAATAGTCCAGGCAGTCATTTCTTATTTTAGTCAAACACATCCAGAGATTCAGTAATCTAAACACAATCGCCTACTCTCTGGCACCTACAAGTTTAAGTGTAAATAAAAAAAAACTATTGTGGCTAAATAGTTGACGGTTCTAGAGAAGGTAGTTTGATATGTCGCCTACCATTATTGAAAGTTTTATATTTTTAGACCTCTTCAGTGAAAAGTTATTTTAGCCAATGCTGGCGAGGCACCTAAACCCGCAGATTCAAACGTGAAAGTAAGTGTTTTTTGAGATTCTCCCTCATTTTGCTCCTCACTCACTTCCTCAAATGCCTTGAAAAGTCAATTTAATTACGTAATATTGATCCTCACAGACGAGGATCACCCTTTTATTACGATCGCGTAGGATTTGTGGCTTTCAGAGGGGAATTCATGCCATAAAAGTGGTTTTTTTCGGTTTCTACCTCAATTTATTTCGCACTTGCGTTTGTTGAGGGAATAAAGCAACAATTCATTCCAGGTAGTCTTTAAAGCACAACTACCTGGAATAATTACTTTATTAAGGGGATTTCTGGATGTTTGCACCCTCAAATTAGATCACAACCCCAAATGCCTAGAATAAATCGATAATTTAATTCAGGTAGTGATTTCCCTACAGTTTAATGCCCCTTTAACCCGATTTCTCAAAGAAGAATAGTGATTGGAATAAAGCAAAAATTTATTCAAGAACTCATCTGCCTGGAGTAAATTATTTATTAATGAGATTTAACATTGAATTATTAATCCAGGAGTTTTGGAAACCCAAGGACTGCCATGCTAGAACTAAATTTCTACTGATGGTTATGTAAATTCGATAATTATTCAAATAAATGTTATATTTATGCTCTAAAAGGTGTGATGGGTCAATTTTTCGGATTTCTACCCTTATTCAGCCCTCACTAAAGTCCCCAAATGCCGTGAATCGTTAATTTTCTCACACAATTCTGATAAATATAAAAAATTTTAAAATAAAAAGCAAATTAGAAAAATGTCTATTTTTCATACGTAAGCGCGAAAATTGAAAATTTTAATTTTTTATGTTCTCACATGCAGCTAACGTAATATTTTCAAAAAACATTTTTCTTCTTGGAGTTCTTGCAAGATCTTCTTTTCTTGCAGTTTGCCGATGATATCGCATTAATTACACATGCAAAATCTGGTTCAGAAGACGTTTCAACAATATGCCCAACAAATTGAGGTCTGGTTCTGAAAATGGCGGTTAATTCAAAATCCGCATTCAAACTTCAATACCTCCTATTTAACCACTTATTATCTGGGAATGGAAATTGACACCAAAGCCAATGAAACATTCTAAAGTAGCGCAAAGCATTTCTGAGTACTAACGTTCAGAAATCATGGAATTAATGTCAGAATTCAATTTTTAATCAAAAAATTAATCAGCTCTCTTAAAGCACAGGAATTAAGTCAATCTATCGGGTTTTTAAGTCCACACAACACTGAGTTCCTAGAGCCACTATTGAGAACAAGAGAGAACAAAAATTCCAGGCACAGATTCTCCAATTATTCTTAACTTATACTTTTTTCAATATTCCCTTGGTTTTATACAATACATACCTATACTGTAATTATTGTATACAATTCACCTTGGATGTAGAACTTTGGTCGACGACCTTTTAGGAAAGCAATAAAGATCTTAATAATAATAAGTATAAAATCCTTAATATTTATAAAAACATTTTTTATTATATCCTAACCTAAATATCACAATTAATTAAAAGGTCCAATTAAGAACTCAAAAAGTTGTTAAAGGAGGCGGCCCTTGTTCCCTCGGGGTCGTACTTCCTGGCGATCCTGGACCAGTCCTTAGGGTGATTCGCTTTCACGAAATTCGCTCCCTTTTTCACGAAACGCTTTTGGGCCTCGGTACATTTGGCGCAATTTGACTCAATGGCTTCGGGAATATGCTCTGGAATTTAAGGAAGAAAAGGGAAACATTAGTTATGGAATACTAACTTGTCCACATCCAGAGATTCTTAAATAAGAAGATCAGTTTTCTATGTGATATTTTGTAGTGAGAAAAGTGAATATCAAGTGAACACTTGAAGGCCTATTTTTACTTCCTTTATCCCTTTTTTTGTACTATTTAAATTGTACAGCAAATACCTCGGTTATGGCTATTTTAAGGGATTTTAGTTCAATTTCAATTGATCTTTCACTAGTATTTCACTGCACAAATTCCTTTTTTCTTTTACATATTTTAAAACTCAACTCAAAAAGTGTAACTCAAAAAGTATTTGAGGTACAAGAAACGTTTTAGTATGAAATTATTTGGAAAGAAATTTCCTTTCTTTGCTTGTAACTCCTTTAAAAAAATTCCAACTATTTCTTAAAATATTCTCTTAAAAAATGAAAATTTATTACGAAAATTAACAAAAAAATTAGCCTCAACCACGATTGTCATAACTTTTGAAATATTTGCTCTAGAATGACTTTTTTACCCTTAAATTAATCCTTAGACATTTTTTTAATTTTTATGACAAAATTTTGAAAATATTCCAAGTGGTTCCAAAGTTATACCCAAAAATGTCTATTAAAGCATAAGAATCTTGTTGTTCCAATACGAGCTTCAAAAACTTCAATTTTGGTGGCCATTGGACCTTGATGGACAAAATTGCCTCTAATTCAAAAAGTATTTGAGGTACAAGGAACGTTTTAGTATGAAACTACTTGGAAAGAAATTTGCTTTCTTTGCCTATAACTCCTTTAAAAAATTCCAACTATTTCTTAAAATATTCTCTTAAAAAATGAAAATTTATTACGAAAATTAGCAAAAAAATTAGACTCAACCACGATTGTCATAACTTTTGAAATATTTGCTCTAGAATGAAGTTTTTACCCTTAAATTTATCCTCGGACATTTTTTTTATTATTGTGAAAAAATTTTGAAAATATTCCAAGTGGTTCCAAAGTTATACCCAAAAATGTCTATTAAAGCATAAAAATCTTGATGTTCCAATACGAGCTTCAAAAACTTCAATTTTGGTGGCCATTGGACCTTCATGGACAAAATTGGCTCTAACTCAAAAAGTATTTGAGGTACAAAAAATGTTTTAGTATGAAATTATTTGGAAAGAAATTTCCTTTCTTTGCTTATAACTCCCTTTAAAAAAATCCGACTATTTCTTAAAATATTCCCTTAAAAAATGAAGATTTATTACGAAAATTAATAAAAAAATTAGCCCTAACCACGATTGTCATAACTTTTGAAATCTTTGACCTAAAATGACGCTTTTGCCCTTAAATTAATCCTCAGACATTTTTTTCATTTTTGTGAAAAAATTTTGAAAATATTTCAAGTGGTTCCAAAATTATACCCAAAAATGTCTATTAAAGCATAAAAATCTTGATGTTCCAATACGAGCTTCAAAAACTTCAATTTTGGTGGCCATTGGACCTTCATGGACAAAATTGGCTCTAACTCAAAAAGTATTTGAGGTACAAAAAATGTTTTAGTATGAAATTATTTGGAAAGAAATTTCCTTTCTTTGCTTATAACTCCCTTTAAAAAAATCCGACTATTTCTTAAAATATTCTCTTAAAAAATTTAAATTTATTACGAAAATTAACAAAAAAATTAGCCTTAACCTCAATTGTCATAACTTTTGAAATCTTTGACCTAAAATGACGTTTTTGCCCTTAAATTAATCCTTGGACATTTTTTTAATTACTGTAAAAAAAAATTGAAAATATTCCAAGTGGTTCCAAAGTTATACCCAAAAATGTCTATTAAAGCATAAAAATCTTGATGTTCCAATACCAGCTAATCAAAAAAAATCATATTTTGGGTAATGAACACTCATAAAGTTGGTCTTAGTACAATTATTGTACAATGTCCAACAAATAGGTTGATTATATTATTCGATAAATTTAACTTAAAACACCTGTAGTATCATTTTATTTTTTTTTCTGTACAATTTGAGAATTTTAAATTAAATTCACTTTAGGAATTTCTTAGTGATGCATAAGTACAATTTCAATATAAAAAATGAAGAACAAATTGCATAAAATATTAATAGAATTTTGTATTTTGCACATAAATTGTACTAAATCATAATAAAATAATTTTTTAAAATATTTCAATTTTTCTATTTTTAAATAGAGACAGCTAAAGACCATACCTAAAGTTTGTTTAATACTATTTTAAGAAGCCACCTTTATATGGTAAAAGAATTGTATAAAGAAGATAATTGTACTATTTAATAAATAATACTGAAAATACTAGCACTTTCATAGAATTCTTAATTGTACAAGATTATGTAGAAGTTAGATTTAGTACAATTGTAAAAAAAAACCCCCCAAGATACCTCATTATGGTAACTGAACATTAGAAAAAAGATGATTGTACTATTTGATGAATTGTACTGAAAATACTAGCACTTTCTAAAGATCCTTATTTGTACGATTTTTATTAGGAAATTTTTGCCGTTATAACAATTTATTAAATTAAATTGAATTACTTTAGAAATTTCTTAGTAATGCGCCTTAGTACAATTTTAATTTAAAAAAATTGTATAAAATATAACAAACGGAATATTGTACTTTGTAAAATGTGTACAAAAACCGTCTCGTGCGTGTATCTCTTTATTTATCACACAATAAATGTACCTAAATAAGTACAATTTGAAAGTTTCTTAGTGATGGGCCTAAGGCTATTTTATTACAAATTTAATTAAAAAATAAGTGACAGATAGTACTAAATATATCTGGAAAGACACCTTGTGCGTGGCCAGAGGCCTCGTACCAGCACACAAATTCTCTAATGATTTAGGTTTGCTTTTAAATGGAAATTAGACAATTCTTAATAATCCGAAGAAATCGTGTGTTAAATCCTTAGCTTGTCAATTTATATAATAATGGTAAAAGAAAAATTAATTGTATTTGTTTTGTTTTTTCTTGTACAATTCTAACTTCGTACTATTTAAAGTTTAAGACCATTATGCATTTCCTCCAGTTAATTAAACCCCTTTAGAAATTTCTTAGTAATGCGAGGCTTTATACCAAGAAATACAATTTTGTACTACTTAGAAATTTGTACTAAAACACCTCACACCACCCCACTATTTCTCCATTTATCACAATATACGTACTTAAGTCAGTACAATTTTGAAATTTCCTTGTGATGAGAGGCCTCTGGCCACGCATGAGGCCTTTTTACTACAATTTTAATTAAAAAATAAGTGACAGATAGTACAACATATATCTGGGAATAAAATTTTATATTATTTAGAAATTTGTACTAAAAACACCTTGTGCGTGGCCAAAGGCCTCGCACCACCACGTATTTTCTCTTTTTATCATAGTTACAAATTTCTTTAGCCTAAGGCTTTTTTAGTACAATTTACTCTTTATTTACAAAAATTTGTACTAAAAACCAACTTTTCCAATTATCAATTCTTCATGATGCGAAGAATTGTTAGGAAGAAACCCTTAAGTTGTAATAGTACAAAAAATTATAAACTAATAGTAAAAGAAAAGGTATTTGTAATATTTTATATATTGTACTGAAAACACTCCCACAACTTTTTTTTTTGTACAATTTTAATGCAAAACCGTAAGATATACTATATGAAATAAAAATAGAATTTTGTACTATGTAAAGTTTGTACTAAAGACCATCACACCTCCATATATTTTTTCGTCTTAATTAAATTGTATCTACAATAGTACAATTTTAATTAAAAAATAAGTGACCAATAGAATAAATTATCAAGGAATGGGATATTGTGCTACTTAAAAATTTGTACTAAAAAAACCTTGAGGGTGGCACCACCATATTCTCCAGTTTGTACAATTTTTCCATTAAAATTGAAACTACCTTACCTAAAAAATTTCTTAGTGTTACAAAGCCTCTATGCATAACGCTTTTTTAGTACAATTTATTAAATAATACAAAATGTTATTAACGTCTTTTACCCTTTACTAATAGAGGGTTTTTTTTTAAATATTTTATATAGTTCCAGAATACTGGCACAACCACGTAATTGTTAAAATTATCACAATTTCTGGAGATTTAAATAGAGGCAGGCATAAAGTATGTTCAGTACAAAGGGTAAAAGATGTTGAGAGTTTCAGAGCAGTAACTCCAACTTTTCACACAAATTGTACATAACTTATTAGTTATTTTTAACTTGAATCACTCCAAGTACATTACTTACTTCTTAACTCTCTTCCTTCGGCAGTACAAGGTCCTTCATCTAAGATACATTTGATGTAATTCCCCAGAACCCTCTTGTTGGACAATACTTGGTCAATATTCAAATTGTCATAGCGAGATGTGTATTTTTGACCCACCGATAACACTATTTGCACCATAAAAATGACCAGAAACAACTTCATTTTGTTTGACACTGGGTCGTGAAATGATTAAATCAGAATTTTCCGTGTCCTTTTTATGTCTTCGTGTTTGTCGTAAAAATAGGATGGAATTTACGTTTCGAGGACTTCAAGTTTTCTGGTGTGTTTGTTTGTTTGTTTCGTTTAATGGGGGGATTTTTGTTATTCGTGATAATGACCATCATGGTTTAATCGTCATGCGAAACATTCCATTATTGTGGGGAAGTCTTGTGAATATTAAGTGGGTTTTTATCGGTAATAGAAAATGATGAAAAATTTTTAAAAAAATTTCCAATGTATTTGAAAAAGTGTTTGATTACTCTAAAGCCTTTGATAGTGTCAAGATTTTTTCAATCAATAATCCATAATTATTGTTAAAATTTAAGTACAATTAAACTGTGTTTTAAATGGATTCAAGAGTATTTGTACAATTGTGTTTTTGAAACAAGTCAAGGCATTCGAAGGTTATGAAATATGTACTGAGTACAAGTCAAACAATGAAAGAAATTGTACAAAAGTTTTGAATATTAATGCTCCAGTACATTTAGAACAAATGTGTATGTTGAAACAAAGGAATTGTACAAAAGTGATGGAACATTAATCCAATAGCCACTCACTATATTTGATAGAATTTTGTACAAAACTATTCCAGATTTATTATAAAAATTGCAGTACAATTAAAATGTGATTTCAATAAAAAAAAGAATTAATGTACATATTTAGTAAATTTGAAGCAAGTAAAAAAATTATAATATGAATAAATACTCAGTACATTTGAAACAATTATATTGTACTAAAATATTCCAGAATTTAAGTACAAATAAAATGTGTTACAGATACAAGATTATTTGTACAATTGCAATATTTTTTTAGATCAGGTCGAAGCATACATACATTATGAGGTATTGATGTTAACATTAACTGTAATTCAAACGATGAAAAAATGTACAAACGTGTTTTGAACACTAATCTAGTAAATACTGAATTAATTTGGATTCAAAAATGGTCCAAAATGGAAGAACTTCTCAATAACTCCAAAACGGTTATATTTACAAGGAAACTCGTAAGGACCTTTTGGGTAAAGAAACTCATTGGCTTTCATATGAAAGTAAAATAAATAAAATCTATTCATGAGTTTTCAAAATATTGTGATATTTATTTTATTCTTGTCTTCGTCAGTGTTGTAATATTTTGTCATTGCCATTGTACAGGGTGTTTAAAAATTCACTACATATATTTTAAGGACGTATTCCTGCGGTCAAAATAAGACTCTTTTTCCTATAAACGTGGGTCCTAAAATGCACCCCCTTCAAGCTACAGCCATCGCAAGAAGTGTAAAAAAAATCGATTTTTTAAAACTGTGTCTACAGTTTTGCATCAAATTTAACGAAATTTGGAGTACCCCCGTTATTTTAGGCGGTCTATTTACTCTTTATCTCAGAAAAGGCGTAAAACTAATTTTAAGGGGTAAACTGAGGGGTTGCACACTTTTGACGGTCAAAATTTTATGTGTACATACTTTTTTTTTTAATTATTAAGCTACACTGCGATGGCTGTAGCTTGAAGGGGGTGCATTTTAGGACCCATGTTTATAGGAAAAAAAGTCCTGACCTCAGGAATACGCCCTTAAAATATATGTAGTAAATTTTGAAACCTCACATTTTATATTAGCATTTAATTTTAATTTTAATCTTAGAATTGTATTTTAAATATGTTAGTTTTTATCACTTTTTAATGTTTGGTTTTTCGTGCTTCTCAAGGCTTTTGTATTATTTCCTCCTTATGTCTTATGTATTTTTTAGTCTGTATATTTTTTATTATAATTTTTTCTGTATGTAGCTATTACGCTAAATAAACTATATTATATGTATTACTATTTAAATTTTTATATAAAAAATTAATTTCCAGAAAAAAAAAGTTAATTTAAGTTATTTGAAAAGTCCTGAAACACATGTTCAATTAAATTAATGAATCTCACTATGAATTCTCACAGTTCCAAGTAGTATATTTTATATAAAGAAAATTTTTTTTGTAATTTTTTTTTTTAAATAACACTAAAATAGGTGTTCAATGAAATAAATTAAAAAACTTTATAGTGTAAATTTTCATAGCTCTAAGTTAGATACTTTTTAAGTTATGGGCGCTTTTTGAATTTTCACTTTATATTAAACAATTATATACTTTAGCAACTAATGCTATAAACTTCACTTATACAGGGTGTCCATTTAATATCGCGGTGTCCCAAAAAAGAGTGGTACATACTTTGAACTTTTTTATTAATGGAACTACCTATAACTACTACCTACCCTAAAATTATTTTGCCCTAAAATGCGACGTTGTCTAGTTATTAACAATTTAAAGAAATTTTCACGAAAATCAGTGTTTCACTTAAATATTAATATTTACCACCGACGTTGTTTATCTTTTTGAAAAATCTATGTAGAGTCCTTGGCTAAGTTCTTTTTATCTTATGAAATTCCAAATTTTATTTATTTTTATACAGGGTGATCAAAATCGTTACTCAAATAATGATATTTTCAATTTAGTAAGTAACGCATTTTCATAGAGCATTCTTTTATCTTTAATTTGATACTAACAAGTTTGCGTTTATCTCTAACCGTTTTCTCAAAATTTGTTCTTAAAGGAAGAGTGACACTTATTTTTTATAGGCATTGCGACACTTTTGATGGAAAACAATTAATAGATATTTTATGGAATCAGATCTCTGTTCAATTCTATTTCGAACACTTTTTAGTAAGAAAAAAGTCAATAGTTGTAATAACCATAATAAAATAATAGTAGTTAGAGACAAATAATATTAACCCCTGATGCTATCTCATTTAAAAATAAGAAATTTTGTCTTACAAGTAAAAAGTTGGCCATAATTCATTTATTCTTTGTTGTATGAGGTCAATTATAATGTTTACTTATCAGTCATGTTATGTAGATTTGTGTCAAAATTAATTACTCTCAGCAATAATGAGTAAATTATTTACGTTATCGGTGAATGCCTTGGAAAGTGTTTTTTGGCTTCAAGAGTTTATTAGGAAGAATTTCCTAATAATTTCCAACATCCTGTACAAAAGCAAACTAGAACGAAAACAGTTTCAAATGAAGAAAACCAATTGGTAATCACCATGTCGGTTGTTGCAACACTGAAATTTAGTTTGTAGAGAACGAATAAGTAAGAACTTAATATCGAAATCGTCCGTGGGAAAATATCCCAAGAAAAATAAATATGATCCCTATCATGCACAGCTACATCAAGACACAAAATAAAGCAGCAGATTTTTTTTAAATGTGTGCCTTTCACTAATGAATGTACGTTGCACAGAAATGATTTTGTGAATCTCCATCGAATTTTTATGAATAATTTTCAACAATGATGAAGCATCAATGTTTGGGGGTGCAATATTACATGATTTTGTTATTGTTCTATCCTTTTTGGAAAATCGTTTAACAGGAAAAGTTTTTCTAAGTTTCTTAAGAGAGAATTTTCCGCACTTCCCGACCCCAAAAGTTGCACAAGCTCACATTTGTACTGATTTCAATGGACATATCACACACTATTTGGTAATAGATGGATTGGAAGGCTAAGTTAGCTATTCAAATTAATTTTTGTATACATATTTATTAAACTTTATACTGGATAGACTCCACTGAATGGCCTCCTATGTCACCGGAATTAGCGCTTCTGGATTTCTTCTTATGGTAAAGTCTGTAAATCTAGGCAAGATATGGTGGAGCGCATACTGCGCATACAAGAGTCTTTCAGACGTCTACTACGCTTCGTACAGTTAAAAAATATTTCGCACGTAAGGCTGATTTGTGTTTAGAGCAAAACGATAAATATTTTGAGCAATTTTTGTGATAGAACTTATTTATAATGTTTTTGATGAATGCTTGATGTAACTAAAATTAATAGGGGTGATATTAATTTTTCTTGTGGCATTTTCCAACGGACCTATTTGTAAGTCATTTTTTGTCTTACTGTAATTTTCGGATTTTCTCCAACCGACTTACGTAAAATTAAACGTTGTAATGCCTATGAAAAATAAGTGTCACTCTTCCATTAAGAACAAATTTTAAGAAAAACGTTAGAGATAAACGCAAACTTCTTATCAAATTGAAGATAAAAGAATGCTCTATCAAAATGCGTTACTAGATATAGGGTGGTCCATTTAAAAAAAATAGCGCAAAATTTAATTGAAAATATCATTATTTGAGAAACGATTTTGATCACCCTGTATAAAAATAAATAAATTTTGGAATTTCATAAGATAAAATGAACTTAGCCAAGGACTCTACGTAGATTTTTCAAAGAGATAAACATTGTCGGTGGTAAATATTAATATTTAAATGAAACATTGATGTTCGTGAAAATTTCTTTAAATTGTTAATAACTAGGCAACGTCGCATTTTAGGGCAAGACAATTTTAGGGTTAAAAAAAGAGTCAAATGAGACTCCCATTTAAACAAAAAAAATAGGTAATTCCATTTAAAAAAAAGTTCAAAGTATGTATCACGCTTTTTTGGGACACCCTGTATCAACCAAACTAATTTTAGAAAGTGGTCCCTCTAACTCGATTAACCTCCCACTGTTAAAAGTTTTTTTCGTTTCACGGTTTAGCCGCAATCGAACACCGCGATATTAAATGGACACCCTGTATAATTGACATATTACTTATTGAAAAAAAAGTTTAAGCATCTTGATTTTACCCTTTTCTCATATTTATGACCAAGCTGCATATTAAAAAAAAAATCTATAATATTGTTGCACAACGTATATTGCTAATAACTGAAACATCACAATTAATCAATTAATTAAAAGGTCGAACTAAGAGCTCAAAAAGGCGTTAAAAGAAGCAGCTCTCGTACCCTCGATGTTGTACTTCTTAACAATCTTGGACCACTCTTTAGGTTGATTCGCTTTCATGAAATTCGCTCCCTTTTTCACGAATCGCTTTTGGGCCTCGGTACATTTGACGCAACTTGTCTCAATGGCTTCGATAAAAATCTCTGGAATTTAGAGAAAAAAAAAGTTATGGAATAAACTCTCAAATGGATCCAGATCTAGAGCTCATATTCTTAGATCTTTGCAAGAGGGAAGTAGACTCAGTATTATTATAGTATAAATAGTATAGGACGGTTAAAAGGACAAACTTGATTCGAATTATATTAAGGTGAGATCAGATTATATGTGAACAAAAAGGGTGTTAACTGAGTTGTCTGATTGGCATTAGATTTAAAGCAATATACTAAATTCTTACTCTGAAATAATTCATATAATGATTTAAGAAATAAATAAAAATATAACTCTTAAATTTTTTAACACTAATACTTAAGTTTTAAATAAGGAAACCAACGCGTTATAAGGGAATAAAAATTTTCTTTGATTGAGTAATTTCTTTCTGATCATAAAACTATAATAATCTTAGTAGCATGCCTAAAAACTCTCATAATAAAAATAACGTAGTATATGCATCAATAAATTTATAAAAGAAATGCCTCAGCTTTAGCTGGAGTGAAATATTACCAATTCGATTGTAGGTATTCTTTTATAGGAAGGGCATTTTCCATTTATCACAAAAACTATACATACTAGAAATTCTCAAAGGGAATCTTTAGTTTTTTATTTAGTTTTTAAACAGTAATCTACTTGTGGATTTTCAGAATATTATTAAAAATCACTAAAGCTAAAATAACAACAAAAATAACAAATCAGCCAATGACAAATCAAGAGGGACTTGAAAAATAATAATAAGCCTTTATTTCCAACAGGCAACTTGCCCAATAACAGGAAACAGTTGCAAAACAATGAAAAATATAGTTAAAAAAAACACACACAAGCAAACCTAAAAGAATGAAAAGAAAAGAAAAAAAGTAAAGTCACAATCTCAAAAGTTATCCAAAAACAAGATAATCACATATTCAACAAAATTAAATTAACTGCAATATACCCACTAACTATAACTTAAACACATGGGTCTTAATCCTAAGAGTAATGATCCACTAAGATATCGACAATCACATGAACCGGAGAGAAATTTATATTGCACATGACGTGACAGATCCGATTAAATATAGCGCATATTGTATATAGTGGCGATTTCAACAGCTTGTTAGTATGAGGCCTTGGCAGAAAGAAAGTTAGGGGATGTCTAGCAATAAGCCTAGGCACCATGAAACGTACACCAGAAAGAAGTACAGGACCATCAATGAATCCATTCAGTAACCCATGCAGGAATTTTACAGAGAAGATCATTCTTCTGAGATGTAATGGATGTAGATAGAAGCGTTCCAATAGTTGCCGATGATCAAACTCTTTTACCTTGCCTGAAGGCCAAAACTTAGCAAATCTACGCTGAACAGATTCAAGGAGACCAACATGATTCTGATAGAGCGGGTTCCATATAATGCAGCTTTTTTGATCTCACAAAGCAACAGAAAAGCAGTCTTAATGTAGATTCCAAAGTAAAACTCTTAGAACTTCTAATTATGAACCCAAGCCTTCTCAGGGCTGACTTGACTATGTTGTTGAAGTGTGGAACGAATGTAAATTCAGAGTCAAAGGTGATACCAAGATCAGTAATTTGCTCTACTACATTAACTGACCACACTACATTTAGCCACATTCAAGCCTAACCTGTTAACAGCGCACCATACCTACAATATATTTAGACAGTTCTGAAGAAAACCACAATCCTCCAAACCATATACATTTAAATATAGCTTCAAATCATCGGCCTATTGACAAGTGAGTGACCCAGGTTCGAGCCCTTTGGCACACCTGACGTTACGTTAAAAAGTTTCGATCTAAAGCCCTCATATTCAACATATTGAGATCTACCAATCAAGTAGGAATGAAATAAATTAAATAATCTCCCTGAAAAACCATATTGAGTTAATTTATGCAGCAAAATATAGTGATCTATCCGATCAAAGGCTTTTTGGAAGTCGGTATAAATACCATCGACTTGAGAGTATTAACATCAAGTGATTCATAGATGTCGCTAGACAGACAGGATAAGTTAGTAACACAAGATCGCTGAGTTCTTTTGCGTGACTAAATAGCTACCGATTCAGGATAATTTTTGAGAAGTTACAGGGTAATGAGATTGGTCTGTAGTTCACGATTTGATCAGAGTCCCCAGCTTTTAAAATAGGTATTATTTTAGCAGTCTTCCAAATTTCAGGAATCTGTTCTGTTTACAGTATTAAGTTGAAAATGTAGGTCAGCGGATCAGCCAGGACACCAATGCAATCTTTAACCAAGAAGCTAGGTACACCGTCTACACCAGATGTTAACTTATTTTTGAATTTTTTACTAGCCAAAATAATCTGGGAAGCATCAACGTTGGAAATGTCAAAGTGGGGCACATTATCAGACGTCGACGAATGGTTAATGAAATTTGATTGTATGAATGCCTCACTAAAGAACAGTGCAAAAGCATCAACTATGTCTTGTGGGTCTTTAATTACCACGTCATCGGGTAGCCTCATCATACCAAGAATCCTGGTGCCAGCCTTCTTAGAACCAATAAAATTCCAAAAGCTAGATGGGTCCAAAGAAATATTCCTTTCGGTGTTTGATATATACAACTTATTGTAGTTTGATAAGGCATCTAAGAGAATGGAATTTATTTTGAAAGAATGGAGAATTGTACATTTTAAAGTCCTTGAAAGCCTTTTCTTTCCTATAAATGTTCTTAATCAATTCTCGAGAATAATAATTTGGAAATCTCCTTTTACGTTGCTGCTTAAGAGGAATGTGTGCGGCAAATATGCCATTCAATATATCATATAGGGCTCCACATGCATCATTAACGTTAGAGGATAAATACACAGTAGACCAGTCAGCTTCAAGGATCGAGTCATAAAGGAGATGGAAGTTGGCCTTTCTTAAATTAAAAGAATGAGATAAGTTTTTATTAAGCTGAAAATTATGGACACGATGGCCTGAGACAGTAAAGTCAATGTCCAGTGCAGGGTGATGCAAATCCTCCAAGACAAAAGGCACGTCACTACGCAAAATAGTACAGGTGAAGTTAGATAAAACAAGATCCAATAGTCTCTTATTATAGTTCAGGATGTGATTACACTGAACAAGATTAAAAGTGCAAAATTATCCACAGCAATAGACTTTTGACTAACATGATTACCTGTAGGTGAGTTAATAGAGAAATCAGATACGTTAAAATCGCCCACTATTATTACATTATGGTTTAGCTTTGATATAGAAACTAAACTAGGAAATATAGAAACCTTGAAGGATTATGCAATTTTTAAAATTATCACAGTCTCTGGATTATTAACTAAAGGCAATTAAAGACTATGTAGGCAGTAGATTTAGTAAAATTGTAAGAAAAAACTTTTAAAGAGACTTAATTATGGTAACTGAATACGAAGAAAAAGATAATTGTACTATTTGATGAATTGTACTGAAAATACTAGCACTTTCTAAAAATCCTCTCTCAAGGGATTAATTTTTGCCAGTGAAAATGTTTCTATGATAAAGATCTTTATAAAATATGTATTTTTTTTGGAGGTTTATTACTTGATTTCGGAAATTACTTAATATCGATGCACAATACAATAACTAACTTAGAATCTGAAAAAAAACAATATCAACAGAATTATTTAATATGATGCAATCATTAAGAGGCTCATTAAAACTAAAAAAGGAAAAAGAATTTTGTGGATCCAAAGTTGGGAGTACCAGATGTTTTTTTGAAAAGAATTATTATATACTATGGTAGATAAATATATTTAAATTAAATAATGATGATAAGTTTAAATGGCTTTGCAAAACTAGCCAAATATAAATATTTTTTTGAAAATTTATAAAGATTTCCATAAGGAAGTTTATTTTTTGAAAAATATATCGTTACCTTACTTTTTTCCCTTTTTGAGAAATTTTAATGTGCTAATTAAGGGTCAGCAATGGGTGGCCTATTTAAAAGAAAAATAATACTTTCAATTTTAAAAAAAATTGCTGAAAGAATTTTTAATTTAATGGGTTCGGCATGGAGAAACAGACTGGACATAAAAACATTAGAAGCTGAGTTAATGTTCAAACATATAAATAATTTAAATTTAGCTAAATTTTTAAGAAAGTATTTTAGAAATATTATAAAAAAGGTTAAATTTAGCCAAAAATATTAACAACGTTTACTGATATTTTATTTTTGCTATTACATTACATGCATGTGTGTCCCACTTTTTAGGAAGATATTTTTTTTTGTACGTAAATGTTCTTTTACGTTTCGATTTGTTTCTACTTATTCGTTTGGTCCTCGAAAAATTGATCAACGATTTGTTAAATAGTTTCCAAATAAATTATCTTCATTTTAAATTTACTCTAAAACCTCCTCCAAATAAGATGAACTACTTAAAAACTAGACGGTACAGATAAAAACAACAAACCAAACGTAAGTAGAACCCTAAATAAGCCCTTCGAATCAAGTTTAACTACAGAATACTAATAAAATAGTACAAAAACTAGGAGAATAATTAACGTATTTACATTTTCATAATAATATTTATCATGAAAAACGTCTACGATCACTCGATCCTCTAAAGGTGGCTCCCATTGACTTATGATAAGTCCAGGAGTCTTTAACTTACAAAGACTTTTTATACCTTGAATGAATCCTTGAACATTTCTTCAGAAGATACCGGAAGCCGTTTTAAAATATCTGGGATATATAGTGCAAAATATAAATAAAACTTTGTACTGTGCAATGGACATCTTTTATGATAACTTTTCACACTCTTTGCCATTCAAACGTTCAAATCTGATATTGGTTATTTTTAACTTGATGCATCCTAAAGTACATTACTTACTTCTTAACTCTCTTATTTGGGGACTACAAGGTCCTTCATCTAGGACACACTTGATGTAACTCTCCACAACCCTCTTGTCGGACAAAATTTGGTCAATATCCAAATTGTCAGAGCCAGAGGTGTTTTTTTGTGCCGCCAATAACACTATTTGCACCATAACAATGACCAGAAACAACTTCATGGTTTCGTATGTTTTTTCTTAGTTTCACACTGAGTTATCAACTGATAAAATCAGAATTTTTCGTGTTCTTTTTATGTATTTGTGATTGTCGTAAAAAATAGAATGGAACTCACTTTTCGAGGACTTCAAGTTTTTTGGTTTATTTCTTTCTTTTTTTATGGGGAGATTTTTGATTTTGAATGACCTTTTGCATGCAAATGTATTTTATTATTATGGGTCTCGTGAATATAAAGTGAGCGTTTATCGGTAATAGAAAATAATGAAAATAAAAAAAAAATCCCAAATGTTTTTGAAGAAATGTTTGATTTCTCTAAATCCTTTGGCATAATCGAGTTTTTTCAATTCATGAAAAAAATACTCAATAACCCTAAAATATTATATACGAGAAAATCTGTAAGAACTTTTTGGGTAAAGTAATTAATCAATCATCATTAATCAATAAAATCAGTGCATGAATTTTCTGAAAAGCCTTTGATAGTATCAAGATTTTTTCAATCAATAATCCATAATTATTGTTAACATTTAAGTACTGTGGTTTAAATAGATTCAAGAGTATTTGTACAATGGTCTTTTTGAAACAAGTCGAGGCATTTGAAGATTATGCAGTATATACTCAGTATATTTCACAAAATGAAAGAAATTGTACAAAAGTTTCGAATATTAATGCTCCAGTACATTTAGGACTTATTCTGTTGTACAAAAACCTTAAAAGTAATATTTTATAAATAGTACCAATGTTGAAACGAAGGGATTGTATAAAAGTGATGGAACATTAATCCAATAGCCACTCACTATATTTGATAGAATATTTGTACAAAACTATTATTAAAATTTTAGTACAATTAAAATATGATTTCAATAAATATAAAAGAACTAATGTATAGTCTATTTAAAATGAATTCGAACAGCAAAAAAACCAAATCACAATGAATAAGCGGCATCTTCTTTATAAAGCATAGGCGTGCAAAAAATAGAGAGCTATTATTTCTAAAAATATTTTAAAAATCTATTAATTGGTTATATTTATTAAAATTTTAAAATCACTCTATTTTAGGATAGTTATTGCCTGTAATGTTACGCATGTTTTATTATTTAACTAATATTTTATTTACTTTTTTTAGTAGTTTTGTTATAACATATTGAATTTAAATTTGAATAGGTACCCCGTATAGATAAAAACTTGTTATATTCAGTAAAAGTAAGCGATGTATGGATAATGTAATTCAAATGATTTATACGAGGATTTATAAACTTATTATATTTATTATTATTCATTATACTTAGTAATTAAAATGTTTATAAAAAAAACTCAAAAATCACTGTTTGAATCTTCGGAACTGGGATCCAAACTTGGATAAAGTGAGCGTTTATCGGTAATAGAAAATAATGAAAATAAAAAAAAAAATCCCAAATGTTTTTGAAGAATTGTCTGATTTCTCTAAAGCCTTTGATACAATCGTGATTTATTCAATTCATTAAAAAATGCTCAATAACCCTAAAAAGAGTGTATATACGGGGAAATCTATAAGGACCTTTTGGGTAAAGAAATTCATCAATCATCATTAATCAATAAAATTGGTGCATGAATTTTCTAAGAAGCCTTTGATAGCGTCAACATTTTTTCAATCAATAATCCATAATTATTAGTAAAATTTAAGTACAATTAAACTGTGTCTTAAATAGATTGAAGAGTATTTGTACAATGGTATTTTTGAAACAAGTCAAGGCATTTGAAGATTATAAAGTATGTACTCAGCACAATCCAAACAATAAAAGACATTGTACAAAAGTTTCCAATATTAATGCTTAATGTACTTTTAGGACTTTATCTGTTGTACAAAAATCTTAAAAGTAATATTATTTTATAAATAGTTCCAATGTTGAAGTGAAGGGATTATACAAAAGTAATGGAACATTAACCCAATTTTTGTACAAAACTATTCCAGATTTATTATTAAAATTTTAGTACAATTAAAATATGATTTCCTTCCTTTGTTACACTAGCTGTTATTGCTCTTGCCGGTCTTCTCAGTTGCAACTGCGTGCTATAATACGTTGATCTCCTATAGTACTTTCCTCTGTAACATCTGGGTGCTGAGGTTGGATGAAAGGATTTTTAACTTATTTAATTAGGCTTCGAGGAAAGGTTGTCAGTTATCTTTGGGTGGAGCCAGAGCCCGAGCCCCACTCCTCGCAGAGCAAACAAAGCCTGAAATACAAAAAGAACTGTTTTAGTCACATTTGTTTTAGACCATGGCTGGTTTTTTCTTGGTCTCAGGAGAAATTCTCCTATTAGGAAGTTGTCTACACTTCTGACTTTTTCCTTGAACTTTGAATGTTTTTTAATTATGTAATCTTGAATTGTATCAAGTTTGCAGTCAGAGTGTAGATCAACATTCCTTACGAAGAAGGGTGCATTTGTGAACATCCTCAAACACTTATTCTGACACCTGAAGCTTTCTGATGTTCGTCTTCGTGGTATTCCAGAAAATGTTTAAGGCGTAAAGTAGTTTAGGACGTAGAACCTGTTTATAGACCATTCATTTATTAGTCAAAGAAAGCTTACTAGAATAGAGCGCATGAATGGTTCCATTGCATAAGTTAATTTGCTTTATAATGTGCGTGTTAAAGTTATTCTTTTTATCGAAATATACTCCTAGATACTTTATCTCGTCTTTCCAGGGGACCAGCGTGCCCGAAATTGCCAAATTTAGGATGTTGCGGTCATGCTTTTTTGTTATTAGAACGGCCTCTGTTTTCTTACTAATTATTTTAATTTTCCAGTTGTTTGCCCACTCTATAATTTTATCTAAATGACTCTGCATGTACGCTGATATCTGGACTAAATTTTTACAACTCGCAAAGACACAAGTGTCGTCCGCGAATAATGCGACTTGCGAATAGTGTGTGGTTTTTGGAATGTCCGCTTGGTATATTATGTGTTGAATAAAATTGGTGCCAGCGGGGAGCCTTGGGGAACTTTCGCTCTAATCCTGTTAAAGGAGGTGATAGTTCTATTTATTCTAACAGTAAATTCCCTGTCTTTCAGGAAATTTTTTATAAATTTATTCATGCCATCACACTCTATCGAAGGCCTTTTCGATGCCGAGCGTGATCATGCCGGTAGATCCCTTCGCATTAAATGAATCCTCCAGACTCTGTTTTATCCATGCAAGCTGCAACTCAGTTGATAATCCTCTTGTAAATCTGCACTGCTCTTCCGGGATTATTTTCAGTTGATTTAGCTCCTTCCATAATCCGCTTAGTACCGTCTTTTCAAAAATTTTTCCCAGTGATGGCAGCAGACTAATGGGTCTGTAACTTTTCCGTTTTTTTATGTTTTTTCCCTGTTTAGGTATTACTACAACAATAATTGCTTTTTTCCATTCGAGCGGAAAATAGCACAGGCTCATACATTTGTTATAAATGGTTTTTATGTCCAAGAGTGTATTGTCAGGTAGTGTTTTCAGCATTTTGTTGTTTATTTCATCATGGCCTGGTGCTTTCTTATTCATTTGGTCTTTAATTACGTCTCTTATTTCTTGTAGGCTTCTCCATTTCTGAAGTCGAATACTTCGTTTTTTATTCTTTTCGTAAGATTATTCGCAATTCTTTTTGCCTCTGGGTCTTTTTGCAGTCTAGCCTGTTTATTTAGTCTGTTTCTTGTTCTTATTAACCTTTTCATTCTCATTGGGAAAACTATGGAGTGGGTGTTTGGGATTGGGATTTTAGTGGTTGCTAAATTAAACGATTCTTTAATTGCATCTGTTAATTGTTTTATTGAGGAATCTATTTCTATGTATCTTTCCAGTGTGATTCCAATATGATCTCAATAAATACAAAAGAATTAATGTACATATTCAGTAAATTTGAAGCAAGGAAAGAAATTGGATTATGAATCCAATAAATACTCAGTACATTCGAATACAGTTATTTTGTACTAAAATATTTCAGAATTTAAGTACAAATAAACTGTATTACAGATACAAGAGTATTTGTACAATTGCAATGTCTTTTTGAATCAGGTCGAAGCATACGAACATTATGAGGTATTGATGTAAACTGTAATTCAAACGATGAAAAAATGTACAAACGTGTTTAGAACATTGATCCCGTAAATACTGATTTATTTTTTGTTCAAAAATGGTCCAAAACGGAAAAACTTCTCAATAATTCCAAAACGGTTATATTTACAAGGAAACTTTGAAGAATTATTAGTTTTTGGTTTGTCATAAAGCCATAAAGTTACCGCTCCGCGTGACCGGTCTACTATTTGCGTCAGGCCGAATATATTTCAAAATCTAAGGAAATGAACATCATCTGTAAGAAATTACGTAATAGTACTAATTTTTATCTTTTTTATGCATTAAAAAATAAATTTAATCTTAAAAAACAAGCGTACATGAGGAAAAATAATTTTTTTTAATGTTTAATATTAGTTATTTCATTTTAATAATTTCTGATATCTTATGGTGGATGGGTTTTTATATTATAATATTTCGATATTTTTTCTTTCGATACTTTTAAATATACATTTAAATTCTATCACATAAATAAAAATAAAATTTGAATGGAATCCAGATTTTTTTTCTAGATTTTGTATTAGTTGGTGCCCTCCTATTTTTATGCAAATCGGAGTTCAGGAGTTTTGTTATATTAGGAATTTTTGGGACATTTTTAGGTATACACTAACATAAGTTAAGATAGTTGCCACCCCTTCGTAACTTTCACTAACTTTTAAACAACTTTCTACGTAGAGTAGTTTTTACTCTACACCTTTTTCTAACTTTGACGCTTAATACTGGCATACCTATGACACCTACGAAAACCATTTTTTTTTAAACCACCGGATACTACCTAGCTATAATCCAGTAAAAACCGTTTTTCTTCAAATGTTACCGTTTTTCCGCAACGCGCTGTTATTTAAGAAAAACCCCAAAAAAAAGCCGTTCCAATCAACCAGTCATACCGTCGACACCACGGGGGCCAACGCATGGTACAATATAGTTAGCGGTCCAGCACCCAATGTAAAAGTATAGGGACAAGGTCTGTGTCTATATCTTGGCTTCTATGGGTCCTATCGGGAGAATTCTCTAGTTTTAATTTAATTTCAGCCTTCCGAATCCAACGAGGCTATTCGCAAGGCCGTAGCTTTCATTTTAGCCGAGATATCGCATTTTTAAAGCCCATTTTTGGGCTCAAAAACGAAGTTGAAAAATGACCGAATTTTCAAAGAATTCTTATTCCTTTAGTTCTGCTCGAATCCCATTATAATCCGGTGTTTTCGTGATGTGGGTGATAAGAGAAAGACGATGGTATAATTACTTCGATTTCGAAAAAAATTATAGTATTATAATAGATTAGAAGTATTTTATTGATAATCGATGTACGAATACTCTGTATAAAGGAAACTCCAAAACTGTTAAATTTAAAAGAAAACTTGTAAGGACCTTTTGGGTGAAGAAACTCATTGGCTTTCATATGAAACTAAAATCAATAAAATCGATGCTTGAGTTTTTAAAATATTTTGATCTAAGTAAAGCCGTTGATAGTATCAAGATTTTTACAAACCATAGAAAGACTTCTCAATAACTCCAAAACGGTTATATTTACAAGGAAACTTGTAAGGGTCTTTTGGATAAACAAACTCATCGGCTTTTATATGAAACTAAAATTAATAAAATTGGTTTATGCGTTTTCAAACTATTCAGATTCTTGTAAAGCCTTTGATAGTGTCAAGAATTTTGTCAGTCAATGGAAACACCTCTCTATAACTTCAAAATAGTTGAATTTAAAAGAAAACTTGTAGGGAGCTTTTAAGTAAAGAAATTCATTGGCTTTCATATAAAATTAAAGTCAATAAAATCGATGCTTGAGTTTTTAAAATATTTTGATTTTAGTAAAGCCTTTGATAGTATCAAGGTTTTTACAAACCATGGAAAAACTTCTCAATAACTCCAAAACGGTTATATTTACAAGGAAACTTGTAAGAAATTTTTAATTAAAGAAACTCATCAGCTTTCACATGAAACTAAAATCAATAAAACCGATGCACAAGTTTCTAAAATATTTAAATAGCTTCTATTAACGTTTCCATTAACAAATATGTTTTTTTTCTTACCAAATTGAATCACCTGACAATTTAAAAAAATTAATATTTAAAACAGGTTATACTGGAAAAAAAATTAGAACCTCCCAATGTTTAATACGTAAAATTCATAGAAGTCCTAACATGATGTTTCCATACTAAAAAAAAAATAAATAAATGAAATTCGTATGCACAGCACATAGAAACCGCTAATGATTAACATAATGTTAATATTGACATTCGTTTTTAAGCATAATTTGTTACGTAGATTTCCGAAAAGGAATAACGACAAACATTATTTTTGGTTTTTATTACAATATTCATTTGACCTTTTTTTTTTTTTAATTTATAATTAATTAACGTTGGCTAATTAGCGAGTGTAATGTATCGTGAGTCATTTTGTTATTTGTCTACTTTAATT
This sequence comes from Anthonomus grandis grandis, assembly GCF_022605725.1. Lineage (NCBI taxonomy): Eukaryota > Metazoa > Arthropoda > Insecta > Coleoptera > Curculionidae > Anthonomus > Anthonomus grandis. The sequence goes on along the minus strand of NC_065557.1, from coordinate 1,194,936 downwards.
AGCTTTTTGGTCAGGTAGAATGATGAATTTTGCCTTTGGTCAAAAACAAGTTTTGAATTTTTAATATGTAGGAGTACGTAGGAAAATAACTAGAGGTTCCTGGGATATTTTTAATAATAATATCGTTTATTAAGCATGATAATAGCTACAGTAGTGGAAAAATGTAGAGCAGCATTTAATAAGTTGCTAAAATAAAATATTAGATGATTACTTTTAGCATAAAATTTCTGTAGATAAAAACATATGGTAAAGTCCAGTTCAGAGATCTATTAGAATCTTTGATGTGTCGCAGACTAACTAGTCCATGCGCCTATGTCGTATTTATTGTCGCATGATATACATGTTTAAATGGTAAGATTTTATATAGTTTATCTATGAAATCACTTTAAATATACGTAAAACCGCATGTTTTATACTATTTTTTATTTTTCTTTCGAAATTGTCCATTTTTAGAAAGAAAATAATATCAAAAAATTGACCGCGGACTAAAATCCAAGCATCTTACAAAATATTTTAAACATTCCCAGCACTCACAGACTTGTCACTTCTTTTTAGCCAGTCTATTAAACAAAGATAAAACATCTGCGTTCTGGCGATTCCTACTTTAGACTGTGCAAGTAATTGTGTATCTCTCTCTATTCCACTGATTTTGAGAATTACGGGGCCGTACCCAGATAAATTTATGGGCTGTTTTTGTATTACTTTTGTCGTGTTTTTAAAGAAATCTTTAAGGATGGGTCTATCACCTTTTATAGTTGGAAGGGAGGTCAGGTGTGGTCATTATTATTTGATTGGTTTTGCTGGTTTTCCTTTTTCCTCTTTTATGAAAGTGGTGAATTTAGAATTTGGCCTGTATTCGTCTAAATTTTTTGCAGTTTTTGCTGTGAGGAAGTGTGTTTTTTTATTTGTGTTTGTGGATTTGTTTTAGTATTATAACTTCTTCCACCATTCTCTGGGAAAAACCCTTTTTTGCTATAGTAAGAAAAACACTGTTTTTATTAAGAAAATAAGTCTAAAATTTTGTCTTTTACAGCTTACTTCCCTCTGTTGTCGCAGTTGAGGATCAAATTTCGTGTTTGTCTAGGAATTTTTTTTGACGAAGAAATTTACAACAAAAGTCACATTTTTTTCTTACTTAATAATAACCACAGTAATTTTTTCAAGAAGGAAAATGTCAAAATTTTGCAATTATTGATTTATGGATTATTCTAAAGATTTTTTTAGTCTTTTTTAAAGAAATGACTAAAATCCACTAGCTAAAAGCCCAGAACATTGAAATTTCATCCCAGGAGTGCCTGTGCGAAAAAAAACATTTGTCCCTTATTGGCACCCCAATATTTTAAATTTTTTAAAATCAACATTTTTTCAATTATTGATTTATGGCCATCTCTTTTCTGAAGAAATGATTGGAATTTATTCATTAAATGTCAAGACAATTGAATTCATTCCAGGAGTGCCTGTAAAAAATAAAATAATTTGTCCCTTATTGATACAATAATATCTTGAGTTCTAGTAGTCAAGATTTTGAAATTATTGATTTATGGACTACTCTGAAGGCTTTTTTAGTCTTTTCTGAAGAAACGCTTGAAATTCATTTACTAAAAGTCAAAAAATTGGATTTTTTGTTCCAGGAGTGCCTGTAAGAAAAAAAATAATTTGTCTCTTATTGGCCCGCCAATATCTTGAATTCTAGTAGTAAAAATTTCGTTATTATTGATTTATTGACTACTTTGAAGACTTTCCTAGTCTTTTCTATAAAAATAGCTAAAATTTAATAACTAAAAGTCGGAAGAAAATGGACATTTTATTCCAGAAGGAAAAAATTTGTCTCTTATTGGCATCTTACTTATACCTTGAGTTCTAACAGTCAAAATTTTTCCGTTATTGATTTATGAACTACTTTAAAGGTTTTTTTATTCTTTTTTGAAGAAATGACTAGAATCCATTTACTAAGAGCCAAGAAAATTGCATTTTTATTCCAGGGGTGGCTGTAAAAGACAAAATAATTTGTTTCTGGTTAGCACCCTAATATCTTAGGGTTCTATTAATTTAATTTTGAAATGAACGAGTTATGGACTACTCTGAAGGCTTTTTTAGTTTTTGTTAAAGAACTTACTAAAATCCATTTTATAAAAGTCAAGTAATTGGAATTTTTATTTCAGGAGTGGCTGTAAAAACATAATAATTTGTCAACATTTATATGAGATAAAAGTATACTTATCTCATTCCTTTATGAGCTAAAATGTGTCAAAAAGATATTGATACATTTTAATATTCAAACGTTTTTTCATAAATAACATTTAAATAATAGAGTGTTTATGGGTAAAAAAATTGAATGGGTTTATAGAAAACGACAGTCAACTGATCAAAAATTAGTAAGTCCCTATCACGAATTTTGTTCCAATCTCATCTTTTAGCTCATTGACAACATGCAGCAATATATGCCCTTCAGCGACACAATAAAGACTGCTTCTTCCTTCATTCTCTGGAAGAAAGTCCCTTTTTTACCATAGTAAGAAAACCCTATTTTTATTAATTAAACAAGTTTAAAGTTTTGTTTTTTTCAGCTCACTGCCCTTGTTTGTCTTTAAGCGACACAATAAAGAATATAATTATAATGTAATGCTTTAGTATCCATATGCTGATGTGCGAGATGAAGTTGAAATCCATAGCAGCAACAGAGAAACTGTTTCCTTCCTTAATGGAAGAAACTGCTAAAGAACAAAGGCAAAAAAACAGAATTTAGAAAATTGTATTAACTCTTTGGGCCAGATTCAAAAGACTGGTTAAATTTATAAAAGTATTTAGTATCCTCACTGTAGTTTTAGGATTCAGTATACTTAAAATGTAGTGTCTTGTATAAGATTTTTAGTTTTTAGTATAAGCATTTATCTTTGTTAATTTTCATCTAATCTCTCCTATTATGCACAATAACTAAATATGAGGCAAACAAATGAATAAATATTACGTTCAGGATATAAAGTGTGTTTTTTACAAGTAAAACTTGTGTCTTTTAAACGCATAAGTTATAGACCGCTAGATGATTTTTAATGTAAAACTTGATTTAAAAAAATATACTTTTACTTTTCTGACTATATAATTACTTTTTATCAAAAGAGATTGGTATGAAATATAGAAATGGGGGTTTTCACGAGTATATTATTATAATAATATATCATAATATGTATTAATTAAAAAAAAAAACAATAATAAAGGACATTGAATGTGGCAGCCAAAATCCCCGTTAATAATAACCACCAAATAAAAATAAATCTCAATACCCAAAAAAAGGAAATATATAAAATTTGAAGACAAACCAAAACATTTTATCCTTTTGTGTCAAACAGTAAATATTTAATGCCTTAATACACAGAATAAATGGGCCTAAGTAATTCGTACCACCTATTCTCTCATCACTTGTTATAAACATCCCACTGATGGCGCTAAAAACTAAACTTATTAAATTAAAATTTTTGGTTAAACTCATTTTACGTACTTAAATCTTACTTATATTTAAATTAAATATTATCTACCTATCAACTATACTGAATTTCTAACTTAATAAAACTAATCCCAAGAATCCCGAATAATAAATGTTAAGGCCGGACCTGTGCAACTATTCACGCTTGAGTGCCTGTGACTCAGGTCAGACGTCTAACAAAATAGTACGTGGGCGCATGTAGTCAAATTTTACGAATCAAATGTATAAATTCTTAAAAAAATGCTTAAAACATTTATTTATTTAATAAAATGATTAAATATCGCTTAGAATATTACTTGATGACTCTTTCCACATAAAATTTTGCGATTTAAACATGCATATCATGTGACAATACAAGCAACACCGGCACACGGACTATTCGCGGCACATCAAAGATTCTAATAGATCTCTGAACTGAACTATACTTATAAATGGTTTGCCAATAAAAACTGTTAATTCTTATCTCGTTTTACCAAGGGACACAAAAAAGAATACTTCAGAGTGGAAAAAAGTAAAGCAACATTTTTGAAAAATTTCTCAAATCATACAAAATATTTTACTTAGTGTTAGTTTAAACTGATAAGTTGACGGTATTTGGCTGCTTAAGATGCCTCGCGGTAAACATTTATCTGTCGATATTAAAAATAGAATTGCTGAATTATACAAAAGCGGTCAAAAGCAGATTGCTATTGCAAAGACATTTAGGTTACATAGATCTATCGTGTCGCAGTTTCATATAAATAGCGATTTATCTGTTAAGAAAGAGTCAGGGAGACGTAGAAAAACCACTCCATATACCGATAAACAAATTATCAAAATTGCTAAAAATGAGCCTTCTCTGCGATCCAATAAAATAAAGCACCGCATATCCGAAGAGCTTGGAGTAAACGTGACTTCGAGGACCTGCCAAAAAACCGTTGCTGTCAAAAAAAATAGACGTTCCCGTTCTGCCAAAATGCATCTACATTATACAGAGCATGATTGGAAAAAGGTAATCTGGAGCGATGAATCCAAGTTTTGTTTGTTCAAAACAGATGGAATTGTGTATGTTAGACGCCCTGTCAATAAAAGACTCAACCCCAAGTATACCTGTCCAACAGTGAAACATGGTGGTGGAGCAGTAATGGTTTGGGGATACTTTTCGGGCCCCCTGTGTAAAATATAAGGTATAATGGACCGGTTTCAATATAAGGACATATTAGAGAGCCAAATAATTCCTTATCCTCTTGGGACCTATAGCGTCCATTTAAATGGACATGCCAGTTTTATGTTTCCAGTTTCGTTAATTTATTATATAAGCAGGTTAGACCTCGCATCAGACTTTAATTGTGCACATGTGCTAGGAATCAGTTGTTTATTTTCTGTTGTGATGCCGGCTGCACGTGGTTCTCGTTATGATGGTATGTAGCCTATTTTTTAACGTTTTGTAATGATTTTTGTGAAAGTTTTTATTTGCAAATGTTTAATAGACAAATTTATATAACATTACAATAATAAAAAAATTAAATAAATTATTCGCGTCCATTTAAATGGACATTGGGTCTATCTCATGCACATTTTAAATTAACTCATAAAATTTATTTTAGGCAATTTTTGGCAATCAAAGAGTGCTTCGGCCAGGGGAAGATGACGAAAAATTGGAGCAAATACTAAAAATCATTGGAAATCATGACTCATCAGACATTGAAATGTCTGATGATGAAGAAGAAATTCAAACTACGGATAATTTAATGGGGAGAGAAGAAGAAATAATTAATGAAGAACTAGTAAGCAGCAATGAGGAGGAAGAAGAAGAAGATAGAATTGAGAGAAAACTTAAAAATGGCCAAGCAATCTGTGGATCCTTTAAAGCGAAAGTCTTGGAGAAGAGATGATACTTTTGCACCTCCAAATTTTGAAGACCCCTCTAGTGAATGCAGCGCAGAGCTCCGGTATGATTGGACTGCAAAATCGTATTTAGCCATGTACTTTGAAGATGAGTTATTCCAAAAAGTGTGAGATTGCACAAATGCAAGGTATGTTGAACTTAAAGGAGTATCTCTTAAATTGACTCTTAATGAGATTAAACGTTTTTTTGGAATAGCTTGTTTGATGTCCTGTCTAAAATTACCCAAAATCAGAATGTACTGGGCAAAAACCACTAAAGTTTCAGCTATTGCAGATACAATGATTCGAGATAGATTTTTTGCTATAAGAAGTAACCTTAAAATCGTCAATGATGGCAGCATCACTGACAATTTTTGGAAAGTACGTCCTATTATAAGAGCAGTATAGCAGGGGTGTTTGCAGCTACCTAGAGAGAAAGTGGTTGCTGTAGATGAACAGATGATCCCATTTACAGGGACTTGTAAAATGAAGCAGTTCGTTAGAGGAAAGCCAAATCCAGAGGGCTTGAAAAATTTTGTTGTTGCTGCCCCTGGATTGTCGTAGACTTTGAATTATATCAAGGAAAAGATACTTTTCCAGATGATTCTGTAAAACGACTTGGTGTTGGACCTTTTGCTGTTGTTCGCCTTGGAAGGACCTTATTTACTGGAAGTCATGTGTACTACGATAGATATATCACTTCTCGAATATCTTCGTCGACAAGAGAAATATTGTACTGGAACCATTATGAAATCTCGTGTACCAGCGGCAGCAAATTTAACTTCGGAAAAAATGATGGCCAAGATAGGCAGAGGCAGCTCGGAACAAATTGTAAGACAAGATGGCGAAATAGTAGTTGTACAATGATATGCTCTGAAATCTGTACTTTTGGCATCTACGCCTCTAGGAATTCAACCTAGCGATGAGTGTAAAAGGTGGTCTAAGAAAGACTCTAAATACATTCAGGTTAAAAGGCCTTTCGTTGTTCCTAAATACAACGATTGTATGGCAGGAATAAACTTGATAGACCGAATGATTAGCTATTATAGAATTCGAGCCAGATCAAAAAAATTGACTGTAAGGGTCATTTTCCATTTCTTTGATCTAGCAATGGCTAACTCATGGTTTTTTTATCGAAGAGATAAAAAAATATTTAAAATCCCTCAACGCAAAATACAACATTTAGATTTTAAAATCGAAATTGCCACTCAACTTTTGACAAATACACCCAACCCACAAAGTGAATCCCAAGAAAACATCCGAGGTGTAGGTACTAGAAGAAATCCTGAGGGAAATCGTCATCGTCATTAGGCAACGAAAGAAAACGGAAACAACACTTTCCAGAAATTGCCACAGACTTAAAAAATTCGATTAGATGTAAAAATGACTCTTGTGCAAAAAAATCCAAGTTTTTTTGTGCATTACTGGCAACAGAAACTGTTTCATGAACTTCCATAGCAAATAAATTTAAGTTTACAGTTATTTTCTGCGTTTTCATAGGTTTAGACTGAAATTGAAAAAAAGAATTTTTGTTTAGGTTAAGACCCAATGTCCATTTTAATAGACGTCATGTAACTGTCAAAGTAAGAAAAAAAATAAAAAAAGTTATTAGTAAACAATGTTTATTTATGTATTTTTTATTATATTTAAAAGCCTCACAACCCTAACTTAACAAAAACATGTTCGGGTCCCAGGAGGATATGCTGATGCCTTTAAGACATTTATTTCAACAGGACAACGATCCCAAACATTCTTTTCGGTTCGTAAAAGCTTGGTTCAGGAAGGAAAACATTAATGTAATGGAATGGCCTTCACAATCCTCTGATCTCAATCCAATTGAGAATCTGTGGGATATTTTAGATTCCAAAATCAGAGGAAAATCTTATAAAAATCAGCAAGAATTATTTGAAGCATGGGTGAATATGGATCCAGGGATTATTTCTAAGCTAATAAGATCTATGCCAAAACGTTGTGAAGATGTAATTAAGATTAACGGGTACTTTACAAAATATTAACTTATGTTTTTTTTTTATTTATTAGAAATGAAATAAAAACGAATATTAAAAAATGTTGCTTTACTTTTTTCCACTGAAAAAATAATTTTTTAATACAAAAATACTAAGGACAAGGAAACATGTCCACATACATGCAAGGAGAAAAAAAATACAAAAACCTTGAGAAGCACGAACAACTAAACATTAAAAAGTGATAAAAACTAATCTAGATTAAAAATTTTAAAGACCAAAAAAGTTTAAAATTGTAAATACAATTCTAAGATTAAAATTAATTTTTTAATGGTAGCATTATTGCATTATTAGATTTAAAAATATGTAGGGGGTCATAAAAAAATAACTAGTGGTTGATAAGACCTTAATCAGTTAAAGGTTGAAAAAATACGTAAATAATTTATAACTAGAGAACTTTAATGCATTTTTTAAAAACGTATTTTAATAGTTTTTTCTCCAAAATGTCTCTTCTTAAATCCAAATGTTCATAAAACGTAGATGTTTTTGACGAGTTGATGTATACTCTTTTAGTTTTATTTGATTAGGCCCCTTGTAAAATCAAAACCAGTCAAATTAGACGTTTGAGAACTTTTGTGTGAATTCTTTATTGATTGCAGGATTTTTTAAAAAGTAAAAAAATTTTAATTTTTTTTTTATTTTTAGTGCCTATAACTAGAAAACTACTTCAATGAGAGTTTTGAAAATTTCTGTGCATAATCTCTGAATAAATCAATTAAACAAGATTATTTCAGGATTTTTAAAAACGAATTTTTTTTGACAATTTTGAGTATTGGAAAAATATTGATAATATCAAAGGTTTTACATAAATTTAAATATTTTAGAAATTCGTCCATCGATTTTATTGATTTTCGTTTCTTATGAAAGCTGATGAGTTTCTTTACCCAAAAGGTTCTTACAAGTTTCCTTTTAAATTCAACTGTTTTGGAGTTATAGAGTGGTTTTTCCATTAATTGAAAAAGACTTGACACTATTAAAGGTTTTACAAGAATCTGAATATTTTGAAAACTCATTAACCAATTTTATTAATTTTAGTTTCATATGAAAATTGATGAGTTTCTTTACCTAAAAGCTCCTTACAAGTTTTCTTTTAAATATAATTGTTTTGGAGTTATTGAGAAGTTTTTTTTGTTAAATTTCATTATTTTCTATTACCGATAACTGCTCACTTTATATTCACGAGACCCATAATAATAGAATGCATTTGCATGCAAAAGGTCATTCAAAATCAAAAATCTCTCCATAAAAAAATAAAGAAATAAACCAAAAAACTTGAAGTCCTCGAAACGTGAGTTCCATTCTATTTTTTTACGACAATCACGAAGACATAAAAAGAACACGAAAAATTCTGATTTTATCAGTTGATAACCCAGTGTGAAACTAAGAAAAAACATAAGAAACCATGAAGTTGTTTCTAGTCGTTTTTATGGTGCAAATAGTGTTATTGGTGGCACAAAAATACACTTCTAGCTTTGACAACGTGGATATTGACGAAATTTTGTCCAACAAGAGGATTCTGGAGAATTACATCAAGTGTGTCCTAGATGAAGGACCTTGTACTGCCGAAGGAAGAGAGTTAAGAAGTAAGTAATTTAGGATGTATCAAGTTGAAAATACCTAATGAGTCTTTAATGTTAGATTGGAACGTTTCAATGGCAAAAGAGTGTGAAAAGTTAGAGTTATTATCATTGCATATTACAAAGTTTTATTTAAATTTTGTACTGTATATCCCAGATATTTAAAAACGGCTTTCAGTATCTTCTGAAGAAATTCTTAAGGATTCATTCAAGGTATAAAAAGTCCTTGTAAGTTAAAGACTCCAGGACTTATCATAAGTCAATGGGAGCCACTTTTAGAGGATCAAGTGACGGACAAGGGTGGACGTTTCTCATGATAAATATCAAACTATTTAAGATATTTCCAAGTGTTTTTCAATTGTACACAATCCTATAATTATTTTGTATTATTTGTCACATAGTTTTTTTACTAAAATGGTCTTATGCATGGTCATGGAAGGGTTACAGAACAAAAACAGGGATATAGGGGACGTCTATTTAGTCAATAATTGATTTTCATGCACTATAATACTTTTCTCAATAAATCAACATAGAAAAGTGACCTTTCTAATACTGATTCTACCGCCCCCTAGCAAAGATCTAAGAATTTGATCCATGCACGAGTTTATTCCATAACTAATGTTTCCCTTTTCTTCCCTAAATTCCAGAGCATATTCCCGAAGCCATTGAGACAAGTTGCGCCAAATGTACCGATAACCAAAAGCGATTCGTGAAAAAGGGAGCGAATTTCTTGAAAACGAAACGACCCAAAGAGTGGTCCAGGGTTGCCAAGAAGTTCAACATTGAGGGTACGAGAGCTACTGCCTTTGATGCCTTTTTGAGCTCTTAATTGGACCTTTTAATTAATTGTGATGTTTCGGTTATTAGCAATATACGTTGTACAACAATAGTGATGGAGTTTTGATTTTTTTTTTAATATCAAGCATTTTGGTTATAAAGATGAGAAAAACTCGAAACTACTTAAATGAGAGTATTGAAAATGTCTGTGCATATTATCTAATTAAATCCTGAAATAGGTGTCAACTATTTCAGGATTTTTCAAAAAACCAAGTGACTTTTGACAATATTTTATTTTTTTTACTATTTTGTATTTAAACAATTAAAAAAATGGTTATAACTCGAAAACTACTTTAATTAGAGATTTAAAAATCTCTGTGCATAATCTCTGAATAAATTTGATTGAACAGCTATTTCAGGACTTTTCAAGTCTAAATAAATAACTTTTAAGAATTTTTATTTTTTTATTTCTAGAAATATCAAAAAAAACTTATAACTCAAAATTTGCTCAATAGACAGTTCTGAAAATTGTTGTGCTTATTAATATTATCCCTATTTTAGGATTTATTAGAAAATCGACCAAATTTTGAAAAAAAAACATTTTATTTTTAAATTTTACAAACCTCATAAAATGTTCATAACTCGAAAACTATACTTAAACGAGAGTTTTAAAAATTCCTGTGCATATTCTTTTAATAAATTCATTAGACCCTTATTTTAGGATTTTTCAAAAAAACAAAAAGGATTTTGAGAAAAAAAATTTTTTTTGAGGATTTTTTATTTCTTAAAAACTCAGAAAAGGCTCATAACTTAAAAACTACTTAAATTAGTGTTTTGAAAATTTCTGTGCATATTCTCTGAGTAAATCCATTGAACCCCTATTTTAGGATTTATCATAAAACCAAGTTTTTTTCTAAAAAATTCAAAAATGCCTATAACTCCAAAACAATTCAATTGAGACTTTTGAAAATTTATGAGCATATTTTCTAATTAAATTGATTTGAGACCTATTTTAGGATATTGCAAAAACCAAATGAATTTGGAAAAAAAAAATTTTTTTAAGAATTTTTTCATTTCTAAAAAATTCATAAAATGCCCATAACTTCAAAACTATTTAAATGTGGCCAAAAAAATGGCTGGAAAATATTTACAAGTTCCTAAGACTACCACAAGAGTGCGTAACTGCACAGTAATTTCAAATTTCATCTAAAATAGCTAGTATTAGGTACCATTTTGAAAACATCAGAATAATCTTCATTAATTTTGCCTTAATTTGGCTAATGAATTTTCTTCATATCTCCATTGAGAAGCGTGGGGAAAGATCATAAATAATGCAAAGTTTTAATCGCCCTGTACTCAGATTCTTTATCAAAAGTAATTCAAGTGGGACTCGCTTAAAAGGAAATTCAAAGGGCTTTCAAAATATGCACCTGTCAATGTCACTTTGTTTTCAGTGAAGTTGTCAGAGGGCGTTGTTTAACAGAGACAGGGTTTTTAAATATTTTCTCTAAAAAGTAAAAGTTAAATACAATGATATGATTTTTTCACTGCGGTTTTGAAGACTTAAAACATACGAACAGACCAGTGAAAACCGCGTTTCGATATCTCCATTTGTTTACGAGTAATTTTAAAATAACCTATTTTTTAAATTTTAAATATTATTAGCAATATTAGGGCTGTCTTTGTGACAGAATATTATCAAAAATTACTGAATACGAAATACTTATACGAAAAGGACATTTGCAAGATTAGCTACTCGGTTGCGAGAAAATGGCAGTATCCATTTACCTCTTAACAGAATACTATCAAATGGTACACAGATGGTTCTAAAACCGAAAAAGGAACAGGAGCTGGAGTATTTGGACCTGGCACCAAATACTCAGAGCCTCTGGGAAAATACACCAGTGTCTTTCAAGCGGAAATACACGCTATAGAAAGATGCGCTCAATTAATCCTGAACAAAGACTACCTCAAGCAGGACATCGCAATCTTCACCGACAGTCAAGCAGCCATAGCAGCACTGAGTTCACATGTCATCAGTTCTAAAATGGTAAGAGACTGTTTGGGCAAACTTAATGAGGTAGGAAAGAGAAATAAAGTCACAATATTGTGGGTACCTGGACATACAGGCGTGCAAGGTAACGAAGAAGCCAATATTCTGGCAAAAAAGGGATCTGGTTCTCAATTTGTAGGACCGGAACCTTTCTGCGGCATAGGAAAGAATACTTACCTATATGAGCTTACAAAAATGGAGGATCAACTCTGGGATGATCATCCAGGGTTGAGACACTCCAAGATGTTCCTTGGAACCCTCGACCCAAAAAAATCTAAAGCTCTAGTAAGTTTAACTAAAACTAAACTACGGATTGTAACAGGATTCCTAACAGGGCACTGTCACCTTCGAGAACACCGCAGGAAACTAAAACTAGAACAGACAGGTGAATGCAGATTCTGTGGGGAAGAGGAAGAGACCCCAGAACACCTAGTAACTGCATGCGAAACAGTTGCCGAAAGTCGTGCCATGCACCTCGGTAATTATGAAATTCCAGAAGGAAATATCTCATTACTGGAACCGTCACAACTACTAGCCTTTATTAAAGCCATAGGATTGTACGAAGTAATTTGACTTGAGAATAACATCAAGCAGTAATTAGAAAGGGGCACACAATAGATCTTTTAGGTCGCAGTGAAACTTCACCCTTATTTTAATCTAATCTAATCTAATCTACCTCTTAACAGAAGACGTCGCTCTGGACGATCTGAAGAAAATATTGTTAATATGCTTGCTTATATTGGATTATACCCTCACATAGGAATAAGGCAAATTTCATTGGATTTCAGGTTTGTTAAAAAGTTGATAATTCATTTTGACTATTATTAGAATCGAATATTAAAAAATATATATTATTTTTATTTTTTACCTAATTTGAATATTATTTTAGGTTGCATCCATATCATATGGTGCTGCATCAGGAATTAACAGGAACCGATTTTGATAGACGACTTGATTATTGTAACTGGCTTAGCAATATGATGGAATAAGATCCCCAGTTTGTCTCAAACATTTTATGGACAAACGAGGCAACTTTCACCAGTGTTGGTAGTGTAAATTTACACAATATGCACTATTGGGCTCCCACAAATCCCCACTGGATGAGAGAAGTGCAGTATCAGGGTCGGTGGTCTGTTAATGTTTGGTGTTACATTTTTGAAGAGGTCCTCAATGGACACACCTATTTAGATTTTTTACAAGATCACTTGCCTGTACTGCTTGAAGACATCCCAATTCAAACCCGTGCAAGGATGTTTTTACAGCACGATGGATGTCCCGCGCATCTTGCGATAAATGTGATAAATTTTTTAAATTTAAGGTTTCCTCATAGGTGGATTGGTCGAGGAAGTATATTTCCTTGGCCCCCGCGATCTCCTGATCTGACTTGCCTAGATTTTTATTTGTGGGGCAGACTAAAGCATATCGTTTACCAAACCAGACCTACAACACGAGATGATATGATATTCAGGATCAGAAATGCGGTAACAAGCATATCAGTTGCCGAAGTGGAGGCTGCAGTTCACGTTACTTATCGAAAAGTATGCGACTGTATTAGTAACGATGGTGGACACTTTAAACATCTTGAAAGAAATTGATTTAGTTATATGTTTTATTTTTATTTATTTTATATTTAGTATTAATTTGCGCTATTTGTTATAATTGTTTAGTCAGAAGGATTTTGAAGATTGAATAAGAGGTAAACGGATACTGCCATTTTCTGCTAACCGAGTAGCTAATCTTGCAAATGTCCTTTTCGTATAATGTCTCTGTTCTGGATACCGCATAGCATATATATTATTCTAGAGGCATCCGTTGAGTTCTGATTGCATTTGAAATAAACTGTTATCAAGTCAGGGGAGTTTAATTTTTGTAACGTTTTTTTTTTCTTCGCCTAAAACGAATAATCCATAGGCCATCTACCGTGAATCACCCTGTATATTAATGCGACTCAATATATGTAAAAATGCTGAGACAAACTTACTCCGACTTATCTAATCTGTTAATTCCTGCCAATTCTGAATCCTTTGATAAATGAATTATAGGTACTTACAACGCCCTCTGACTACTTTACTGAAAACAAAGTGACATTGACAGGTGCATATTTTGAAAGCCCTTTGAATTTTCTTTTAAACAAGTTGAAAAAGATGAATAGTTTCCGAGATACAGCCGGCGTCCTTTCTTATTTGGACACCCGGTACATGTTCACTAAGTAAATCGATTTGACCCAAATTTCAGGATTTTCCAAAAAATAAAAAGAATTTTGAGAAAAAAACATTTTTGACAATTTTTTTTATTTCTAAAAAATTCATAAAATGCTCATAACTCGAAAACTACTTAAACGAGAATTTTGAAAATTCCTGTGCATATTCTTTCAATAAATCCATTAGACCCTTATTTCAGGATTTTTCCAAAAACAAAAAAATTAAAAAAAAAAAAACAAAAAAGCCCATAACTCGAAAACTACTTAAATGAATATTTTGAAAATTTCTGTATATAATCTCTGAATAAATCAATCAGACACCTATTTCAGAATTTATCAAAAAATCAAATAAATTTGAAAAAAAATAATTTTTTTATAAATTTTTTTTATTTTTTAAAATTTAAAAAAATGCTCATAATTCAAAAACTACTTAAATGAATGTGTTGAAAATTCCTGTACATGTTCTTTCAATAAATCAATTTAAAACTTATTTCAGGATTTTTCAAAAAAAAAAATAGAATTTTAAGAAAAAAAATTTTTTCGAGAATTTTTTTATTTCAAAGAAACTTGAAAAAACTCCAAAACTATTCAATTGAGACTTTTGAAAATTTATGAACATATTCCTTAAATGAATCGATTACATATTTATCTCTGCGTTTTTCAAAAAAACAAAAAAAAATTATTTTTATAATAACAATAATAATGACGATAATAATAATAATCTTTATTAAGCATAAACAGTTACATACAAAAACAACAAATTTTCCCAAAAATTAATAAAAATAAAAGTAATAATAATAACAATAATTTTTATACACCTAATTCAACAACATAATTTGTCAGTCAGGAGTACTTTATACCCAAGCAATAAATGTGTCATTATACCTATATCGTAAACCGATAGTTTGGCAAAACAAAATAATTTAAGTTATTATAAAATGCATATATTTAATTTAAAAAACAAATTATGACACATGTATTTAGGCTTCAAAAAAATTAATAACCCAAAAACGACCCAGCTCAAACACTTAAAACTCTCTATACAAATTCCCTAAATAATTTAATTCAGCATTTTTAAAAACAAAATTAAAATTCCCATATTAAATGCAACATCCTGCCCTCGGCTTAACCTTAACCGTAAAATTTACGCAACTCGTACAACAAAAGCCTCCGCCATAATTTCCTGCATGTGCATCATTAAGAGGAAGAAAAAAAGAATTAACTACCGTAACAATTAATTAATTAATTAATTAATTAAAAAAATGCAACATATGTCACGAATATATCAACGTTCCCCCACTCACGAATAAAACAAATCTTTTAACTAATAAGCACTTACGGATATAAAAAGATCGCCGCGTAGTACCTTAAATGGTACTTTAGCACTCAAATTACTCGTATACAACGCATTTTGGCAAAACTTCCTCTTTTTATTAAATACAACGATAAAGATGAAACTGTTGGTAATCTCTTGTGTGCTCATGGGGGTTTTGGTGGTTTGCTTGGCGGATGATAAGTACACCACCAAGTACGATAACGTCGATCTGGATCAGATTTTGCAGAGCGATCGTTTGCTGAGGAATTACGTGAATTGTCTATTGGAGAAGGGCAAATGTACTCCGGATGGAGTAGAACTCAAGAGTAAGTCGATTTTAAATTACGTTATTTCCAATTAGAAGATGTTTTTAAAGGAATGTTCTTATGAGGCATTAAATAGTCTTTAGGAACATTTCATAATCGAAGTGTTTAGGGTCTAAGGATTGACCATCATTTTAATAATTATCTTTCGTTTTTCGTTTTTTGGCATTGTGCTTAGCGCATTTAGCCACGTGTTTCAATATAGGAACTCGAAATTCATAATAGAACAGGTTGCTAATATAGTATTTAAAAAATTATACTATTGGGTAGTATGACATTGTGTCTAATAAAAAAAGGAATAGTGCAAGCAAGATTAATACTAGGGATCTTAGACAGGGTCACATGTTTCTCGTCCTAGAGGACATTTATAAAAAAAAAAAACATAGGGAGGATGTTAATAATTATTAACAACTGCAGTACCGTTGCCTCAAATTCGTCGATTTCATGATATTCTTCTTCTTCCTAGATTACGATTTATTTCTCTATGATATCAAAATATAGTCTAATTTGCAACAATTAGATCTCTAAGCTATTTAAAAAAAAAAGTAGATCTTTAAATGAATTAAATACTATTTTTATTAATTGTTTTCACAATGAACATTTTTATTTTTAATTAACCCAAATAACACACGATAGTTAAATGAACGTTTATTATTGGTTGACACCAGATGTACCATCGTGCCGAAAAAAAACTGGGACATTAAATTTAGGTAGGGAATTATCTCCTAGTCCATTATAGTAAATCGCATTCCTTGGGTATGGTATGCATTATGAATTTTTGGACTCTTAATAATTACATATTTAAATAATAATATTGATACAAAACATTTTTATTCTTCGATATTTATTTTTATTTGGAATACATTTTATAAATAAACCAAAACTAACTAATATCTTTTTTGATAATATGGAATAAAAAATTAGTAAGACTTAGTAAGCACACTATCGTTTCAATTACAGTTTGCAAACGTCATGGCATACTTAAAATTAAGTTTCTGGCATATTCTTCGGTTATTTGGTCCCATGCGTCAGCTATCTTTAGGCGTTATTTATTCTGATTTCTAGGTCTAAAGTTTTCTTTAAGTATACCATATTTTTTATTTTATTTTATATTTTGCCATTTTACCCCAAACGTTTCCAATTGGGTTGATATCAGGGCTTTTCGGGGGCCATGGTAAAACTTGAATTTTTTTTGTCTAGATAGTTTTGAACTATATGGGCTGTATCTATAGGAGCATTATCATGTTGGAAGATAAAATCTTGCCCATAGATTATACCAACGATATTGCAACACCAAAGATATTGCAATACCCTGCACTATTGGACAAACGGGTGGTCCTCGAAAACCAGGCCTAAACGTCCACTTTGATTAGTCTTATGTGTATATCTCTCATCATATCTTTTATTAGAAAGCCTGTAAACGCGGATTTTGCCACTATTGTACGATTGAAAGATTTTTTTATTTGAAAATATTACCGTTTCCCATATGTTGTTTTGGTGTGCATATTGATAGGCAAATTCTGATCTTCTCTGTTTGTTTGCTTCAGGCAAAAATATTTTATTTGTTGGACAGCAACTTTTAATTTCCGAATTTCTTATCCTACTACGTGCTGAAGTTAAGCAGAACCAGGAAAATGCGTGTTTTCTTTCGCCTTTATTGCTGTTTCAAACGGATTGTTTCTTAGAAAGCCAACTAACTCTCTATCTTGAATGTCGTTTGAAATTTTTGGTCGACCAGAACCTGGATTTCTTACAATAGTTCCATATTCTGCAATTTTGTCTTAGCTAAGGAAACAGTATTTTTACTAATGCCCAATTCTTCTGCGATTCTTCTTATAGGAACACTATCCATCAGACGAGTGTATATTATCGTTTTTTGTTGAGGAGATAATGCGGGCATTTTGAAAGAACGATTTTGTTGACGCGGCTGTCACAATATTAAATTAACTTTGACAACATCAAAATATATTATTCTAATTGACCAAGAGATATAGGAGATTTTGCTATCCCAGTTTTTTTTCGGCACGATAGTACAACTCTAAATTTAGGAAATAAAAATTGAAAAAAATGTATTTCTTAAAATTTCAAAAAATGCCCATAACTCACAAGCTACGTAAATGAGACTTTTGAAAATGTATGTACATATTCTCTATTTAAATCGATTGAAGACCTATTTCAGCATTTTTCAAAAAACTTTAAAAAATTAACAAAAAAAAAATTAGGTATTTTTTTAAATTCCAAAAAACGCCCATAACTCAAAAACCACTTAAATGAAGCTTTTGAAAACCTGTGTGCATATTTTCTATTTAAATCAATTGGACGCATTTCAAGATTTTTCAAAAAACTTAAAACATTTTCAATATAATATAATATAACAATTTTTATTTAGCAAATTGCTACATATAAAATACAAAGAGGTTAAAACGACAAAAATTAAATATAAAAAAAACAAAACAAAACATGGGCCTAATAATACAATTTTAAAATACGTACTCTTAATATTCGTTTAAAACTATTTATATTATTACAGATTTAGTCATTAGGCAATTTATTAAATTCGAGCAAACCTTTATAGAGCACGGAATTAAGCATTTGAACGGTGTTACACTTATGAGCTAAAATAAAATCAGTACAATTATAATTATGGACATCACGAAATAGCACTAACTTATCATATATATAATTAAGTAAAAGGCCTTTCTTCAACATAAATATAAATACATTAACATTAAACATAATTCGTTGATGGACGGTCAACATATTTAAGACATTTAACATTATTTTAATAGGAGTATAGCGGTTACATCTCAATATTGTTCTCATTGCCCTATTTTGAATTTTTTCCAATTGAACGATTTTATATTGCGGTAAATTATATAAAAGAGTTGAACAAAATTGTAAATGCGGAAGAGCTATAGCATTAAATAACGTTATTTTTGTATTCATTGATAAGTTTTGTCCCACCCTATTAATGGATCCTACCTTTTTAGCAAACTTTCTCATGATATAATCCGCATGAGCCTGAAAAGTTAAGTTCGAGTCTAAAATTACTCCGAGATATTTAATTTGATCCTCGTAAACTAATTTCTGTCCATCCACACAAACACTTACACTTTCAATGTCAATATCGATGTCTTCAACTGTCTACCAAATATACAAAATTTTGATTTTGTGGTATTTAAGTTTAACTTATTGTTACAAAGCCAGTCAAACAAATTGCCAAGTTCTATGTTCATGTCGCAAACCATTTGCTGTAGATTTTGACCAACTATATAGAGCATAGTATCATCAGCAAATAAAATAATATTTGATTTTTGAGCCACCCTAACCAAATCATTAATGTAAAATAAAAACAATAATGGAACCAGAACAGTACCTTGGGGCACACCGACATCGACATTTACAGTTTCAGACATAGCATTATTAAACTTCACACGTTGTAAGCTATTACACAAATAAGACTTTAACCACTTTAAAACGTTCAGCTTAATTCCTATGTGCTCTAACTTACCCAACAATATATCTCTATCAACGCCCTTTTAAAATCCAAAAACACGAGTCAATTGCCTTTAAAAAATTATCACAGATATTCACATGAATGACGTTCACGAAAGCCAAATTGATTAGGAACTATAATTTGGTTGTTATCACAGAACTGCAGTAATTGCTCTTTTACACATACTTCTACGACCTTTTCATATATAGGAACAGTATTGATAGGACGAAACTCATTAGACAACTTGGTATTTGGCACCTTTGGGACAGGAATAACTGTTGATATCTTCCAGGACTCCTGGAAGACGCCATTTGAAAGTGAGGTGTTTACGTTATTAGTTGAGGCTGGACTTCTTGGGGCATTGCTAACTATATTTTGTTGCGGTATATTTTGAATAATCTCACTGATACTATCTATAAAAAAATGATTAAATTGATGTGCTATTGCTGCCACGTCAGTCTCAATCTTTGTTCCAAAGAGAATTTCCCTCCGTATTGCTTCAGTTTTACCCGGCAGAAGGGTCTTCAGATTTTTCCATAGCTGTGTCTTTCTCATTCCTAATTTTACTCACGATAG
This sequence comes from Anthonomus grandis grandis, assembly GCF_022605725.1. Taxonomy (NCBI): domain Eukaryota; kingdom Metazoa; phylum Arthropoda; class Insecta; order Coleoptera; family Curculionidae; genus Anthonomus; species Anthonomus grandis. The sequence goes on along the minus strand of NC_065557.1, from coordinate 1,175,248 downwards.
CATTTCGTCTTGATTTATACTCTGCCCATATGTCTTAACTTTTATGTAAAATGGCTCTTTTATAGAGACTATCCCTCTCACGCATCAGATTTTTAATTTCCAAGTTAATCCACTTCTTATCTTAATATTTTTGTTCTGTGACAGCTGGGATCATGGAACACATTTCGTTGAGGCTTGATGTAATAGAGAAGATGAAGGCTTCTGCTTGTAAATTAACATCTGAAATGCTGGTGTTCCAAGGTGTACTAACAATATGTATAGTAGATCTTTTCAAAGTAGTTATATTCGGAGTCACTATATTTTGTTGATTAACATTAATCGAGATAATGGAATGGTCACGGATTTTCGGTGTTAAATGAACTTCAAGAGGTAAATTTTTATCGTTAGTTACTACATAATCAATAAGCGTCTGGCTCGTAGGTACTACATATTACATCCTTTAATTTGTCAGCATAAAATGAGTTTTTAAGTAAATCCAGATTAAAATCTCCCAAAATAATAATAGTGCCATTAAAATCGCTTAGCTCGTCTAGGTAGTTTTCAAAAACCTCAATAAAGGCAGCATCCTGTCTTTGTGGAGCACGGTACTACAATACAGAACACAAATACTTTACTCCAGACAAGGGCAGTTCCAAGGACAACAACCAAATAAAATTTTCAACACATTGCACATTTTTTAACTTGTATCGAAGATCATGTCTTACTAAAGCAATTACTCCTCCAGTTCTATTATTGTCTGTCGCACACTTTTCTAGTTTGTACCCCTCAACATTAAGTTCAGAGGGTACAATATCCTCTGATACATGAGTTTCACTGAGAAACAAGATCTTAGGTTGCCAGTCCTTTAATAAAACAATTATTTCATCCTTATTGTTCAAAAAGCCTTGAGAGTTTAAATAGACAATGCTTGAGTTGTAGACAATATTTGAATCTAATTGCTATTCGATATACTTATTTCGCTGGAGGCCCTCAATTCTTTTGAACGAATCACATTTATTGATCTCCCACACAGTACGACGAACATCTAAGTTAAGACCGTACTTTTGATTTGACGCTGCACAATTTACACATTTAGGTGTATCCACATTACATTCTTTGTGATCATGTTCGCCAGTACATTTACCGCACACCTTACATCCTTCACAATCATTGGCAATATGTCCATAACGGCAACATTTAAAACAACGACGAATATTGTAATTATTAAATACCCAACATCTGTACCAACCAATGTTTATTTTTTCTTTTTCAATAAAGTTACTATAGGTGTTTGAATCAACTTCAATAACCAAATTAAATCTTTTGTTATTAATCTTTGTTTTCCTGATTACATTAATTTTGGTTTCTGAATTCCTCTGTATGTTGTTTTGCCTCTCAATTTCCCCATCAGTCAGGGAATGTTCACACTCATTAATTCCGACTACCTTTAATCTTCTTTCCAATGATTTAGGAACATCTACTACGTACTTATCCCCCATTTTTGTTTGAATTTGAGTTTTGTATAACTTTTAGATCCTTCTCGTTACCGCTTTTTGTAGGCCCACCCAATGATAAGCCAGCGCCAATATCAGTTGGGTCTACTTTTCTTCTTATGTCCTCCTTAACCTGCTTAATATTTTTCTCCGCATCTTTTTGTTTCACCACCAAAATGTTATTGTCATTTTGTACTGCTCTCGCATAGAAAATTGGATGTAATTAAGGCTAGCGACTTCTTCGATTTTCGTGTAGCAACATATCGACCTTATCTCCCAGTTCCTTCATCTTTGCCACCAGAAACTGTAAGGTGTAACTGATTTCAGCAACACAGTCCTGGTCAATGAAATCATTGACCCTGCTACGCTTTCTCGGCACATCAACTATTGATCCCTCGCACCCATCGCACTTCCAGGTTGACTTCCTCATGTGGAAGCCTCGCATATCTACATTTCCACACTTTCCATGAAGATACTGTTTGCATGCTGTGCACTGAATTATTGCTTTAAAATCGTCAAACATGACTTTACATTTAAAACAACTATCAGGATCTCCATCAAACACATTTGTACTGTTACTTGCCATTGTACACACAAAAACACATCAGAGTTTTGAAAATTAAAATTATCCTACTCCAGTCATGGCAGTTTACACGTTCAACGAACTAAATTTTATTCGGGTTTCAATTAAAAAAAAAACTAAAAATTTTAAAAAACGCCCATAACTCAAAAGCTCCTTAAATGAGACTTTTGAAAATTTTTGTACATATTCTCTATTTAAATCAATTAAACACCTATTTTAAAATTTTTCAAAAAACTTTTTTTTTTAAATTTCAAAACACCCTTATAACTCAAAAACCAATTAAGTGAGTACTTTGAAAATTGTGTGCATATTCTCTATTTAAATCGATTGGACACCTATATCAGGATTTTTTTTTAAAAATCAAAAAATAATTTTTTGGATTTAATAAGGAGACTTTTGAAAAAAATTATTTCCTAAAATATCAAAAAATACGCATAATTAAAAAAATCAGTCAAATTAGACATTTTCATATTTGTGTGCAATTAAATCGATTGGACATTTATTTTAAAATTTTTCAAAAAAATTGGAGTTTTTTTTTTATATATTTTTTAAAATTTCAAAAAAATGGCGATTGTTAGATTTCGCGTAAAATTCTAAGCAATACGAGGGGTCACATGCTATACTTCAAACAAACAGTTTGCGAGATATAAACAGTTGAGAATCGCGCCTTTTTGAAACTCTCAATTGTTTATATCTTGAAAACTTTTGAAAGGAAGTATATCATGTGGCATATCAAAATTCTTGGAATTTTACGCAGTATCCAAAAATGTAATAATATATAGGGGCTCCCATTTAAAATGACGAAGTTCTGTCTTAAAACTTAACCTTAATTTTAAATGGGACCCCCTATATACTATTACATATTTGAATTCTGCCTAAAGTCCAAAAAAAAACACGAGCGGTGACATGCTACTTTTTAAACAAACCGTTTCCGAAAAATAAACAGTTGAAAACCACCCCAATTCAAAACCTTCAACCGCCCATATCTCGGAAACTTTCCGACCAAAATATGACATGCGACCCATCAAATTTCTCGAAATTTCACGCAGATTCTGAATCTGTTATTCATTTTCCAGAAAATCTTCCCGATGCCTTGGAAAACGGCTGCCAAAAGTGCACGGACACCCAACAAAAAGGCGCAAGAAAAGTGATTCACTTCCTAATCAAGAACAAACGCGAATGGTGGAACGAGTTGGCCGCCAAATACGACCCTGATGGCACCTACACGAAGAAATACGAGGAGGAGATCAAAAAGGAGAATTTGAACATTTAAATATATTTTGTATATTATAATGTATATAAATGAGGACATATGAAATATGAATTAGAATAAAATTATGAATAAATAAGTGTGATAGTTTGAAGAGACCTCTTGGGACCAATTATGAAATATTCCTTAAAAAAAACACTTGATATAATAGTCGGATATAAACATTTTATTATACATAGTTGTAACAGGTCCATTTGATCAATCAACTTTTACAATTTAATACCTTCCTTTTTTGCATCTTCTTCATACTTCTTCCTGTATTTTCCAGTGGGATCATATTTGGCTTCCAGCAAATCGTAATAGTCCCTTTTCTCTTCAATGAGGAACTTCAGCACTTTCTTTCCCACTCTTTGTTGGGTGGGGGTGCACTTCTTACAACCGTTCTCCAAACCGTCTGGCAAATGATCTAAAATCAAAAACACAATTAAGAAGAAGCTCTAGCGGGATCATCGTTACGTGTTTTTTGCCTTCAAAGGATGATTATTTTACCTTTTAATTCTTGTCCTGCAGGAGTACACCTGCCTTTGTCCAATAGACAATTCATATAGTTCTTTAACAGTCTCTCGCTATGCAAAATCTCATCGACATCGATATTGTCGTACTTTGAGGTGTACAGGTCTTCAGGACGTGCTATAGCTATCGCTACAACAGCCAGGAAAGCTACAGCCACCAAATACTTATTCATCGTCGACCGCTGATGATAACTGACTGGTCAAATCGATGGTGTTTGTCCAAAGGTGTAATACGAAAGTAATTATTTATAATTTTTCTAATTATTGTAAAATTTGCATTTATTTTGTGCGGTTAAGGTTAAATAGAAGCGACATTAATTGATTGGTTTTTAATGTGCTAATTGGGTCATTTTTTAGGAAATGGTCATGGGTGAAGAAAGGGTGTTTTTTCCTCAATAATTTTATGTATGAACGGGTTTTGTGCCTGAAGGATTTTTTTGTTAATGGCAATTTTGTCTAGGAACGTTTAAGAGTAACTCAATTTGAGAACCTTATTGGAAAATTAGGATATTTGATCACTTAGTTTAGAACCACTTTTAATTTGTTTTACGGCAAAATACAGGGATTCTTGAGGATGGATTTGAGGGTAGAAACGTGATTTTGGTGTCTAGGGCAGTTTTGGTCAAGGCTGTTTCTTTTGCTAATTTTCTTAGCAAATTTCAACTTTTCTTGCCAATATTTTTATAAATGAATTGGAATATTGTTAAAAGGTTTCTGGATAAAGAAAGTCCATTGATTTCCAAATAATTTCATATACGAACGTTTTTTGTACCTCAAAGAATTTTTGAGTTAGAGGCAATTTTGTACAACAAGGTCAAAGAACCACCGAATTTGATGTTTTTGAAATATTCATTGGAAAATAAAGATTTTTTGATCATTACCCAACATTTTCGGTCATAACTTTGGAAGTACTTGAAGGATTTTGAATTTGCTTTTAGGTCAATATTCGGGGATTCCTGAAGATGAATTTGAGGGTAGTAACGCTATTTTGAGCTAAGAATTTTGGTCTGCAAGGCAATTTTGACTGGAGCGACTTTTTGAATAATTCTCTCAGCAAAGTTTGACATTTCTTGACAATAATTTAATAAAATAATTGGAATATCGTAAAAAGGTTTCTAAGCAAAGAAAGTCTATTAACTTCCAAATAATTTCATATACGAACGTTTTTTATACCTCAAAGAATTTTTGAGTAAAAGGCAGTTTTGTCCAACGAGGTCCAAGTCCAAACGCCTTTGACATTTCGACTTATTGGAAAATACAGATTTTTGGTCATTGGTCGACATTTTCGGTCATAACTTTGGAACTACTCAAAGGATTTTAAATTTGTTTTTAGGCCAATATTCAGAAAATCCTAAAGATTAATTTGAGGGTATAAACGTGATTTTCGGTCAATTTTTTTTGGCGTAAAGGGACCATTTTGGTTTGATCAACTTTTTTAATAGTTCTCTCAGTAAGGTATCACTTTTCTTGACAATAATTTAATAAAATAATGAAAATATCGTAAAAAGGTTCCTAAGGAAAGAAAGTCCATTGAATTCCAAATAATTTCATATATGAACGTTTTCTGTATCTCAAAAGGTTTTTAAGTTAAAGGCAATTTCGTCCAACGAGGTCCAAGACCAACTGCCTTTGACATTTCGACTTATTGGAAGATAGCGATTTCTGATCATTAGCCAACATTTTGGGTCATAACTTTGGAACCAGTTGAAGCAATTTAAAATTTTTTTCAAGCCAATATTCAGAGATTCTTGAAGATAAATTTGAGGGTAGAAACGTTATTTTGAGTTAAGAAATTTGACCTGCAGGGCAATTTTCGTTGGAGCAACTTTTTGAATAATTCTCTCAGTAAGGTTTCACTTTTTTTACCAATATTTTAATAAAATAATTGAAATATCATAAAAAGGTTTCTAAGCAAATAAAGTCCATTGATTTCCTAACAATTTAATATATGAACGTTTTTTATACCTCAAAGAATTTTTGAGTAAAAGGCAGTTTTGTCCAACGAGGTCCAAGTCCAAACGCCTTTGACATTTCGACTTATTGGAAAATAGCGATTTTTGGTCATTACCCGATATTTTCGGTCATAACTTGGGAACCACTGAAAGGATTTTGATTTTTTTTTAGGTAATATTCAGGAATTCCTGAAGATTAATTTAAGGGTAAAAACGTGATTTTCTGTCAATAATTTTGTCGTGTTGAGCTATTTTGGTTTGATCAACTTTTTTAATAATTTTTTCAGTAAAATTTCACTTTTCTGGACAATAATTTAATAAAATAATTAAAGGGGTTTCTAAGCGAAGAAAGTCCATTGATTTGCAAACAATTTTATATATGAACGTTTTTTGTGTCTCAAAGAATTTTTGAGTTAAAGGCAATTTTGTCCAACGAGGTTCAAGACCAACCACGTTTGATAGAGATTTTTTGGTCATTACCCGACATTTTCGGTTATAACTTGGGAACCACTTGAAGGATTTTGAATTTGTTTTTAGGTCAATATGCAGGGATTCCTGGAGATTAATTTAAGAGTAGAAACGTGATTTTCGGTCAATAATTTTGTCGTGTAGGGCAATTTTGGTTGGATCAACTTTTTTTATAATTCTCTCAGTAAGGTTTCACTTTTTTTACCAATATTTTAATAAAATAATTAAAATATCATAAAAAAGTTTCTAAGAAAAGAAAGTCCATTGATTTCCAAACAATTTCATATACGAACGATTTTTGTACCTTAAAGAATTTTTGAGTTACAGGCAATTTTGTCCAACGAAGTTCAAGAGCAACCGCGTTTGATATTTCGATTTATTGGTAAATAGAGATTTTTGGTCATTAGTCGACATTTTGGGTCATCACTTTGGAACCACTTGAAGCATTTTAAGTTTATTTCAGGTCAATATTCAGGGATCCCTGATGATGAAATTAAGGGTAGAAACGTCATTTTCGGTTAATAATTTTGGCGTGTAGGGCAATTTTGGTGGGATCATTTTTTTAAATAATTTTCTTAGCAAAGTTTAATTTTTTTTGGCAATAATTTAATAAAATAATTAAAATATCGTAAAAGGCTTCCTAAACAAAGAAAGTCCATTGATTTTCAAACAATTTCATATACGAACGTTTTTTGTACCTCAAAGAATTTTTGAGTTAAAGGCAATTTTGTCCAACGAGGTCCAAGACCAACCGCGTTTGACATTTCCACTTATTGGAAAATAGACATTTTTGGTCATTAGTCGACATTTTGGGTCATAACTTTGTAACCACTTGAAGCATTTTGAATTTAATTTGAGTCAATATTCAGCGATTCCTGAGGATGAAGTTCTGGGTAGAAACGTCATTTCCGGTCAATAATTTTGGCGTGTAGGGCAATTTTGGTTGGATGGAACTTTTTTAATAATTCTCTCAGCAAAGTTTCACTTTTCTTGACAATAATTTAATAAAATAATTAAAATATCGTAAAAGGGTTCCTAAACAAAGAGTCCATTGATTTCCAAACAATTTCATATACGAACGTTTTTTGTACCTCAAAGAATTTTTGAGTTAAAGGCAATTTTGTCCAACGAGGTCCAAGACCAACCGGATTTGACATTTCCACTTACTAGAAAATACAGATTTTTGGTCATTGGCCCATATTTGGGGTCATAACTTTAGAACCATTTGAATTATTATCAATTTTTTTTTAATTCAATATTCAGGGATACCCGAGGATGAATTTGAGGGTAGTAATATGATTCTGGTTTAAGTTTTTTGGCATTTATAGCTATTTTGGTTTAGGATTTTTTTTGGTAATTTTCTCAGCAAATTTTCACTTTTTTTAGCAATATTTTCAAAAATAATTAGAATATTGTTAAAATGTTTTCACACAAAGAAAATTCATTGATTTTCAAATAATTTCATATACGAACGTTTTCTGTACCTCAAAAGGTTTTTGAGTAAGACATATTTTTGTTCAACAAGGTCTAAGACCAACCGAATTTGATGTTTTTAAAACACTTATTCGAACATAGAGATTTTTGGTTATTAGCCGACATTTTGGGTCATAACTTTTGAACCACATAAAATAATTTTAATTTTTTTTCACGCCAAAATTCAGAATTTCCTGAGGATGAATTTAACGGTAGATACGTGATTCTCGGTTAAGAACTTTGATTTAGGGAAACCAAACCTTTTGTAAACAGAATCGTATATATATGTATACATATATACGTATATTCTACAAAATATACCTTGGCCATATACGGTTGATAAATATACCAAAATCAAAAAATCCTTGAATAAATAAATGCATATTTAACGATAATAATATGTGTTGTATTACTTGGGAAGTAACAAAAACATAACCTCAACTGACTTGAAAATGTCCTAAGTAGACTTGAAGCAACCACAAACTACTTCAATGCATGTGATAAGGAAAAAATGACTAAATAACCTTGAAAGACCTGAAAATGCCGGAAAGTAAGAAAAAGTGACTTAAACTTTCAGAAAATTAACTGTGAAGCAAATCGTCTTCAAACGCCTGGAAGTGACACAAATTTAATTGCCTCCACTAACCGACTTTTACTACCTGAAAAATACTATACTAAGTAATAAAATACCAATAACAATTAAACATTTATTAAAATGCTCTCATAATATAAGTAAGTATTTAAACAAATACAAGGGATTTACAAAACGATTCCCTCCTTCCTAAGTTCCTCGGCGTAAGCTTTCTTATAGTTGCCCTGAGGGTCAAATTTGGCCTCCAACTCGTTCCACCATTCCCGTTTGTTCTTTAACAAATGATGGATGATCTTCCTGCTGCCGTTTTTCTGGGCCTCGCTACATTTCGAGCACTGATTTTGTAAGGCGTCCGGTAGATTTTCTATTGAATGAAAAAAATAATTAATCATAAAAACGCGACGTTTAACTACCAGCAAACAGGCCAATTAACAAACGAAACACGTAAATTAGTCAAACAAAAACGGGTTTCTATAATGGACTCGGATGACCTCCCCGTAATACGGCGACATCGTTAAGTCCAAAACTAGTTTGTTAAATGGACTTGAACCCCGTTAATTTGTACTCGCCCATCGCGTTTAATTTCATAATATTCACGTTATTATTTTTATTGAAAATTTAAAAAATACATAATAAATATTGAGGACCGATTGGTCACTGCCCGAATTCGTTATGACGTTTGCGGCTTTTCAATATGCCGCGTCTCTGTCGCGCCCGTTGAAAAAAAGACAAAGCGACAAGAGGCAAAGTGGCCCATGGATGTTTTGGGCGTCCGAACTCGACCCTAATATATTTTTTGTTTAATGCAAGTTATTCATTTTTGTTTTGATTTTTTGAGTGTGTTCCTTTGTTAATATTTATCGTTTCAATTGTGATATATTTTATTTTTTTATATATTAAATTTGGTATTTAGTTTCTATTTTATTTTGAATTCTTGACGTAAGTGTGCATATTGTGTTTTTTGTTTTGTTTTTTTTTTAATTATTTTTTTATTACTGTAGGCGACGCTTAATTTTTTAGTTTTTATTATGTAATTAATTATTATATTAAAATAACGTTTGTAGCTTACGCTAAATAAATAAAGTACATTTTAGAATTTATAATTCAACTTTTTAATTTTGGTTTTTTTAAATTTTTGATTTTTTCCGTTTAGTAATTCCTCTACAATTTTTAATATTTCTGTAATTATTAATTAATTTTTTCCTTCTAATTTTTCTGGTTTTTTTTTGAAAAATTTTTATTTTTTTTTAATTGTCCCAGGGCAATTTGCTCTTTAAGGTAACACTTTAATGGTTAATATCTCATCAATCATTAGGAATATTCTTGCGAAATAAAAAGTATAATACTCAGAAGAATATTCTTGACAAATGATATTTTAAGTCTAAGATTGTCCAAGTAGAAGTTTCAGAGATATTAGTCATTTTTAGTAATGGAGTCTGAGGAAAGTGATTACTCACTTCAAAGTCCAATATCTAATTTATTAATGGGAATATTCTTTTAAAATAAAAACCTTGATATTCAGAAGAACATTCTCAATAAATAATATTTGGGGTTCAAAGTTGTCCAAGTAAAAGTTTCAGACATATTAGTCATTTTTGGCAGTAGTGTCCCAGGGCAATGTTTACTCTTCAAAGTAACCACTCACTTCAAAGTTCAATATCTAATTTATTAATGGGAATATTCTTATAAAATAAAAAGTTTGATATTCAGGAAAATATGTTTAAAAAATAATATACAAAGTTCAAAGTTCTCCAACTTAAAGTTTCAGACATATTAGTCATTTTTGGCAGTAGTGTCCAAGGACAATGTTTGCTCTTTAAAGTAACCACTCACTTTAAAGCTTAATATCTCATCAAACAATTGGAATATTCGTGTGAAATAAAAAGTATAATATTCTTGACAAGTGATATTTTGAGTCTAAGATTGTCCAAGTACAAGTTTCAAAGATATTCGTCATTTTAGTAAAGGAGTCCGAGGGCAAATTATGATCTTCAAGGAGATTACTCAATTCAAGGTCCAGTATCTAATTTATTAATGGGATTATTCGTGTAAAATAAAAAGCATAATATTCAGAAGAATATTCTCGAAAAATGATATTAATGGTTTAAGATTTTCCAAGTATAAGTTTTAAAGATATTCGTCATTTTAGTAAAGAAGTCCGAGGACAAAGTATGATCTTCAAGGTGATTACTCAATTCAAAGTCCAATATCTAATTTATCAATGGGAATATTCTTATAAAATAAAAAGCATAATATTCAGAAGAACATTCTCGAAAAATATTATTTAAGGTTCAAAGTTGTCCACGCAAAAGCTTTAGACGAATTAATTAATTTTCAGACTAGTGTGCAAGGGCAATATTTGCTCGTCAAAGTGATCACTCAATTTAAAGTTTAATATCTTATTAATCATTAGGAATATTCTTATGAAATAAAAAGCATGATATTCAGAAGAATTTTCTTGACCAATGGTATTCTAAGTTTAAAATTGTTTGAGTAAAAGTTTCAGAGATATTGGTCATTTTTAGTAAAGGATTCTTAGGACAAGGTATGATCTTTAAAGTTAATACTCACTTCAAAGTCCAATATCTAATTTATTAGTAGGAATATTTTGATGAAATAAAAACCTTTATATTCAGAAGAATATTCTCGAAAAATAATATTAAGGGTTCAAAGTTGTCCAAGTAACAGTTTCAGAGATATTAGTCATTTTTGGCAGTAGTGTCCAAGGGCAAAGTTTAATTAATTTTAAAATTTTTTTTTCTTTAAGTTACTTTCGATATTATTTTGAATTATTATTTTATTGTTTAAATTTTGTATATCTTTAGAATTTTTTTTTAATTTTTTTATATTTTGAATTTGAAGGAACAAGAAATTATTTATTTAAATTTTGGGCTTTTAAGTAGGCGACGCTTAATTTTTTAGTTTTTATTATGTAATTAAATATTATATGAAAATAACGTTTGTAGCTTACGCTAAATAAATAAAGTACATTTTAGAATTTATAATTCAACTTTTTAATTTTGGTTTTTTTAAATTTTTGATTTTTTCCGTTTAGTAATTCCTCTACAATTTTTAATATTTCTGTAATTATTAATTAATTTTTTCCTTCTAATTTTTCTGGTTTTTTTTTGAAAAATTTTTATTTTTTTTTAATTGTATTTTTTTGTCCCAGGGCAATTTGCTCTTTAAGGTAACACTTTAATGGTTAATATCTCATCAATCATTAGGAATATTCTTGCGAAATAAAAAGTATAATACTCAGAAGAACATTCTTGACAAATGATATTTTAAGTCTAAGATTGTCCAAGTAGAAGTTTCAGAGATATTAGTCATTTTTAGTAATGGAGTCTGAGGAAAGTGATTATTCACTTCAAAGTCCAATATCTAATTTATTAATGGAAATATTATTTTAAAATAAAAACCTTGATATTCAGAAGAACACTCTCAATAAATAATATTTGGAGTTCAAAGTTGTCCAAGTAAAAGTTTCAGACATATTAGTCATTTTTGGCAGTAGTGTCCCAGGGCAATGTTTACTCTTCAAAGTAACCACTCACTTCAAAGTTCAATATCTAATTTATTAATGGGAATATTCTTATAAAATAAAAAGTTTGATATTCAGGAAAATATGTTTAAAAAATAATATACAAAGTTCAAAGTTCTCCAACTTAAAGTTTCAGACATATTAGTCATTTTTGGCAGTAGTGTCCAAGGACAATGTTTGCTCTTTAAAGTAACCACTCACTTCAAAGTTCAATATCTAATTTATTAATGGGAATATTCTTATAAAATAAAAAGTTTGATATTCAGGAAAATATGTTTAAAAAATAATATACAAAGTTCAAAGTTCTCCAACTTAAAGTTTCAGACATATTAGTCATTTTTGGCAGTAGTGTCCAAGGACAATGTTTGCTCTTTAAAGTAACCACTCACTTCAAAGTTCAATATCTAATTTATTAATGGGAATATTCTTATAAAATAAAAAGTTTGATATTCAGGAAAATATGTTTAAAAAATAATATACAAAGTTCAAAGTTCTCCAACTTAAAGTTTCAGACATATTAGTCATTTTTGGCAGTAGTGTCCAAGGACAATGTTTGCTCTTTAAAGTAACCACTCACTTTAAAGCTTAATATCTCATCAAACAATTGGAATATTCGTGTGAAATAAAAAGTATAATATTCTTGACAAGTGATATTTTAAGTCTAAGATTGTCCAAGTACAAGTTTCAAAGATATTCGTCATTTTAGTAAAGGAGTCCGAGGGCAAATTATGATCTTCAAGGAGATTACTCAATTCAAAGTCCAGTATCTTATTTATTAATGGGATTATTCGTGTAAAATAAAAAGCATAATATTCAGAAGAATATTCTCGAAAAATGATATTATTGGTTTAAGATTTTCCAAGTATAAGTTTTAAAGATATTGGTCATTTTTAGTAGTGAAGTCCGAGGACAAGGTATGATCTTCAAGGTGATTACTCAATTCAAAGTCCAATATCTAATTTATCAATGGGAATATTCTTATAAAATAAAAAGCATAATATTCAGAAGAACATTCTCGAAAAATATTATTTAAGGTTCAAAGTTGTCCACGCAAAAGCTTTAGACGAATTAATTAATTTTCAGACTAGTGTGCAAGGGCAATATTTGCTCGTCAAAGTGATCACTCAATTTAAAGTTTAATATCTTATTAATCATTAGGAATATTCTTATGAAATAAAAAGCATGATATTCAGAAGAATTTTCTTGACCAATGGTATTCTAAGTCTAAAATTGTTTCAGTAAAAGTTTCAGAGATATTGGTCATTTTTAGTTAAGGATTCTTAGGACAAGGTATGATCTTTAAAGTTAATACTCACTTCAAAGTCCAATATCTAATTTATTAATAGGAATATTTTTATGAAATAAAAAACTTTATATTCAGAAGAATATTCTCGAAAAATAATATTTAGGGTTCAAAGTTGTCCAAGTAACAGTTTCAGAGATATTAGTCATTTTTGGCAGTAGTGTCCAAGGGCAAAGTTTAATTAATTTTAAATTTTTTTTTTCTTTAAGTTACTTTCGATATTATTTTTAATTATTATTTTATTGTTTAAATTTTTTATATCTTTAGAATTTTTTTTTAATTTTTTTATATTTTGAATTTGAAGGAACAAGAAATTATTTATTTAAATTTTGGGCTTTTAAGTTTTTTAACATTTTGATTTTTCCAGTTTTCAAATTTTTGTTTGTATTGTTGACCTTTTTACTTTTTGTTTCTTATTATATTTCTTTTTGTTTTTCATTGCTCATTTTCTTTTGTTTTTTTTTTGGAAATTTATTTTGTAAAATTTCTCAAATCAAAATTTTCTAAATTATTTTTAATTTTTAATTATTGCTATTTTTCTATGAGAAAATACAATTTTAAAATTAAAAAATTAAAAATAATATATTGATTTAACAAAAAAAATGAAAATTAATTAATAACGCTTCTAAATTACATAACGCGTATTCAACAATTTAACAAGAAAAATAAAAAACCAATAATTCAAGAAAAAATTAACTTCCGAGAAAACAAACAAATTAAACATCAAAAAGCGTTTCGGGTCGAGTTCGGACGCCCAAGAGTTCCAGAGGCAACTACGCCCTTTAGTTCCTTCTCACTTGTTCAATGAGCGAAACAAGGACGGAGCGCACTTATGCATCGCCGAACACCACAAGGGTCCCGGGAACTGACTAATTGGTCTCTAATATTTATTTATTGCAACATAAAAAAAATTAATATATATTTTTTTAAATATTCTAAATAATAAAAAAATTAGTTGGCTCTATTAGTGGGCGTGGCCATCTTTTTTGACATAAAAAATGACAGTTTTGGCATTCAAATGAGCAAAATAATAATAATGATTTTTCAATACTTACTTTTGAGCTCTTCTCCGTCCTTGGTGCATTTCCTCTTGCCCAAGACGCAATCGATATAATTCCTCAGCAATCGGTCGTTCTTCACGATGGCATCTAGATCGACGTTATCGTATTTCGTCGTGTATTTATCGTCAGGTCTACAATAAACAACCCCGCAGAGACCGACCAATAAGAGTACGACGAAACCTTTCATTGCTAAAGATCTTTATGCGACAAACTTTGATCTTTATTTGGTGTCTTCTAAGTGTTACGGCCAGTTTATATAAGAGTTTAAATCATTAACCGAACGGGTCAAGTGGGGATTATGGTCGGTACATTTTTGGCAGGTTTTTGTTGCATCATTAATAATTGATCATTGTCAACGAGGTGCTAACGGGTCATTAATCATAGGTTAAATTGAAAAAGCCTTTATTTATTAATACGCACATGAAAAAATTCTATATTTTAATTCCGGATCTGTCGATCTCGTCCTGGTAAGTTTTCCTGAAAATGTGAGTGGGATCGTACTTGGCCTCCACCTCCAAGAACCAATCCTTCTTGTTTTTCGCTATGTAAGTGATGATTTTTCGCGTTCCGTTCTTTTGGAACTCGCTACATTTTGAGCAATTGTTTTGTAAAGCATCGGGGATGTTTTCTAAAAATTTAAACAACTGAATCAAATATTTTTTCTCTTAAAAGGATGTTAAATAAGAGCAGTTTCATACGTATTTAAATTAAAAAATTCTTAACGCAGAATCATGTTTCTACCCTCAGATTAATCCTCAGGAATAGTTTAATTAAATAGTTTAAGTGGTTTTAAAGTTCTGACACAAAATGTCGGCTAATGATCAAAAATTTATATTTTCCAGTAAGTGGAAATGTCAAATCCGGTTGGTCTTGGACCTCGTTGGACAAAATTGCTTTTAACTCAAAAATTCTTTGAGGTACAAAAAACGTTCGTATATGAAATTGTTTGGAAATCAATGGACTTTCTTTGCTTGGAAACCTTTTTACGATATTTTAATTATTTTATTAAATTATTGTCCAGAAAAATTAAACTTTGCTAAGAAAATTATTTAAAAAAATGATCCAACCAAAATTGCCCTACACGCCAAAATTATTTACCGAAAATCACGTTTTTACTCTTAAATTCATCTTCAGGAATCCCTAAATGTTGACCTAAAATAAATTTAAAATACTTCAAGTGGTTCCAAAGTTATGACCAAGAATGTTGAATAATGACCCAAAATATTAATTTTCCAATAAGTGTTTCATAAATGTGAAATTTGGTTGGTCCTCATTGGATAAAATTGCCTTTAACTCAAAAACCTTTAGAGGTGCAAAAATCGTTCATATATGAAATTGTTTAGAAATCAATGGACTTTTATTGCCTGTAAACCATTTAGCAATATTCCAATTATTTTATAGTTATATTGTCAAGAAAAGTGAAAATTTTCTTAGAAAATTAATAAAAAATTAGTCCCAACTAAAACTGCCCTAAACATCAAAATCTTTGACTCAGAATTAGGTTTCTGCACTTAAATTGATACTCGGCAATCCTTGTGTTATGGTGTAAAAAAATAATAAAAATACTTCAAATGGTTTCAAAGTTATGACCAAAAATATCGAATAATAACCAAAAATCTGTATTTTCCAATAAGTCGATATGTCAAATGCGGTTGGTCTTGGACCTCGTTGGACAAAATTGCCTCTAACTCAAAAATTCTTTGAGGTACAAAAAACGTTCATATATGAAATCGTTTGGAAATCAATGGACTCTCTTTGCTTAGAAACCTTTTTACAATATTTTAATTATTTTATTAAATTATTGTCCAGAAAAATTAAACTTTGCTAAGAACATTATTAAAAAAATGATCCAACCAAAATTGCCCTACACGCCAAAATTATTTACCGAAAATCACGTTTTTACTTTTAAATTCATCTTCAGGAATCCCTCAATATTGACCTAAAATAAATTTAAAATACTTCAAGTGGTTCCAAAGTTATGACCAAGAATGTCGAATAATGACCAAAAATATTAATTTTCCAATAAGTGTTTCATAAATGTGAATTTTGGTTGGTCCTCAATGGATAAAATTGCCTTTAACTCAAAAACTTTTAGAGGTACAAAAATCGTTTATATATGAAATTGTTTAGAAATCAATGGACTTTCATTGCCTAGAAACCGTTTAGCAATATTCCAATTATTTTATATATATATTGTCAAGAAAACTGAAAATTTTATTAAAAAATTAGCCCCAACCAAAACTGCTCTAAACATCAAAATCATAGACTCAGAATTAGGTTTTTGCACTTAAATTGATACTCGGCAATCATTGTATTATGCTGTAAAAAAATATTGAAAATACTTCAAGTGGTTCCAAAATTATGACCAAAAATGTCGAATAATAACCAAAAATCTGTATTTTCCAATAAGTCGATATGTCAAATGCGGTTGGGCTTGGACCTCGTTGGACAAAATTGCCTTTAACTCAAAAATTCTTTGAGGTACAAAAAACGTTCGTATATGAAATTGTTTGGAAATCAATGGACTTTCTTTGCTTAGAAACCTTTTTACGATATTTTAATTATTTTATTGAATTATTGTCCAGAAAAATTAAATTTGCTAAGAAAATTATTTAAAAAAATTTTCCAACCATAATTGCGTTACACGCCAAAATTATTTACCGAAAATCACGTTTTTCTCTTAAATTCATCTTCAGGAATCCCTGAATGTTGACCTAAAATAAATTTAAAATACTTCAAGTGGTTCCAAAGTTATGACCAAGAATGTCGAATAATGACCAAAAATATTAATTTTCCAATAAGTGTTTCATAAATGTGAAATTTGGTTGGTCCTCATTGGATAAAATTGCCTTTAACTCAAAAACCTTTAGAGGTGCAAAAATCGTTCCTATATGAAATTACTTGGAAATCAATGGACTTTCATTGCCTGTAAACCATTTAGCAATATTCCAATTATTTTATAGATATATTGTCAAGAAAACTGAAAATTTTATTAAAAAATTAATAAAAAATTAGCCCCAACCAAAACTGCTCTAAACATCAAAATTCTTGACTCAGAATTAGGTTTCTGCACGTAAATTGATACTCGACAATCCTTGTGTTATGGTGTAAAAAAATAATGAAAATACTTCAAGTGGTTCCAAAGTTATGAACAAAAATGTCCACTAATAACCAAAAATCTGTATTTTCCAATAAGTCGATATGTCAAATGCGGATGGTCTTGGACCTATATTTATATTAATTTTCCAATAAGTGTTTCATAAATGTGAAATTTGGTTGGTCCTTAATGGATAAAATTGCCGTTAACTCAAAAACTTTTAGAGGTACAAAAAACGTTCGTATATGAAATTGTTTGGAAATCAATGGACTTTCTTCGCCTTGAAACCTTTTGACAATATTCTAATTATTTTATGAAAATATTTTCAAGTAAAGTCAAAATTTGCTGAGAAAATTAGCAAGAAAAATAGTCCTAACCAAAACTGCTCTAAACATCAAAATCCTTAATCCACAATCACGTTTCTACCCGCAAATTTATCTTCAGGAATCCCTAAATTGTGGAGAAAAAAAAATTGACAATGCTTCAAGTAGTTCCAAAGTTATGGCCAAATATGTCGCTCAATATTCAAAAATCTTTATTTTCCAGTAAGTGTTTCAAAAATGTCAAATTAAAGAGTATAGAACCGAGAATATTTAACATAGAAAAAAACGGTTTACACTTTCTTAATCCAACTTTTCAAGATCCACTTACAACAAGTGTCAAAATAATGACGTTTGACAAACTGCCACCGTTTTGACACTTCAATCGACAAAATCTTAGTAACTACTTGACCAAAGTATATCATGTAATACCTAAAATTTCTTAAAATTTCATCCAATAAAATTTAAAAAAATCCTTAATTTACATACTTTTTAACTCGGCTCCCTCCTTGGTACACCTGCCCCTGTCCATAATACAATCCATATAATTCCTCAGCAGCCTCTCGTTCCTTATAATCGAGTCGATGTCCACGTTATCGTATTTCGTCGTGTACTTTTGAGGCACTGCCCCACCATAACAGACGCAACACAGCCCCACAAAGACTAAAATGGCCGAATGTTTCATCTTGAAAGAACTGATTGGTAAGTATTAGTGAAGCGTGAGTAGCAGCATCTTTTATATACACATATACTGGTTTGGAAAAAAGGACCTAAATGAATAAAGAAGAAGAGGTTTTAAGATAGGGTCCTAAGAAGCCAACGAGGCAGGGTCGCACTTAAAGAAATTTGTTAATTATCCTGTCGGCTCGTTATATTGCAGAAATAATTTTTTTGATATATTACTTCTGAAATATTGTTACAACATTACAGTAACATTGCATTTAAAATATAACAAATATAATATTACACGTTTATTGCTACAATATTGCGAAGTTAATAATGCACATATGTAGTAATTATTGTAATATTGTTGCAATATTTCATTATTGTTGACAATGCAATATATTAGTGTAATGTTGCATGTGTATTGCAAGCACACTATTGCTGTAATATTGTTTATATAAAATTCCAGCAATATTTCATTTCAATGTGTATTTTAATATTTCATCTGCAATATTGCGTATATACTGTTAACTTTATTTGCACCTGCAATACTTTTGCAATATTCAATAACCGTCACAAATGCGATATATATCACTGAAATTCGATGTGTAATATTGCAGCCGTATCGCTCATGTAAGATATTTAATGATTGATTAAAAAGCTGATTAATTTCACAGATATCTGCTAAATTTTTCAAAACAAATGTTTATTAAGTGGGTTTCAATGAAATATAATACTAATAATCGAAATATATAGATAGTACAACTATATTTATTATTATCCAGGTGTGTAAATATACAAATACAGGGTGTTTCCTAAATACGGTACGAAACTATACAGGATGAATCGTTAGGTCGTTTTATGAAAAAAAGTTCCTATGAACGTATGTCGGGAGTTGCTTTGTTTCTGAGATACAGGGCGATGAAGGTTCAAAAAAATAACGGTATTTTAAAAATACTATAACTATCCTTAAACCGATTTGGTCGAAATTTGGTGCAGTTATTTGAAGTTGTAAGACGCTTATTTAGCTGTAACTAGATTGAAGTTATTAGGTTTAGTGGCGTGTCAGTGGGCACCACATGCTTATTGTTGAGAAAAAAACATGGCCAATAATTGTTTTGCAGCTTTTTATTTATTTTTGTATTTAAGCAACTAGAAATACAACTTTTTCGTATCTTATATTAACTTCATATCTGGCTTTGTTTTCGAAAAAAAAAATTTAAGTATCTTTAACTCATTCTAAAAATTATCCATGGACGACAACATGAAATAAAAACCAATTAATTCGATAAACGATTTCGACCTTAAAGTAAATGAACAAAATGCCCACCTTCTGATAAAATACACGACTGCAAACGATTTGTCATTGAATGTCTGACACGCCAAAAATACCTGCAGTATCCCTTATGATATTGCAATTGACAAGTATCCGATTCCTCAAGTCATTCACATCTAGAACAGGAGTTTTATAAACAAGAGCCTTCAGATGGCCCCATAAATAGTAATCCAGGGGATTCATATCAGGACTGCGAGCCGGCCAATTTTGAGGTCCTTCACGTCCAATCCAGCAATTAGGGTAGGTGACGTTGAGATACTGACGAGCAAGAACACTGAAATGAGCTGGAGCCCCGTCGTGCATAAACCACATGTTGACTCTTACTTGTAGGGGTACTTCTTCTAATAAAGTGGGTAAATGGTGTTGCAAGAAATCCGTGTAGGATTCACCTGTTAATCTTGTCGGTAAAAAAAATGGGCCAATTAGGTAGTCACCAATAATTCCTATCCAAACGTTCAGCGAAAATTGTTGCTGAAAATGAGTTTCTCTAATAACGTGGGGATTTTCGTCGGCCAAAAAATGATCATTGTGGAAGTTCATAATAGCATCTCTTGAAAAATTTGCCTCGTCCGTAAATAAAATATTTGGTAGGAAATTATTATTGTAATCAACCACCTGCAAAACATTAATCTTGGATGAAAATCCCGAGGCAGTAGAGCTTGTACACGCTGTATGTGATATGGATGCAGGAGGTTTCTTTTTAGAACTTTCCAAACGGTTTTTGAACTGACTTCAAGCTGCAGTGCAATCTTCCTGATACTATTGGAAGGATCTTCTTCTATCGCATCAAGTATAGCTTCTTCCAGTTCAGGCGTTGTTATAGTTTCTGGTCTTCAACCACCCATATTTTTATTAAAACTCCCAGTTTCACATAATCTTGCATGTAGTTTTCTAAATGTTTTTGCACATGGAATTACTCTGTTAGGATATCTGTCCTTTTTGTTCAAGAAATTTACAAATTAATACTTACATATTAGTAAACATTATTATTATTATAAATTCTTACAGGTTTAAATTGCACCTAGGTAAGCATACCTGTGTGTGCAATAAATAAATATTGTATAACGAATTGGATCAAAATTGGCATCTATATAATATGTAAATATCAAAACAAATTAATTATTTTACACGAAAATAGCGTACTACATACTTATTGATGTATTAGAGAAACTTCAAAAAAAAGCTTAAGTTATTACAAATAAATTGTTTGACATTTTTAGTAAAAAGTTTTTTGTTTTTTAAATTCTTGATATCTAGTGGAATTAGGTTGTAAAATTTGGGTGCTAAATAGGAGGCAAATCTGAGATTGAGATTTCTTTTTGATGAAGGTATTTTTAAGTGTTTGTTAATGTTTTGCCTAGTGTTGTGTTTGTGTTGTATAAAATTTGTTTTAATCCAATCTTTTAAATAAGTAAATTTACAAAGAGACAATACGTACAGTGCACGAATACTGCAGGTTTCAGTAGAGTAAAGGTGAGAGGTTGGAAACAGTCTTGCTTTTTTAAAAATAACTTTAAGAATATAGTTTTGACTAGTCCTTAGCTGTTCTAGATTGCTAGAATACATACCGCCCCACACCAACATCCTATAGGCAAGTAATGGTTCAACAAATGCTTTATATGTCATAAAAATTGTTTTTTTGTTTAATATTTCACGCAAAATATAAAATTTTGGAATTAAGCTTCTTATTTTATTCCGCAAATATAGCACATGTTGATCCCACTTTAGGTGTAAATCAATTACTATACCCAGGTATTTTATTGACTTAGTTTCTTTAATTCGTGATGTGTTGTTTATTTCTATTGAACTATAATCCGGACGGTTCGCTTCGGTTAGTGAAAAAGCCATATAGCAAGTTTTGTCTATGTTAAGTGATAGTTTAAATGTGTCAAAATAATTTTTTACAACTTCAAAATCGGCCTTAAGTTTTTCTTTAGCATCAAACCACGAGTTTCCCCAAAAAATAATGGCGGTGTCATCTGCATATGCAAAAATTTTTGCGTTTAGTATGTTTAGTTCACACAAGGAATTAATATAAATATTAAAAAGTGTTGGACCCAGGACGGTTCCCTGCGGTACTCCACATGTTATAGTTTCCGCCTCACTAATAACGCTTCCAATCTTTACATGCTGCGTTCGACCAGAAAGGTAGCTGGCAAAGACATCCAACACAGAGCCACGCACCCCATATGACTCCAATGTTTGAAGGAGTATGGTATGCGACACCGTGTCGAATGCTTTAGCTAGATCCAGAAATAATACCAAACATTTATCTCCATCATCAAGTGTTTGTGCTATATGGCTAGTTAAATTAAATAATGCATCGTTCGTGCTTACTCCCGGGATAAAACAAAATTGATTTTGTGATAAGAGATTGTTGGCAGTAAGAAAATTAACCAATCTCTCGTTAAGACACTTTTCAAATATTTTGGCTATATTTGATATGACACTTATAGGTCGGTAGTTTGTTATGTCTTCTTTGTTGCCATTCTTAAAAATTGGTGTAACATGTGCCAGTGGGCCCGCTAGGAATGTATGCAATAACTTAATGATAGAGGTAGAAATATCATCTGGCCCCGCTGAACAACGATTCTTTAAATTATTAATATATTTTATAAGCTCATTACTATTTGTAGGTTTAAGAAACATAGAAAATTGTAAATTTGGTACTGAATTAAATGGTTGTGTGGGGTTAGGAATTTTTTCATACATTTTCTTTCCAATATTAGTAAAGAACTTGTTACTTTGTTTCGCTATTTCTTTCGGAGCTGTAATAATTGAGTTATTTATATTCAATTTATTAATTGTTTCTTTTGGTTTGTATCCTTCTGTAGCATCTTTTATTATTTTATAAAGCTTTCTTAGGTCTTGTGAATTATTATTTATTTTATTTTTATAATATTCATTTTTAGCCGTTTTTATTATTTTATTTAGAGTATTTCGATAGTTTTTATATTGTGCTTGTCTTTCATTGGAAAAATTATTTTTAAGTTCATTTTTCATTTTGTCTCGTTTTTTAATTGATGTTATAATTGCCAAAGTTATCCAGGGTTTTAGTTTTTTATATTTTTTGCTTGGAACTGTAATTAATTCAGATTACTTGATAATCGATATTAATGAGTTAATTATAAAATCAAAAACTGGTATGGGATTATCAAAGGAAAATACACAGTCCCATCAGTTTATGTTACTTGCAAGTAGTTTTAACTTATTTAAATCAATTTTTTTAAAGTTGGTAAGATTACAGACCGAATTAACATTACTTGTGTTTGCATTGGTAAATTTGGTAAAATTGCATCCTGGTAAATTCTTCGTGCTTCTTCCGCATTTCCATTTGCTAATCCATAAATAAAGTCGGTCATTTCATGACCATGCATGTCGGTCATTTCATGGTTAGTAAAATTATTCATGATGGAGTAATGAATCACTGCTAATTGACAGCTGAATTTTACTTATAGCAATTCTATCACTGTCAGCTGGTCTTCAAAGCAGGTAGGTACAAAGGAGGTACTTGAATGGACTTGCCAATTATTTGTCATAAGAAGCAATGTATTTGTTATTTTGTTGTATTTCAAAAATCTGATAATAAAAATCGTAGTAGTTGAATGTTCATAATCATAGTAAACAAGACTCAAGAGACCAAAAAGTCGTGCATTGGAGGGTGGACATTTTGCTCATGTACTTTAAGGTCGAAATTGTTTATCGAATTAATTCGTTTTTATTTCATGTTGTCGTCCATGGATAATTTTTAGAATAAGTTAAAGATACTTTAAATTTTTTTTCTCGAAAACAAAGCCAGATATGAAGATAATAAGATAAGATACGAAAAAGTTGTATTTTTAGTTGCTTAAATACAAAAATAAATAAAAAGCTGCAAAACAATTATTGACCTTGTTTTTTTCTCAACAATAAGCATGTGGTGCCCACTGACACGCCACTGGACCTAATAATTTCAATATAGTTACAGCTTAATAAGCGTCTTATAACTTCAAATAACTGCACCAAATTTTAACCAAATCGGTAGTTATAGTATCTTTAAAATTCCGTTATTTTTTTGAACCTTCATCGCCCTGTATATCAGAAACAAAGCAACTTCCGACATACGTTCATAGGAACTTTTTTTCATAAAACGACCTAACGATTCACCCTGTATAGTTTCGTACCATAGTTAGGAAACATCCTGTATATTCAACAAAAAACGCAATTACTTATATTACACAATTTACAAACTTTATTCCTAAACTAATTGATAATATTCTAATTGGCACTCATACAACTTAATTCATGCTCACTGTGTGAAGAATGGGAAAAGTGACGTAATTAAAAAGCTCTCGATTATGGACATCACTGTATAACAACAGGGCCTTGATTCACAATTTATGTTTTTCTTCCTATCCATTAAAATGAAGTATATACTTAAATATATTGTGTTCTTAACACATATATATACAGATGTATATATATTTATCAAACACAAATTCCTGTATGTTTTACTCTCTTATAATAAATGACTTTATCCCAATATATGCATCAATATAAATCAAAGATATAAGTAATATTACGTGAGTATTACTACAATACAGCACATACATTAATGCAATATTACAGTAACATACCCCATGAAATATTGCTATAATGTTTCAGCAATGTTACGAATGCAACGAAAAAAGCGGACATTAAAACATTGCTGCAAGACGCAATGTTGCAGATGTAATATTCCTGCAATATAATTTTTCGGGAGGGTAGATAGACAATATCTGGATTAACCAGGAGGAGCTTCAGTGGAGTCTGGATTAGTTATTAGTGTGCTTAAGGTGAAAAGTCAGTTTAGCTGGTAGAGAAGTCTAATATCGTTTCAGTTTTTTGCATTAAGGTTTTAGATAATCCTGACCATACTTAATGGTTCTTATTACAATTAAATCAAAGTAATAGAGTCCAAGTTCACCGTCTTGCTTAAAATCGGTCTAATGGTTAAAATAAACTGAAACAGCGAAAAAATGAAAATTTATTACGAACTTGACAGACCATTGGACCCTGACCTGGTAATGTTAGTAAACGAGTCCGCTGAAACCGACTCATTTATTATACCAGGTGGAGGAGAAGGAAAAAATTAATCGCACCTGACGTCATTCCGCTATACCCGTTCCCGATGACCATTTAATTTGCATAATTTCATTAGGGGAATTTCGCAAATAATTATAAACTTGTTATTTGTTTTTTTTTCTTTTAATAGTCGTATACAGTGTAATACAATATAGGGTAGACATAATATATGCAAACTCACTGATCAAGATCATCTGTTCTGAAACTATATCCAAAATATTCATTTAGTATAGAAGCTGCAAAGAAAAGAGTAGAAGTTTACAGTGTAATTGCTTACAATTAATGACATAATACGGTATAAGTGTACATATAAGGAATTTAGCAGAACTGCCATAGCTATCCGATTGTGTAAGCCAGAATCTACCTTAGGTGGTTCCAAATTCTAGTCCTAAAATGTCGGCTAATGATCAAAATCTTTATTTTCCAATTAGTGGTTCAAAAAGGTCAAATTCGGTTGGTTTTGAACCTTGTTGGGCGAAATTGCCTCTAACTCAAAGACCATTTGAGGTACAAAAATGGCTCGTATACGAAATTGGTTCAGATGAATCCTTAAGAATCTCTGTATTTTGACGTGTAAATAAAATTTAAATAGTTTAAGTGGTTTTAAAGTTATAACCCAAAATGTCGGCTAATTATCAAAAATTTCTATTTTCCAGTAAGTCGATATATCAAATGCGGTTAGTCTTGGACCTCGTTGGACAAAATTGCCTTTAACTCAAAAATTCTTTGAGGTACAAAAGACGTTCGTATATGTAATTGTTTGGAAATCAATGGACTTTCATTGCCTGTAAACCATTTAGGAATATTCCAATTATTTTATAGATATATTGTCAAGAAAACTGAAAATTTTATTAAAAAATTAGCCCTAACCAAAACTGCTCTAAACATTAAAATCGTTGACTCAGAATTAGGTTTCTGCACTTAAATTGATACTCGGCAATCCTTGTATTATGCTGTAAAAAAATATTGAAAATACTTCAAGTGGTTCCAAAATTATGACCCAAAATGTCGGCTAATGACCAAAAATTTATATTTTCCAATAAGTCGATATGTTAAATGCGGTTGGTCTTGGACATCGTTGGACAAAATTGCCTTTAACTCAAAAATTCTTTGAGGTACAAAAAACGTTCGTATATGAAATTGTTTGGAAATCAATGGACTCTCTTTGCTTAGAAACCTTTTTACGATATTTTAATTATTTTATTAAATTATCGTCCAGAAAAATTAAACTTTGCTAAGAAAATTATTAAAAAAAATGATCCAACTAAAATTGCCCTAAACGCTAAAATTATTTACCGAAAATCACGTTTTTCTCTTAAATTCATCTTCAGGAATCCCTGAATGTTGACCTAAAATAAATTTAAAATACTTCAAGTGGTTCCAAAGTTATGACCAAGAATGTTGAATAATGACCAAAAATATTAATTTTCCAATAAGTGTTTCATGTGAAATTTGGTTGGTCCTCATTGGATAAAATTGCCTTTAACTCAAAAACTTTATAACTTACAAAAATCGTTCATACATGAAATTGCTTGGAAATCAATGGACTTTCATTGCCTGTAAACCATTTTGCAATATTCCAATTATTTTATAGATATATTGTCAAGAAAATTGAAAATTTTCATAGAAAGTTAATAAAAAATTAGCCCCAGCCAAAACTGCTCTAAACATCAAAATCCTTGACTCAGAATTAGGTTTCTGCACTTAACTTGATACTCGGCAATCCTTGTGTTATGATGTAAAAAAATAATGAGAATACTTCAAGTGGTTCCAAAGTTATGACCAAAAATGTCGAATAATAACCAAAAATCTGTATTTTCCAATAAGTCGATATGTCAAAAGCGGATGGTCTTGGACCTCGTTGGACAAAATTGCCTTTAACTCAAAAATTCTTTGAGGTACAAAAAACGTTCATATATGTAATTGTTTGGAAATCAATGGACTCTCTTTGCTTAGAAACCTTTTTACGATATTTTAATTATTTTATTAAATTATCGTCCAGAAAAATTAAACTTTGCTAAGAAAATTATTAAAAAAAATGATCCAACCAAAATTGCCCTACACGCCAAAATTATTTACCGAAAATCACGTTTTTACTCCTAAATTCATCTTCAGGAATCCCTGAATATTGACCTAAAACAAATTTAAAATACTTCGAGAGGTTCCAAAGTTATGACCCAAAATGTCGAATAATGACCAAAAATATTAATTTTCCAATAAGTGTTTCATAAATGTTAATTTTGGTTGGTCCTCAATGGATAAAATTGCCTTTAACTCAAAAACTTTATAACTTACAAAAATCGTTCATATATGAAATTGCTTGGAAATCAATGGACTTTCATTGCCTGTAAACCATTTAGCAATATTCCAATTATTTTATAGATATATTGTCAAGAAAACTGAAAATTTTATTAAAAAATTAGCCCTAACCAAAACTGCTCTAAACATCAAAATCGTTGACTCAGAATTAGGTTTCTGCACTTAAATTGATACTCGGTAATCCTTGTGTTATGGTGTAAAAAAATAATGAGAATACTTCAAGTGGTTCCAAAGTTATGACCAAAAATGTCGAATAATAACCAAAAATCTGTATTTTCCAATAAGTCGATATGTCAAATGCGGATGGTCTTGGACCTCGTTGGACAAAATTGCCTTTAACTCAAAAATTCTTTGAGGTACAAAAAATGTTCGTATATGAAATCGTTTGGAAATCAATGGACTTTCTTTGCTCAGAAACCTTTTTACGATATTTTAATTATTTTATTAAATTATCGTGCAGAAAAATTAAACTTTGCTAAGAAAATTATTTAAAAAAATGATCCAACCAAAATTGCCCTACACGCCAAAATTATTTACTGAAAATCACGTTTTTACTCTTAAATTCATCTTCAGGAATCCCTGAATGTTGACCTAAAATAAATTTTAAATACTTCAAGTGGTTCCAAAGTTATGACCAAGAATGTTGAATAATGACCAAAAATATTAATTTTCCAATAAGTGTTTCATAAATGTGAAATTTGGTTGGTCCTCATTGGATAAAATTGCCTTTAACTCAAAAACTTTATAACTTACAAAAATCGTTCATACATGAAATTGCTTGGAAATCAATGGACTTTCATTGCCTGTAAACCATTTTGCAATATTCCAATTATTTTATAGATATATTGTCAAGAAAAGTGAAAATTTTCTTAGAAAGTTAATAAAAAATTAGCCCCAGCCAAAACTGCTCTAAACATCAAAATCCTTGACTCAGAATTAGGTTTCTGCACTTAAATTGATACTCGGCAATCCTTGTGTTATGATGTAAAAAAATAATGAGAATACTTCAAGTGGTTCCAAAGTTATGACCAAAAATGTCGAATAATAACCAAAAATCTGTATTTTCCAATAAGTCGATATGTCAAAAGCGGATGGTCTTGGACCTCGTTGGACAAAATTGCCTTTAACTCAAAAATTCTTTGAGGTACAAAAAACGTTCATATATGTAATTGTTTGGAAATCAATGGACTCTCTTTGCTTAGAAACCTTTTTACGATATTTTAATTATTTTATTAAATTATCGTCCAGAAATATTAAACTTTGCTAAGAAAATTATTTAAAAAAATGATCCAACCAAAATTGCCCTAAACGCTAAAATTATTTACCGAAAATCAAGTTTTTACTCTTAAATTCATCTTCAGGAATCCCTGAATGTTGACCTAAAATAAATTTAAAATACTTCAAGTGGTTCCAAAGTTTTGACCAAAAATGTCGAATAGTGACCAAAAATATTAATTTTCCAATAAGTATTTAAAAAATGTGAAATTTGGTTGGTCCTCATTGGATAAAATCGCCTTTAACTCAAAAACCTTTAGAGGCACAAAAATCGTTCATATATGAAATTGCTTGGAAATCAATGGACTTGCATTGCCTGTAAGAATTTTATAATTAAAAAAATAAAGCAATACTTGAAAAATTAAAATGAATATCTCAACTGGTCCAAAAATTGCAAAAAACGAACACAACTTTTAAAAATGAATTTTTTATTTGTAATGTTGAACACATCTTATTTAATTTTTTCGCCATTAAATAAACACACTATCCTAATCAAGACCTCTTTATTGCAACCATATATTAACATAAACCTACTAAATAACTCATCAAAACACACTACAAATTAATTCCGTCCTTCTTCAACTCCTCCCTGTAAGTCTTCTTGTACGAACCCTCTTTGTCGTATTTTTCCTCCAACTGTTTCCACCAATCCGGTTTGTTATCGATCAAGTGACGCATGATTTTCCTACTTCCCTTCTTCTGAGTTTCACTACATTTTGAGCATTCGGTATGAAGGGCATCCGGAAGAACCCCTGGAAAATAGAAAACCGGTTCTCTCTCACTCTTACATCAACTTTCCGTACTCACTTTTCAACTCGGCACCATCGGGGGTACATTTGCCTTTCTCCAACAGGCAATTGACGTAGTTCTTCATTAACCTGTCGCTCTTGATGATCTCCTCAAGGTCCACGTTGTCATATTTCGTGGTGTACTTCGACTCCTCACCTAAAACTATGCCCAGAACGGCCGCGCAGAACAAAAATGAAATCTGAAAATTTAATAATTAAATCGCAATCGATGGAACACCCTTGCTAAGAAACGCACCTTCATGACCGCGAGATTTTCTATATAAGAGTAATAACGAAACAATTGCGGTAAAATGGTGTTATTTGAATATTTATATCTTGGAAAAAGGGATTCGGGTGGGGAAGAAAGAATGCAGTTTTAATACGCTTATTTAGACTTATAATAGTGATTGTTATGTAACGATTATTAAGTGAGATCAATTATGTAGACAAAGAAGTCGATTTGTCTTCAAACGCATGATCATTTGTTCTATCTGTTTTAGGACCATTTTTTTTGATAATCAATATTCCACTGAATATTATGCTTTTTGTTTCATGAGAATATTCTTAATAGTTTCTTAGATATTGGATTTTGAAGTGAGTCGCTCATTCTTTCTTCTCGGACTCCAACACTCTTATTTGGGATAATGGTTTATACCTATAGCAATATTTGTCAAGAATATTTCAGTGAATACTATGCTTTTTATTTCGTAAGAATATTTCCAATAATCTTCTAGATGATGGATTTTGAAATAGTCAAGAGCTTATTCATATGTCCTTGGACTCCACTACTAAAAAAAATTGACATTTACCAAAATTTTACTTGATTTGGATTGTACCTTAAAAAATAATTGTTAAGAATATTCTGCTGAATATTATGTTTTTTATTCCATAAGAATATTCCCACTAGTTTCTTAGATATTGGACTTTGAAGTGAATGGTAACCTTGAAAATCATAGACTGTCCTTGGACTCCACGACTTAAAATAGCCGATATTTTCAAAACTTTTATTTGGAACGGGTTATACCTCGAGCAATATTTCTAAAGAATATCCCACCGAATATTCCACAAGAATATTCTCATTATTAAATTAAATATTGGACCTTGAAGATTAAAGCTTGTCCTCGGACTCCATTACTAAAAACGACCAATTTCTTTAAAACGTTTACTCAAATAATTTTTAACTGTAATATTCATTTTTTGAGAATATTCTTCTGAATATTATGCTTTTTGTTTCACATGAATATTCCCTTTGAGTAATTAGATAATTAATTTCAAAAGGAACGGTCACTTTGAAGAGCAAACGTTGTCCTTGTACACTCCTGTCAAAAATGGCCAATATCTCTGAAATTTTTACTCGGATATATTTAAACCCTAAATATCATTTTTCGAGAATATTCTTCTGAATATTATGCTCTTTGTTTCACAGGAATATTCCCATTGAGTAATTAGATAATTAATTTCAAATGGAGCGGTCACTTTGAAGAGCAAATGTTATCCTTGGACGTTTCTGTCAAAAATGACCAATATCTCTGAAAATTTTTCCCGGGAAATTTTGAACCCTGAATATCATTTTTCGAGAATATTCTTCTGAATATTATGATTTTTATTTCACAAGAATATTCCTATTAATTAATGAGATATTAAAGTTAAAAGTGAATGGTCACTTTGAAGAGCAAACATTACCCTTGGACATTACTGTGAAAAATGACTAATATCTCTGAAACTTTTACTCGGAAAATTTTGAACCTTGAATATCATTTTTCGAGAATATTCCTCTGAATATCATGCTCTTTGTTTCACACGAATATTCCCATTGAGTAATTAGATAATTAATTTCAAAGGGAGCGGTCACTTTGAAGAGCAAACGTTGTCCTTGGACACTCCTGTAAAAAATGACCAATATCTCTGAAATTTTTACTCGAACAATTTTGAACCCTAAATATCATTTTTCGAGAATATTCTTCTGAATATTATGCTCTTTGTTTCACAGGAATATTCCCATTGAGTAATTAGATAATTAATTTCAAATGGAGCGGTCACTTTGAAGAGCAAATGTTGTCCTTGGACACTCCTGTCAAAAATGACCAATATCTCTAAAATTTTTACTTGGACATATTTGAACCCTAAATATTATTTTTCAAAAATATTCTTCTGAATATTATGCTCTTTGTTTCACAGGAATATTCCCATTAAGTAATTAGATAATTAATTTCAAATGGAGCGGTCACTTTGAAGAGCAAATGTTGTCCTTGGACACTCCTGTCAAAAATGACCAATATCTCTAAAATTTTTACTTGGACATATTTGAACCCTAAATATTATTTTTCAAAAATATTCTTCTGAATATTATGCTCTTTGTTTCACAGGAATATTCCCATTAAGTAATTAGATAATTAATTTCAAATGGAGCGGTCACTTTGAAGAGCAAATGTTGTCCTTGGACACTCCTGTCAAAAATGACCAATATCTCTGAAATTTTTACTCGGACATATTTGAACCCTAAATATCATTTTTCGAGAATATTCTTCTGAATATTATGCTCTTTGTTTCACAGGAATATTCCCATTGAGTAAATAGATAATTAATTTCAAATGGAGCGGTCACTTTGAAGAGCAAATGTTATCCTTGGACGTTTCTGTCAAAAATGACCAATATCTCTGAAAATTTTACCCGGGAAATTTTGAACCCTGAATATCATTTTTCGAGAATATTCTTCTGAATATTACGATTTTTATTTCACAAGAATATTCCTATTAATTAATGAGATATTAAAGTTAAAAGTGAATGGTCACTTTGAAGAGCAAACATTACCCTTGGACATTACTGTGAAAAATGACTAATATCTCTGAAACTTTTACTCGGACAATTTTGAACCTTGAATATCATTTTTCGAGAATATTCCTCTAAATATCATGCTCTTTGTTTCACACGAATATTCCCAATGGGTAATTAGATAATTAATTTCAAAGGGAGCGGTCACTTTGAAGAGCAAATGTTGTCCTTGGACACTTGTGTCAAAAATGACCAATATCTCTGATATTTTTACTCGGACAATTTTTTACCTTGAATACCATTCTTTAAGAATACTCTTCTCAATATTACGATTTTTATTTCACAAGAATATTCCTATTAAATATTAAAGTGAATGGTCACTTTGAAGAACAAACATTACCCTTCTGGACATCTGTGAAAAATTACTAATATCTCTGCAACTTTTACTCGAACTGTTTTGAATCTTGAATATCATTTTTCGAGAATATTCCTCTGAATATCATGCTCTTTGTTTCACACGAATATTCCCAATGGGTAATTAGATAATTAATTTCAAAGGGAGCGGTCACTTTGAAAAGCAAACGTTGTCCTTGGACACTCCTGTAAAAAATGACCAATATCTCTGAAATTTTTACTCGGACATATTTGAACCCTAAATATCATTTTTCGAGAATATCCTTCGGAATATTATGCTTTTTATTTCACGTGAATATTCCTATTGATTAATGAGATATTAAGCTTTAAAGTAAGTGGTAACTTTGTAAAACTAACATGCCTGGATACTAATGTCAAAAATGTCAAAAATCTCTGAAATTTATGCTCACTCAATTTTGAATCGTGAATATAATTTTTCTAGAATATTCTTCTGAATATTTTGCTTTTTATTACATACAAATATTCACATTAATAAATTAAATATTGGACTTTGAAGTATGTAGTAGCCGTGAAGAGCATACGTTGTTTCCGGACTCCACTACTAAAATAATCAATATTTCCAAGAATTTTAATTGGAACGGTTTATACTTTAAACAATATTTCTAAAGAATATTCCGTTAAATGCTATGCTTTTTATTCCATGAATATATTCCCATTAGTTTTTATGATATTGGACTTTGAAGTGAGTCAACATCTTAAAGCCCATACTTTGTCCTCGGACACCACTACTAAAAAGAATCGATGTTTCTCAAAATATTATTTGAAACGGATTATACCTCAAGCAATAATTCCAAAGAATATTGCACCGGATATTATGATTTTTGTTTCAAAAGAATATTCCCAATAGTTTGTGAGATATTGGAGTTTAAACTGAGTGGTCACTTTGAAGATCATACATTGCCCTCGGACTCCGCTACTTAAAATTGTCGACAGTTCCAAAACTTTTACTTGGAATGGTTTTCACCTTAAACATTATTCGTCAAGAACATTCCACTAAATTATATGGTTTTTGTTTCATGAGAATATTCTCAATGGTTTCTTAGATATTGGACTTTGAAGTGAGTGGTCACCTTGAAAACCAAACATTAGCCTTGGATAATTGGAATTGGTGCTTCATGCTCTTTATAAGCTAAAAAATAAATAACTTCAATGCCTGGACGAATTAAAATTATTCTTCCAGGCAATTGAACTAAAGTCTGATGCTCTCTATAAGTTGAACACATTTAAATACCAGGAATACATTTTTTTCTGGAAATAGTGAAAAGTAAAACGTTCTTCCAGGCAGCTGAATCCCAATGCTCTCTTTCAGCTAAATGCACTCAATTGCTTGGAATAAAAATCTCTATAATTTATTCCCTGGAAAAAGTAAGGAATTCTTCCAGGCAGTTGGATTAAAGTACATTCAACAGTCTGGAATAAATTTCAAAAAATTCAAGATTATTGGTGCCTCATGCTTTCTATAAGGTAAAAACTGAATCATGAGTGAATATTATTTGTGCAGAATATTCTTTTGAATATCATGATTTTGTTTCACAAGAATATTCCCATTAATAAATTAGATATTGTACTTTGAAATGTGAGGACACCTTGAAGAACATACATAACTTGTCCTCGAACTCCACTACTAAAATGATCAATATCTCTGAAACTTTTACTCGGACAATTTTGAACCGTGAATATCATTTTTCGAGAATATTCTGTTGAATATTCTGATTTTGGTCTTAAAAGAATATTCTCATTAATAAAATAGATATTGAACTCTCGAGGTTACCTTGAAAATAACTAACTATATAAGTACTAAAATAATCTATATCTGTGAAACTATAACTTCGACATTTTTAAATCTTAAGCATTATTTTTCGAGAATGTTCCTCTGAATATCATACTCTTTGTTTCACACGAATATTCCCATTGGGTAATTAGATAATTAATTTCAAAGGAAGCGGTCACTTTGAAGAGCAAACGTTGTTCTTTGACACTCCTGTCAAAAAATGACCAATATCTCTGAAACTTTTACTCGGACAATTTTGAACTCTGAATATCATTTTTAGAGAATATTCTGTTGAATATTCTGATTTTTGTCTCAAAAGAATATTCTCATTAATAAAATAGATATTGAACTCTCGAGGTCACCTTGAAGAAAACTATGTAACTACTAAAATAATTAATATCTGTGAAACTATAACTTGGACATTTTAAAATCTTAAGCATTATTTTTCGAGAATGTTCCTCTGAATATCATGCTCTTTGTTTCACATGAATATTCCCATTAAGTAATTAGATAATTAATTTCAAAGGGAGCGATCACCTTGAAGAGCATACGTTGTCCTTGAACACTCCTGTCAAAAAATGACCAATATCTCTGAAATTTTTACTCGGACAATTTTGAACCCTGAATATCATTTTTCGAGAATATTCTTCTGAATATTATGCTATTTATTTCACAAGAATATTCCTATTAATTAAGGAGATATTAAACTTTAAAGTGAGTGGTCACCCTGAAGACCAATCATTATCCTTGGACACTACTATAATAAATGACCAATATCTCGAAAATTTTTATTCGGACAATTTTGAACCTTGCATATCATTTTTCGAGAATATTCTGCTGAATATTCTGGTTTTTATCTCAAAAGAATATTCTCATTAATAAAATAGATATTGAATTCTCGAGGTTACCTTGAAGATAACTATATAACTACTAAAATAATTAATATCTGTGAAACTACAACTTGGACATTTTTAAATCTTAAGCATTATTTTTCGAGAATGTTCCTCTGAATATCATGCTCTTTGTTTCACATGAATATTCCCACTAAATAATTAGATAATTAATTTCCAAGGGAGCGATCACCTTGAAGAGCAAACGTTGTCCTTGAATACTCCTGTCAAAAAATGACCAATATCTCTAAAATTTTTACTCGGACAATTTTGAACCGTGAATATCATTTTTCGAGAATATTCTTCCGAATATTATGCTTTTTATTTCACAAGAATATTCCCATTAATTAGAGAGATATTAAACTTTAAAATGAGTGGACACCTTGAAGAGCAAACATTGCCCTTGCACACTACTGTGAAAATGTCGAATATCTCTGAAATTTTTACTCGGACAATTTTGAACTGTGAATATCATTTTTCGAGAATATTCTTCTGAATATCATGCTTTTTATTTCACAAGAATATTTCTATTAATTAATGAGATATTAAACTTTAAAGCGAGTGGTCACCTTGAAGAGCAAACATTTTTCTTGTACACTACTGTGAAAATGACTAATATCTCTGAAATTTTTACTCGAACAATTTTGAACCGTGAATATCATTTTTCAAGAATATTCTTCTGAATATCATGTTTTTTATTTCACGAGAATATTCCTATTAATTAATGAGATATTAAACTTTAAAGTGAGTGGTCACCTTGAACACCAATCATTATCCTTGGAGACTTCTATAAAAAATGACCAATATCTCGAAAACTTTTATTCGGACAATTTTGAATCTTGAATATCATTTTTCGAGAATATTCTGTTGAATATTCTGATTTTTGTCTCAAAAGAATATTCTCATTAATAAAATAGATATTGAACTCTCGAGGTCACCTTGAAGAAAACTATGTAACTACTAAAATAATTAATATCTGTGAAACTATAACTTGGACATTTTTAAATCTTAAGCATTATTTTTCGAGAATGTTCCTCTGAATATCATACTCTTTGTTTCACATAAATATTCCCATTGAGTAATTAGATAATTAATTTCAAAGGGAGCGATCACCTTGAAGAGCAAACGTTGTCCTTAAACACTCCTGTCAAAAAATGACCAATATCTCTAAAATTTTTACTCGGACAATTTTGAACCGTGAATATCATTTTTCGAGAATATTCTTCCGAATATTATGCTTTTTATTTCACAAGAATATTCCCATTAATTAGAGAGATATTAAACTTTAAAGTGAGTGGACACCTTGAAGAGCAAACATTGCCCTTGCACACTACTGTGAAAATGACGAATATCTCTGAAATTTTTACTCGGACAATTTTGAACTGTGAATATCATTTTTTGAGAATATTCTTCTGAATATCATGCTTTTTATTTCACAAGAATATTTCTATTAATTAATGAGATATTAAACTTTAAAGTGAGTGGTCACCCTGAAGATCAATCATTATTCTGGACACTACTATAAAAAATGACGAATATCTCGAAAATTTTTATTCGGACAATTTTGAACCGTGAATATCATTTTTCGAGAATATTCTGTTGAATATTCTGGTTTTTGTCTCAGAAGAATATTCTCACTAATAAAATAGATATTGAATTCTCGAGGTTACCTTGAAGATAACTATATAACTACTAAAATAATTTATATCTGGGAAACTATAACTTAAACATTTTTAAATCTTAGGCATTATTTTTCGAGAATGTTCCTCTGAATATCATGCTCTTTGTTTCACATGAATATTCCCACTAAATAATTAGATAATTAATTTCCAAGGGAGCGATCACCTTGAAGAGCAAACGTTGTCCTTGAATACTCCTGTCAAAAAATGACCAATATATCTGAAATTTTCACTCGGACAATTTTGAACCCTGAATATAATTTTTCGAGAATATTCTTCTGAATATAATGCTTTTTATTTCACAAGAATATTCCTATTAATTAAGGAGATATTAAACTTTAAAGTAAATGGTCACCCTGAAGACTGAAGACACTACTGTGAAAATGACCAATAGCTCGAAAACTTTTATTCGGACAATTTTGAACCTTGAATATCATTTTTCGAGAATATTCTGAATATTCTGGTTTTTGTCTCAGAAGAATATTCTGATTAATAAAATAGATATTGAACTTGAGGTTACCTTGAAGATAACTAACTATATAACTACTAAAATAATTAATATCTGTGAAACTATAACTTGGACATTTTAAGATCCCAAGCATTATTTTTAGAGAATATTCCTCTGAATATCATGCTTTTTGTTTCACATGAATATTCCCATTGAGTAATTAGATAATTAATTTCAAAGGGAGCAGTCACTTTGAAGAGCAAACGTTGTCCTTGGACACTCCTGTCAAAAAATGACCAATATCTCTGAAATTTTTACTCGGACATATTTGAACCCTAAATATCATTTTTCGAGAATATTCTTCTGAATATAATGCTTTTTATTTCACAAGAATATTCCTATTAATTAATGAGATATTAAACTTTAAAGTCAGTGGTCACCTTGAAGAGCGAACATTGCCCTTGCACATTACTGTGAAAATGACTAATATCTCTGAAATTTTTACTCGGATAATTTTGAACTGTGAATATCATTTTTCGAGAATATTCTTCTGAATATTATGCTTTTTATTTCACAAGAATATTCCCATTGAGTAATTAGATAATTAATTTCAAAGGGAGCAGTCACTTTGAAGAGCAAACTTTGTCCTTGGACACTCCTGTCAAAAAATGAGCAATATCTCTGAAATTTTTACTCGGACATATTTGAACCCTAAATATCATTTTTCGAGGATATTCTTCTGAATATTATGATTTTTATTTCACAAGAATATTTCTATTAATTAAGGAGATATTAAACTTTAAAGTGAGTGGTCACCTTGAAGAGCAAACATTTTTCTTGTACACTACTGTGAAAATGACCAATATCTCTGAAATTTTTAGTCGGATAATTTTGAAACCTGAATATCATTTTTCAAGAATATTCTTCTGAATATTATGCAATTTATTTTATAAGAATATTCCTATTGAATAATGAGTTATTCAATTCTAAAGTGAATGAAGAACATTATGTCATGGCTCTCAAGACATCCGTAGCAAAAGAGACCAATATCTCTAAAACTATTAAATGGACAATTTTGCACCAAAAGCAACATTTTTAGAGAATATTCTTCTAAATATCTTGGCGGCTATTTTACAAGAATATTCTCGTTATTTCTATAAT
Source organism: Anthonomus grandis grandis (assembly GCF_022605725.1). Lineage (NCBI taxonomy): Eukaryota > Metazoa > Arthropoda > Insecta > Coleoptera > Curculionidae > Anthonomus > Anthonomus grandis. Next base: position 1,136,961 of record NC_065557.1, on the reverse strand, counting down.
AGACTTATTAAAATGATTTGTATGGATCAAATGACGTAAACTGCTAATAATTTGCATTTAAAAAAAAAACTGATCCAATAAATAAATCTCGTATTTATAATGAACTAAGCGACTTTTTTAATTTATGCGTCGCCTTGAATGCAAACGATTACTCGGATTTATTTATTGTCTTTTTTTAATTGTTTAACTTTCAGTTTGTAAATGGGCGCACTCATGTAAGACGTTTCTTATACTTTTCATAATTATTAATTTGTTTATTGTTGTTATTATGTTAATTAATAACTGGTGACTCGTAACATTGTTGAAAACACTTCATAATATGATTTCTGGAAAATTTAGGAAGTTTGGCTGTCAGGCGCTCTCATGGATGTTCTCTAAATAAAAAAAATATAATTAATTAATTAAAAATAAAAATTAAATATTTTTAAAAATTGTACTTTTTCGGCTTCAGCTTCTGCTATACCCTCCTTTACCAGTACCTTATATTCCCTTTTGAAAAATTGACACTAAAAATTAAATTTTTATTTAGAAATTATAATTAAATATTTATAGAGATTTTTAAAAAAAAATTTATTATGTTAGATTGACTGCTGACCTTATATAATATGAAAATGACGGCCATGAGTAAAACGGTCCCGATTTGTGATGCAATTAAAAAAGTCCACAATGGTATATAGAAAAACTCCTCGAAAATTATCGAGAAAGTACTGGTAACTAATAATCTATAAATAAATAATTAATTAAATATAAATAATTTATTTATTAATTGTTTACCTGTCAGTGGTGTTTTGTTGTAGCAGTATAGGGAGGTACGCGATTCGGTTTTTTGTTATGAGCTCGTCACTGAATTGTTTTGCTGGAAAAATGCGTTTTTTTTTTCAAAATGTTGAGTTTTTCTGATTTTTGAAAAAAAAAATCAAAATTTTCAAAAAATCTTTTTTTACCGATTTCTGAAATTTTTGAAAAACATTTTGAGAAACGCTGAAATAGGTGTCAAATGAAATTAATCAAATAATCTATATGGCAATTTTCAAAAATCAGCGGTTCCAAAACTTTTGAGTTTTGTGTATTTTTTCGAAAAAAAAATCAAAATTTTCAAAAAATCTTTTTTATTGATTTCTGAAAAACATTTTGAGAAACGCTGAAATAGGTGTCTAATGAAATTAATCAAAGAATCTATATAGCAATTTTCAAAAATCAGCGGTTCCAAAATTTTAAGTTATTTTGACTCTTTTGAAAAAAAAAATAAAATTTTTCAAAAAAATCCTTTTTACTGATTTCTGAAATTTTTGAAAAACATTTTGAGAAACGCTGAAATAGGTGTCAAATGAAATTAATCAAAGAATCTATATGGCAATTTTCAAAAATCAGCGGTTCCAAAACTTTTGAGTTTTGTGAATTTTTTTGACAAAAAAATCAAAATTTTCAGAAAATCTTTTTTTATTGATTTCTGAAAAACATTTTGAGAAACGCTGAAATAGGTGTCTAATGAAATTAATCAAAGAATCTATATGGCAATTTTCAAAAATCAGCGGTTCCAAAATTTTGAGTTTTGTGAATTTTTTTGACAAAAAAATCAAAATTTTCAGAAAATCTTTTTTTATTGATTTCTGAAAAACATTTTGAGAAACGCTGAAATAGGTGTCTAATGAAATTAATCAAAGAATCTATATGGCAATTTTCAAAAATCAGCGGTTCCAAAATTTTGAGTTTTGTGAATTTTTTCAAAAAAAAAATCAAAATTTTCAAAAAAATTTTTTTTATTGATTTTTGAATTTTTTGAAAAACATTTTGAGAAACGCTGAAAAAGGTGTCTAATGAAATTAATCAAAGAATCTATATAGCAATTTTCAATAATCAGCGTTTTCAAAATTTTGAATAATTTTGACTTTTTTGAAAAAAAAAATCAAAATTTTCAAAAAATCTTTTTTTACTAATTTCTGAAATTTTTGAAAAACATTTTGAGAAACGCTGAAATAGGTGTCTAGTGAAATTAATCAAAGAATCTATATGGCAATTTTCAAAAATCAGCGGTTCCAAAATTTTGAGTTGTGTGAATTTTTTCGAAAAAAAAATCAAAATTTTCAAAAAATCTTTTTTTATTGATTTCTGAAAAACATTTTGAGAAACGCTGAAATAGGTGTCTAGTGAAATTAATCAAAGAATCTATATGGCAATTTTCAAAAATCAGCGGTTCCAAAATTTTGAGTTTTGTAAATTTTTTTGAAAAAAAAATCAAAATTTTCAAAAAATCTATTTTTACTGATTTTTGAAAAACATTTTGAGAAACGCTGAAATAGGTGTCTAGTGAAATTAATCAAAGAATCTATATGGCAATTTTCAAAAATCAGCGGTTCCAAAATTTTGAGTTGTGTGAATTTTTTCGAAAAAAAAATCAAAATTTTCAAAAAATCTTTTTTTATTGATTTCTGAAAAACATTTTGAGAAACGCTGAAATAGGTGTCTAGTGAAATTAATCAAAGAATCTATATGGCAATTTTCAAAAATCAGCGGTTCCAAAATTTTGAGTTTTGTAAATTTTTTTGAAAAAAAAATCAAAATTTTCAAAAAATCTATTTTTACTGATTTTTGAAAAACATTTTGAGAAACGCTGAAATAGGTGTCTAGTGAAATTAATCAAAGAATCTATATGGCAATTTTCAAAAATCAGCGGTTCCAAAATTTTGAGTTGTGTGAATTTTTTCGAAAAAAAAATCAAAATTTTCAAAAAATCTTTTTTTATTGATTTCTGAAAAACATTTTGAGAAACGCTGAAATAGGTGTCTAGTGAAATTAATCAAAGAATCTATATGGCAATTTTCAAAAATCAGCGGTTCCAAAACTTTGAGTTTTGTGAATTTTTTTGAAAAAAAAATCAAAATTTTCAAAAAATCTTTTTTTATTGATTTCTGAAAAACATTTTGAGAAACGCTGAAATAGGTGTCTAGTGAAATTAATCAAAGAATCTATATGGCAATTTTCAAAAATCAGCGGTTCCAAAACTTTAAGTTTTGTGAATTTTTTCGAAAAAAAAATCAAAATTTTCAAAAAATCTTTTTTTATTGATTTCTGAAAAACATTTTGAGAAACGCTGAAACAGGTGTCTAGTGAAATTAATCAAAGAATCTATATGGCAATTTTCAAAAATCAGCGGTTCCAAAATTTTGAGTTTTGTAAATTTTTTTGAAAAAAAAATCAAAATTTTCAAAAAATCTATTTTTACTGATTTTTGAAAAACATTTTGAGAAACGCTGAAATAGGTGTCTAGTGAAATTAATCAAAGAATCTATATGGCAATTTTCAAAAATCAGCGGTTCCAAAATTTTGAGTTGTGTGAATTTTTTCGAAAAAAAAATCAAAATTTTCAAAAAATCTTTTTTTATTGATTTCTGAAAAACATTTTGAGAAACGCTGAAATAGGTGTCTAGTGAAATTAATCAAAGAATCTATATGGCAATTTTCAAAAATCAGCGGTTCCAAAATTTTGAGTTTTGTAAATTTTTTTGAAAAAAAAATCAAAATTTTCAAAAAATCTATTTTTACTGATTTTTGAAAAACATTTTGAGAAACGCTGAAATAGGTGTCTAGTGAAATTAATCAAAGAATCTATATGGCAATTTTCAAAAATCAGCGGTTCCAAAATTTTGAGTTGTGTGAATTTTTTCGAAAAAAAAATCAAAATTTTCAAAAAATCTTTTTTTATTGATTTCTGAAAAACATTTTGAGAAACGCTGAAATAGGTGTCTAGTGAAATTAATCAAAGAATCTATATGGCAATTTTCAAAAATCAGCGGTTCCAAAACTTTGAGTTTTGTGAATTTTTTTGAAAAAAAAATCAAAATTTTCAAAAAATCTTTTTTTATTGATTTCTGAAAAACATTTTGAGAAACGCTGAAATAGGTGTCTAGTGAAATTAATCAAAGAATCTATATGGCAATTTTCAAAAATCAGCGGTTCCAAAACTTTAAGTTTTGTGAATTTTTTCGAAAAAAAAATCAAAATTTTCAAAAAATCTTTTTTTATTGATTTCTGAAAAACATTTTGAGAAACGCTGAAACAGGTGTCTAGTGAAATTAATCAAAGAATCTATATGGAAATTTTCAAAAATCAGCGGTTCTAAAATTTTGAGTTACGTGAATTTTTTCGAAGAAAAAATCAAAATTTTCAAAAAAATTTTTTTTTAATTTTTAAAATTTTTTGAAAAACATTTTGGGAGACGTTGAAAAATGTGTTTTTAAACTTTTGAATTTTTCTACATTTAAAAAAATAATTTAACATTTTGGGATCCGCTGAAATAGGTATTTAATAAAATAATTAAACAAATTATATATGTAGATAGTATATATATCAAAAAACTAATCTTTCATTTTATCTGCATTTTTTGAAAAAAATTTAACTTTTTTTTATTATGGTTTCCCTTTTTTTGCTGAACATTTTGGGAGACGCTGGAATACGTACATAATTAAATGTATGTTTCTTTTTCAAAAATTTGACTTGTTTGACAAAATAAATTAAAAATTTTCAAAATTACATAATATGACAAAACTAGGACTAACGTCCAAGGTATGTGGAGTAAAATATGAAATGCGTAGTCCTGAACAGTGGTCCGAAACATTTTTATTTATAATATTTATAAAGTGGTTTTATAGCAATTTTATGCTTATTTTTGGGGTAACTTTGCCTCGATTTTCTGAAACTCCCTGTACACTTACGGAAAATTTTATAATAAAAAAAAAGATAGTCCAAGGTGTAAAGAGTAACCTATCAAAAACTCAACCTTGTACAGTGGTTTTAAATAGTTTTATTTTTACTTTTTGTAAAGAGGTTTTAAGGGAATATTCATGTTTTTTTTGGGGTAACTTTGTCCAATTTCCTGGGACACCCTGTACATTTGTGAAAAATTTTATAATAAGGAAAAAGTTAGTCTAAGGTGTGAAGAGTAACATAACAAAAATCCAACCCTGTACAGTGGCTCTAAATATTTTTATTGTTAATTTTTGTAAAGTGGTTTTATAGGAGTTATCATGTTTTTCTTGTGGTAACTTTGTCCGGATTTCCTGGGACACCCTGTATATTTATGAAAAATTTTATAATAAGGAAAAAGTTAGTCTAAGGTGTGAAGAGTAACATATCAAAAACTCAACTTAGTACAGTGGTTTTAAATAGTTTTATTTTTACTTTTTATAAAGAGGTTCTAAGGGAATATTCATGTTTTTTTTGGGGTAACTTTGTCCAATTGCCTGGGACACCCTGTACATTTGTGAAAAATTTTATAATAAGGAAAAAGTTAGTCTAAGGTGTGAAGAGTAACATATCAAAAATCCAACCCTGTACAGTGGCTCTAAATATTTTTATTGTTAATTTTTGTAAAGTGGTTTTATGGGAGTTATCATGTTTTTCTTGTGGTAACTTTGTCGGATTTCCTGGGACACCCTGTATATTTATGAAAAATTATGTAATAAAAAAAAAGTTAGTCCAAGGGGTGAAGAGTAACATATCAAAAATCCAACCCTGTACAGTGGCTCTAAATATTTTAATTTTTGTAAAATGGTTTTATGGGAATTTTCATTTTTTTTCTTGTGGTAACTTTGTCCCTACTTCCAGGGACACCCTGTACATTTATAGAAAATTATGTAATAAAGAAAAAGTTAGTCTAAGGTGTGAAGAGTAAGATATCAAAAACTCAACTTTGTACAGTGGTCCTAAATATTTATTTGCAGAATGGTTTATGCCAATTTTCATGATTTTTCTTAAAGAAACTTTGTCCCAATTTTCTCGTATATCCTGAATATTTAAGAAAAAACGCGTAATAAGGAAAAAGTTAGTGCAAGGTGTGAAGAGTAACATCTCGAAAGTCCAACCCTGTACTGTAAATCATCTTTTACAATTTTTTGAAAAACATTAAATAGGTATCGATATAGGACAAAGTTATTCTTTCTGGGTGTAACATTTATTATATCATTGAGTAAATTTCCAATTTGTATTCACTTTAACAAACCCTTACCAAACAATTTAGCGACAAAAACCATCCTAACCTCAACCACAGCTTTCTCATTGGAATTCCTCAATACGCCGGTACAATTGAACCGTTTACACTCATAAACACCATCGCAAAACACCAAAATAGTCCCGTTAAACATCTCCAACTGATCGGAAAAATGTTCCATAACCTCCTTATGACCCACATAAGCCGCATCCTTACTCTCCTGGCAAGTTATTAGGTCTGCACTATTACCCTCGATAGCACCCTAAAAATCACCATAAAAGATTTGAAACAATAAGCAGGAATTGCCCACCATAATTTCCAAAATGTTCACCAAATCGTCCTGGTGATTACGTTTGATCAGCGGCACCAAAAGTGTCAGGTTCAACGTTAATGGGGACGGTCCGTATTTGCTTATGGTAAACTTATGGACCACTTCGGAATCGTTCGATTCGATCGTCCTCAATAGGGCGATGTTTTCTGGAACAGACTTTCTGGAAAGAAACGTGGATTTTTTTTGTTCACATCAGTTTGGACTTACCCGAACACGTTTGACGTACTGTTAACGACGATCGGAATTTTTATAACGGTTTGGTGCAATCCGGAGTATTTTTCGCTGTTCCTTCCTGCACATTGAACCGATATATTGATGGGAATTTCCAGGTTGTTTAGGTCCAGATTCTTGATATCGAAAGTGTAGAGCTCCTTAAATAATTTCTTTGAATTTCAATATTATGTACAGGGAATTCGAGGATAGTCATTTGGATATTCAAGCCTTTACAAAAATCCAAATAGTTCGAAAACTTATGCATGGATTTTTGTGATTTTACTTTCATATAAAAGCTATTAAGTTTCTTTATCAAAAAGGTCCCTACAAGTTTTCTTGTAAATAGAACTGTCTTGGAATTATTGACAAGTTTTTCCATGGTACGATAAAAATCTTGACTCTATCAAAGGCTTTAGAAAAATCTTAATATCTTGAAAACTCATGCATCGATTTTATTGATTTAAGTTTCATATGAAAGCCGATGAGTTTCTTTATCAAAAAGGTCCCTACAAGTTTCCTTGTAAATACAACTGTCTTGGAGTTATCGACAAGTTTTTCCATGGTACGATAAAAATCTTGACTCTATCAAAGGCTTTAGAAAAATCTGAATATTTTGAAAACTCAAGCACCGATTTTATTGATTTAAGTTTCATATGAAAGCCGATGAGTTTCTTTATCAAAAAGGTCCCTACAAGTTTCCTTGTAAATACAACTGTCTTGGAGTTATTGACAAGTTTTTCCATGGTACGATAAAAATCTTAACTCTATCAAAGGCTTTAGAAAAATCTGAATATTTTGAAAACTCATGCACCGATTTTATTGATTTAAGTTTCAAATGAAAGCCGATGAGTTTGTTTATCAAAAAGGTCCCTACAAGTCTTCTTGTAATTACAACTGTCTTGGAGTTATTGACAAGTTTTTCCATGGTACGATAAAAATCTTGACTCTATCAAAGGCTTTAGAAAAATCAAAATATTTCGAAAACTCATGCATTGATTTTATTGATTTTAGTTTCAAATGAAAGCCGATGAGTTTCTTTATCAAAAAGGTCCCTACAAGTTTCCTTGTAAATACAACTGTCTTGGAGTTATTGACAAGTTTTTCCATGGTACGATAAAAATCTTGACTCTATCAAAGGCTTTAGAAAAATCAAAATATTTTGAAAACTCATGCACCGATTTTATTAATTTTAGTTTCTTATGAAAGCCGATGAGTTTGTTTATCAAAAAGGTCCCTACAAGTTTCCTTGTAAATACAACTGTCTTGGAGTTATTAACAAGTTTTTCCATGGTACGATAAAAATCTTGACTCTATCAAAGGCTTTAGAAAAATCTAAATATTTTGAAAACTCATGCACCGATTTTATTGATTTAAGTTTCAAATGAAAGCCGATGAGTTTGTTTATCAAAAAGGTCCCTACAAGTTTTCTTGTAAATACAACTGTCTTGGAGTTATCGACAAGCTTTTCCATGGTACGATAAAAATTTTGACTCTATCAAAGGCTTTAGAAAAATCTGAATATTTTGAAAACTCATGCACCGATTTTATTGATTTGAGTTTCAAATGAAAGCCGATGAGTTTCTTTGTCAAAAAGGTCCCTACAAGTTTCCTTGTAAATACAACTGTCTTGGAGTTATTGACAAGTTTTTCCATGGTACGATAAAAATCTTGACTCTATCAAAGGCTTTAGAAAAATCTAAATATTTTGAAAACTTATGCACCGATTTAATTGATTTTACTTTTATATGAAAGCCAATGAGTTTCTCTTAAAAAAATGCCTTTACAACATTTCTTGTAAATAGAACCGTTTAGGAGCTATTGAGAGTTCTTTTCAAGCATTGACGAAAATGTTGATACCATCAAAACACTCACATTTAGTCCAGAAAAAACCTCGAATCTGGTATACACCTTATATACTATACCTTGCCCATAGATCCTTTAGCCAGTTTATCCCTAAAAGGGCAAACGTACTCATCATTTTCACTTCTACACGAAGAATTCTTCGGTACAATAAAACCCGGGGTCCTAATGATGAATTCGCAATTGTAAGCGGGATCTGCGGATTCTGCGTTGGATACCAATAGCTCCAATGCGAAATCTGTGACGTCACTACCCAGGACGATGCTCTTCCTTTAGGTAAATGATGGTTTTATGGACAAAATATGGTGAATTGGAGGTTTTACCTGTTGCTAATGACGGTCAAACGGATCCCTGTCATGCAGACGTTTCCGTTACCGCATCCGATGTCGTACCGGAAGTTTTTCTCGACTTTTTTGGGACCCAGTGCGACTATTTGGGTCCCCAAGGGGTTTAGGGCTGCCTCGAATTTGAACGAGGAAAAGTCCTTTTTCATTGGCTGGAATTTCGAGAAAAAAACCGAATAGGAAAAGGGAGTTTTCGCAGAAGAGGTTGTAACTTAAAGGAGTGATTTTTTTGGAAAATGTTATTAATTTGAAAATTAGTGAGGTTAGAAAATGGAAAATTTGTAAAAAGATTGTTTGAATTATTTCATTGGACACCTGTTTTAGGAATTTTCGAAAAAATATACAGGACGCTCAAAAAAAATTATTTTTTAAAAAAAATTAAATTTTTCAAAAAAATCACAAAATGCCTATAATTCAAAAAGTAGTAAAGTTAGAAATTTGAAAATTTCTATGAAGATTCACTGAATTAATTCATTAGACACCTATTTCAGGAATTTTCGAAAAAATATACAGGACGCTCAAAAAATTTAATTTTTCAAAAAAATCACAAAATGCCTATAATTCAAAAAGTAGTAAAGTTAGAAATTTGAAAATTTATACGAAGATTCACTGAATTAATTCATTAGACACCTATTTGAGGAATTTTCGAAAAAATATACAGGACGCTCAAAAAAAATTATTTTAAAAAAAAAATTAAATTTTTCAAAAAAATCACAAAATGCCTATAATTCAAAAAGTAGTAAAGTTAGAAATTTGAAAATTTATACGAAGATTCACTGAATTAATTCATTAGACACCTATTTGAGGAATTTTCGAAAAAATATACAGGACGCTCAAAAAAAATTATTTTAAAAAAAAATTTAAATTTTTCAAAAAAATCACAAAATGCCTATAATTTAAAAAGTAGTAAAGTTAGAAATTTGAAAATTTATACGAAGATTCACTGAATTAATTCATTAGACACCTATTTGAGGAATTTTCGAAAAAATATACAGGACGCTCAAAAAAAATTATTTTTAAAAAAAAATTAAATTTTTCAAAAAAATCACAAAATGCCTATAATTCAAAAAGTAGTAAAGTTAGAAATTTGAAAATTTATATGAAGATTCACTGAATTAATTTATTAGACACCTATTTCAGGAATTTTCTAAAAAATATACAGGACGCTCAAAAAAAATTAAATTTTTCAAAAAAATTAAATTTTTCAAAAAAATCACAAAATGCCTATAATTCAAAAACTAGTAAAGATAGAAATTTGAAAATTTCTATGAAGATTCCTTGAATTAATTCATTGGACACCTATTTCAGGAATTTTCAAAAAAATATACAGGACGCTCAAAAAAAATATTTTTTTAAAAAAATTACATTTTTTAAAAAAATCACAAAATGCCTATAATTCAAAAAGTAGTAAAGTTAGAAATTTGAAAATTTCTATGAAGATTCATTGAATTAATTCATTAGACACCTATTTCAGAAATTTTCGAAAAAATATACAGCACGCTCAAAAAAAATTATTTTTAAAAAAAAATTAAATTTTTCAAAAAAATCACAAAATGCCAATAATTCAAAAAGTAGTAAAGTTAGAAATTTGAAAATTTATATAAAGATTTACTGAATTAATTCATTAGACACCTATTTCAGGAATTTTTAAAAAAAATATACAGGACGCTCATAAAAAATTTATTTTGAAAAAAAAAAGATTTTTCAAAAAAATCACAAAATGCCTATAATTCAAAAACTAGTAAAGATAGAAATTTGAAAATTTCTATGAAGATTCCTTGAATTAATTCATTGGACACCTATTTCAGGAATTTTCAAAAAAATATACAGGACGCTCAAAAAAAATATTTTTTTAAAAAAATTACATTTTTTAAAAAAATCACAAAATGCCTATAATTCAAAAAGTAGTAAAGTTAGAAATTTGAAAATTTCTATGAAGATTCATTGAATTAATTCATTAGACACCTATTTCAGAAATTTTCGAAAAAATATACAGCACGCTCAAAAAAAATTATTTTAAAAAAAAATTAAATTTTTCAAAAAAATCACAAAATGCCAATAATTCAAAAAGTAGTAAAGTTAGAAATTTGAAAATTTATATAAAGATTTACTGAATTAATTCATTAGACACCTATTTCAGGAATTTTTAAAAAAAATATACAGGACGCTCATAAAAAATTTATTTTGAAAAAAAAAAGATTTTTCAAAAAAATCACAAAATGCCTATAATTCAAAAACTAGTAAAGATAGAAATTTGAAAATTTCTATGAAGATTCCTTGAATTAATTCATTGGACACCTATTTCAGGAATTTTCAAAAAAATATACAGGATGCTCATAAAAAATTTATTTTGAAAAAAAAAAGATTTTTCAAAAAAATCACAAAATGCCTATAATTCAAAAACTAGTAAAGATAGAAATTTGAAAATTTCTATGAAGATTCCTTGAATTAATTCATTGGACACCTATTTCAGGAATTTTCAAAAAAATATACAGGACGCTCAAAAAAAATATTTTTTTAAAAAAATTACATTTTTTAAAAAAATCACAAAATGCCTATAATTCAAAAAGTAGTAAAGTTAGAAATTTGAAAATTTCTATGAAGATTCATTGAATTAATTCATTAGACACCTATTTCAGAAATTTTCGAAAAAATATACAGGACGCTCAAAAAAAATTATTTTTAAAAAAAATTAAATTTTTCAAAAAAATCACAAAATGCCTATAATTCAAAAAGTAGTAAAGTTAGAAATTTGAAAATTTATATAAAGATTTACTGAATTAATTCATTAGACACCTATTTCAGGAATTTTTAAAAAAAATATACAGGACGCTCATAAAAAATTAATTTTGAAAAAAAAAAGATTTTTCAAAAAAATCACAAAATGCCTATAATTCAAAAACTAGTAAAGTTAGAAACTTGAAAATGTCTATGAAGATTCATTGAATTAATTCATTAGACACCTATTTCAGGAATTTTCGAAAAAATATACAAGACTCTCAAAAAAAATTATTTTTTAAAAAAAATTAAATTTTCCAAAATAATCACAAAATGCCTATAATTCAAAAAGTAGTAAAGTTAGAAATTTGAAAATTTCTATGAAGATTCCTTGAAATAATTCATTAGACACCTATTTCAGGAATTTTCAAAAAAATATACAGGATGCTCATAAAAAATTTATTTTGAAAAAAAAAAGATTTTTCAAAAAAATCAGTATAGTAAAGTTAGAAAGTTGAAAATGTCTATGAAGATTCATTGAATTAATTCATTAGACACCTATTTCAGGAATTTTCGAAAAAATATACAAGACGCTCAAAAAAAATTATTTTTTAAAAAAAATTAAATTTTTCAAAAAAATCACAAAATGCCTATAATTCAAAAAGTAGTAAAGTTAGAAATTTGAAAATTTATATGAAGATTTACTGAATTAATTTATTAGACACCTATTTCAGGAATTTTCGAAAAAATATACAGGACGCTCAAAAAAAATTATTTAAAAAAAAAATTACATTTTTCAAAAAAATCACAAAATGCCTATAATTCAAAAAGTAGTAAAGTTAGAAATTTGAAAATTTCTATGAAGATTCATTAAATTAATTCATTAGACACCTATTTCAGGAATTTTCAAAAAAATATACAAGACGCTCAAAAAAAATTATTTTTTAAAAAAAATTAAATTTTTCAAAAAAATCACAAAATGCCTATAATTCAAAAAGTAGTAAAGTTAGAAATTTGAAAATTTATATGAAGATTCACTGAATTAATTTATTAGACACCTATTTCAGGAATTTTCGAAAAAATATACAGGACGCTCAAAAAAATATTTAAAAAAAAAAATTAAATTTTTCAAAAAAATCACAAAATGCCTATAATTCAAAAACTAGTAAAGTTAGAAATTTGAAAATTTCTATGAAGATTCCTTGAATTAATTCATTAGAAACCTATTTCAGGAATTTTCAAAAAAATATACAGGACGCTCAAAAAAATATTTAAAAAAAAAAAATTAAATTTTTCAAAAAATCACAAAATGCCTATAATTCAAAAACTAGTAAAGTTAGAAATTTGAAAATTTCTATGAAGATTCATTGAATTAATTCATTAGACACCTATTTCAGGAATTTTCGAAAAAATATACAGGACGCTCAAAAAATTAAATTTTTCAAAAAAATCACAAAATGCCTATAATTCAAAAATTAGTAAAGTTAGAAATTTAAAAATTTATATGAAGATTCACTGAATTAATTCATTAGACACCTATTTCAGGAATTTTCTAAAAAATATACAGGACGATCAAAAAAAATTATTTTAAAAAAAAAATTAAATTTTTCAAAAAAATCACAAAATGCCTATAATTCAAAAAGTAGTAAAGTTAGAAATTTGAAAATTTATATGAAGATTCACTGAATTAATTCATTAGACACCTATTTCAGGAATTTTCGAAAAAATATACAAGACGCTTAAAAAAAATTATTTTTTAAAAAAAATTAAATTTTCCAAAATAATCACAAAATGCCTATAATTCAAAAAGTAGTAAAGTTAGAAATTTGAAAATTTCTATGAAGATTCCTTGAAATAATTCATTAGACACCTATTTCAGGAATTTTCAAAAAAATATACAGGACGCTCATAAAAAATTTATTTTGAAAAAAAAAAGATTTTTCAAAAAAATCACAAAATGCCTATAATTCAAAAACTAGTAAAGTTAGAAAGTTGAAAATGTCTATGAAGATTCATTGAATTAATTCATTAGACACCTATTTCAGGAATTTTCGAAAAAATATACAGAACGCTCAAAAAAAATTATTTTTTGAAAAAAAAAAGATTTTTCAAAAAAATCACAAAATGCCTATAATTCAAAAAGTAGTTAAGTTAGAAATTTGAAAATTTCCATGAAGATTCATTGAATTAATTCATTGGACACCTATTTCAGGAATTTTCAAAAAAATATACAGGACGCTCAAAAAAAATTATTTTTTAAAAAAAATTAAATTTTTCAAAAAAATCACAAAATGCCTATAAATCAAAAACTAGTAAAGTTAGAAATTTGAAAATTTCTATGAAGATTCATTGAATTAATTCATTAGACACCTATTTCAGGAATTTTCGAGAAAATATACAGGACGCTCAAAAAAAATTATTTTTTAAAAAAAATTAAATTTTTCAAAAAATCACAAAATGCCTTCAATTCAAAAAGTAGTAAAGTTAGAAATTTAAAAATTTCTATGAAGATTCATTGAATTAATTCATTAGACACCTATTTCAGGAATTTTCAAAAAAATATACAGGACGCTCAAAAAAAATTATTTTTTAAAAAAAATTAAATTTTTCAAAAAAATCACAAAATGCCTATAATTCAAAAAGTAGTAAAGTTAGAAATTTGAAAATTTCTATGAAGATTCACTGAATTAATTCATTAGACACCTATTTCAGGAATTTTCGAAAAAATATACAGGACACTCAAAAAAAATTATTTAAAAAAAAAAATTAAATTTTTCAAAAAAATCACAAAATGCCTATAATTCAAAAAGTAGTAAAGTTAGAAATTTGAAAATTTCTATGAAGATTCATTGAAATAATTCATTAGACACCTATTTCAGGAATTTTCGAAAAAATATACAGGACGCTCAAAAAAAATTATTTTTAAAAAAATAAAATTTTCCAAAAAAATCACAAAATGCCTATAATTCAAAAAGTAGTAAAGTTAGAAATTTGAAAATTTATATGAAGATTCACTGAATTAATTCATTAGACACCTATTTCAGGAATTTTCGAAAAAATATACAGGACACTCAAAAAAAATTATTTAAAAAAAAAAATTAAATTTTTCAAAAAAATCACAAAATGCCTATAATTCAAAAAGTAGTAAAGTTAGAAATTTGAAAATTTCTATGAAGATTCATTGAAATAATTCATTAGACACCTATTTCAGGAATTTTCGAAAAAATATACAGGACGCTCAAAAAAAATTATTTTTAAAAAAATAAAATTTTCCAAAAAAATCACAAAATGCCTATAATTCAAAAAGTAGTAAAGTTAGAAATTTGAAAATTTCTATGAAGATTCACTGAATTAATTCATTAGACATCTATTTCAGGAATTTTCGAAAAAATATACAGGACGCTCAAAAAAAATTATTTTTTAAAAAAAATTAAATTTTCCAAAAAAATCACAAAATGCCTATAATTCAAAAACTAGTAAAGTTAGAAATTTGAAAATTTCTATGAAGATTCATTGAATTAATTCATTAGACACCTATTTCAGGAATTTTCGAAAAAATATACAGGACGCTCAAAAAATTTAATTTTTCAAAAAAATCACAAAATGCCTATAATTCAAAAACTAGTAAAGATAGAAATTTGAAAATTTCTATGAAAATTCCTTGAATTAATTCATTGGACACCTATTTCAGGAATTTTCGAAAAAATATACAGGACGCTCAAAAAAAATTATTTTTTAAAAAAAATTAAATTTTTCAAAAAAATCACAAAATGCCTATAATTCAAAAAGTAGTAAAGTTAGAAATTTGAAAATTTCTATGAAGATTCAGTGAATTAATTCATTAGACACCTATTTCAGAAATTTTCGAAAAAATATACAGGACGCTAAAAAAAAATTATTTTTTAAAAAAAATTAAATTTTCCAAAATAATCATAAAATGCCTATAATTCAAAAAGTAGTAAAGTTAGAAATTTGAAAATTTCTATGAAGATTCACTGAATTAATTCATTAGACACCTATTTCAGGAATTTTCGAAAAAATATACAGGACGCTCAAAAAAAATTATTTTAAAAAAAAAATTAAATTTTTCAAAAAAATCACAAAATGCCTATAATTCAAAAACTAGTAAAGTTAGAAATTTGAAAATTTCTATGAAGATTCACTGAATTAATTCATTAGACACCTATTTCAGGAATTTTCGAAAAAATATACAGGACGCTCACAAAAAAATTATTTTTAAAAAAAAATTAAATTTTTCAAAAAAATCACAAAATGCCTATAATTCAAAAACTAATAAAGTTAGAAATTTGAAAATTTCTATGAAGATTCCTTGAATTAATTCATTAGACACCTATTTCAGGAATTTTCAAAAAAAATTATTTTTTAAAAAAAATTAAATTTTTCAAAAAAATCACAAAATGCCTATAATTCAAAAACTAATAAAGTTAGAAATTTGAAAATTTCTATGAAGATTCATTGAATTAATTCATTAGACACCTATTTCAGGAATTTTCGAAAAAAAATACAGGACGCCCAAAAAAAATTATTTTTTAAAAAAAATTAAATTTTTCAAAAAAATCACAAAATGCCTATAATTCAAAAAGTAGTAAAGTTAGAAATTTGAAAATTTCTATGAAGATTCATTGAAATAATTCATTAGACACCTATTTCAGGAATTTTCAAAAAAATATACAGGACGCTCAAAAAAAATTATTTTTTAAAAAAAATTAAATTTTTCAAAAAAATCACAAAATGCCTATAATTCAAAAAGTAGTAAAGTTAGAAATTTGAAAATTTCTATGAAGATTCAGTGAATTAATTCATTAGACACCTATTTCAGAAATTTTCGAAAAAATATACAGGACGCTAAAAAAAAATTATTTTTTAAAAAAAATTAAATTTTCCAAAATAATCATAAAATGCCTATAATTCAAAAAGTAGTAAAGTTAGAAATTTGAAAATTTCTATGAAGATTCACTGAATTAATTCATTAGACACCTATTTCAGGAATTTTCGAAAAAATATACAGGACGCTCAAAAAAAATTATTTTAAAAAAAAAATTAAATTTTTCAAAAAAATCACAAAATGCCTATAATTCAAAAAGTAGTAAAGTTAGAAATTTGAAAATTTCTATGAAGATTCACTGAATTAATTCATTAGACACCTATTTCAGGAATTTTCGAAAAAATATACAGGACGCTCAAAAAAAATTATTTTAAAAAAAAAATTAAATTTTTCAAAAAAATCACAAAATGCCTATAATTCAAAAACTAGTAAAGTTAGAAATTTGAAAATTTCTATGAAGATTCACTGAATTAATTCATTAGACACCTATTTCAGGAATTTTCGAAAAAATATACAGGACGCTCACAAAAAAATTATTTTTAAAAAAAAATTAAATTTTTCAAAAAAATCACAAAATGCCTATAATTCAAAAACTAATAAAGTTAGAAATTTGAAAATTTCTATGAAGATTCCTTGAATTAATTCATTAGACACCTATTTCAGGAATTTTCAAAAAAAATTATTTTTTAAAAAAAATTAAATTTTTCAAAAAAATCACAAAATGCCTATAATTCAAAAACTAATAAAGTTAGAAATTTGAAAATTTCTATGAAGATTCATTGAATTAATTCATTAGACACCTATTTCAGGAATTTTCGAAAAAAAATACAGGACGCCCAAAAAAAATTATTTTTTAAAAAAAATTAAATTTTTCAAAAAAATCACAAAATGCCTATAATTCAAAAACTAGTAAAGTTAGAAATTTGAAAATTTCTATGAAGATTCATTGAATTAATTCATTAGACACCTATTTCAGGAATTTTCGAAAAAATATACAGGACGCTCAAAAAATTTAATTTTTCAAAAAAATCACAAAATGCCTATAATTCAAAAACTAGTAAAGATAGAAATTTGAAAATTTCTATGAAAATTCCTTGAATTAATTCATTGGACACCTATTTCAGGAATTTTCGAAAAAATATACAGGACGCTCAAAAAAAATTATTTTTTAAAAAAAATTAAATTTTTCAAAAAAATCACAAAATGCCTATAATTCAAAAAGTAGTAAAGTTAGAAATTTGAAAATTTCTATGAAGATTCAGTGAATTAATTCATTAGACACCTATTTCAGAAATTTTCGAAAAAATATACAGGACGCTAAAAAAAAATTATTTTTTAAAAAAAATTAAATTTTCCAAAATAATCATAAAATGCCTATAATTCAAAAAGTAGTAAAGTTAGAAATTTGAAAATTTCTATGAAGATTCACTGAATTAATTCATTAGACACCTATTTCAGGAATTTTCGAAAAAATATACAGGACGCTCAAAAAAAATTATTTTAAAAAAAAAATTAAATTTTTCAAAAAAATCACAAAATGCCTATAATTCAAAAACTAGTAAAGTTAGAAATTTGAAAATTTCTATGAAGATTCACTGAATTAATTCATTAGACACCTATTTCAGGAATTTTCGAAAAAATATACAGGACGCTCACAAAAAAATTATTTTTAAAAAAAAATTAAATTTTTCAAAAAAATCACAAAATGCCTATAATTCAAAAACTAATAAAGTTAGAAATTTGAAAATTTCTATGAAGATTCCTTGAATTAATTCATTAGACACCTATTTCAGGAATTTTCAAAAAAAATTATTTTTTAAAAAAAATTAAATTTTTCAAAAAAATCACAAAATGCCTATAATTCAAAAACTAATAAAGTTAGAAATTTGAAAATTTCTATGAAGATTCATTGAATTAATTCATTAGACACCTATTTCAGGAATTTTCGAAAAAAAATACAGGACGCCCAAAAAAAATTATTTTTTAAAAAAAATTAAATTTTTCAAAAAAATCACAAAATGCCTATAATTCAAAAAGTAGTAAAGTTAGAAATTTGAAAATTTCTATGAAGATTCATTGAAATAATTCATTAGACACCTATTTCAGGAATTTTCGAAAAAATATACAGGACGCTCAAAAAAAATTATTTTTTAAAAAAAATTAAATTTTTCAAAAAAATCACAAAATGCCTATAATTCAAAAAGTAGTAAAGTTAGAAATTTGAAAATTTCTATGAAGATTCACTGAATTAATTCATTAGACACCTATTTCAGGAATTTTCAAAAAAATATACAGGACGCTCAAAAAAAATTATTTTTTAAAAAAAATTAAATTTTTCAAAAAAATCACAAAATGCCTATAATTCAAAAAGTAGTAAAGTTAGAAATTTGAAAATTTCTATGAAGATTCAGTGAATTAATTCATTAGACACCTATTTCAGAAATTTTCGAAAAAATATACAGGACGCTAAAAAAAAATTATTTTTTAAAAAAAATTAAATTTTCCAAAATAATCATAAAATGCCTATAATTCAAAAAGTAGTAAAGTTAGAAATTTGAAAATTTCTATGAAGATTCACTGAATTAATTCATTAGACACCTATTTCAGGAATTTTCGAAAAAATATACAGGACGCTCAAAAAAAATTATTTTAAAAAAAAAATTAAATTTTTCAAAAAAATCACAAAATGCCTATAATTCAAAAAGTAGTAAAGTTAGAAATTTGAAAATTTCTATGAAGATTCACTGAATTAATTCATTAGACACCTATTTCAGGAATTTTCGAAAAAATATACAGGACGCTCAAAAAAAATTATTTTAAAAAAAAAATTAAATTTTTCAAAAAAATCACAAAATGCCTATAATTCAAAAACTAGTAAAGTTAGAAATTTGAAAATTTCTATGAAGATTCACTGAATTAATTCATTAGACACCTATTTCAGGAATTTTCGAAAAAATATACAGGACGCTCACAAAAAAATTATTTTTAAAAAAAAATTAAATTTTTCAAAAAAATCACAAAATGCCTATAATTCAAAAACTAATAAAGTTAGAAATTTGAAAATTTCTATGAAGATTCATTGAATTAATTCATTAGACACCTATTTCAGGAATTTTCGAAAAAAAATACAGGACGCCCAAAAAAAATTATTTTTTAAAAAAAATTAAATTTTTCAAAAAAATCACAAAATGCCTATAATTCAAAAACTAGTAAAGTTAGAAATTTGAAAATTTCTATGAAGATTCATTGAATTAATTCATTAGACACCTATTTCAGGAATTTTCGAAAAAATATACAGGACGCTCAAAAAATTTAATTTTTCAAAAAAATCACAAAATGCCTATAATTCAAAAACTAGTAAAGATAGAAATTTGAAAATTTCTATGAAAATTCCTTGAATTAATTCATTGGACACCTATTTCAGGAATTTTCGAAAAAATATACAGGACGCTCAAAAAAAATTATTTTTTAAAAAAAATTAAATTTTTCAAAAAAATCACAAAATGCCTATAATTCAAAAAGTAGTAAAGTTAGAAATTTGAAAATTTCTATGAAGATTCAGTGAATTAATTCATTAGACACCTATTTCAGAAATTTTCGAAAAAATATACAGGACGCTAAAAAAAAATTATTTTTTAAAAAAAATTAAATTTTTCAAAAAAATCACAAAATGCCTATAATTCAAAAACTAGTAAAGTTAGAAATTTGAAAATTTCTATGAAGATTCATTGAATTAATTCATTAGACACCTATTTCAGGAATTTTCGAAAAAATATACAGGACGCTCAAAAAATTTAATTTTTCAAAAAAATCACAAAATGCCTATAATTCAAAAACTAGTAAAGATAGAAATTTGAAAATTTCTATGAAAATTCCTTGAATTAATTCATTGGACACCTATTTCAGGAATTTTCGAAAAAATATACAGGACGCTCAAAAAAAATTATTTTTTAAAAAAAATTAAATTTTTCAAAAAAATCACAAAATGCCTATAATTCAAAAACTAATAAAGTTAGAAATTTGAAAATTTCTATGAAGATTCCTTGAATTAATTCATTAGACACCTATTTCAGGAATTTTCAAAAAAAATTATTTTTTAAAAAAAATTAAATTTTTCAAAAAAATCACAAAATGCCTATAATTCAAAAACTAATAAAGTTAGAAATTTGAAAATTTCTATGAAGATTCATTGAATTAATTCATTAGACACCTATTTCAGGAATTTTCGAAAAAAAATACAGGACGCCCAAAAAAAATTATTTTTTAAAAAAAATTAAATTTTTCAAAAAAATCACAAAATGCCTATAATTCAAAAACTAGTAAAGTTAGAAATTTGAAAATTTCTATGAAGATTCATTGAATTAATTCATTAGACACCTATTTCAGGAATTTTCGAAAAAATATACAGGACGCTCAAAAAATTTAATTTTTCAAAAAAATCACAAAATGCCTATAATTCAAAAACTAGTAAAGATAGAAATTTGAAAATTTCTATGAAAATTCCTTGAATTAATTCATTGGACACCTATTTCAGGAATTTTCGAAAAAATATACAGGACGCTCAAAAAAAATTATTTTTTAAAAAAAATTAAATTTTTCAAAAAAATCACAAAATGCCTATAATTCAAAAAGTAGTAAAGTTAGAAATTTGAAAATTTCTATGAAGATTCAGTGAATTAATTCATTAGACACCTATTTCAGAAATTTTCGAAAAAATATACAGGACGCTAAAAAAAAATTATTTTTTAAAAAAAATTAAATTTTCCAAAATAATCATAAAATGCCTATAATTCAAAAAGTAGTAAAGTTAGAAATTTGAAAATTTCTATGAAGATTCACTGAATTAATTCATTAGACACCTATTTCAGGAATTTTCGAAAAAATATACAGGACGCTCAAAAAAAATTATTTTAAAAAAAAAATTAAATTTTTCAAAAAAATCACAAAATGCCTATAATTCAAAAACTAGTAAAGTTAGAAATTTGAAAATTTCTATGAAGATTCACTGAATTAATTCATTAGACACCTATTTCAGGAATTTTCGAAAAAATATACAGGACGCTCACAAAAAAATTATTTTTAAAAAAAAATTAAATTTTTCAAAAAAATCACAAAATGCCTATAATTCAAAAACTAATAAAGTTAGAAATTTGAAAATTTCTATGAAGATTCCTTGAATTAATTCATTAGACACCTATTTCAGGAATTTTCAAAAAAAATTATTTTTTAAAAAAAATTAAATTTTTCAAAAAAATCACAAAATGCCTATAATTCAAAAACTAATAAAGTTAGAAATTTGAAAATTTCTATGAAGATTCATTGAATTAATTCATTAGACACCTATTTCAGGAATTTTCGAAAAAAAATACAGGACGCCCAAAAAAAATTATTTTTTAAAAAAAATTAAATTTTTCAAAAAAATCACAAAATGCCTATAATTCAAAAAGTAGTAAAGTTAGAAATTTGAAAATTTCTATGAAGATTCATTGAAATAATTCATTAGACACCTATTTCAGGAATTTTCGAAAAAATATACAGGACGCTCAAAAAAAATTATTTTTAAAAAAATAAAATTTTCCAAAAAAATCACAAAATGCCTATAATTCAAAAAGTAGTAAAGTTAGAAATTTGAAAATTTATATGAAGATTCCTTGAATTAATTCATTAGACACCTATTTCAGGAATTTTCAAAAAAATATACAGGACGCTCAAAAAAAATTATTTTTTAAAAAAAATTTAATTTTTCAAAAAAATCACAAAATGCCTATAATTCAAAAACTAGTAAAGTTAGAAATTTGAAAATTTCTATGAAGATTCATTGAATTAATTCATTGGACACCTATTTCAGGAATTTTCGAAAAAATATACAGGACGCTCAAAAAAAATTATTTTTAAAAAAATAAAATTTTCCAAAAAAATCACAAAATGCCTATAATTCAAAAAGTAGTAAAGTTAGAAATTTGAAAATTTATATGAAGATTCACTGAATTAATTCATTAGACACCTATTTCAGGAATTTTCAAAAAAATATACAGGACGCTCAAAAAAAATTATTTAAAAAAAAAAATTAAATTTTTCAAAAAAATCACAAAATGCCTATAATTCAAAAAGTAGTAAAGTTAGAAATTTGAAAATTTCTATGAAGATTCATTGAATTAATTCATTAGACACCTATTTCAGGAATTTTCGAAAAAATATACAGGACGCTCAAAAAAAATTATTTAAAAAAAAAAATTAAATTTTTCAAAAAAATCACAAAATGCCTATAATTCAAAAACTAGTAAAGTTAGAAATTTGAAAATTTCTATGAAGATTCACTGAATTAATTCATTAGACACCTATTTCAGGAATTTTCAAAAAAATATACAGGACGCTCAAAAAAAATTATTTAAAAAAAAAAATTAAATTTTTCAAAAAAATCACAAAATGCCTATAATTCAAAAAGTAGTAAAGTTAGAAATTTGAAAATTTCCATGAAGATTCACCGAATTAATTCATTAGACACCTATTTCAGGAATTTTCGAAAAAATATACAGGACGCTCAAAAAAAATTATTTTTAAAAAAAAATTAAATTTTTCAAAAAAATCACAAAATGCCTATAATTCAAAAACTAGTAAAGTTAGAAATTTGAAAATTTCTATGAAGATTCCTTGAATTAATTCATTGGACACCTATTTCAGGAATTTTCGAAAAAACATACAGGACGCTCAAAAAAAATTATTTTTAAAAAAAAATTAAATTTTTCAAAAAAATCACAAAATGCCTATAATTCAAAAACTAGTAAAGTTAGAAATTTGAAAATTTCTATGAAGATTCCTTGAATTAATTCATTGGACACCTATTTCAGGAATTTTCGAAAAAACATACAGGACGCTCAAAAAAAATTATTTTTAAAAAAAAATTAAATTTTTCAAAAAAATCACAAAATGCCTATAATTCAAAAACTAGTAAAGTTAGAAATTTGAAAATTTCTATGAAGATTCCTTGAATTAATTCATTGGACACCTATTTCAGGAATTTTCGAAAAAACATACAGGACGCTCAAAAAAAATTATTTTTTAAAAAAAATTAAATTTTTCAAAAAAATCACAAAATGCTTATAATTCAAAAAGTAGTAAAGATAAAAATTTGAAAATTTATATGAAGATTCATTGAATTAATTCATTAGACACCTATTTCAGGAATTTTCGAAAAAACATACAGGACGCTCAAAAAAAATTATTTTTTGAAAAAAATTAAATTTTTCGAAAAAATCACAAAATGCCTATAACTTACAAACTACCAAAGTTAGAAATTTGAAAATGTATAGCTACATTCCTTGAATTAAACCATTCGACGCCAATTTGAGGATTTTTCAAAAAAATCATCAAACACACCTTGAACCAATAAAAAGAGCATTTTTACCTTCAATTTAACAATAAACTCTACAGTCTTTTTACCCCCCGAGGGCACAACCACCATCTCGTTCACCCTCTCCATTTTCGCCCTATAGTCCAACCGGATATCGACCATAAACCCGACCTCCTTTACATGGACCAAATGACTTCTAGTCCTAAAATCCAAGTCCAAAAACACCTTAAACTCATCAGTAGTCTCTTTAATGGCCTTTATAGATGAACCCAACGTGGCCGAATACTCTACGATTGCCTTACTTTTACTTAAAAACACTTGGTCAGTTTTATATGCACCGATGGCAATATCTACAAACAAACAAATAAATAAATAAATAAAATAAATAACCGAAGGTGGCACCGTTGTGTCCGTTATTATCCACGTCATTCCCTCTGGATAAACCCGCCCCGAACCCTTTACTATCGTCTGCACCGATTAGTCTTTGACTAAATTCCAACCCTTCAGGGCCGCCCTTGTATATGTAGACTGCACCCCTGCCGTTGTCTTCATACGGGGCTGAAATCGCCACGTCATTGAAACCATCCAGATCGAAATCTCCAATTGAGGTTATTGAGGTGCCAAATCTGGCTCCTGGACGATTGGATCCGGTCAATTTGACTTGACGTTCTTGGAAAAAGACCGTCTACATAAAAAAAGACTATTTTTAGCAAATATTCACTTTTTGGACTAAATGGTCTCACTTTAATAGTAGTTTGTCTTTTTTGGTAACCTTTGTCGAATGGTAATCCGAGATAAGAGTAGACACGTCCCTCGTCATAAGTTGATCCTCCGCTAGTAGGAGCTCCTACCAACAAGTCCAATATTCCATCCCTGTTTAAGTCGATGGATAAGAGTGAGGAGGCGAAATAGGAGCCGAACTCTTTGCCCCATTCGGTGTGTATTTCTTCAAATTTCCTTCTTTGGTTCAGTGTGTAAACTGTCACCTGAACAAGAAGGATGAGAATTGTTAAAAATTTCAAAAACTTATAGGAATATTCTCGTGAAATAAAAGGGAGCATGTTTAGAGGAATGTTCTCTACAAATGTTGTTTAGGATTCAAAACAGTCCAAGCAAAGGCTTCGGGTGTATCCAAGATTGTAAGCAGTGGTGTCACTGATTAAGGTGACCACTGATTTCAAAGTCCGGTATCTCAAAAACTAGTAAGAATATTCCCATGAAACAAAAACGAGAATATTCTAAGGAATATTCCCTAAAAATATTGTTTGAAGTTCAAAGTAGTCCAGACGAAAGTTTCCGAAATATTTGACTATTTAGACAACAGTGTCTAAAAAGAATCCTTGATCATCAAGGTGATCACTGACTTCAAAGTCCAATATCTTAAAAACTAATAGGAATATTCCCATGAAAGAAAAACGAGAATATTCCAAGGAATATTCCCTAAAAATATTGTTTAAGGTCCAAAGTAGTCCAGACAAAAGTTTCCGAAATATTTGAATTTTTAGACAACAGTGTCTAAAAAGAATCCTTGATCATCAAGGTGATCACTGACTTCAAAGTCCAATATCTCAAAAACTAATAAGAATATTTCCATAAAACAAAAACGAGAATATTCTAAGGAATATTCCCTAAAAATATTGTTTAAGGTCCAAAGCAGTCCAAGCAAAAGTTTCCAAAATATTTGACTTTTTAGGCAGGGGTGTCTAAAAAAATGCTTGATCATCAAGGTGATCACTGACTTCAAAGTCCAATATCTCAAAAACTAATAAGAATATTTCCATGAAGCAAAGACAAGAATATTCTAAGGAATATTCTCTAAAAAAATTGTTTAAGGTTCAAAGCAGTCTAAGTAATGGTTTCGGGTATATCCAACTTTGTAGGCAGTGGTGTCTAAAAATCATGTTTGTTTATCAAGGTGACCACTGACTTCAAAGTCCAATATCTCAAAAACTAGTAAGAATATTCCCATGAAACAAAAATGAGAATATTCTAAGGAATGTTCCCTAAAAAAATTGTTTAAGGTTCAAAGCAGTCTAAGTAAAGGTTTCGGGGATATCCGACTTTGTAGGCAATGGTGTCTAAAAATCATGTTTGTTTATCAAGGTGACCACTGATTTCAAAATTCATTATCTCAAAAATTAGTAAGAATATTCCCATGAAACAAAAATGAGAATATTCTAAGGAATATTCCCTAAAAAAATTGTTTAAGGTTCAAAGCAGTCTAAGTAAAGGTTTCGGGGATATCCGACTTTGTAGGCAGTGGTGTCTAAAAATCATGTTTGTTTATCAAGGTGACCACTGACTTCAAAGTCCAATATCTCAAAAACTAATAGGAATATTCCCATGAAACAAAAACGAGTATATTCTTAGGAATATTCCCTAAAAATATTGTTTAAGGTTCAAAGTAGTCTAAATAAAGGTTTCGGAGATATCCGACTTTGTAGGCAGTGGTGTCTAAAAATCATGTTTGTTTATCAAGGTGACCACTGATTTCAAAATTCATTTTCTCAAAAACTAGTAAGAATATTCCCATAAAACAACAACGAGAATATTCTAAGGAATGTTCCCTAAAAAAATTGTTTAAGGTCCAAAATAGTCCAAACAAAAGTTTCCGAAATATTTGACTATAACAGCAGTGTCTAAAAAGAATCCTTGATCATCAAGGTGATCACTGACTTCAAAGTCCAATATCTCAAAAACTAATAAGAATATTTCCATGAAACAAAAACAAGAGTATTCTAAAGAATGTGCCCTAAAAAAAATATTTAAGGTTCAAAGCAGTCTAAGTAAAGTTTTCGGGAATATCCGACTTTGTAGGCAGTGGTGTCTAAAAATCATGTTTGTTTATTAAGGTGACTACTGACTTTAAAGTCCAATATCTCAAAAACTAATACGAATATTCCCATGAAACAAAAACGAGAATATTCTAAGGAATGTTCCCTAAAAAAATTGTTTAAGGTCCAAAGTAGTCCAAACAAAAGTTTCCGAACTATTTGACTATTTAGACAGCGGTGTCTAAAAGAATCCTTGATCATGAAAGTGACCACTGACTTCAAAGTCCAATATCTTAAAAACTAATAGGAATATTCCCATGAAACAAAAATGAGAATATTCTAAGGAATGTTCCCTAAAAAAATTGTTTAAGGTTCAAAGCAGTCTAAGTAAAGGTTTCGGGGATATCCGACTTTGTAGGCAATGGTGTCTAAAAATCATGTTTGTTTATCAAGGTGACCACTGATTTCAAAATTCATTATCTCAAAAATTAGTAAGAATATTCCCATGAAACAAAAATGAGAATATTCTAAGGAATATTCCCTAAAAAAATTGTTTAAGGTTCAAAGCAGTCTAAGTAAAGGTTTCGGGGATATCCGACTTTGTAGGCAGTGGTGTCTAAAAATCATGTTTGTTTATCAAGGTGACCACTGACTTCAAAGTCCAATATCTCAAAAACTAATAGGAATATTCCCATGAAACAAAAACGAGTATATTCTTAGGAATATTCCCTAAAAATATTGTTTAAGGTTCAAAGTAGTCTAAATAAAGGTTTCGGAGATATCCGACTTTGTAGGCAGTGGTGTCTAAAAATCATGTTTGTTCATTAAGGTGACTACTGACTTTAAAGTCCAATATCTTAAAAACTAATAGGAATATTCCCGTGAAACAAAAACGAGCATATTCTAAGGAATATTCCCTAAAAATATTGTTTAAGGTTCAAAGTAGTCTAAATAAAGGTTTCGGAGATATCTGACTTTGTAGGCAGTGGTGTCTAAAGATCATGTTTAATTATCAAGGTGACTACTGATTTCAAAGTTCATTTTCTCAAAAACTAGTAAGAATATTCCCATGAAACAAAAACGAGAATATTCTAAGGAATATTCCCTAAAAAAATTGTTTAAGGTTCAAAGTAGTCTAAATGAAGGTTTCCGAAATATTTGACTTTTTAGACAGCAGTGTCTAAAAAGAATGTTTGATCATCAAGGTGACCACTGACTTCAAAGTCCATTATTTAAAAAACTAATAAGAATATTCCCATGAAACAAAAACGAGAATATTCTAAGGAATGTTCCCTAAAAAAATTATATAAGGTTCAAAGTAGTCTAAATAAAGGTTTCGGAGATATCTGACTTTGTAGGCAGTGGTGTCTAAAAATCATGTTTGTTCATTAAGGTGACTATTGACTTTAAAGTTCATTTTCTCAAAAACTAGTAAGAATATTCCCATGAAACAAAAACGAGAATATTCTAAGGAATATTCCCTAAAAGTATTGTTTAAGGTCCAAAGTAGTCCAAGCAAAAGTTTCCGAAATATTTGACTTTTTAGACAACAGTGTCTAAAAAGAATCCTTGATTATCAAGGTGATCACTGAATTCAAAGTCCAATATCTTAAAAACTAATAAGAATATTTCCATGAAACAAAAACGAGAGTATTCTAAGGAATATTCCCTAAAAAAATTGTTTAAGGTTCAAAGCAGTCTACTTAAAGGTTTCGGGGATATCCGACTTTGTAGGCAGTGGTGTCTAAAAATCTTGTTTGTTTATCAAGGTGACCACTGATTTCAAAGTTCATTTTCTTAAAAACTAGTAAGAATATTCCCATGAAACAAAAACGGGAATATTCTAAGGAATATTTCCTAAAAGTATTGTTTAAGGTCCAAAGTAGTCCAAGCAAAAGTTTCCGAAATATTTGACTTTTTAGACAACAGTGTCTAAAAAGAATCCTTGATCATCAAGGTGATCACTGAATTCAAAGTCCAATATCTTAAAAACTAATAAGAATATTTCCATGAAACAAAGACAAGAATATTCTAAGGAATATTCTCTAAAAAAATTGTTTAAGGTTCAAAGTAGTCTAAATAAAGGTTTCGGAGATATCCGACTTTGTAGGCAGTGGTATCTAAAAATCATGTTTGTTTATCAAGGTGACCACTGATTTCAAAGTTCATTTTCTCAAAAACTAGTAAGAATATTCCCATGAAACAAAAACGAGAATATTCTAAGGAATATTTCCTAAAAAATTGTTTAAGGTTCAAAGTAGTCTAAATAAAGGTTTCGGATATATCCGACTTTTTAGGCAGCGGTGTCTAAAAAGAAAGCTTGATCATCACGGTGACCACCGACTTCAAAATCCAATATCTCAAAAACCAATAAGATTATTCCCATAAAACAAAAACAAGAGTGTTCTAAAGAATGTTCCCTAAAAATTTTGTTAAGGGTTCAAACCAGTCCAAACAAAGATTTTGGAAATATTTGACTTCTTAACCAGTGGTGTCCAAAAACAAATGAATTTATAGAAAAAAAATACAGAACATACTTTTCCTAGTAAGTTACTTGGGTCAGCCCGAGGTGACCCGGCAAAAAACCAAGTTTCCCCATTAAACTCGTTCTTCGCAACATACACGGCGTACCCTAGAAAAGGTAAATCAATTTTGACAACAATTATATTACATTTTCCATTAAATTTACCCAAATAGTTGGAGTCTTCTTGAGGAAAGTACCGTTGAGGTTCCACCAGCACTTCCTCACTTCTAACGTGGGCATTTTCAAAATTAGGGAGCCCCAGTTGCATTATGGACCCTAAAACGTTACTTTTATATTGAAAAGGGATTTTTTAGGGAGCATTACCTGTGGGTTTAAGTTTTGGGGCTCCAGAAAACACCATTTCCTGTCGATAAATGTTTATATAAAATATGTTTGGAATCTTATTAATTTACTTACGTTATTATATAAAGCAATAGAGAACCCAAATAGGGCATAGGCATAGTTATAGACCAAATTGCCATCGAATAACTTTGCGGATAGAGCTGAAAATTAATATTTAGTTGGCATTTTGGGAATTATCAAGGTAAACTGTGCATACGTGCTTCTCCTTTGAACATTTCTGGAGTGAGAAAGTGGGACTTTTCAGCCCCCTTCTTAAAGAAACAGCTTCCATACGAATAGGGAGTTTTCGGACTCTTTTTTTTGATTAATAAATCCCTTGGTGAACAACCCTTAAAAAGTTACATATTTGTCCAATGAAACCAATAATTTAACAAACTGATTACCACAATGTATCCATCACTATGGTCATGTCCGTCAACTGTTGCACCCAAGAAATCTCCATGGGTAGTCCATGCAATGGGGATACCTTGTTCCAAAAGAAAAAAACGTATTCATAGATTTGCTTAATGCTATTGATAACCTACCATGACCGAACAACGTCTCACATTCCGGATTGAGCACCTGATTTAATTTGCATTTCAATACTTGGCCTCCATGGTGGGTTCCGTTGGTCACCCGATCCTTTGGAGCACCAACAATCACTCTTGAATATTTATTTATTGGTTTCATGATAAATTTAAGTCAGTTGTTACTTACAAGAAATGGTCAGGAACATGGGTTTTTTGCAACAGTACCGAGTAACCTAAATATGTCCCCTTAGGATTTGAGATAATGGGTTTTTTTGGGTCGTGGAATGTGAAACTTAAACTTTTTGATATTAATATTAAGAAAATCGAGAGTGAGATCCTCATTGTCTCTTTTTTTACTTATGACTGAATTATATTGAAATTTGAGTCGACAAAACCCACAAGGATTGATAAGGGTTTGCTAATTTTATAGCAAATGATTAACTTTAATGGTAAACCACTTAATTAATTAGGGAATTTAATTCAAGAAAATCATTTTGGGAAAACACCTATAATACCGCAGGCTTCACTGCTATATTACCTTAAAAATACTATTAAGACTTTAACCTGTATAGATTCACTCTTCGTTATATTTTTCTAATCAAGATATTCCCCAAAAAAAACTGCCAGAATTGTAAACCTTTTATTCACATCATTACACTTAAGAACTATATCAATAACAAGCCCATCGAGAAACTGTCAAATAAAAAAACAACTAGACACTCCAAAAAAAGAAAAAAACAATTTACTTGTTACTGGAATCGCTGTCCAACTTTTCAGCTACAGCGGTTTGTTCTGCCTCCGCCATACTGGCCATTTCATCATCCTCGGTCAACTCTCGGTTATACAGAGTGGGAAACTTTTGCATGCAATTCTGCATAGTTTTAAATTTATCCAAACAGTCACTACCTAAAAAACATTACTTAATAAAAAAAAATGAGAAGAATCCTAAGTGTACAAACCTTTGGGGTCAGCTTTAGAATGATGGAAGCAACTAAAAGCATTCCTAAACTCAACCCCGCAAGGTCCGGTGGCCATCCCGCCCAGACAGGGACAATTCCAATTAATGTCCCCGTTGGCGAGTATCAGACCGGGCTGGGGATCAGGCGGGGGCAAAGCGATTTTGCTCGGTATCGAATGGTCCTCCTTGGTGGCGAAAATTACTAAATCTTTGCCTCCCGGGCCCATTTTTCTACAGTGTGACATCTTAACTAGTGTATATAGTTTCTGCTGTCACCTTGCAAGGCCAACAGTACCGGGGTACTCTTCCTTACTGAATAAATGCAACGTTTTCCCTCGTAACGTCCGCACAACGTTAAACTGCCCCTCAGTTTTATGTAATGGGATTCTGGCACTCGGATAATCGCCTCGAGGGTCTCAGGGTTGAATTTTAAAATGTCGATGGTTATGGTTGCTCCTATTTCGCCGAATAACTCCCTTAGGGCTTCTAAGATGTTTTTTTTCAGGTATGCTACGGGCACTTCCTCGGGGTCTTGTAAAATTCTAAAAGTTTGAGGTTATAATTTTTTTTTTAAGGATTATTGCTATTTACTTAACAATTTAACGTCTAAATAGTAGTTTTCGCTCATTTCATGATGAAACGACGCGAAATTTGTTGTTGAAATATTTGGTGTTCCTTTTCGCGATATTTTAGGTTAGGTTAGTGGAATCTTGACAGGTTAAGACCACGTGACGATAGTTTTTTTTTTAAATAATTTAGGGAACTTTTGGCGCGAAAATAGGAGAAAAGTGAAATAAAGGCACTAATATAATCAATAATTATAACTTTTAATTTGTAATAATAATAATATTATTGTTGTTTCTATTTATTACAAGTAGCTTGTAATGTAAACACTAATTATTAGGCAAGGAACCCCTGTCCTGACACATCCGCCATTTTTTAATAAACACAAAATATAAATAAATAATTTAGGTCAAATGCCTTGGAATAAGAGTGCGAAGACTGCATTTATTTGACTTAAAAAAATCCAATAGGTCTATATCCTATTTTGTATTATTTTGGTTTGCAAAAATTTGAGGTTAGGATAGTGGAATTTTGACTATACCACGTGACGATGGTTTTCTTTTAAATGGGACGGATTTTTTGGCGCGAAAGTAAGACAAACTTTCACTAAAGACAGTAATGGTATTAATAAAAGCATTAATTATAACTTTTAATTTGTAACAATAATAAAAGAATAATACATATTATTCTTGTTGGTATTTATCATGAGTGGGCTTGTAATGTAAACACTTATTGGCCAAAGAACCTCTGGCCTGGCGCATTCACCATTTTTAATAAACACATTATTTAGCGACAATGCGTTAAATAAAAAAGTTGAACAATTACATTTATTTGTTTTAAAAAAATGCTGTTTAATATTGAATTAATTAGATATAATAAATGTATTTAAAACACCATTTTATGCAACGGTGCTTAGAGGGTTGCCTGCTTCACTACAACATCTCTCCACGTTATCAATATTATAAATTAGTCAAGCGATTGTGATCGAATTAAAATTAATCAAATGCTTCTCAAAAACCTTATTTTGTATCTATAGGGACTACAACAGGGGTGGCTGCTGTCTCTTTTTATCGCACAGCAAATTAAAGTCGTCTGACAAGGACAAATGATTGTCTCTTGTCGACAACTTAATACGTTTGATCGAATGTTGCGTTTGCGACCATAAAATCAAGTAAAAATTAAATAAATCTGGAAGTGAATTATATTAAATACATCTCTAATTAACCTTGAAGTATTTATTTTCAATTAGGATATGGGACTAGAACAGGGCCGGTTGCTGTCTCTATTTGCCCCACAATAAATTAAAGACGCCTGTCAAGGACAACTGTACATCTCTTTGCGATAACTTAATATCCATTAAAAATTAAATTAATTTTTTATTTTATGCATTTTAAATTTAACCTTCAAACATTTATTTTTAATTATATGGGACTAGAACAGATTTGTTTGTTCTTGCTATCTCTTTTTATCGCACGGTAAATTATCCTGACAAGGACAGCTCGTGATAGTCTTGACCGGCCACCACAGATGTCACCTCCACCGTGCGACAAATGACAGTGACAGCTCCTTATTTTGTATGTGAAACGTCATTCATTCGATTAATTTAATGTAAGAAAAATAATTAATAAATATTCAAGTGATTATTGTTTTATTGTGACCCGTGTGTGTGTGTGAGTCTGTGTGTTTTAACTGATTTTGTGCCTAAAGTGACCGGGTGGTACTTCCTTAGCAGTGACTAAGAAGTACATGTGTTGTAGCGATGGAGACAAAGTCCAAAGCCCCAAAAGAAAAACGCAGGTCAGTAAGTAGGGTCCCCCTTGTTACATTTTTTTTGCCTCTTTTGTTGATTGTTGAACAATTAATTGACCTTAAATGGACGTTGTGGATGGTTGGTTCTGGGCTAGACAAAGCTCCTCTACCTGGCCAGATGTCACCTTATATCACAAATTGGTGTTTGTTTTAATCATCATTTATCACTACAGGCAGGTTGGACTTGAGTAACCTACTTTCACTAAAACCGTCGTGATTGCTCAATGTGTTATTAGAAAACTAAAAACTGTTCGGGAACATTTTCTGTCTTTAATTTATTGTTTTTAAACTTTCGGGTTGTCTCTATAATATCTTGTAACTTTAGAAAGATCAGTTCAATAGTAGTAAAATTGACTTTTGGGTTTTTATGTTCTAGTTACATATTTCCCAAATAATCATGTCACCTATAATATAGGAGCAGATATATTGTAATGTCTGTGGAATACATAGTGGATAAGGTCTAGGCATCTTGAAGGTGTTTTCGCCAAAGGTTTCCGTGAAATGGTTTTTCAAGAATTTTCTTCATTTGCCTTCAAAACCACATAATGTGACAAAGCAGCAACATCAAAAAGCAAAAATTTAAATATTCTATATGATCTAGGCCTTAAATAAAAGTATCGCTAAAGCAGGTAGTACAAAAATTACAATACTTAATATCTATAGCCATTGCATATAAAAAAAATCATATTTCATAAGATTACATATGCCTAGAATAAAATTGTATTGCATAGGATGTAACAGCCTTGTTAATATACATAATTCACTAAATACCTAAATTGATGTTGTGTTCGCCGACTTTGAAAAAGCTTTCGACAAAGTTAAACACTCTGTCACAAACAATACCCTACAATGAATGAATGTAGGGCCTGCTCTTATTATGTTGTTGATATCTTCCTTGTCAGAGATGCAACATATTGTGGTGATCAGCGGTTTTAGGTCCAATTCTTATTGTAGTGATTCAGGTTTTCCTCGAGGGTCAATAAATCAATCAAATGTGTCTCCATAAGTTTTAAATTAAATAAAAAGATTTATAGATAGGTGTACAAGATTGATGGTTCACCTCTAGCGAAAAAGATCTGGGTGTAATATTTGGTACTGATTTAACCTTTCTTCATCATATTGGTACCAAAGTTAATGAAGTAGTGTATAAGGTATTGGGGTATGGTATTAGAACCAGTGGTTTAAGAGGCTAAAACTAGAATATGGCTCTATTATATGGTCTCGACAATGTGATACTTGGTTTAAATGCATTAAGTGTATCTAAAGATAAAAGTTTGGTTACTAACCAGAAAGAGTCTTTGTTAATTAGACTTTCGTTCATATATGTTTGAGTGTTTATCTATGGAAAAAAGAAGGATGAAAACATGTATCATTGTTATTTATATAATTATTAGAAATCAACTGGATTGGCCCAGGACTTTATCAAAAATTAACTCCTCATTTAATTCCAGAAACCCTAGATCAAAAAAAAGTTTCTAACAGAATTTTGCCTTGCATTAATAGTGGTGATGATACTGTAACAAGTGAATAAATTATGGTATATTCATTGGAAATTAATTATTATGGATGCCTGTGCAATTTTTTGAAATTATTTCTTTCTCCTTGTGAGTCCAGCTTCATATTTGAAGACCACTGAGCTAAATTTTTCACTAAGATCTACTAACAAAACTTCTTTAAATAAATCCAATGCTAAATCTATTAAAGGTTCTCCTCTTTGTCTTACACATTGCTGTTGATATCAGTGTGTTTCTTTAACATATATAAAATACTAACCTAGTTAAACTGTACTTATATACCATTCTAATTCCTTCAGACCAGAGAGCCTTATTGGTTTCTCTAAGGCCGTTGGGCTCTGGTAACCCCCGGTGGGGCATGACGGGTTCATCAGGAGACCTATATGCACAACTTCCTTGGCAGCCCACTGTTTTGTCAATTCAATACCATTCTAATAACAGTAGATACTTTTTATGTCTCAGATATCTATACTAATGTATAAGAGAAAGAAGAAAAGAAACTTTGTGAAGGTATTCAGGACATGTAGAGCGGTTTAACCATTCAATTTAATTTAAATAGTTTAAAAATGTATTAATTATTCTATTTTCGCACATGCTAAGTTCTTATAAACCTAAGAAATAAAATTAAATCAAATATACCTGCCCTCGGAAGATATATTCCATCCATATATGGACATTGTTCTCAAGTTTTTCAATTTTTTAATGGTGTCAGCATTACCCCTTTTTTGATCTGTTTATGGAGTTTATTAGAGAAGAAAATTGGAAATTCATGTAAGCGACTATTATTAGTGTGACACAAACATCACTATTTTGTACTGACAAGCTAAAAATAAGTGCTAATCGACACCCTATCTCAAAATTGGATGTGCAAATTTAGCTAGTTGAGACACCTGTATATTAGTAATAAGAATAAGGAGTATAAGGCACAATTATAATAACAATATTTTATTTATTGTGAAGTATTACACTAAAGGTACATTTAAGGTTTCTCAGATTCTGCCTGGTAACGTGGCCTCATTTTATTTATTTAATAGTACAGTTATTTGGATAATTAATTGCTATAGTAAAATGAGCCCAGATTTGCCTTTTTTCTATAGCATAAATATATTTTTATTAAATTCAGCGCACTCGTGTCTAACATTAACAAACCCGCCGACGTTTACGTTCGATATAAATATTTTCGAACTTATTGACTTTTCTAGTTTTCGGGTTTCTTTATCAATAACCTTAATGACTCTTAATTGGTTTAAAATCATTTTTAAAGTACCAATAATTATACAAAATCCTGCGAAGCACCCGCTCGGTCGGGTCCCGTAGTACCCAACAAACTTTCAGTTAAAATGGACTTTTTTAATTTCAATCTCGTTGGTGGTGTTAAAAGTGATTTAAATTATTATAACCCCGGATGTTTCCGGTACCCCAGTGAGGCCGTGTTCGATTATAAAAAATGGTAAGAAAAATTCCGATCCATTATTATATCGAGTGTATATGCGGTTTCAATGGTACTTCCGTTCGTGCGAAATGAATTGCACCCATTAATATTAAATCGTTTCAATCGCAATGTTCTCAAGGACGTGGATAATTTAGAAACGATTGTCGTGCACTTTTGAGCAAATAATCTAGCAACTGGTTTTTTAGGTCAAGCCTTTAGGTTTAGAGGCCTTGGTTCCATGGGGTCTTATGGGCCAAAAAGCCAAGGACATCAATATTACAGGCTTGATCATTTTTTTTTTTTTTAATATTTTGGTAAAGTTGATGCCGTTTTGCCAAGTGTGTAACCACGCCCCTATTTTTCTCAAGCAGTGTTGGCATTTTTTTGAAATTATTGTTACATGAAAATTTTTATTAAATTCCCACATTTTTTCATGAAATTTTGGGTCAAGCCTTTAAGCTGATGGGCCTTGGTTCCATAAGGCCAAGGGCATAAATATTACAGGCTTGACCAAAAATTTTTTTTTTTATTTTTGGCTAAATTGACACTGATCTGTCAAATGTGTAAGCACGCCCCAAATTTCTTACAGCAGTGTTGCTACTTTTAAAAACTCTATTAAATCGCTAATTTTTAGCTATTTTCATGAAACTTTGGTATCAAGCAAGCATTTAATAGGCCTTGGTTCCATAAGACTTACAGAACCAAGGACATCAATGTTACAGGTTGGAAATTTGAATTGTTTTTTTGTTATTTTGGTAAGGTATATGTAAAGTATGTAACCACACCCCTTTTCTTTATTTCTATCTTATATTGATTTTAAATTCAAATTTAAATAATTTATTCGTTACTGAAAAATGACGCATTATAGAGAAATGCTTAGTAATTAATGACGAAATCGAACCCTTTCACTATGACAAAATCGATAGCATAAATCGAAATAATTTGAACATATACCAAAAAAACAAGATATAGAATTTAGATACACACATTAAATAAAAAACTGGAAAAGGATGAATACAGAAATAATACTCCCTATCATAGTAAATCATTATTTAATTTATTATACTCATATTTTTAAAACAATTCAAAGGTAGAATGGACATGTTTTATACATACTTTTAATATCTTTCTTCAAATTTAAAATTGATAAATTTTAGATGCTATGTATTAGACCATTCCACATGCATTCCATAGATATCGAGGTTGACCTATATTGAAAATTTTCTGAATGAAATTATTAAGGTAATGATATTTCTATCAGGACTAGTATAGGCAAATCTCATACATTTTTTGAATAGATTTTCATAGGCAACATCGCCATAATCGAAACGCCATTTCAAAGGATAAAAACGTAAAGAAATAAGTAACAGTTGTCTCTATTAAGTTGAGGATTGCTCCCAACAGTTAGGCAATACTTCTAATCTGTTTTATTATTTTCACTTAATATCCAATACTATAGTTTTCCTAACTGAGCATTGGTTAAAGGCAGATCAACTGGTTTACCTACCCAACTACGAATTATAAAAACGGCATATGGAGGATGCATGATTTTAATGAATCCGTTGGAATTCTCAGTCATTTTCCTTAACCCTATCTCCGCTAATTCTAACCTTAACTTTAAATAAATCTCATGATTTTGTTTGTTCGAACCTCTCTAGCGACAAGAAGCTATAGTGTAGAAAG
This sequence comes from Anthonomus grandis grandis, assembly GCF_022605725.1. NCBI lineage: Eukaryota > Metazoa > Arthropoda > Insecta > Coleoptera > Curculionidae > Anthonomus > Anthonomus grandis. Next base: position 1,099,182 of record NC_065557.1, on the reverse strand, counting down.
CGCATGCCTATCAGATCATTAGGAAATTTTATATAACATCTTTGAGACTTTTAATCAAACTAAACCTGTACCACATTATGGACGATTATTAGCTAGTGCTGAGTAATTCAATTGACTAAAATATTCCGCCTATAAGTCTGATCCACTATCAATATTTTACGATAGTGGTGCATCTATTTAATGTAACTTTACAAATCATTAAATTCTAAAATCGTGCATATACATATGATCAGAAAGTACAAAAAATCTCTTTGGTTTAATCTGACTATAGGCCTCATCTGAATGATCAATTTAATTAAAATGGACCAAGAATCCGGTTCGAAGGACCAAAAAATGTATAATTTTAACCTAAAACTCTTTTTTCTTAAAATAATCTACGTTTTCTTTATGTTCTACCGCATTTAACAATAATATATTATTAACATACAACAACAATAAACCATTATCATTACATAAACAAAGATAACACTTGTTCAATCCAACCAAAAATGGCTGAATGGAATTTTAAATAGTTTCTGATGACGACCGAGCTCGCCTCGGTTGACGTACGTCCATTTTATTTAATTAGTTATTAATAAGACGGTTCGCGGACGACACAACGAATGTGATGATTTAGTGTCTTTTAATAAATTGCAATTTATTGCAAGTGTCCGTTTTGTTAGGTCGCTGACATAAAGTCCCCAATTTCTTTCGCTCGTTAATACAATAAGGGATCAAGACCTATTTAATTAAATCAGATTTTATTAACATGTGTTTGATTTGACAACGTCTACTTTTTTAATAAAAATTTAATTTATTCATAACTTGGCAACCTCGCAATGTGTTGGGGCCACAACCTATTGTGGCCGTGAAGTCAAAAAACAAATCTAAACTATACAACTTAAGGTTAGTTTAGAACCGAGTATTATTCTAGTTATCCTTGAGAGTGTAAAAGGTTTCACAATGTCTGTAAATGGGCAGATACAAATTTAATTTTAAAAAGAAATACTGATTTGGCAACGTTGTTCTCTGTATAAGTCACGCCCGACTTCCAGCCTTCTTATGCGTCAATAAACAATGTTGCCACTTGCACTTCCAATTAATTCTAACCTGAAAATATTAAATTTCTGGATATTATAGCTAAATTAAAAAAATATATATATTGCTTAGTTTTATGGTTCCATTTTTTTTAAATCTATTGGTGTATTAAACTGACTGAATTCTCCGGAAATGGTTAAAGATTTCTTGATACGATGTGACAACGTTGCCGGTATAAGCCACGCCTTAAAACCTCATTGTCACTTGCGTCATTTTGCAGGGTTGCCATTTTAAAATTTCCTAATATATAAGGAGTTTCTCCTTCCATTGGGTCCAATGGTAAGAATTTAAAAAATCCTATGACTCGATGAATATTTCGTGAGTTGCTTTGGCAACGTTGCATCTCCGCTTATAAACCACGATTTGAAGTCATACATCCAAGAAAACTCTCTTAAAGCAGTGCTACCAAATTTTCTCTCTGAATTTTTTATGAAAATGTTGGCCTTCGAGTTTATAGGCCTTGATTTTATAGGTCCGTCCGAGGACCACCAGTATTCCAGAATTGATAAATTTAAGTAAACATTTTTTTTGCAAATTTTTCCATTTTTATGTAGTTTTTGGGTCAAGCCTTTAAGTTGATAGGCCTTGGTTGCATGGGGTCTTATGGATCGAAAAACCAAGGACGCCAATTTTGTAGGCCTGAACCAAATTTAGCGAATTGTTTTTTAATTATTAGTTTGGTTACGTTGCTCCTTAAGTGGGTCATTTAACCTATGTAACGTGTTATAGTTGTTACTTACTGTCACTTGTCACCTAATTGACAGCTACAGAGATGGATATTCTTGTCTAATATTAAAAGTTGACTGTTTATAATTTTTTGAGTTTCTACAGCATTTAATTTTTCAGTCACGTCATGAGTCGCTTTGGAATATTTATAAACTGACGTAGTGATAATCATTGAAGACGAGGATCATCATTTTATTGCCATCGTCCATGATTAGTGCGAGTGAGATAAAGAATTATTTTAAAAATCAATTAAAAGTAGACTCCATTTTTTGAGTGTATACCTCATTTAATTTTTCAGTCACGTCATGAGTCGCTTTGGAATATTTACAGACTGACGTAGTGATAATCACTTAAGACGAGGATCATCATTTTATTGCGATCGTCTATGGTTAGTGCGACTGAGATGAAGAATTATGTTAAAAATGGGTTAAACTAGACTCCATTTTTTTGAGTGTCTACCGCATATAATTTTTCAGTCACGTCATCAGTCGCTTTGGAATATTTATAGACTGACGTAGTGATAATCACTTAAGACGAGGATCATCATTTTATTGCTATCGTCTATGATTAGTGCGAGTGAGATAAAGAATTGTTAAAAATGGGGATATGCAGAATTATGTTAAAAGTAGACTCCATTTTTTTGAGTTTCTACCACATTTAATGTTTCCGTCACGTCATGAATGGACTTTAGTTATTTATAGGCCGACAACCGTAAAATATCCTAAAATAATATTAGTACCTTAAAATCGTTCAGATGGTCCAGATAGTATTCAAAAGGCTGAATAAAGACAGCATCATGTTTTTGTTAAACATAATACAATGCAAAACATAAATACTATATTGCAGGGTTCAGTGTGGAACAAGACCTTTGGTTCCCTTTGATAGCATAATTATTCCATCCTTATGGTACAAGAAGCCTTGGGAGTTTAAATAGACAATATTCGAATCGAATTGGTATTAAGCCACCAATATTCCAGAGCTAATAAATTTAAATAAAATTTTTTTTCAAATTTTCCCAATTTTACGTAATTTTTGGGTCAAGCCTTTAAGTTTATAGGCCTTGGTTGCATGGGGTCTTATGGGCCGAAAAACCAAGGACATCAATTTTGTAGGCTTGAACCAAATTTTTTTAATTATTTTTTCTTTAGGTACGTCATTTCACGCGCGTTTAAACCTAGACAGTGTCGCCGTTGCCCATTGTTAATTTTTAACCTTTAAGTTCAAATATCTCGAAAACGGTTAATTTTACATAAAAAAACTATTAGAATGGTTTTTAATCCACAATTTTCCTCTAGGGATTAATCCAATAAAAATCGAGTTTTTCATATGTTAAAAGTAATCCACTCTCTACGTGACCATTATGCCTTGCGGACCTCGACATTACTCACTGCAAAGACGTCAATGCATTTTCCTTTGATAAAATAAGTGCATAACGCATCAAGATTCGCCTCCGGTAAAAAATGTGTGCACTCCCATTGTATTTTAACGAGGAGCTAATCGTGTAAACCGCAACGTTATTTATTAAGCGGATCGGATGTTCGTTATGTAATGAACTGAATTTTAACACATTATTTTTTATGTTAATTTACTTTGGAAGGTTTGGGTTTTGTATTACTGCCACCGAGATTGAGTTTCTTGACAAGTTTGAGGAAGTATCGAGGGCATAATGTGTATAAGATTGTCCCTATTTTTGATATTTTACCAACCACCGTTGGCGCGATTAGATATTATCAAATATTATTAAATTTGTTTAAAATTAAACTTTTTTAAGATAACGGGACTTATTTGAGATAATGAATACATAGTAGCAGTTTATAAGTGTGTATAAAGCTTGATTATTTTTTAATTATAAAAACTGATTTATTGAGAGAGCTTGTCTTTCGTCGTCATTTGATGTCGTAGAGAAAAAAACAAGGAAACGAACGATCAATGCCAAACGGTTTTTTCAAATTCATCATGTGAATACCAGCACGTAACATTAATTAATTTGATATTTAACTCAAATCGTGTATTTAATTAAATTTGGATTAAATATATTGCATATTAGACGGACTGATTGGCTCCTTAAGGGCAATGTCCAATTTTTATGTATTTATACAGTAAAATGTATAATAAAGGGTTTGCAACAATGGAATTTGAGACTATATTAAGTCATAATCGATTTTTTTGAGTACAATGTTGATAGAAAGATTCCGATTTGTAGAAAAGTTTGTTGATTTTAAGAGAATCCTTCGTGATACCAAATATTCGTTTATTAAAACTTATGGGTCTCAGAGGGAGCTTTTTTTCTCTCTCTCCATCTCATGGGTTTATATGGCATAAAAACTGATATTAAGTCAATTTTTAAAGCTTCTACCGCACTTAGGATCGCCTAGAATTATAATTTTCTGACATCCCTAAAAGCCAAAAATATAATTTATATTTAGCTCACAAGGAATATCCGGCCGCGTTTCTTCATAGTAGGCCCACCCTATATATTTGAAACACGAGCCACGTGGCCTATAAACGTACTTCTAGGCCGTAGTCTTTTGTACCAAAAGCACCCTAAACTAGTCCATATACGTCAAGAGCCATATTTGATTTAACTGAAATACAATAACGAAAATAATTATTGTAGAATTAGTGACAAAGTCCTTAAAAAAACAATAACTCCGATAAGATAACAACGTTGTACATTTCGAGCGATTTATTTTCGAATTTTCGAAAAGTCAGTTTCGGCTCGAATTTCCACCAGTTTGTTTAAATGCGATCGTTCGAAAATGTGCGCTGACTTCGAGGATCTCGTTCCCGGTCAGCTTCAATTGGTCGGACAGTTTTTGACAGACAATGAAGGTGCTGACGCAGCTCTATCAGTCGCTGAGCAAAGCTCTAATGAAGGTTTTATTGAACCGAACGAAGGTGGCGTTAGTAAAATCAATCCGAACGGTTTATTGGCGAAGCTAGCAGCGCTGCCTTGTCAGCAACAGGAGAACTATGACTATAATCGGTGTTACAGTTTTTACGCCAACGGGTGCTATAACACGTGCCAGTTTGTCCAGGTGGGGGATATTGAGGATTTTATGTAAGTTTTTGGAGGTCATTCCTTTTATAAGGAATTTGTTACGTTTTCTATTGATCAAAGTTTCACGTTTCTATCTCTAACCGTTTTCGAGATATATCGCTTTAAAGATGACGATATCTTGATCGGTCCCTGTATCTCACTTGTGGTACGTCACTGGTTTTTCGGCATTTTTTAATTCACTCATCACTAGTATTTTAATATTCTTTTTTTAAAGGATTTTTTCGTACAAAATCAGTGGCGTGCATTTGGTTTCGATTTTTCAATTAATTCAAATAATTTCATTCTCAGTGGCGTTCAAGGGTTTTATATTGATTTATAAATAATACTTTGTAAATATATTTGGCATACAAGAAATCAGTGGCGTACAGTTCCAAAAAAAATAATCTTCTAAAAAACGCACGGCATTGCAGGAGAAAAATGAATGAGTTTTTTAGTATTGGTTAATGGTACTGAAAATTCGTTTTAAAAAATTTCCGTTCGTAAAAAATTAGATGAAAATGGTACCCGTTTTAGTCGGTAGAAAAATTTTGATTATTAAAAAAAATAGGTTTTTGGGAGAACCGTTGATGGTACTAAAATTCTGTTTTCACCATTGAATTCGTAAGAAAAAATTAGCTGAAAACGAGTACCATGTCGATGGAAAAACTTTGATTTTCAATAAAGGTTTTTGATTTTGAGAGAAGCGTAGGTGGTACCAAAAATGTGTTTTTACCATTGAATTCGTAAGAAAAAATTAGCTGAAAACGAGTACCATGTCGATGAAAAAATTTTGATTTTTAAAAAAGTTTTTTGATTTTAAGAGAACCATAGGTGGTACCAAAAATCTGTTTTCACCGTTGCATTCCTGAGACAAAATTAGCTGAAAACGAGTACCAGGTCGATATAACAAAATTTATTTTTTTAAAAAAATTAGGTTTTTTGGAGAATCGTTGATGGTACCAAAATTCTGTTTTCAGTATTGAATTCGTAAGAAAAAATTAGCTGAAAACGAGTACCAAGTCGATGAAAAAATTTTGATTTTTAAAAAAGTTTTTTGATCTTAAGAGAACCACAGGTGGTACCAAAAATCTGTTTTCACTATTGCATTCGTAAGGAAAAATTAGCTGAAAACGAGTACCAGGTCGATATAAAAATTTTGATTTTTAAAAAAAAATGAGGTTTTTTGGAGAACCGTTGATGGTACCAAAATTCTGTTTTCAGTATTGAATTCGTAAGAAAAAATTAGCTGAAAACGAGTACCATGTCGAACAAAAAATTTTGATTTTTAAAAAAGTTTTTTGATTTTAAGAGAACCATAGGTGGTACCAAAAATATGTTTTCACCGTTGCATTCCTGAGACAAAATTAGCTAAAAACGAGTACCAGGTCGATATAAAAATTTTGATTTTTAAAAAAAAATGAGGTTTTTTGGAAAACCGTTGATGGTACCAAAATTCTGTTTTCAGTATTAAATTCGTAAGAAAAAATTAGCTGAAAACGAGTACCATGTCGATGAAAAAATTTTGATTTTTAAAAAAGTTTTTTGATTTTAAGAGAACCATAGGTGGTACCAAAAATCTGTTTTCACCGTTGCATTCCTGAGACAAAATTAGCTGAAAACGAGTACCAGGTCGATATAACAAAATTTATTTTTTTAAAAAAATTAGGTTTTTTGGAGAATCGTTGATGGTACCAAAATTCTGTTTTCAGTATTGAATTCGTAAGAAAAAATTAGCTGAAAACGAGTACCAAGTCGATGAAAAAATTTTGATTTTTAAAAAAGTTTTTTGATCTTAAGAGAACCATAGGTGGTACCAAAAATCTGTTTTCACCGTTGCATTCCTGAGACAAAATTAGCTGAAAACGAGTACCAGGTCGATATAAAAAATTTGATTTAAAAAAAAAAATGAGGTTTTTTGGAGAACCGTTTATGGTACCAAAATTCTGTTTTCACCATTGAATTCGTAAGAAAAAATGAGCTGAAAACGAGTACCATGTCGAACAAAAAATTTTGATTTTTAAATAAGTTTTTTGATTTTAAGAGAACCATAGATGGTACCAAAAATCTGGTTTCACCGTTGCATTCCTGAGACAAAACTAGCTGGAAACGAGTACAAGGTCGATATAACAAAATTTATTCTTTAAAAAAAAATAGGTTTTTTGGAGAACCATTTATGGTACCAAAATTTTGTTTTCAGTATTGAATTCGTAAGAAAAAATTATCTGAAAACGAGTACCATGTCGATGAAAAACTTGATTTTTAATACATTTTTTTGATTTTGAGAGAACCATAGGTGGTACCAAAAATCTGTTTTTATCATGGCATTCCTGAGACAAAATTAGCCAAAAACGAGTACCATATTGATGGCAAAATATTGATTTTTAAACTAGATTCCTCATATTCAAATTTTCTTTAATACATTTCTCCATGGCGTTTTTCTTGACTTCCTGGCAATTTTAATCTTTAAGCGTAATTTTTTATCTTATTCCAGGCAATTTAAATCTTATTGAACCATTTCAGGCATTTTTTTAATACACTTCAGGTAATAGCAATTATATTCCAGGCATCTAAGGCTTTTTTCATCTTTTCCAGGCTTTCCTGGAATTGTTTTCCGTGGCGTTTTAATCAATTTTTCGTGTTTTCCAGGCAATTTCTAAGGTTCATTAATAATAATTTTTTTTTTTTAAGAGGTTAATTTTGATTTTGGGAGAACCGTTAGTGGTGTCAAAAATTTGTTGTCATCATTAGATTCGCAAGAAAAAATTAGCTGAAAATGGGTACCATGTCGATGGAAAAATTTTTATTTTTAAAGAAGTTTTTTGATTTTAGAAGAACCGTTGATGGTACCAAAAATCTGTTTTCACCATTGGATTTGTGAGACAAAATTAGCTGGAAACGAGTACCATGTCGATGGAAAAATTTTGATTCTTAAGAAAGTTTTTTGATTTTGGAAAAACCGTAGGTAGTACCAGCAATTTGTTTTTACCATTGAATTTGTAGGAAAAAAATAGTTGAAAACGAGTACCATGTCGATGAAAATAATTTGATTTTTAAATAAGCTTTTTGATTTTGGGAGAACCGTTATGGGTACCAAAAATTTGTTTTTATCATTGGATTTGTAGGAAAAAATTAGCTGAAAACGAGTACCGGGACGTTTGAAAAATTTTAATTTTTTAAAAAAAAGTTTTCACATTCCTTTCATGGTACCAAAAATGCGTTTACTAAAACAGTATAAACCAGTACAATCCCAATAAACAAAAATCGTAATATCTCAAAAACTAACAAACACAACCCTATAGTGTTTGGACTTAAAATGATCAGAATTCCGTTTCCCATTCATTTCAGGAACAATGAGAAACGTAAGGAAAAGTCCAGAGATGCCGCCCGATCCAGGAGATCCAGGGAAACGGAGATTTTCGCCGACCTGGGCACCGCCCTACCGATCGCCCCCGACCAAGTCGGCCAGCTGGATAAAGCTTCTGTCATGCGGTTGGCCATCTCGTTCCTGAGGGTCAGAGATATGATCGGATTGAGTAAGCATCTATGGACTTACAAACTTGTTAATATCTTCATTTTCTTTTACTCATTTCTCTTCTTCTTCTTCTTCTTCTGCTTCCTCTTCTACTCATTCGTCTTCTTCTTCTCTATTGGACATAATCGTTCGTTTCCAGTTCCAGTATTACCCGTAAAAGAAAAACTCCCGAAACACCTCAAAGAGGAGCCGATATTCCTGAAATCCCTGGATGGGTTCCTGGTGGTGATCTCCTCCGAGGGGGACTTCGTCTACTTGTCGGAGAACGTCAGCGACTACTTGGGAATCGCACAGGTACTAAAACCATCCAGTTTTTCCAGACTTTGGATTCAAAAAAAAAAAAAAAACACTCGATTTCAGATCGATCTGATGGGTCAGAACGTGTTCGAGTACAGTCACCCGTGCGACCACGAGGAGATCAAAGACATTCTGGCCTCGAAGAGCGGTTCGGACGTGCCCAAGTCCTTTTTCATCCGTTTGAAGTGCACCCTCACTAGTAAGGGACGATCGGTCAACTTGAAGTCGGCCACGTTCAAAGTGAGGAGGGTTCGGAACTTGGATGTGGTCTATTTTTAATTGGGTCTCTTTCAGGTTATCCACTGTACGGGGCATATAATTAAAGATAAATCGATTAGCGAGGAGGAGAGTAAGGGAAGGATATCGAGCTGTTTGGTGGCGATCGGGCAGCCCATCCCTCATCCCTCGAATATCGATACGCCGCTGCCCAGGCAGACTTTTTTGACTAAACACAGTCTGGATATGAAGTTTACTCATGCCGATGACGAATTGTACGTAACCCACCGTGTATAAGTACTATTTTAAATATGTACTTTTTTTTTTAGTATGCTAGATGTACTAGGATACACCTCGGAAGATCTCTTAGGGCAATCGGTATATGAATATCATCATGCTATGGACAGCGATGCCATCGGGGCTGCATACAAGTGTCGTAAGTATCTCTGTTTATTACATATTGTATTTTAAGAGGGACAAAATGTACTTAAATTAGTACAATAAGTTCGGTACTATTTCTATACTATTATTGATTGGTTTGTGCAAATTGTACTAGAATTTGACAGGTAAAAGTCTTAAAAGATTAATATTTTAGATTGTACTTTTTAGCCAGGAGCACATTTTGTACAGAATTTGGTAAATTTATTTTTATTGTACATTTTTCAAATTTGATCAATAAGCATGAATTTTGAAGTTGAAGGTTGGTTTAATTATTAGTCTTAAAAATCCTAAAAATTGTACATTTTTAAATGAATCTTTGTACAAAATGTCTTTAAATTAGTACAATAATTATATGCGTTTTTCGTTAATTACACTTGCTGGTTATTGTGTAAATTGTACAAGAATAAGTACCAAAAACAAACATTTTAAATGGTTAATATTATTGCTTTAAAACTCCTTAAAACTCTTTCCTGATTTACTTTTAAAATATTGTACATTTTTACAATAATGTACTAAAATTAGTACAAATCTTATTTAAATTATATGTCATTTGAATTTTTCCCAAATTTTGTAGGTTTCCAAAGGATATTTTATATAATGTGAAAAAGTACTAAAGTTAGTACAATAATTTTTTACTATTGGTTGGTTTAATTATAAGGGTAAACACTTTAAAGTTTTTAATTGATTTGTTCGAGTTCAGTTGTTAGTGGAAAGGTTTAAATCTAATTATCTTATACTATCATTTTTAGCTAAGAAGACATTTGTACAAAATTTAGTACACGTATTTCCCAGATGTTGTACTCTTAAAATTTGTACAAAAACCCTATATTTTGAAATGGTTGATTTCCGTGTTAATTTAAAAGCATTGCTTTAGTTAAATACCAGGCGAACATTAGTACAAATTATGTTTAAATTAGTACAATTATTCCATGCGTTATTGGATCTATATTTTCATTAACACTTGCTAAATATAATTTTCAAATTAGTTTGTGTAAATTGTACAAGACTTAGTACAAAATGGAACATATATTGCAAATGATGAGTTTATTGTTCAAATTTCACTTGAATTATATAAGTGAGTTATATTCTGAATTTTGTTTGTTTTTAAACGGTATTTTGCAAACTGTACTAAAATCAGTACAATTTTTGTTTTTTATTGCCTGCTTTCATTATTAGTGTAAATGCCCCCAAATTTCTGATTGAGTCATTTCTAAGGATACATTTGTACTAAAATTGGTACAAAAAGTATGTCCATCCCTAATAAAGTTTAATAATTGTAAAGGCCGTGACAGTCTAGATTTAATTATTAAATATTGTACTTTATAGCTTAGAGAACATTTGTACAAAATGTCTTTTAATCAGTACAATTAATACAGGCGTTTTTCATTATTTGTTTTTATTAGTGATGTCTTAAAGTACTTGCCGGAAGTCTTTATTGAATGTAGTCCATTTTCAACATGTGTAAATTGTACAAAATTTAGTACAAGTATTTCGAAATGGTTAGATTTATTAAAAATACTGAAATTTCTGGCTTATTTTTGAAATATGCACAATTTTATTTAAACCAAAGTACAAAGTACAAAAATTGCTTAAAATTACCTAATTTTCCATTATAGGGGTCTTAAAATTCGTGCTTCAATTATTTTCGAATTATTTCAAAAAAATTAAATATTGTACAAAAATTACATTCAATTTCCATCGTTAGTACATTGTACATTTTTAAGGAAATATTTGTACAAAAATCCTGAGTTTTTAATTTATTCGGACCTAGTTTCTTTATTACTGCAAGGGTTGTCACGCCCTGGCCCTACTCCTTTAAGAACCAGGTATGTACAGAAAAATTAGTACAATTTTAATTAAACGTTTGTACGATACATATTAACATTAGTGCAAAAAGAACATTAATATTTCATTGATCGTTTTAAATATTGTACATTTTTGAGGCAAAATTGGTACAAATATCCAAGAATTAGTACAAAAGCGCCGCATATCAACATGCCTGGTTTCAATTTGTACAAAATTTAGTACACGTATTTTCCAAATTTTGTACACTTTTAAAATTTGTACAAAAACCCTATATTTTAAAAAGGTTGATTTCCGTGTTAATTTAAAAGCATTGCTTAGTTAAATACCAGGCGAACATTAGTACAAATTATGTTTAAATTAGTACAATTATTTGGATCTATATTTTTATTAATAGTATCTTAAAACACTTGCTAAATATAATTTTCAAATTAGTTTGTATAAATTGTACAAGACTTAGTACAGAAAACAAACATTTCAAAATTATTGGTTTTATTGTTCAAATTTCACTTGAATTATTTAAGTGAGTTATATCCTGAATTTTGTTTCTTTTTAAACGGTATTTTGCAAACTGTACTAAAATCAGTACAATTTTTGTTTTTTATTGCCTGCTTTCATTATTAGTGTAAATGCCTCAAAATTTCTGATTGATTCATTTCTAAGGTTTCATTAGTGAAATTTGTACTAAAATTGGTACAAAAATAATGTCCATGCCTAATGAAGTTTAATAATTGTAAAGTTATTAAATATTGTACTTTATAGCTTAGAGAACATTTGTACAAAATGTCTTTAAACCAGTACAATTAATACAGGGGTTAGTCCATTTTTAACATGTGTAAATTGTACAAAATTTAGTACAAGAATTTCGAAATGGTTAGATTTATTAAAAATACTGAAATTTCTGGCTTATTTTTGAAATATGTACAAGTTTATTTGAACACTTGTCCAAAGTACAAAAGTTGCCTAAACCATTTAAGCGTCTTAAAGCTCTTGCTTGAATTATTTTCCAAATGTTGTACATTTTTAACATATCAAAAAAATTAAACATTGTACAAAAATTAGTACAAAAGCGTTTAATTCTATATTGCTTAGTTTCATTATTAGACTAAAAAATCTTAAAAGTTTTGTTTGGTTTACTCTAGAAATATTGTAACACAAAAATTACATTTAATATCCATCGTTGGTACATTGTACATTTTTAAGGAAATATTTGTACAAAAACCCTGAGTTTTTAATTTATTTCGAACTGGTTTCATTATTACTGCAACGGTTGGATTGGGAAAAAAATCATTGTACTAACTTTAGTAGTTTTTAAATACTCTTTAAAAACCTACAAAATTTAGGAAAAATTCAAATGAATTCAAGTGAGATTTGTACTAATTCTAGTACATTTTGTCCCCTTAAGACGGTATTCTGCGACACTAATATTAAAAAACTCAACGATAAACGCATATAATTATTGTACTCATTTAAAGACATTTTGTACAAATATTCATTTAAAAATATATCATTTTTAGGACTAATAATTAAACCAACTTCAAAATTCATGCTTATTGATCAAATTTGAAAAATGTACAATAATAAATACAAAACCATGAATTTTGATTTATTATCTAAATTATTGTACATTTTTAAGAAATTTCCAAGTAATAAGAAAGTAAATTTCAAAGATCTTAAAGGGAAATTATGTACAAAAATTAGTACATATATTACTTAAAAGTCCATTGGATAGTTTCATTGATATTCCAGATAAGAGGCTTGTTTGGTTTTTCTTTGAAAAATAGTACAATTTCAATGGTACGATATGTATTTAAATTATTACAAAAATTACTTTAGTATTCCATCAATCGTTTCTAATATTGTACATTTTAACGCAATATTTATACAAAATATCCAAGGATTAGTACCAAAATGCCCAATATCGACATGGTTGGTTTCTTCGTTATTTCAAGGGTTTCATGAATTTTTTTTGTACAATGTTAATAAAATATTTGTACAAAATTAATTAAAATTACATGCATTATTTATTAATTATTATTATAGAAACCAGTAATTGTGGTTGTTTTTAGTGGAAAATTGTACACAGTTTTTTAAACTAGTTCAAAATTTCATTAATAGTATTGTTTGATTGTCTCATAAAAATGTTGATTTTAAAACGTTTGCCAAATATTGTACAATTTTAACAGAATATTGTACAATAAACTGGTTGGTTACATTGCAAGTGCAAGAATTTCCCTAAATGTTTGCTTGATCTATTGTTGAAATATTGTACATTTGCAAGAGAATATTAATTGTACAAAACGTCTTTAAATTTGTACACATGCATTCCCACTGGATACCTGATTAATCAAACGGTCTAAAAACACTTGCTCGATTTATTTCTCAAAGTTGTACATTTTTAAAAGAACACTTGTACAAAATGTAGGAAAATTAGTGGTACATGCATTTTCCATGGATAATTTCCATTATTAGTGCAAGGGTCTGTATCGACTTTTTTCCACCATCCCGCAGGAAACTCGTCCGCCAACCCTAAATACTTCATGTCCTTTTTGGCGTCCTCCCATACGTTGTAAACATCCCTCTCGTCGTCCACCCTTTTAAAAATCGAGGCAAATTCTACAAAAAAAAAATAAACAAACCTCACAAAAAAATTCTCACCGGTTATAGAGGCGTCCTCCTCACTGCAAGCCCACAAAAGCACCATATCACTGTCATATTTCAAAAAAACGTTACTATAACTTCTCTCCTCGATAATCATCCGTACTCCATCGCTATCCTGAATAATAGTGCCGTTCCAGATCAATTCCAGATTATAAGAGTTCCAGATGACGTGCCTGAGGACGCACGTGCTGTTCGAAACGCATTCGATTTCATAATGCGAGCACTCCTCACCGTTTAGGAGGGTGTTGATGTAGAGGTGTTCGTACCAGTAGCCGTTTAACTGAGAAAATAATGCGATAAGTGCCCACTTGCCGCACGCTTGAAAGAAAATAACTTACGAAAGTGGCGCTCAGTTGGGGTTGCATGAGTGCGTTATCCGAGGGGCATTTGAAGGCTTTTGCACCCCAAAACCACCCGATTAGACCCAAAGTTAACCCTAAAAGATTATCCGCTTTTCCGAGGTACATCTCGCACTGAACTGCGGAAAAACCGTATCGGTGTGTTACAAGTAACTAAAACAAAGTGGCCATCTGTTCCGGTTTGTTTTTTGATACGGCGCCACTTTGTTTATTATTAGATTCGAATAAATAACCGGCTAAATTTCCTCGTCATCAAAGGTTTTCCAGTAAAAGCACTATGAGTGCTTTAGTGTCCTAAAATAATCACTTTTAGTGTTCCGCTTGAACGATCGTTTAATTTCGCTGCTACTGCCTGGAAATTGCGCTTTTCCGGCACGGTTTACTTTTGGAACTTTTATTATTTTCATATTTAGATTTTCGTCTCGGGCTGAGAGTTAAAGGAGGATAACAACATGTAATTTTTGGACTAATTTTAGTACAATTTGTACCAATGTTTTTTTAAAAATAGTTGTACAATTTGGGTAAATAAACTGAGCAAGTGTTTTCAGACCCTTTGACGTGTGTACTCATTTAAGGACATTTTGTACAAATATTCTTTTTTTAAATGTACAATATTTTAACAATAGACCAAAGAAGAGATTTTATTATATTATTAAGGGTTTAGAGTCTGTACAAATAATCCCTAAAATATGTACAATAGGTACTTTAAAATCAATATACATATATATGAAGCAACCATTCAATGGAATAATAATATAATTTTTAACTAGTTTAAAAAAAATGTACACAATGTTCTATTGAAAACGTGCAATATTTAAGAACTAAACCAAAATTAATGGTTTTCATGCTTATTCTTGTACATTTTCTAAGACCTTTGTACTAATAATTAATAAATAATACACAAATTTTAATGCATTTTGTACAAATATTTCAGAAAATTCATACAAAGGTTTTAAGACCTTTTAATTAACGAAGAAACTATGCATGTTGATATTCGGCGTTTGGGTACTAATTCTTGGATATTTTGTATTATTATTTGTACTAATTTTCATATATTGTATTATTGAAATGGTACAATTTTTCAAAACAGGTTAGCAATTCCACAGAATTTAATTCTGAATTCAGAGCAATTTATTTCATTAAAAAATGTTGAGTAGTTTTGGAGAAATTTGAGTTTAAGGGACAAAAAGTCGGTTTAATAGACCTCAGGGTTTACTACTTGGTTTAACTCTGGATAACTTGGTAAATTTTGGTTAGATGTTTTTGGACCCAAATTAATATTTCCAGAGAATTTAATTCTGAATCCAGAGAAATTTATTTCATTAA
This sequence comes from Anthonomus grandis grandis, assembly GCF_022605725.1. Lineage (NCBI taxonomy): Eukaryota > Metazoa > Arthropoda > Insecta > Coleoptera > Curculionidae > Anthonomus > Anthonomus grandis. The sequence goes on along the minus strand of NC_065557.1, from coordinate 1,083,704 downwards.
AAAATGTTGAGTAGTTTTGGAGAAATTTGAGTTTAAGGGACAAGAAGTAGGTTTAATGGACCTCAGGGTTCACTACTTGGTTTGACTCTGGATAACTTGGTAAATTTTGGTTAGATGTTTTTGGACCCAAAACAAAATTTCCAGAGAATTTAATTCTAAGTGCAAAACAATTTATTTCATTAAAATATTTTAATTCGTTTCTGAGAAAATTGAGTTTAAAGGACCTCTAGGATCCTCTACTTGGTTGAACTGTGGATAACTTGGTAAATTTTGATTGGACGTTTTTGGACCCAAAACAACATTTCCAGAGAATTGAATTCTGAGTCCAGAACAATTTATTTCATTAAAAAATGTTGAGTAGTTTTGGAGAAATTTGAGTTTAAGGGACAAAAAGTCGGTTTAATAGACCTGAGGGTTCACTACTTGGTTTAACTCTGGATAACTTGGTAAATTTTGGTTATATGTTTTTGGACCCAAATTAATATTTCCAGAGAATTTAATTCTGAATCCAGAGAAATTTATTTCATTAAAAAACGTTGAGTAGTTTTGGAGAAATTTGAATTTAAGGGACAAAAAGTCGGTTTAATAGACCTGAGGGTTCACTACTTGGTTTAACTCTGGATAACTTGGTAAATTTTGGTTAGATGTCTTTGGACCCAAATTAATATTTCCAGAGAATTTAATTCTGAATCCAGAACAATTTATTTCATTAAAAAATGTTGAGTAGTTTTTAAGAAATTTTAGTTTAAGGGACAAAAAGTCACTTTAATAGACCTCAGGGTTTACTACTTGATTTAACTTTGGATAACTTGGTAAATTTTGATTGGACGTTTTTGGACCCAAAACAACATTTCCAGAGAATTTAATTCTGAGTCCAGAACAATTTATTTCATTAAAAAATGTTGAGTAGTTTTTGAGAAATTTGAGTTTAAGGGACAAAAAGTCGGTTTAATAGACCTCAGGGTTCACTACTTGGTTTAACTCTGGATAACTTGGTAAATTTTGGTTGGATGTTTTTGGACCCAAATTAATACTTCCAGAGAATTTAATTCTGAATCCAGAGAAATTTATTTCATTAAAAAATGTTGAGTAGTTTTTGAGAAATTTGAGTTTAAGGGACAAAAAGTCGGTTTAATAGACCTCAGGGTCCACTACTTGGTTTAACTTTGGATAACTTGGTAAATTTTGGTTGGATGTTTTTGGACTCAAATTAATATTTCCAGAGAATTTAATTTTGAATCCAGAGAAATTTATTTCATTAAAAAATGTTGAGTAGTTTTTAAGAAATTTTAGTTTAAGGGACAAAAAGTCACTTTAATAGACCTCAGGGTTTACTACTTGATTTAACTTTGGATACCTTGGTAAATTTTGATTGGACGTTTTTGGACCCAAAACAACATTTCCAGAGGATTTAATTCTGAGTCCAGAACAATTTATTTCATTAAAAAATGTTGAGTAGTTTTTAAGAAATTTTAGTTTAAGGGACAAAAAGTCACTTTAATAGACCTCAGGGTTTACTACTTGATTTAACTTTGGATAACTTGGTAAATTTTGATTGGACGTTTTTGGACCCAAAACAACATTTCCAGAGAATTTAATTCTGAGTCCAGAACAATTTATTTCATTAAAAAATGTTGAGTAGTTTTGGAGAAATTTGAATTTAAGGGACAAAAAGTCGGTTTAATAGACCTGAGGGTTCACTACTTGGTTTAACTCTGGATAACTTGGTAAATTTTGGTTAGATGTCTTTGGACCCAAATTAATATTTCCAGAGAATTTAATTCTGAATCCAGAACAATTTATTTCATTAAAAAATGTTGAGTAGTTTTTAAGAAATTTTAGTTTAAGGGACAAAAAGTCACTTTAATAGACCTCAGGGTTTACTACTTGATTTAACTTTGGATAACTTGGTAAATTTTGATTGGACGTTTTTGGACCCAAAACAACATTTCCAGAGAATTTAATTCTGAGTCCAGAACAATTTATTTCATTAAAAAATGTTGAGTAGTTTTTGAGAAATTTGAGTTTAAGGGACAAAAAGTCGGTTTAATAGACCTCAGGGTTCACTACTTGGTTTAACTCTGGATAACTTGGTAAATTTTGGTTGGACGTTCTTGGACACAAAACAACATTTCCAGAGAATTTAATTTTGAATCCGGAGCAATTTATTTTATTAAAATACTTTCGGTAGTTTTTGAGAAAATCGAGTTTAAAGAACAAATAGTCCGTTTAAGGGACCTCAGGATACACTATTTGGTTTAAGTCTGGATAACTTGGTAAAGTTTAATTGGATGCTTTTGGATCCTAAACAATATTTCCAGAGAATTTAATTCTGAGTCCAGACCAACTTATTTCATTAAAAAATGTTGAGTAGTTTTCGAGAAATTTGAGTTTAAGAGACATAAAGTTGGTTAAATGGACCTCAGGGTTCACTACTTGGTTTAACTCTGGATAACTTTTTAAATTTTGGTTGAACGTTCTTGAATCCTAAACAATATTTACAGAGAATTTAATTCTGAGTCCAGAGCAATTTATTTCATTAAAAAATGTTGAGTAGTTTTCGAGAAATTTGAGTTTAAGGGACATAAAGTTGGTTAAATGGACCTCAGGGTTCAATACTTGGTTTAACTCTGGATAACTTGGTAAATTTTGGTTGAACGTTTTTGGACCCAAAACAACATTTCCAGAGAATTTAATTCTGAGTCCAGAGCAATTTATTTCATTAAAAAATTTTGAATAGTTTTTGAGAAATTTGAGTTGAAGGGACAAAAAGTGGGCTTAATGGACTTTAAGGTTCACAAATTGGTTTCACCCTCCATAACTTGATAAATTTTTGTCGGATGTTTTTGGACCCAAAACAACATTTCCAGAGAATTTAATTCTGAATCCGGAGCAATTCATTTCATTAAAATACTATCGGTAGTTTTTGAGAAATACGAGTTTAAAGAACAAATAGTCCGTTTTAGGGACCTCAGGATACACTACTTGGTTTAAGTCTGGATAACTTGGTAAATTTTGGTTGAACGTTTTTGGACCCAAAACAACATTTCCAGAGAATTTAATTCTGAGTCCAGAGCAATTTATTTCATTAAAATATTTTAAGTAGTTTCTGATAAAATTGAGTTTAAAGGACCTCAAAGTCCTCTACTTGGTTGAACTCTATATAATTTGGTAAATTTTAGTTGGATGCTTTTAGACCCAAAAGAACATTTTCAGACAATTTAATTTTGAGTCCAGAGCAATTTATTTCATTAAAAAATATTGAGTAGTTTTTGAGAAATTTGAGTTTAAGGGACAAAAAGTCGGTTTAATAGACCTCAGGGTTCACTAATTGGTTTCACTCTGGATAACTTGGTAAATTTTGGTTGGACGTTCTTGGACACAAAACAACATTTCCAGAGAATTTAATTCTGAATCCGGAGCAATTTATTTTATTAAAATACTTTCGGTAGTTTTTGAGAAAATCGAGTTTAAAGAACAAATAGTCCGTTTAAGGGACCTCAGGATACACTATTTGGTTTAAGTCTGGATAACTTGGTAAAGTTTAATTGGATGCTTTTGGATCCTAAACAATATTTCCAGAGAATTTAATTCTGAGTCCAGACCAACTTATTTCATTAAAAAATGTTGAGTAGTTTTCGAGAAATTTGAGTTTAAGAGACATAAATTTGATTAAATGGACTTCAGGGTACTCTACTTGGTTTAACTCTGGACAACTTGTTACATTTTGGTTGAACGTTTTTGGACCCAAAACAACATTTCCAGACAATTTAATTCATTAAAAAATGTAAACCAAGAAAGGGTTTTGAGATCTTTGTACTAACGACGGCAAATATAATGTCATTTTTGTACTTGTTTTAAGAAGTAAATTAAAATTTAATTAGCTCTTGTAAATTATTTAAGACACTTGTACTAATAATGGAAAGCATACATTTATTTTGTACAAACTGTCGAATATTTCAAGAGTAAACCACAAAAAGGTTTTAAGATTTGACGGTCTATCTTGAAACTAATTTTTGTACAAATGTTAAGAATGAAAATATTCAGGCAACTTTTAACAAATGCTCGAACAAACTTGTACATCATTTTGCAAATAAACCAAGCTGCGACTTGTACTTAAACATTTATATTAAAGGCCTTTTAAATTTAATATTTCCACTTTAAACTATTTTGTACAGAGGTTGGATCAAAACTGTATAATATGCTGAAAGTACTACTACTTCCTGTACTAAACCGTGTACAATTTATAAAAGTGGTGTTTTTTTTTTCTACGCCAGAAAAGCAGTATTTCCAAGCGATCCAGACACTATTTCAAAAATGAAACCATGACAGAAGAGGTTGAATAGTGTTTTTCTGGCTTACATACTAATAAGAAAATAACGAAGTCGTTTATCTCCTAATACGGTATTCCCTAAACGTCCGGAACCGTTTCTCCCGTTATCCCTGGGATAAAGAGATCGGCCTGAAAAATCAAGAATTATGATGGTAATAATATCAGATTCATTCATCACGCCTGGATAACGAAATAATGTACAGTCCCGGACTTCTTGAACAAGTATAATGTGCCTCTTTTGTCAAAAAATTATTTTCCTTCCTAAAAACGAAAATTTCTATCAGGAATGAGTGGTTAACGAACCCCAGTATAAAAGGGATAGTGACCCTTGTGGCGTAACCATAAAACCGAAGGAAAACCGGGCAACACCCGGAAAACTACCCTTTGTCTTCTTCGCCAAGTTTCTTTCTCGAATTATTATTATTATCAATTGAAGTTTTCTTTGTTTCAGTATTTTCCAAGGGACAATGCGAGACGAACCGGTATCGCTTTTTGGCGAAAACGGGCGGTTTCGTATGGGTTGTCACCCAGGCCACATTGATCTACGATAAAATGCAAAAACCCCAGAGCGTCGTCTGCGTTAACTACGTCATCAGGTAAGTACTCTTAATTTTTTTTGACATCCATGAAATTATCATGGATATTACGGTGTTACCGGAAAGTTTTTTCGGCGCAGTCGAGTAGGATCCCCTAAGAGACTGTTGTTTGTCATGAAAGTGTTTTTTTCAGTAAAACAATGAAAAGTTCCTTCCTGTTAGGAGGGTTTACGGTTTAGGGTTGTTGTATAAGTTGAAATTACCCAAAAAAACGCCCCCTTTTTTGACAAGATGGCACCGTGAAACGTCGGTTTTTCTTTACTCGAAAATTTACGATTAAATTTGAATTTAATACTGTTGACGTTTTTATATTTTTCGTATCTTTTTTTAGGCAGCTCTCCAAGCGCCAAATTTTTTATCCAGTTCGGTTCATAAATTACACGCGATTTTTAAAAACAACTCGAACCCTCGGTGCGACGACGGTCCTGGATCGTTAATTCCTGCATAAAAATCAAAATTTAAAATGTGGAATTTTATTATCCAGAAAAATTGTTGTTCTCGGGGTCGTTGACTTTGCTCATTTTTTTTTTTATTTTTAAAAGATAATATTTAGGTCATTGAGTTTTCCAAGGAATATTCGCTTTTAATGGTTTGTCTTATTTCAATTAAGATTTCTCAAAAACTATTTGAGATAAATGAATGAAATAAATTCTAAAATGTTCAGAGAATATTCTATAAATTTTCCTTAAAAGTTTAAAATGATCCAAGCAATATTAAACGAGATATCAAGGATTAAATTCATATCTGGTACTAGTGAATCCTAAAATCTATAGACCGACCTTTTTGTCATTGAAACTCGATTTTCTCACAATCTAATGGAAACATTTGAATGAAATTAATTGCTATGGATTCAGAATTAAATTCTCTGGAAATGTTGTTTTGGGTTCAAAAACGTCCAACCAAAATTTACCAAGTTATCCAGAGTTAAACCAATTAGTGAACCCTGAAGTCTATTAAACTGACGTTTTGTATCTTAAACTCAAATTTCTCAAAAACTACTCAACATTTTTTAATGAAATAAATTTCTCTGGACTCAGAATTAAATTCTCTGGAAATGTTGTTTTGGGTCCAAAAACGTCCAACCAAAATTTACCAAGTTATCCAGAGCTAAACCAAGTAGTGTATCTTGAGGTCTATTAAACCGACTTTTTATTTTTTAAATTCGATTTTCTCAAAAACTACCCAAGATATTTTAATGAAATAAATTTCTCTGGATTCAGAATTAAATTTTCTGGAAATGTTGTTTTGGGTCCAAAAACGTCCAACCAAAATTTACCAAGTTATCCAGAGTTAAACCAATTAGTGAACCCTGAAGTCTATTAAACTGACGTTTTGTACCTTAAACTCAAGTTTCTCAAAAACTACTCAACATTTTTTAATGAAATAAATTTCTCTGGATTCAGAATTAAATTCTCTGGAAATGTTGTTTTGGGTCCAAAAACGTCCAATCAAAATTTACCAAGTTATCCAGAGTTAAACCAATTAGTGAACCCTGAAGTCTATTAAACTGACGTTTTGTACCTTAAACTCAAATTTCTCAAAAACTACTCAACGTTTTTTAATGAAATAAATTTCTCTTGACTCAGAATTAAATTCTCTGGAAATATTGTTTGAGATCCAAAAGCGTCCAAGTAAAATTTACCAAGTTATCCAGAGTTAAACCAAGTAGTGTATCTTGAGGTCTATTAAACCGACTTTTTGTTCTTTAAATTCGATTTTCTCAAAAACTATTCAAAATATTTTAATGAAATAAATTTTTCTGGATTCAGAATTAAATTTTCTGAAAATGTTGTTTTGGGTCCAAAAACGTCCAACCAAAATTTACCAAGTTATCCAGAGTTAAACCAATTAGTGAACCCTGAAGTCTATTAAACTGACGTTTTGTACCTTAAACTCAAATTTCTCAAAAACTACTCAACATTTTTTAATGAAATAAATTTCTCTGGACTCAGAATTAAATTCTCTGGAAATGTTGTTTTGGGTCCAAAAACGTCCAACCAAAATTTAGCAAGTTATCCAGAGTTAAACCAAGTAGAGGACCCTGAGGTCCTTTAAACTCAATTTTCTCAGAAACTACTCAAAATTTTTTAATGAAATAAATTGCTCTGGACTCGGAATTAAATTTCCTGGAAGTATTGTTTTGGGTCCAAAAGCGTCCAACCAAAATTTACCAAGTTATCCAGAGTTAAACCAATTAGTGAACCCTGAAGTCTATTAAACTGACGTTTTGTACCTTAAACTCAAATTTCTCAAAAACTACTCAACATTTTTTAATGAAATAAATTTCTCTGGACTCAGAATTAAATTCTCTGGAAATATTGTTTGAGATCCAAAAGCGTCCAAGTAAAATTTACCAAGTTATCCAGAGTTAAACCAAGTAGTGTATCTTGAGGTCTATTAAACCGACTTTTTGTTCTTTAAATTCGATTTTCTCAAAAACTACCCAAAATATTTTAATGAAATAAATTTCTCTGGATTCAGAATTAAATTCTCTGGAAATGTTGTTTTGGGTCCAAAAACGTCCAACCAAAATTTACCAAGTTATCCAGAGTTAAACCAAGTAGTGAACCCTGAGGTCCATTAACCCGACTTTTTGTCCTTTAAACTCAAATTTCTCAAAAACTACTTAACATTTTTTAATGAAATAAATTGCTCTGGCCTCGAAATTAAATTCTCTGGAAATATTATTTTGGGTCCTGAAGAGTCCAACCAAAATTTAGCAAGTTATCCAGAGTACAATCAAGTAGAAGACCTCGAAGTCCTTTAAATTCAATTTTCTCAGAAACTACTTAAAATATTTTAATGAAATAAATTTCTCTGGATTCAGAATTAAATTCTCTGGAAATGTTGTTTTGGGTTCAAAAACGTTCAACCAAAATTTACCAGGTTATCCAGACTTAAACCATGTAGTATATCCTGAGGTCCTTTATATCAACTATTTATTCTTTAAATTCTATTTTCTCAAAAACTACCCAAAATATTTTAATAAAATAAATTGCTCTGGATTTAGAATTAAATTCCCTGGAAATATTGTTTTGGGTCCAAAAACGTCCAACCAAAATTTACCAAGTTATCCAGAATTAAAACAACTAGTAAACTCTGAGGTCCATTAAACCGACTTTGTGTCATTTAAACTCAAGTTCCTCAAAAACTACTCAAAATTTTTTAATGAAATAAATTTCTCTGGATTCAGAATTAAATTCTCTGGAAATGTTGTTTTGGGTCCAAAAGCATCCAACCAAAATGTACCAGATTATCCAGAGTTAAACCAAGTAGTGATCCCTGAGCCCCTTAAACCGACTTTTTGTCCTTTAAACTGGATTTTATTAATTAAACAATATTAACGGAGTCATCAGGAGGTGTAAATGAAGATTTCTGAAAAACTACTTAAGATCATTAAGTGGAATAAGCTCGAGAACATTCAAGGAACATTCTCTTATAAGGTTTGTTAAGAATTTAAAGCCATTTAAAAAGCATTTATTAAAATATCAGGCCCAGAACTCCAAAAAGACAGAATAAAATTACAACAATATTTTCACTGTTTATAGACCTCATATCGGGTCCAAGAGTGATGGAATTGACGTTTTTTGCCTATTTTGAGTCTAAATTCCTTAAAAAAAAAATCCAGACGATCCAAAATTGGCATAAATGTTCATCTCTTATCCAGAAATCTTGGAGGATTAATTCGTCTAAAGAAACAGCTAATTTTAGCGATGTTATTTATAGCGAATCAAGTCAAATTCTTTATATAAAAGGGAGTTTATGAACCACACTTCGAACTCCCAGAAAACCGGATTAAATTTTTTTTTAAATCCGTGCATTACCTGTTAAAATAGGCATTTTTTACCTTAAAATAAATTTCTAAATTACCCACGCTCCAGATAACATAATCAAGTATTTAATGCGCCCTTTCTAAACTGGAAGGGTTTGTAATTGCATTAAATTCCGGAGAAAATGAGCACGTTTACCCCCTCAAGATAAAACCGTTGGCAAACCAGTGGATCCTTAGGTTATCCAAGGCAAAAAGTTCGATTTCCTATTACGAACCATAAAGATAAAAGCGAACTTAAGAGGGTCAAAAAACTCGTCGGGGAAACTTTATGGGGCAAAAGTAATTTTCTGGATTGAACTTGACTGCGTAGTAGACTGTTTTTTGGGACCTAGAAATCTTGCCCCAAAGTCTGAATATTTGATTTATTCGAGACTACAAGTGAAAAGCGATTACTACTAATTAAAATTCCACGTTTATTCGACGAACGACGATGCATTTTCAAATACAAATTTCGTATTCGTGTCTCTTTTTTTTGCCTGAATTAATATTGACGAGCGGTCATCAATTGGCCCGGATGTTATGCAGGTATAAAGAAATCCATCGAATTAAATCAAGAAAAGTTTGGTATTTATTCAGAGTTGGGGCACTAACTGCATTCTATAAGAAATGCTGAGGAGTGAAGAAAAATTTGAATTTAATCAACTGCCTGGAAGAACTAAGAATAAAGAGAGAAAAGTAATATAATTATGCCAGAGAAAGTGAGAGAACTGTATTTATTTTTCATTAGGGAAAAAAAGGAGAGGCAAACCATATTTCATAAGAAAAGAGGCAATAATGTGCTTGGAAAAAATCGAGGAAGAGGGAAAAGGGTTTGAAGAGAAATCGTTTATTGATTGCCTGGAAGAGCTGCAATATTCTTCCATAAGAGCACAATCAGTAAGACAAGGAGAGGAATAAATAGGAAATTAAAAAGGGCTCGAGAAGTGCTCGAGGGGAAAGAGGTAAGAAGTGATAAGAGAAAAAAAGGTATGTAATAATAAAGAGACAGAGAGAGAATCATTTCAAATAATTCTTCCTGTTCTTCAGATTTTTCGATTTTTTTACATTCTCTTTATTCCGAAATCCTGGACAATATTAAGAGTCATTTTAATTGCTTGGAAAACATCGAGAATTATTATTGCCCAGTTATTCAGAGCTAAATCAAGCAGTAAACCTGGGGGTCTCGGACTTTTTGTCCTTTAAACTCAATTTTCTTAAAAACCAGTGAAAATATTTTAATCAGATAAATTGCTTTGGATTAAAAATTAAATTCTCTGGAAATGTTGTTTTGGGTCCAAAAATGTCCAATAAAAAGTTACTAAGTTATCCAGAGTTAAAGCAAGTAGTGCTTCTTGAGTTGTCTTTAACTAACTTTTTGTCGTTTAAACTCGATTTTCTCAAAAACTACCCAAAGTTTTTTAATGAGATAAATTTCGCTGGATTCAGAAATAAATTTTCTGGAAGTGTTGTTTTGGGTCCGAAAGAGTCCAATCAAAATTTACCAAGTTATCCAGAGTTAAAGCAAGTAGTACTCCTTGAGATGCCTTAAACTAACTTTTTGTCGTTTAAACTCGATTTTCTCAAAAACTACCCAAAGTATTTTAATGAAATAAATTGCTTTGGATTCAAAATTAAATTCTCTGAAAATGTTGTTTTGGGTCCAAAAGTGTGCAACTAAAAGTTGCCAAGTTATCCAAAGTTACACCTAGTAGAGGCCCCTGAGGTCCTCTAATCGACATTTTGCCTCTTAAACTCAAATTTCTCGTAAACTGCTCAACATATTTAAATGAAACAAATTTCTCTGGATTCAGAATTAAATTCTCTGGAAATATTGTTGTGGATTCCAAAGTGTCGAATCAAAAGTTACCAAGTTATTCAGGATTAAACCAAGTAGTGAAACCTGAGGTCCCTTACACCGACTTTTTGTCCTTTAAACTCCATTTCCTGAAAAACTAACCAAAATATTTTAATGAAATAAATTGCGTTGGATTCAAAATTAAATTCTCTGAAAATATTATTTTGGATCCCAAAGTGTCCAATCAAAATTTACCAAGTTATCCAGAGTCAAAACAAGTCGCGGACCCAGAAGTCCCGTAAACCGACCTTAAACTCCATTTTCTCAAAAATAACATTATTTAATGAAACGAATTGTCCTGAATTCGAAATAAAATTCTTTGGAAATGTTGTAAAGGATAGAAAAGTTTCCAACTCAAAATTTGCTAGTTATCCAGAGTTAAACCAAGTAATGGACAGTAGGGTCTTTTAAACTGAAATTTCTCGAAAACTACTCAACATATTTTAATGAATCAAATTGCTTTGGATTTAGAATTAAATTCCCTGGAAACTTTGTTTTGGATCCAAAAGTGTTGAATCAAAATTTACTAAGTTATCCAGAGTCAAACCGAGTAGAGGACCCTGAAGTCCCTTAAATCAACTTTTTGTCCTTTAAACTCGATTTTCTCAAAAACTACCCAAAGTTTTTTAATGAGGTAAATTGCTCTGGATTTAGAATTAAATTTTCTGGAAATGTTGTTTTGGGTCCAAAAGGGGTCAATCCAAATTTACCAAGTTATCCAGAGTTAAACCAAGTAGTGAACTCTGAAGTCCCTTAAACTGACTTTTTGTCCCTTAAACTCAAATTTCTCAAAAACTATCCGAAATATTTTAATGAGATAAATTGTTCTGGATTCAGAATTAAATTCTCTGAAAATGTTGTTTTGGGTCCAAAGGTGTCCAACCAAAAGTTACCAAATTATCCAGAGTTAAAGCAACTAGCGCTTCTTGAGTTGCCTTAAACTAACTTTTTGTCCTTTAAACTCAATTTTCTTAAAAACTACCCAAAGTATTTTAATGAGATAAATTGCTCTGGATTTAGAATTAAATTCTCTGGAAATATTGTTTTAGATCCCAAAGTGTCCAATCAAAAGTTACCAAGTTATCCAGAGTTAAACCAAGTAGTGAACTCAAGTAGTGAAAGTTCCTTAAACCGACATTTTGTCCCTTAAACTCAAATTTCTCAAAAACTACCCGATATATTTTAATGAGATAAATTGCTCTGGATTCAGAATTAAATTCTCTGGAAATGTTGTTTTGGGTCCAAAGGTGTCCAACCAAAAGTTACCAAATTATCCAGAGTTAAAGCAACTAGCGCTTCTTGAGTTGCCTTAAACTAACTTTTTGTCCTTTAAACTCAATTTTTTTAAAAACTACCCAAAGTATTTTAATGAGATAAATTGTTCTGGACTTAGAATTAATTTCTCTGAAAATATTGTTTTGGATCCCAAAGTGTCCAATCAAAAGTTACTAAGTTATCCAGAGTCAAAGCAAGTAGTATTCCTTGAAGTGCTTTAAACTAACTTTTTGTCCTTTAATCTCAATTTTCTCAAAAACTACTTATGGTATTTTAATAAGATATATTTCTCTGGATTCAGAATTAAATTCTCTGAAAATATTGTTTTGGGTCCAAAAGAGTCCAACCAAAATTTACCAAGTTATCCAGGGTAAAACCAAGTAGTGAACCCTGAGGTCCATTAAATCAACTTTTTGTCCTTTAAACTCGATTTTTTCAAAAACTACCCATAGTATTTTAATGAGATAAATTGCTCTGGATATAAAATTATATTCTCTGGAAATCTTGTTTTGGGTTCACAGGTGTTCAATCAAAATTTGCCAAATTATCCAGAATTAAACCAAGTAGTGGACAGTAAGGTCTCTTAAACCCAAATTTTTCGAAAACTACTCAACATATTTTAATGAAAAAAATTTCTCTCGATCCAGAATTTAATTCTATAGAAATATTGTTTTGGATCCAAAAGTATCGAATCAAAATTTATTGAGTTATCCAGAGTCAAACCAAGCAGAGGACCCTGAGATCCCTTAAATCAACTTTTTATCCTTTAAACTCAATTTTCTCAACTGAAAATATTTTTATGACACAAATTGCCTTGGATTCAGAAATAAATTCTCTGGAAATTGTGTTTTGGGTCCAAAAGAGTCCAACCAAAATTTACCAAGTTATCCAGGGTTAAACCAAGTAATGAACCCTGAGGTCCCTAAAACCGACTTATTGTCCTTTAAACTCAATTTTCTCAGAAACTACTTAAAATATTTTAATAAAATAAATTGTTCTAGATTCAGAATTATATTCTCTAGAAATGTTGTTTTGGATCCCAAAGTGTCCAACCAAAAGCTACCAAGTTATCCGGAGTTAAAAGAAGTAGTGATCTTTGATGTGTCTTAAACTAACTTTTTGTCTTTTAAACTCGATTTTCTCAAAAACTACCCAAGGTATTTTAATGAAACAAATTGCTTTGGATTCAGAATTAAATTCTCTAAAAATATTGTTTTGGGTCCAAAAGTGGCCAACCAAAATTTACCAAGTTATCCACAGTTAAACCAAGTAGTCCCTTTCGTCCTTTAAACTCAATTTTCTCAATAACTACTCAACATTTTTCAACGAAACAAATTGCCCTTGATTCAGAGTTAGACATAAATTACACGAAAGAGACAATAAATAAGAGAGAGAGATAGCGAGTTTTTCAAAAACTCTCTCTCTCGTGACACACCCTCGTATGCGACGATGTGACTCACCCAACGTTTCGCAATGTGTCGATTTCAGGCGTAATAATAATTGTTCGATATTACCAACTGTTACGTCATTATATGGGTGTGTCAACACCGATCGTACGAGACCACGACCATGGACCTTATTCATTACTTGATAATAATAATAATAATAATAATAATAATAATAATAATAATAATAATAATAATAATAATAATAATAATAATAATAATAATAATAATAATAATAATAATAATAATAATAATAATAATAATAATAATAATAATAATAATAATAATAATAATAATAATAATAATAATAATAATAATAATAATAATAATAATAATAATAATAATAATAATAATAATAATAATAATAATAATAATAATAATAATAATAATAATAATAATAATAATAATAATAATAATAAACAGTTTTTATTTACCAGCATACAATAAAAAAATCACAATTATTCTAAAACAATATCTGATAAATAAAGGAGTATTGGTAGGCAACTAAGTGCCAATTCTTGGCCAATACTAGACTAGAAAAAACTTGATAGTACATATTATACAAATTAATAAATAAATACGTAATTAAGGATTTTTTTAGTACAACTTTAAAGGTACAGCCGTGGCTATTGGGGATTTTATACTATACAGGACGTTCCTGATAATGCAATTGGCCATAGATAAAGGCGGTTTTAGTACAATTTTAAAACTCCATCTAGGGTCAAAGAATATTGAGAAGCTTAAAGCCATTACTAGGCACTTTTTAATAAAGTATTTTAATTTCAAAAAAAAATTAACTTTTTTCGATATAGATGAGTTTCAGTGCTTGTCAAACAATTTCACAAGCTTCCACTAAAACCTTCAATAAAAATAGTTAAAGGTAGGTATTAATCCAGTGCTTCTCAAACAACAACTTCTAAATAAAATGGGAACGAGTATCTCTCTTGTTTCTCCTCCTACTTCTCACTTCTTTTGCTTTTATTCCCTCACATTTCTACACTTTTCAAAGTATTTATTGAACTTTCAAGAGGAGACACTAATAACCCTTTCTATCTACATACGTACATAATGCAAAGCAAACATTACTTAAAAGTATGTGATTTATTGACCTAACGGAGATACTTTTATATGTATGTACATAAGTCTATGTATACGTAATATCAGGTTTTAAAACTTATTGAATAAGAAACCGACTGAATAATGTTTGGCTTACGTGAGGTCATTCATGAACCCGTGTAGTTTTTCTCCCTTTTTTTTATTTTTTAATCGACCTCGTGGTTGTGAATCACATTCTCGCGTACATTCGCCACTGTCCCGCTAAAAATAGAACCGCTTTGAATGTAACCACTATACCTAATAACTGTATCTTTTCTTTTATTAATTGGAATGTTGCACAGACTGAGAGTGGATTTTTATTTTTATATTGCCAGACATTTGATTGTTATTCAAATTTAAAACATGCTTTATTATCATAAATAGGTTATGGAGGCAACGTTCCCTCAATACCTCTTTGGATCTTCTGGAAATGGTGTTTTTGTGGTACAATTTATCCGATATAATGAGACATGCATCAAATATCATCAATCACTCAATTCTCCTAAAGAAAGTAGCTTAAAATGACTACTATGTCGATAGATTTTCCTTGATTTTTTATGACTCTCTTCTATGATGATGTCTCTGACTGAGATGGTCATATCAGTTTGAAAATGTCATTCTTAAATAAGAAAAGGAAAATTCAATGTCCCCTTTATTGTAATCTAAGTCAAACGTTTATACAGAGACAACCAAAGAGACGTGCAACTAGATAGAAATTTTTATCCTATTGTTGTTGCTCTCTTTAATCTGTATTATATATTGTATTTCGTTGTCTCTCTCTTCCCTTATAAAAGGTGAGCTAAGGTGGCGCCACAATACTAATCTTTCGCAATGCTAAATGTGTTTAATTATTATCAGAGCAGTCAAGAGAAAACATTCTTCCATCTGCGTCTAAATGAATGCAAAAATACGGGATAGCTTGTGTCCAATTCTCTAGTATTTCAATGCAATCCTTGCTCAACGTGAACAGGGCATTTCAATATGGCTGAATACTTGTTATTGCTGATTAATTTTTGTTTTGTTTTATCTCATCATTAGTTGAGATTTTGGACCAGTGCTTGAATTTTACGTATTTTATGACCTACCGGATTTAGGTGAACTTGGTAGTAGTTGTAGAAGCTAGCGTCCGATCGATATCCAGCAACCATAGTCGAGAACGCAGCATATGTCGGTTTTATAGTCCGCGCTCCTTCTTATTTAATCAATATAATGCCCGTATCTCCTGAAATTCCCAAGTGTGTCCAGATATGAACAATGAATATCTAAATCGACTGACGATGGTCTCAAACCTCTACAAACTTAAGACTGTATAAATTATGAAAATAATTAAGAAAATGCATGTACATATTATAGGTATACCATATACTGAAAATACAATTAAATGTTATCAAACTGGATTGCTTTAATTAAAATCAGCCGTTCTCTCTCAGAACATAATTATGATGTTCTCACTTCTGAGACATAACGGCTGATTTTAATTAAAATAAATCATTAAATGATGCTTAATAGCCGAGGTTTGAATTATGGCGGCAAACGCTATCTGCGCCATCTGCGTTCACCTTTCACGAAGAGAGACAAAGATGGACAATAAATAATCGGATATTTTATTAGGGCACAGTTGCGCGTCTCTTTGGTTGTCTCTGGTTTATATCCACACATGATGAGTTTGTGCTAGGTAATCTACTCAACTCATATTTTAAAGAAAATGGCATTAATAACTTAAAAAATGCTTAACGGATATGCTGCTTGAGAATTGATATTTGGATTCTTTGATTAATTTAATTGGGCACGTGTTTTAGCGTTTATCAAAATATTTTTTAAAAAATTGACTTTTAAAAATTATAAAAATAAGTCACAAAATGTTCATAACTTGAAAAGTTCTCAATGAAAATGCTTGAAATTTTGTATTTAGAATCTCAAATTAATTTGATTGGATACCTATTTCAGCGTTTTCCAAAATGTTTTCAAAAAAAATTAAAAATTGAATTTAAAAAAAAAAAAAAAAAAAATTTCCTCAAAAAAGTCACAAAATGCTCATAACTTGAAAAGTTCTCAATGAAATTGTTTGGAATTTTGTATTTAGAATCTCAAATTAATTTCATTGGATACCTATTTCAGCGTTTTTCAAAATGTTTTCAAAAAAAATTAAAAATTGAATTTTTTGAAAAAAAAAATAAAAATTTTCTCAAAAAAGTCACAAAATGCTCATAACTTGAAAAGTTCTCAATGAAACTGCTTGAAATTTTGTATTTAGAATCTCAAATTAATTTCATTGGACACCTATTTCAGCGTTTTCCAAAATGTTTTTTAAAAAAATTAAAAATTGAATTTTTTGAAAAAAAAAAAAAAAATTTCCTCAATAAAGTCACAAAATGCTCATAACTTGAAAAGTTCTCCATGAAACTGTTTGAAATTTTGAATTTAGAATCTCAAATTAATTTGATTCGACACCTATTTCAGCGTTTTTCAAAATGTTTTCAAAAAAAATTAAAAATTGAATTTTTTGAAAAAAAAATAAAAATTCTCTCAAAAAAGTCACAAAATGCTCATAACTTGAAAAGTTCTCAATGAAACTGTTTGAAATTTTGAATTTAAAATCTCAAATAAATTTCATTGGACACCTATTTCAGCGTTTTTCAAAATGTTTTCAAAAAAAAATAAATATTGAATTTTTTGAAAAAAAAAATAAAAATTTCCTCAAAAAAGTCACAAAATGCTCATAACTTGAAAAGTTCTCAATGAAATTGTTTGAAATTTAATATTTAGAATCTCAAATTAATTTCATTGGACACCTATTTCAGCGTTTTTCAAAACGTTTTCAAAAAAAATTAAAAATTGGATTTTTTGGAAAAAAAATAAAAATTTCCTCAAAAAAGTCACAAAATGCTCGTAACTTGAAAAGTTTTTAATGAAACTGTTTGAAATTTCGTATTTAGAATCTCAAATTAATTTGATTGGACACCTATTTCAGCGTTTTCCAAAATGTTTTCAAAAAAAATTAAAAATTGGATTTTTTGAAAAAAAAATTAAAATTTCCTCAAAAAAGTCACAAAATGCTCATAACTTGAAAAGTTCTCAATGAAATTGTTTGGAATTTTGAATTTAGAATCTCAAATTAATTTGATTGGACACCTATTTCAGCGTTTTTCAAAACGTTTTCAAAAAAAATTAAAAATTGGATTTTTTGAAAAAATAAATAAAAATTTCCTCAAAAAAGTCACAAAATGCTCATAACTTGAAAAGTTCTCAATGAAACTGTTTGAAATTTTGTATTTAGAATCTCAAATTAATTTCATTAGACACCTATTTCAGCGTTTTCCAAAATGTTTTCAAAAAAAATTAAAAATTGGATTTTTTGAAAAAAAAATAAAAATTTTCCTCAAAAAAGTCAGAAAATGCTCATAACTTGAAAAGTTCTTAATGAAATTGTTTGGAATTTTGTATTTAGAATCTCAAATTAATTTGATTCGACACCTATTTCAGCGTTTTTCAAAATGTTTTTTAAAAAAATTAAAAATTGAATTTTTTGAAAAAAAAATAAAAATTTCCTCAATAAAGTCACAAAATGCTCATAACTTGAAAAATTCTTAATGAAAATGCTTGAAATTTTGTATTTAGAATCTCAAATTAATTTCATTGGACACCTATTTCAGCGTTTTCCAAAATGTTTCTTAAAAAAATTAAAAATTGAATTTTTTCAAAAAAAAATAAAAATTTCCTCAAAAAAAGTCTCAAAATGCTCATAACTTGAAAAGTTCTCAATGAAATTGTTTGGAATTTTGTATTTAGAATCTCAAATTAATTTCATTGGACACCTATTTCAGCGTTTTCCAAAATGTTTTAAAAAAAAATTTAAAATTGAATTTTTTGAAAAAAAAATAAAAATTTCCTCAAAAAAGTCACAAAATGCTCATAACTTGAAAAGTTCTTAATGAAACTGTTTGAAATTTTGTATTTAGAATCTCAAATTAATTTCATTGGACACCTATTTCAGCGTTTTCCAAAATGTTTTCAAAAAAAATTAAGAATTGGATTTTTTGAAAAAAAAATAACAATTCTCTAAAAAAAGTCACAAAATGCTCATAACTTGAAAAGTTCTCAATTAAACTGTTTGAAATTTTGAATTTAGAATCTCAAATTAATTTCATTAGACACCTATTTCAGCGTTTTCCAAAATGTTTTCAAAAAAAATTAAAAATTAAATTTTTAGAAAAAAAAATAAAAATTTCCTCAAAAAAGTCACAAAATGCTCATAACTTGAAAAGTTCTCAATGAAATTGTTTGAAATTTTAAATTTAGAATCTCAAATTAATTTCATTAGACACCTATTTCAGCGTTTTTCAAAACGTTTTTAAAAAAAATTAAAAATTGGATTTTTTGGAAAAAAAATAAAAATTTCCTCAAAATAGTCACAAAATGCTCATAACTTGAAAAGTTCTGAATGAAAATGCTTGAAATTTTGTATTTAGAATCTCAAATTAATTTCATTGGACACCTATTTCAGCGTTTTCCAAAATGTTTTTTAAAAAAATTAAAAATTGAATTTTTTCAAAAAAAAATAAAAATTTCCTCAAAAAAAGTCTCAAAATGCTCATAACTTGAAAAGTTCTCAATGAAACTGTTTGAAATTTTATATTTAGAATCTCAAATTAATTTCATTGGACACCTATTTCAGCGTTTTCCAAAATGTTTTAAAAAAAAATTTAAAATTGAGTTTTTTGAAAAAAAAAATAAAAATTTCCTCAAAAAAGTCACAAAATGCTCATAACTTGAAAAGTTCTTAATGAAACTGTTTGAAATTTTGTATTTAGAATCTCAAATTAATTTCATTGGACACCTATTTCAGCGTTTTCCAAAATGTTTTCAAAAAAAATTAAGAATTGGATTTTTTGAAAAAAAAATAACAATTCTCTAAAAAAAGTCACAAAATGCTCATAACTTGAAAAGTTCTCAATGAAACTGTTTGAAATTTTGTATTTAGAATCTCAAATTAATTTCATTGGACACCTATTTCAGCGTTTTCCAAAATGTTTTTTAAAAAAATTAAAAATTGAATTTTTTGAAAAAAAAAATAAAAATTTCCTCAAAATAGTCACAAAATGCTCATAACTTGAAAAGTTCTCAATGAAACTGTTTGAAATTTTGTATTTAGAATCTCAAATTAATTTCATTGGACACCTATTTCAGCGTTTTCCAAAATGTTTTTTAAAAAAATTAAAAATTGAATTTTTTCAAAAAAAAATAAAAATTTCCTCAAAAAAAGTCTCAAAATGCTCATAACTTGAAAAGTTCTCAATGAAACTGTTTGAAATTTTGTATTTAGAATCTCAAATTAATTTCATTCCACACCTATTTTAGCATTTTTTCCAAAAAAAATTTTAGAATGTAGAAAACAGTCTTTGAAGTTGATAAAAAAATTTATTTATAAGTACAAAATGCTCATATCTCCGAAAGCAGTGAAGTTAGAGATTTGAAAATTGAAACACAGATTCTTCTGAGAAAATGATTGGATACCTATTTCAGCGCTTCTCAAGTTTAAAAAAAAAAATTGAATGTTTGACAAATTATAAAAAAGGCTACAAAATGCTCGTAACTTTAAAATATCGTTACGAAAATGGTGAATTTTCTGGTAAAAAATACATAAATTTATTTTTTTTTATCCTTTTCTATGATACCTCTAGACTGAGATGACCATATAAATTTAGACATAATTTTTCATTCAACTAAGAAAACCTCCATTTCCCCTCCCCGATTTTCCAGTAATCCAAGCCACACGTCCATACCACGTGATAATCCTTGAACAAGTTAACTGACCCAACGTGAAATAATAAAATAAAAAGTTGATCCGATGCCAGTCGAGCAAACGCTTGGCTACGATTTCGCTATTTTATTTGTTGTTGTTTTACACGTGTGCCTTTCGGCTTACGTAAACACTAATATATTTAAAAAAAAACACTTCACCTTAACATTCAACCCACGGGTCGAAAATTTAACTTTCGTCCCTTAGCAGTTTCTTATTTTAATTAACACTCGATTAGTTCATAAAAAGTTCCATACTGGACGAGCTAATTTGCGAATTATTTCAACCGTAACGCATTAGTACTTTTACGTAAATTAAATTAACAAACCAAACACTTTGTACATTGTTCCCTGAAGATAATGGAATTTATATAAAGGCCATAAAATGGGTCAAGCCAAGGGTCTTTGACTTAAAAATTGCAAGGGGGGTATATATGCCCCAAAAAAAAATTAAATAACAAATAAGGGTTTCCTGGATACGTGCACTAAGTAACTAAATATTCAGCAAGACTAACTAAATTTAATTTATCCATAATGTTTTCTCGTGCAAAAACCCCATTTTAATGTAAATTTACGAGGGTCCAATGACCCTTTTAGGAGGCGGTTTGTCTAAAAACGGGGTCATTTTTCCTATTACTTGATTTACGTACGAGATTTATCGAGACAGGAGCGTCGTTTGTCCCTATTTTGCGGCTGTAATTTAATTCAGAATAAAAGGAATAATATTATATGTAAGGGTAAAATTTTCAGAAGGAAAGTTTATTTTTCCTATTTATATCGCCCCTCGCAGTCTAACAAATCATGTAAGAGGGTAATAAAACGATGTCGTCTCTTTCTCTTTTACATTTATTCATTTGATCCACTACCCTTAATTAAACATTGAGCTACACTAAACCACCCTTGTGCAACGACACTTAGAGAACAAAAAATTCCTTATAGCAATTTTTTTATTAAATCCCTAATTTTTTTTGTATTTTCAAGGCAACATTAAGTCAAGCCTTTAACTTTATAGGCCTTGGTAGCATGGGGCCTCATAGACCAAAAAACCAAGGACACCAATATTACAGGCTTGATTAAAAAAAAAATTATTATTGAGCAAAATAAATTTAAAATAAAATTTAATAAAAATCCATAGTTTTCGGTGAATGTGACTCTTTGAATGTGATATTTTTTGGTTGTAAAGATATCCAGTATACAGGGTGTCCTAAATTCGAAGGTGACCATTGGAATCTCGGAAACTGTAAGAGTTACAGGGTCGGTTAAGTGGAGGCAAAGTTGCGCAATTTGGAGCTTAATAAAATGACGTTTAAAAATTGTTTAAATTCCGGATACTGTCGGGGATATCCGAAAAAAAACGACATTTATCAAAATCGTTTTTACCTTCTACCGACTTTATTTAAAGAGACATCGGAAAACTAAAAATAGTTTTTCATTGCCACTTTTTATGTCATACAACATGACCCAAAAAAAAAGTTAATCCGACGTTTCGTTTTTTTTCGATCATCATCAACGTTATTTTCTCTTATGGGCGCCATATTGGATTTTCTCATGTTTAAAGAATATTTTTAATTGCCTTTAAAATGAGGTATCGCATTACGCCTTCTAGTACTTCCCATAAGAACTCAATGGGATTTGTTAACAAGTTTATCTGCTCTACTTTTAGTGCTCGAAGTAATTTTAAAAAAGTTTACAAATTTATAACAGAAGCTACTACTGGTGGTCAATTAAAGACCAAAAAAACTGCTTATTGTCATAGTGAAACTATCACCGATATTAAGGATTACTTGTAGTATCCAGTATATAAGGTCCAGTGGATAAAAATGATATGATTAAACACATTAACACTCTTAGGAAGGATAGCACTCTTCCCTATTTTTAAATCCAGAGAAAAAAGTAATATAAGTAACTTGTGACTTAATTTCGAAATAACAATACGGTTTTCTTCATAATTTAAGTAAAACAGATTCCCTACATCAACTTACTAAACAAATTACAGATGACAGGGAAAATGTACTACACAGCGTCATATGATCCATTATTGGACTTATTAAAAGTGAGTATTAAAAGTTTTTTACTGAAAGATAGCAACTTGGAGGATATATTAAGAAACCGTATTGGGATTTTTGCTATTTATTACATAATTATATTAACTCACTGGGTTTTATTTGATCAAGCAAAGTTTCATGAAAACTGAAGAAAATTAAGGAGGTAATAACATTTTTTAAAGGAATGACAACATTGCTTTAAGAAATTGAGAGAGTTGTTACATATGTGACACATTACGTGAACGTTGCCAAATTATCAACAACAAAAAGAGCTTTTTATTTAATAAAATTTAAGTAAATTTTCTATTCTTGCCTTAAAATAGAAAATACGTCATGAATCTAGAAATATATCCAAGAAATACATTTCAATATTTTCCACGATATGTTAGTGATGTGAGAAAAGCAAGTGCAATATTGATGATTATGTAAAACAACTCAATAACTTACATTAAACTTACCTTCGAACAAGAAACAAATAACCAACATCCATTTTTAAAGAACAAAATTCATGCACTTCTTTGTACATCGTTTGCTCTAAGTATTAATAAATTTAATAAAGAAAAAGAAAACATTGCTAGGGTTATTCGTTAAGACAAAGGAATTATTATTGATAAGAAATAAATTTAAAGTCATTTTCTATCCTATGTGATTTATTTTAACGATTGTGAGAAGACTTACATAGGGCAAACAAGATCAACTGAAAAGTCAAATTTAAAGAATATATGAAATATGGAAGAGTTGAAAAGACTAGTTTGGCTGAACATGTTTTAAATACTGACCACTTTAAAGAGATTGACCACTTAAAATTAACTTAACAGTTAATAACACTATAAAATCAGATGCATACGAAAGTTTAGCAATATTCAAAAATTAAAAAACCATTCTTCACATGAATAAATGTCCAGTCCCCATAGTTGGTTAGTTAGTGTCTAAAATTTGTTGTAACTAAAGATGTAACTAATAGAAGCCATATGCATGGTAAAACTACTTTTGTGATTTGAGTGTCACACCAAAGGTTCCACATCGAATATAGTATATTGCCCAAATAAGATTTTTCGAATATTTTGGGCTAAATTAAAATATGGTGCTTTCATGTTAGATATCTATCGTTTATAAAACTCAAATAAATCCAATTGGTGCACTGCGTTTTACATGTTCTCAACTTTTTCCAGAAAAACTTATTGTTGTACCATATAACTGACCATTCAACAATTTTTCTTCCTACCAGTGAGTTAATATAAATATGTAATAAATAGCAAAAATCTCAATACGGTCCTTAATATAACCTCCATTTTTAAAAGTTGCTGTCTTTCAGTTTTAATACGTCCAATAGTGGATCATAGGACATTGTGTCAAAGACCTTTGACAAATCTAAGACTACTGTAATACATTTTCCAATTTATCTGTAATTTGCTGAGTAAGTTGATATAGGTAATCGGCTTTACTTGAATTATGAAAAAAACCTTAGGAAAATTATTAATTACACTAATTGGTCACAAGTTACTCATTTCATTTTTTTCTCCAAATTTGAAAATATAGGGAAGAGGACTGCTACCTTCCTAAAAGTGTTAATGTGTTTAGTCATATCATTTTTATCTACTGGATACTTATATACTGGCTACTACAAGTCCAATATTAGTAAAGTAATTGTTATAATAATCCGTCAAACACTTGAAATCCTCTATCCTTGGTGGTGATAGTTTCACTATGACAATAAGCAGTGTACTTCTTTTAGTCTTTAATTGAAAATTTCAAATCATTTTCAGAGCATTTTCTATTTCTGTTTTATAATATGTGTATTTAGTTCTATGTATTGGTTTATTTCTATAATTTTTGTAAATCAGATTGTCATTTCAATTAAAAGTTACACTAGTTACTAAAATTTCATAAAAACTATCTGCATGGTTTTGAGTCGAGTAAGTCTACAGCTACGAATTTAGTGATCCTGGAAGAATATATATATGTATATATATTGAATGCTTTTGGCATTCGATTATGGTAATATAAAACCTTTAACTCATAAATTTACGACGTTGGGAATCCATGGGTCTTAAGTAACTTAAGATAAAGAACTGTTTATCCGCAGAAATACTTAGTTAAGTCAGGTGTGCCACAGGGTGGCCATTTAGCAACATTTCTATTTACTTGTTTTATCAATGACTGTTTTGTGGATTGTTTTATGGTGACTTGAAGTTTTACAGAATAGTAACGGATTATCTAAAGATTCAAGATAGTCTTAACAAATTTTTACAGTAATGCACGTATAATACTCTTTAAATATAGATTAATCAAAGTAATGTGTTCAATCAACAATAATTTGCTAGAACCATTATCAACTTTTTAAGATCCAAAGGTTTTCTTTGCTCAAACACTAAGTTTTGAAGGTCATTATGAATTTATTTGTAATAAGGCATTCAAATTATTGGTTTTTTTTGTTAAGAGACGTTTATCTGATTTTAATAACATCAATTGCTTTAAAAATGTATACTGCTCACTTGTCAGGTCATTTTTAAAATACTCAAGCTTTGTCACCTTTTTATAGGTGTCATATTGATAATATATTAAGTAGAAAGCTAGTTTTGTAGCATTTCAACTAAAAATTCCATAAATAAAGGTGATTCTCTGAATAAACCGATTCAAAGAATGTGTCATTCCGGAAATGGTACCCAATTAGTTTTTTCATATACCTAAGTTAAACAGGCATTGTGTGATTAACTTGTTCCTTTACTTAGTCTGTACTTCTTTTTCTTATACTTTCTAATCCATCAATAAAATTATTATTATTATTATTGTTGCTTTGGCTAAACCCATTTGAGATAGACCATTGAGTTTAGTGACAGAAAAATTTGTTCATTTAGTCTATTTATCTTTTTAATTATAAAAACCGCATTATATTATTGTCTTTTGGGTTGAGGAAAATGTGACCAAGACATGTTCTCGTTTACACATGATAAAAAGTGAAAACGGTTTGAAAGGCCACAGTCATCACCCTTGTTTAAAATATTTCCGTTAATGTCTATAACAATTTAATTTTGTTTTTTTATATTCTTACAAATAAGGTGTTGATCTGTATTAAGGGCTCTGTAAGTGGAAGTCACGCTAATAGTAGTGGCATCTTTTTTTTAACATGAATGACTGAAAGTCAGATTTGAATTTTCAAGTAAAACGTGATCAATATCAATAATTAAGTAGGATTTTACCTATATATAGATCTAATATTATAGTGTAAAATTGTTGAAGTTAATTTTACTTGTAATTGTTTCACTCTTTACAGTCCTTTAAACAGAGCTTCTAGGTTTTATAAACGTTGTTCACATACCATTAATATAACCCATAATCATCTAGTTTGGTGTGCAGAAGATTCAGATGATGCTGATAAGATTAACCTAATAGGTTGTTTACTACATGAATTATATTGTAATTAGATTCATGTTTGCTGAATTGCGTTTGACACATTTTTTTATAATTTCGGAGACTTAGATGCAACATGTTGTTGGAGTAAAATGCACATACAATTTCATTAGGACAATTTCTAATTTTATGGTAAAATTATAGACACTTTACACTCAAATCCTTGTACCATTGGGATCTCGGAAACCTTAAGAGTTACGGGGTCGATTAAATGAGGCAAAGTTGCGGAATTTGGAGCTTAATAAAATGACGTTTAAAAAATTTTAAAATTCCGGATACTTAGGAGTACTTTCCATAAGAACTCAATGGGATTTGTTAACAAGTTTATCTGGGAATTTATCATCAACGTTTGTTGTATATACAAACCAAAGTTATGAAATACCCTGTATTCAATTGATACATTTTCATTGAAAAAACTATATCAAATAAGAGTATTTTATAGCTTCAGTTTATATAAAATCAATTTATTGGGAAATCCCATTGATATATCTTTCTCTCTTGTACTCACGGAGTTCTTATGGGAAGTACTAGAAGGAGTAATCGGACATGCAAATGCGATACCTCATTTTAAAGGCAATTAAAAATAGTTTTTAAAAATGAGAAAATCCAATATGGCGCCCATAAGGAAATATTAAGTTGATGATGATCGAAAAAAAAACGAAACGTCGGATTAATTTTTTTCTTGCGTCATGTTTTAAGACATAAAAAGTGGCAATAAAAAACTGTTTTAGTTTTCCGATGTCTCTTTAAATAAAGTCGGTAGAAGGTAAAAACGATTTTGACAATTTTCGATTTTTTTCGGATAACTCCGGAAGTATCCGGAATTTTAAAATTTTGAAACGTCATTTTATTAAGCTCCAAATTGCGCAACTTTGCCTCTTTAACCGACCCTGTAACTCTTACGGTTTCCGAGATTCCAATGGTCACCCTCGAATTTGGGACACTCTGGATACTGGATATCTTTACAACCAAAAAATATCACATTCAAAGAGTCACATTCACCGAAAACTATGGATTTTTATTAAATTTTACCTTAAATTTATTTTGCTCAATAATAATTTTTTTTTTAATCAAGCCTGTAATATTGGTGTCCTTGGTTTTTTGGTCCATAAGGCCCCATGCTACCAAGGCTTGTAAGGTTAAAGGCTTGACCTAATGTTGTCTTGAAAATACGAAAAAATTAGGGATTTAATAAAAAAAATTGCTATAAGGAATTTTTTCGAAGTGTCGTTGCACAAGGGTGGTTTAGTGTAGCTCAATGTTTAATTAAGGGTAGTGGATCAAATGAATAAATGTAAAAGAGAAAGAGACGACATCGTTTTATTACCCTCTTACATGATTTGTTAGACTGCGAGGGGCAATATAAATAAGAAAAATAAACTTTCTTTCTGAACATTTTACTCTTATATATTATAATACTCTTCCGTTTATTCTAAATTAAATTACAGCCGTAAAATATATACAACCGACGACAAAAAAATGACCCCGTTTTTAGACTAACCGCCCCTAAAAGGGTCATTGGGCCCTCGTAAATTTACATTGAAATGGGGTTTTTGCACGAGAAGACATTATGGATAAATTAAATTTAGTTAAGGAGGCCTTAAGTAGGCCTTGGTTCCGTGGGGCCTTATGGGTCAAAAAACCAAGGACGCAAATATTATAGGCTTGATAAAATAAAACAATTTGTTTTTGTTGGTAATTTAGCAACGTTGACACGTCAAATATACAAGGCGTCTCTAAAAAGGACTGTACAAAATCCCGAGGTCATAATAAGCCGATTTAAAGCGACTTACCTTAGTCCAAAGTTGCTTCGTTTCTTAGTTATAGGGTGTTAAATTAAAAAAATTTAAAATCGATTTTATTTAATTTTTTTAACATTTTGCGACATACCACTTTGAAAATTGGGGTGTTTTGGTATGAGAATTTCGAAAATGGGCATATTTTTACTATGACTGATAGAGGACGCTCCATACTGCAATGTTTATGGTGTAAAATGGCCATAACTTTTTTGTGAGTGTGGTTTTTATTTATACAATTTGTCCTAAAAAGCGACTCTCGTTAGAACCCGCTACAATTAACCATATTTCGTGTTTTAGCCTTTGATATCGCACCGAAATTAAAAAACATTAATTTTTTTTTAACTTATAAGCTTCTGTAATGAAATTCGGTCATTAACTAGTGCCAATTGATTTTTCTTGGTGTAGAAAAGTAATCATAAACAAATATTTTTATTGCGAAGAATTTTCGGTTCACATCACCCATATGTTCCGAAGAAAAAGACATTGTTTGATTTGGTACGATCAGTGTTTCAGTGAGAATTTCCTAGTGCGAAATTGATGTTCTAAGCTTGTTAGCAACAATTAAATTTCTAATTTGTCAAAATGGTTGAAAGATACAATTTTGCACGAACGACGGATATGTTATTAGTTTTTGAATATTCTGAAGGAAATGGCCGGGAAAGTATGCCAAACATTTCAATTCAAAAGAGGGCAAAAAAATGACATCTTCTCTATTACAGTTCTTCTTGAAACCCACGTTACATTGACCTACACTAAACCACCCTTTGACCGCCAGACATCCCTTGCCTTAGCGAACAAAAAATATCAAAAACTTGCACGAACCTAATAAGTACTTACTTGTGCCCTAACCCCGGTATAATCATCCCTTATCCTTACCCTCCGCAGCCCCCTGTTACATCATCGTCATCGAAATGCGTGCGACAGAGCAAACGAGTTTCACTTTCTCTCCCCTAAAGTTTCACCAGCCAGTTCAGTGTTTGTGTGTGTGGAGTCCGGAAGGAAGTCGGATCCAAAGAGTTTTTGTTTGTTATTTGGGAACCGTGAGGTGAATCGTGTAAAGTTTCACTTTGACGTGTGAGTTTTTTGCGGTATTGTCCTGGGAATTTGGTGGTTTTTGTTGCTGCTACTTGTTGTTGATATATTTGGCACTTTGCCGGGTTAATGGAGCGTGAGTTCTGACAGAAGGGTTCGTATCTCTTAGAGGGAAATTCGTTAGTTTTATTTCTGGATAAGCGGGAAATTCTTGGAAAATTCGATGCGTATTTTACAATATTTTAGATTAGGGAAACAGGCGATTCTGCGCTGAGTGAAAAAGTATAAAAGTCACATTTTTATTTTTCGAAAGAAAACAATTATAAGAAATTGCTTAAAACTTATGCTTGAAAATTTGTATTTTGGTTCTTTTAATTATTCTTTTGGACGCCTATTTAAGTGTTTTTTTTTAAATAATAAAAGATTCCAAAAAAAATTTTCATGATAAAAATAATGAAACGTAAAAAAAGTTTATAAGAAATAAAGAATGCGATAAATTATATTAAAGGAACATTATTTAAAAGTAAAAAGAAAGTGTGTGCACCGAGGTGTTTGGAGTTGTTTACAGTTAATTAAAAATAATAAAACAATAGAACACAATATGCACACTTACATCAAAAATTAAAAATAAAATAGAAATGAATTGCTATATCTAAGATATAAAAAAATTAAACTGTTTTTCTTCTGAGTTAAAATTGTGAAATAATTTGCAAAATTCTTAATGGAAATGTGTGAAAATTTATATTTGGATTTTTTGATTAATTTTATTGGGCCTATCTATGCCACCTATCTATTTCAGCGTTTTTCAAAATATTAAAAAAAAATAATTAAAATAGGAATTTTTGAAAAAAAAATAAAAATTTGCTCATAAAAGTCACAAAATGCTCATAACTTGAAAAGTTCTCAATGAAACTGTTTGAAATTTCGTATTTAGAATCTCACATTAATTTCATTGGACACCTATTTCAGCGTTTTCCAAAATGTTTTTTATAAAATTTAAAAATTGGATTTAAAAAAAAAAAAAAAAAAATTTGCTCATAAAAGTCACAAAATGCTCATAACTTGAAAAGTTCTCAATGAAACTGTTTGAAATTTCGTATTAAGAATCTCAAATTAATTTCATTGGACACCTATTTCAGCGTTTTCCAAAATGTTTTTTAAAAAAATTAAAAATAGGAATTTTTGAAAAAAGAATAAAAATTTGCTCATAAAAGTCACAAAATGCTCATAACTTGAAAAGTTCTCAATGAAACTGTTTGAAATTTCGTATTAAGAATCTCAAATTAATTTCATTGGACACCTACTTCAGCGTTTTCCAAGAAATAATTATTTAATCAAGCCTGTAATATCGAGGTCCTTGGTTCTTTGCCCTATATGGCTCCACGGAACCAAGGCCTATAAACTTAAAGGCCTGACTAAAAGAAATCATTTTCCGAATTTACTTTTTTGATTAATTTTTAGAACCGTTATTGGTTGTCTCTAGTACGTATCAATTATAGAAAAATGTAATAGTACATTGTTTAAAATAATAATAATAATAATAATAAAGTGACTTGTTCCTTTTAAGTGCGATTTTCTTCTTAAAAGTGAAACCGTGACAATCGGGCAACGTCGCTACATCCGGTTGGCGCCATTATTGATTACCCGAATCCCGACCTTCGAAATTTCTCTGGAGCTCAGGGAGGGCGTAAAACGCGTAATTGCACTACACCCGGATTCACACCAAAAAACACACTGCAAAACACTCACATTTTTAATTAAATTAATTTAAAATTAAGGAAAACAAACACCCAAGAAATACTTAATTTAGAGGAGGTTGACAGCGAAAGTAAACTGCTTAAAGTGAAAAAGCCCTTTGCTAAAGAATTCGGGTTTACGTGAAACAGCTGTAAAATATTTTGGGGGTGAAACGAATGCTCTTTGTAAGGAAAAAAGGGATTGGGTGACGTCAATATTCCACCCCCACGAAAAATAGATTAAAAGTCAACAAATAGTATAAGTAAATGAAAAATCTTCTAATAACATTGAAATTTTTTTTTTAAATTAAATAATATTTGGATTTTATTATTTTCTAGGAAATAAAAAAAATACCAGACAATAGATTTATGTTGGACCATTAATTCGCGTCACTTTATGCATCTTTTGTTCGAATAATGCGTGCTTAAACTTTTATTTCCGAATTTATTTAACATCGACATACCAGACGAATTATAAATTTACCAAAGAATGGGTCTTAAAAAAACAAATTAAAATTCTCATTTTAACTAAAAAACGAATGCCTTGGTGTCCAGAAGTCCCCAAGTGCTTCCAAACTGGAACAAGTTTTCCAGAGAATGCTTGTATGAGGGGGGTCTTGTTATTAAATTTATTATTGATGTGCGGACTAGAAAGTTCTTATATTGATTCAATAGGAAAGAAGGAAAGAAACAGGGGTCTGTCGAATTATTTAAAAAAATTCTATAAACCTTTTCCAGATCTTTATCGTTTGAAAATAGTGTTTTTCTCCCGTAATGTGTCTAATTTGACCCGAAAAACGCCATTTTATTCCCATCCTCTTCTAATTTTCAGACTGAGATACGAACATATAAATGAAAATTCGATTTTTCCACCTTTTTCTATATCATCGATTCATTTTCTAAATACTGTTTGGATCATCTGGAACCAGTGTTTTTCTTCCATAAAACATCTGACTTATAAAATACCAAACCTGTTACATCCACATATCAAACACAGACATATCGCATTTCCAGTTCCAATCTGGATCGGCTGGAAATCGTCTCATCACGTATATGCAGTGTCTCTTTTTGTTAACATTTTAATTCAGACCTGAGTGACAAGGACAAGTGCTATTTCTATTAACAACTGTAATTCATAACTGTGAGTCCATGAAACACGTTTTAAACCGGTTAAATTCGCCCTGGAAATGCCACGAAAATTGAATTTATCATCCGCTTAAATAATTCGGTTACATAACGGCCGATGAACTGTTTGCTCTATTAACGCGCCCCACATTCGGTTTAACAGTGTGGGATTTTTTCAATTAACTATATCGTTTTTTAATTTTTTATTAGTTTCTCTTATTGTTATGAGGCGTTTTGAGTTTGGTGGAATTGGAGGGTAATTCAGGGTGTGATTTAACCCCATTACTAAAAAATATCAACGTGCTATATTTATGGTCTCAGGATACTGTGCAAAATAATAAAATTTTATGGAGATCGTTATTTGGAAATTAAAAATCTTTTTAGGGACAAAATGCTCGTATCTCTAAAACTAAGAAAGTTAGAGACCTCATTAAACACCTATTTCAGGGTTTTTTGAAAAATATACAGAGTGCAAAGAAAAAAAATATTTTTGAAAAATTATTTTTTTTTCCTAATAAATTGAGAAAATGGCCATAACTCAAAAACCAGGGCACCTAGAGACCTGAAAATTCGTATACGAATTCTTCATTTAAATTCATTAGACACCTATTTCAGGGTTTTTTGAAAAATATACAGAGTGCAAAGAAAAAAAATAATTTTGAAAAATTAATATTTTTTTGCTAATAAATTGAGAAAATGGCCATAACTCAAAAACCGGGGCACCTAAAGACCTGAAAATTTGTATACGAATTCTGCATTTAAATTCATTAGACACCTATTTCAGGGTTTTTTGAAAAATATACAGAGTGCAAAGAAAAAAAATATTTTTGAAAAATTAATATTTTTTTTCTAATAAATTGAGAAAATGGCCATAACTCAAAAACCAGGGCACCTAAAGACCTGAAAATTCGTATACGAAATCTTCATTTAAATTCATTAGACACCTATTTTAGGGTTTTTTGAAAAATGTACAGAGTGCAAGAAAAAAAAATATTTTTGAAAAATTAATTTTTTTTTTTTAATAAATTGAGAAAATGGCCATAACTCAAAAACCAGGGCACCTAAAGACCTGAAAATTCGTATACGAAATCTTCATTTAAATGCATTAGACACCTATTTCAGGGTTTTTTGAAAAATATACAGAGTGCAAAGAAAAAAAATATTTTTGAAAAATTAATATTTTTTTTTCTTAATAAATTGAGAAAATGGCCATAACTCAAAAACCAGGGAACCTAAAGACCTGAAAATTCGTATACGAATTCTTCATTTAAATTCATTAGACACCTATTTCAGGGTTTTTTGAAAAATGTACAGAGTGCAAAGAAAAAAAATATTTTTGAAAAATTAATATTTTTTTTCTAATAAATTGAGAAAATGGCCATAACTAAAAAACCAGGGCACCTAAAGACTTGAAAATTCGTATACGAATTCTTTATTTAAATTCATTAGACACCTATTTCAGGGTTTTTTGGAAAATATACAGAGTGCAAAGAAAAAAAATATTTTTGAAAAATTAATATTTTTTTTTTCTAATAAATTGAGAAAATGGCCATAACTAAAAAACCAGGGCACCTAAAGACTTGAAAATTCGTATACGAATTCTTCATTTAAATTCATTAGACACCTATTTCAGGGTTTTTTCAAAAATATACAGAGTGCAAAGAAAAAAAATATTTTTGAAAAATTAATTTTTTTTTCCTAATAAATTGAGAAAATGGCCATAACTCAAAAACCAGGGCACCTAGAGACCTGAAAATTTGTATACGAATTCTTCATTTAAATTCATTAGACACCTATTTCAGGGTTTTTTGAAAAATATACAGAGTGCAAAGAAAAAAAAATATTTTTGAAAAATTAATTTTTTTTCCCTAATAAATTGAGAAAATGGCCATAACTCAAAAACCAGGGCACCTAGAGACCTGAAAATTCGTATACGAAATCTTCATTTAAATTCATTAGACACCTATTTTAGGGTTTTTTGAAAAATGTACAGAGTGCAAGAAAAAAAAATATTTTTGAAAAATTAATTTTTTTTTTTTAATAAATTGAGAAAATGGCCATAACTCAAAAACCAGGGCACCTAAAGACCTGAAAATTCGTATACGAAATCTTCATTTAAATGCATTAGACACCTATTTCAGGGTTTTTTGAAAAATATACAGAGTGCAAAGAAAAAAAATATTTTTGAAAAATTAATATTTTTTTTTCTTAATAAATTGAGAAAATGGCCATAACTCAAAAACCAGGGAACCTAAAGACCTGAAAATTCGTATACGAATTCTTCATTTAAATTCATTAGACACCTATTTCAGGGTTTTTTGAAAAATGTACAGAGTGCAAAGAAAAAAAATATTTTTGAAAAATTAATATTTTTTTTCTAATAAATTGAGAAAATGGCCATAACTAAAAAACCAGGGCACCTAAAGACTTGAAAATTCGTATACGAATTCTTCATTTAAATTCATTAGACACCTATTTTAGGGTTTTTTGAAAAATGTACAGAGTGCAAGAAAAAAAAATATTTTTGAAAAATTAATTTTTTTTTTTTAATAAATTGAGAAAATGGCCATAACTCAAAAACCAGGGCACCTAAAGACCTGAAAATTCGTATACGAAATCTTCATTTAAATGCATTAGACACCTATTTCAGGGTTTTTTGAAAAATATACAGAGTGCAAAGAAAAAAAATATTTTTGAAAAATTAATATTTTTTTTTCTTAATAAATTGAGAAAATGGCCATAACTCAAAAACCAGGGAACCTAAAGACCTGAAAATTCGTATACGAATTCTTCATTTAAATTCATTAGACACCTATTTCAGGGTTTTTTGAAAAATGTACAGAGTGCAAAGAAAAAAAATATTTTTGAAAAATTAATATTTTTTTTCTAATAAATTGAGAAAATGGCCATAACTAAAAAACCAGGGCACCTAAAGACTTGAAAATTCGTATACGAATTCTTTATTTAAATTCATTAGACACCTATTTCAGGGTTTTTTGGAAAATATACAGAGTGCAAAGAAAAAAAATATTTTTGAAAAATTAATATTTTTTTTTTCTAATAAATTGAGAAAATGGCCATAACTAAAAAACCAGGGCACCTAAAGACTTGAAAATTCGTATACGAATTCTTCATTTAAATTCATTAGACACCTATTTCAGGGTTTTTTCAAAAATATACAGAGTGCAAAGAAAAAAAATATTTTTGAAAAATTAATTTTTTTTTCCTAATAAATTGAGAAAATGGCCATAACTCAAAAACCAGGGCACCTAGAGACCTGAAAATTTGTATACGAATTCTTCATTTAAATTCATTAGACACCTATTTCAGGGTTTTTTGAAAAATATACAGAGTGCAAAGAAAAAAAAATATTTTTGAAAAATTAATTTTTTTTCCCTAATAAATTGAGAAAATGGCCATAACTCAAAAACCAGGGCACCTAGAGACCTGAAAATTCGTATACAAATTCTTCATTTAAATTCATTAGACACCTATTTCAGGGTTTTTTGAAAAATATACAGAGTGCAAAGAAAAAAAAAATATTTTTGAAAAATTAATATTTTTTTTCTAATAAATTGAGAAAATGGCCATAACTAAAAAACCAGGGCACCTAAAGACTTGAAAATTCGTATACGAATTCTTCATTTAAATTCATTAGACACCTATTTCAGGGTTTTTTGAAAAATATACAGAGTGCAAATAAAAAAAAATATTTTTGAAAAATTAATTTTTTTTCCCTAATAAATTGAGAAAATGGCCATAACTCAAAAACCAGGGCACCTAGAGACCTGAAAATTTGTATACGAATTCTTCATTTAAATTCATTAGACACCTATTTCAGGGTTTTTTGAAAAATATACAGAGTGCAAAGAAAAAAAAATATTTTTGAAAAATTAATTTTTTTTCCCTAATAAATTGAGAAAATGGCCATAACTCAAAAACCAGGGCACCTAGAGACCTGAAAATTCGTATACAAATTCTTCATTTAAATTCATTAGACACCTATTTCAGGGTTTTTTGAAAAATATACAGAGTGCAAAGAAAAAAAAAATATTTTTGAAAAATTAATATTTTTTTTCTAATAAATTGAGAAAATGGCCATAACTAAAAAACCAGGGCACCTAAAGACTTGAAAATTCGTATACGAATTCTTCATTTAAATTCATTAGACACCTATTTTAGGGTTTTTTGAAAAATGTACAGAGTGCAAAGAAAAAAAATATTTTTGAAAATTTAATATTTTTTTTTCCTAATAAATTGAGAAAATGGCCATAACTCAAAAACCAGGGCACCTAGAGACCTGAAAATTCGTATACAAATTCTTCATTTAAATTCATTAGACACCTATTTCAGGGTTTTTTGAAAAATATACAGAGTGCAAAGAAAAAAAAAATATTTTTGAAAAATTAATATTTTTTTTTTAATAAATTGAGAAAATGGCCATAACTCAAAAACCAGGGCACCTAAAGACCTGAAAATTCGTATACAAATTCTTCATTTAAATTCATTAGACACCTATTTCAGGGTTTTTTGGAAAATATACAGAGTACAAGAAAAAAAAATATTTTTGAAAAATTAATATTTTTTTTCCTAATAAATTGAGAAAATGGCCATAACTCAAAAACCAGGGCACCTAGAGACTTGAAAATTTGTATACGAAATCTTCATTTAAATTCATTAGATACCTATTTCAGGGTTTTTTGAAAAATATACAGAGTGCAAAGAAAAAAAATATTTTTGAAAAATTAATATTTTTTTTTTTAATAAATTGAGAAAATGGACATAACTCAAAAACCAGGGCACCTAAAGACCTGAAAATTTGTATACGAATTCCTCATTTAAATTCATTAGACACCTATTTCAGGGTTTTTTGAAAAATATACAGAGTGCAAAGAAAAAAAATATTTTTGAAAAATTTATATATTTTTTTTAATAAATTGAGAAAATGGCCATAACTAAAAAACTAGGGCACCTAAAGACCTGAAAATTTGTATACGAATTCTTCATTTAAATTCATTAGACACCTATTTCAGGGTTTTTTGAAAAATATACAGAGTGCAAAGAAAAAAAATATT
Source organism: Anthonomus grandis grandis (assembly GCF_022605725.1). Lineage (NCBI taxonomy): Eukaryota > Metazoa > Arthropoda > Insecta > Coleoptera > Curculionidae > Anthonomus > Anthonomus grandis. The sequence goes on along the minus strand of NC_065557.1, from coordinate 1,047,272 downwards.
TTTGAAAAATTTATATTTTTTTTTCTAATAAATTGAGAAAATGGCCATAACTAAAAAACCAGGGCACCTAAAGACTTGAAAATTCGTATACGAATTCTTCATTTAAATTCATTAGACACCTATTTCAGGGTTTTTTCAAAAATATACAGAGTGCAAAGAAAAAAAATATTTTTGAAAAATTAATTTTTTTTTCCTAATAAATTGAGAAAATGGCCATAACTCAAAAACCAGGGCACCTAGAGACCTGAAAATTTGTATACGAATTCTTCATTTAAATTCATTAGACACCTATTTCAGGGTTTTTTGAAAAATATACAGAGTGCAAAGAAAAAAAATATTTTTGAAAAATTAATATTTTTTTTCCTAATAAATTGAGAAAATGGCCATAACTCAAAAACCAGGGCACCTAGAGACCTGAAAATTCGTATACGAATTCCTCATTTAAATTCATTAGACACCTATTTTAGGGTTTTTTGAAAAATATACAGAGTGCAAAGAAAAAAAATATTTTTGAAAAATTAATATTTTTTTTTTTAATAAATTGAAAAAATGGACATAACTCAAAAACCAGGGCACCCAAAGACCTGAAAATTTGTATACGAATTCTTCATTTAAATTCATTAGACACCTATTTCAGGGTTTTTTGAAAAATATACAGAGTGCAAAGAAAAAAAATATTTTTGAAAAATTAATATTTTTTTTTTAATAAATTGAAAAAATGGACATAACTCAAAAACCAGGGCACCTAGAGACCTGAAAATTCGTATACGAATTCTTCATTTAAATTCATTAGACACCTATTTTAGGGTTTTTTGAAAAATATACAGAGTGCAAAGAAAAAAAATATTTTTGAAAAATTAATATTTTTTTTCCTAATAAATTGAGAAAATGGGCATAACTCAAAAACCAGGGCACCTAGAGACCTGAAAATTCGTATACGAATTCTTTATTTAAATTCATTAGACACCTATGTCTGCGTTTTTAAAAAAAAAAATAAAAATCTAAAAAACAAGCCTTGGAAATAAAATCCCTGAAAGTTCACCCAAACAGCAAAATTGACTTTAATGACGTACCCGAAACTTTATAATTAGGTCGCGGCGTTCTGGGAGAGTGGTGGAAGGGAACAAGAGAAACGTTAAAGGGCGACCTTTGCATTGTACAAAGACTTGCAGAAAATTATTCGAATGCTAATAGAAGACCCTTTTTTTCCTTTATAACATACATATATGTTATATCCAGCGTACATACTTACGGATAGATAAAACTAAATGAAGGTGAAACCAGCCCTTCGACTTTTCGTATTTCGGGGGCTAAATTTAGCCTACTGCCACGTAAAGGGTGGATTTATGCAATATTAAACGAGCCCGAAGGTCAGAAGCAGCGTATTTTTTTTTCCATATAAAATAATTTCTTGTTTGTATTGAGCCCGTTTTTCGACACGATAACCCGTCTTAACCTCATTTTATCGGAAACAATTGTAATGAAATGATCATTTTTTTTTTTATTTGTATTCGGGAGAATTACGTGGTATCATAATTGGAAAATTAAATGGGGTAGAGAGTCTCAAGACCCTATATGAATTCGAACGTTAATAGAATCGAAGAAGTTAAAAAAATATTGAAAGGACTTTGAACTGCTTGAAAGGAATAAGAAATGACGTTCTTTTGGGCACTTGAAGGTAATTTTAGTTTATTGCAGGATCCAGTTGCCTAGAAATCAAGTGTAAATTACGTTGACAGTAGAAATGACAATTAAAACAAAAATGGTAACCTACAGGTTTGATAAGTTGTATAAAGATTTCTTAATTTGACGCTGAATTAAAAATTTAATTAATTAATTACCCTAATTATTTGGTTGACTACAGATATGAAAATTTGTACATAGATTGCTTAATTAAATTAATTTGACACCTATTTCAGCGTTTTTTAAAATATTCACAAAATTTTGAAAAAAAAAATTTTTTAGGTTTTTTTAGTTTTTTTTAGGTTTTTAACAATTTTTTTTTAATGTAAAATTTACAAAATGCTCATAAATCCAAAGTTTGGTAACTTAGAGATCTGAGAATTTGTACATAAATTCCATTATAAAATTAATTTGACACCTATTTCAGCGTTTTTTAAAAAATTTACAAAATTTTGAAAAAAAAAATTTTTTAGGTTGACGATTTTTTTTTTAATGTAAAATTCACAAAATGTCCATAAATCAAAAACTTGGTAACCTACAGATCTGAAAATTTGTACGTAGATTCTTTAATTAAATTAATTTGACACCTATTTCAGCGTTTTTTAAAAAATTTACAAAATTTTGAAAAAAAAAATTTTTTAGGTTGACAATTTTTTTTTATGTAAAATTCACAAAATGCCCATAAATCAAAAACTTGGTAACCTACAGATCTGAAAATTTGTACGTAGATTCTTTAATTAAATTAATTTGACACCTATTTCAGCGTTTTTTAAAAAATTTACAAAATTTTGAAAAAAAAAATTTTTTAGGTTGACAATTTTTTTTTTATGTAAATTTCACAAAATGTTCATAAATCAAAAACTTGGTAACCTACAGATCTGACAATTTGTACGTAGATTCTTTAATTAAATTAATTTGACACGTACTTCAGCGTTTTTTAAAAAATTTACAAAATTTAGAAAAAAAAATTTTTTTAGGTTGACGATTTTTTTTTATGTAAAATTCACAAAATGTCCATAAATCAAAAACTTGGTAACCTACAGATCTGAAAATTTGTACATAAATTCCATTATTAAATTAATTTGACACGTACTTCAGCATTTTTTAAAACATTCACAAAATTTTGAAAAATATTTTTTTTAGGTTAAATTAAAAAAAAAAATTGGATTTTTTTTTTGAGCAGTGTATGTTTTTCCTAGCAGCGTAATTATTTTTTTTTTCGAAAAATTAGAATAATTTTTTTAGCAGTGTTTTTTTTAATAGAAATTTTTTCCGAGCAGTGTAGTTTAAATTAAAAAAAAAATTGATTTTTTTTGAGCAGTGTATGTTTTTCCTAGCAGCGTAATTAATTTTTTTTTGTCGAAAAATTAGAATAATTTTTTTAGCAGTGTTTTTTGTGTAAGTCTTTTTTTCCAATGGTGTTTAATTTTTTTTTATAGATTTTTGAGCAGTCTTTCAAAAAAAAAACCAAAAAATCTTTTTTTTCCAAGCAGTGTAGTTTAAATTAAAAAAAAAAATGGATTTTTTTTTGAGCAGTGTATGTTTTTCCTAGCAGCGTAAATAATTTTTTTTTCGAAAAATTAGAATGATTTTTTTAAGCAGTGTTTTTTTTAACAGAAATTTTTTCCGAGCAGTGTAGTTTAAATTAAAAAAAAAAATTGGATTTTTTTTTTGAGCAGTGTATGTTTTTCCTAGCAGCGTAATTAATTTTTTTTTTCGAAAAATTAGAATAATTTTTTTAGCAGTGTTTTTTTTAATAGAAATTTTTTCCGAGCAGTGTAGTTTAAATTTAAAAAAAAAAATGATTTTTTTGAGCAGTGTATGTTTTTCCTAGCAGCGTAATTAATTTTTTTTTGTCGAAAAATTAGAATAATTTTTTTAGCAGTGTTTTTTGTGTAAGTCTTTTTTTCCAATGGTGTTTAATTTTTTTTTATAGATTTTTGAGCAGTCTTTCAAAAAAAAAACCAAAAAATCTTTTTTTTTCAAGCAGTGTATTTTTTTTATAAATTGGCTTTTTTTAACAAAAAAAAACTGCCTGGAATAATTTTTTTTTTTAAATTTGTTAAAGCAGTGTAAGTAAGTAAGTTTTCTTTTTCGTCCACGCAATCGAGGTTATTTTCTGCAAAAAAGTTACTTTTTTCGGGCAGTGTATTTCAGAAAATATATAAATGTTTTATCGAGCAGTTTTTTAAAAAAAAAAACAGTCAGTTTTTTATCGCATTAAGTACCTTATGTTACGAAAAAAGTTACCTATTTCGGGTAATATATTTTTTTTTAATAGAAATTTTGTGTAATTTAAAATTAAAAAAAAAAAAGATTTAGGATTTTTTTGCCCAGGTCTTTTTCAAGCAGTGTAAGTAATTTTCTTTCTTCTAGGCATTCGAGTAGATTTTCTTGAGTTAAGGGCATTTTTTACAAAAAAATTGACTATTCACATGCAGTGTAAATCTTTTTGTTTAAATAGTAATTTTGTTGAGCAGTGTAGTTAAAAAAAAAAGAATTCGGTGCTTTTTGTTGAGCAGTGTACATTTTCCTTCAGTGTAATTTTTTTTTTAATTAATATTTTCTTTAGGCTGGTTCGAGCTTTTTTTAACATACAAATGTCTGGAATATGTTTTTTTTTACAAGCAGTTGCCTTTTTTTCATCCAGGCAACTGAATGCTTTTTTTACAAAAAACAGGTGACTTTTTTCAAGCAGTGTAGTTCTTTTTTTTTTTAAACAGATATTATGTGAATATGCTTTGTTGAGCAGTGTAGCTTAGTTTTTAATTTTTTAATTTTAATTTTTTTTAAGCAGTGTTCAATTAAATTTTTTTTCTACCGTACTTAACATTATTTAAATAAACATGTTTGTCAAGAAGTGAAATTTATTTTTATATTTAGAGGTTATGTTTAAAAAAAAAACTCTAATTTTTTGTTAAGCAGTGTATTTTTTTTTAATTCCGGAAAATCTTTTTTTTTTGTGAAATGTAATTAACTAAAATAATTTTTTGCAAGTAGTGTACATAACGATATTCTTAAAATATTTACTGTCGAATGGCAGTGTAATTCATGTATATAACTTCTAAACAGAATTTTTTAAATATAAAATTCACAAAATGCTTATAAATCAAAAGTTTGGTAACCTAGAGAAATGAAAATTTTAAATATTTTTCTTGGCTTTTCTATTGGACATGGAGACTTTTCCTTCAAAGGGCCTTTTCGTTGCCTTTCCATGCCCAATTTATACCAACGTTTTTTTAAACCGAACAACTTTTAAATAACTTCAAACTCTCCTTTTAGTTAAAAAACCTAAAAAATGTCTATAATTTCTTTTCCCTACGTTTCTGATAGAAATAAGCACTTTTCGATTTATATTAAACAAAAGCACCGATTGCAAAAATTTTGAAAATTGTGTAAAAATACAAATGGTGTCCTTCAGAAAATCCAGATTTCCAGAGGGTTCTCGAGAGTCGGTAGAATCAATGTAAAATTTCAATAACATTTCTTCCCAAAAAAAGGGATTTAAATCAGTCATTTAGGGAACAAGTGACAAGTCTTTAAGTGCAACCTAACAACAACAAAAAAATCAATCAGGATTTAGCAAAGAATCACGCGTACCCCGAGATTTGTTCATACAAGCGACACGGGCGCGTCTAATCTACGTATAAACGTATTAAGGCTGGTCACGTGCTCCCCTGCCATTATTTCATCCACGTACGAGAGCGTCAATCATCATATTTTATCGTGTGCACTTATTTTATTTAGCCTGCTGCCTGCCTGCTGTACAGTTACAACCACGGGCACACCGTTGCCGGATTCACTCGGAAAGTCGTTATAATTCTAGAAAGAAAATAATCATCCAGAGTACACATGAAAATAATTATTTATTTGCCAGTAAAATTTGCAATTAAAAAGGAGGTTAAAGTTCTATGCTTAACGGATATGTTAAAAAAAATAACCAAATTATAAATGCACTAGACAACACCTCCTAAAGAATCAACAATGCTCCTTCTGTTTGTTATTAGCAGACTCCAATCTCTAGGCAAGTTTTATGGTTTTGCGATAGATTTGCTGGAAGTTATTTAAATAATGCATAAAAACTTTATTGTGGCCTTAAAATTTACGTAGTGTGTGCAAACATTTCATATATATATTTTTTTATTACCCGACATTTATTGCAATATGGTAAACATACAAATAATTTTAACACATAGCATAGCCACAAGAGGAAACTCGCGTGGAAGAATAAACATATTATCCCAATCGTCACTGTTTTACACACTTTAATAGAACGCTAATAAACTAATTCCAATAGTTAGATCCAAATTGTAGCATGGTTGTCTCATTTGGCATCCAATTTACCGGGTTGGGTATTATAAAGCTTTAATCTGTGCAGCCCATATTTTTGAAATATTTAACTTTCAAGGAGGATGATGCTTATCCTGCTAGAGGACTAGACAATAATGTTTTGTTAGATAGGTTTGGAAACCAGATTAGGAATTACCTTTTTATACAAACTCTTAAATAATAAAATTGATTGTACCTAGTTACTAAATCAAATTAGGTACATAATGTCCATATTCCTTAACTTTTCACTTGTCAACGTCTTAGAACTAATATATGCTAACTAGAGCGCCGATAAATTATATCTTAACTTAAAATGATATACATAATATACAATAATTTATTATAACAGACATTATATAAATTAGAATTAATCTTTTTTAAAGTATTTTGTTAGCACTGAACTACCCTAATTAGATAGATTCAATAGACTAATAGAGGATGAATTATCCTTATTTAATATGTATAGTCCAGTGCAACGATATATTAGAATGGTCACCCGTCAAAACACCAGCATTTTACTTCTCAAACAATGTAAATAGAAGGTGGATGACATTGTTTGGCAGGTGGAATGATGGTGTTTTGACGGGTGACCATTCTAATATATCGGTGCACTGGACTTTACTTGTATCTGTTTCTTAAAGAAAAATTAAACAGATTTTAAAAATTCCATAGCAGAGTATTATCTAAAGAAACAAAATATCCTTCTATAAAACAAAATAAACTCTTTGAAAATGAAAACAACTTTCTAGTATATACAGGGTGTCCCATTAGTGCGATAACGGAGGATAGCTCCTTATACAGTGATAAAAAAAAAAAAACATTTTTCATACAAAGTTACTTTACTGTCTAAGGTGCATAACATAAAAATATGTTTGGATATACAGGGTGATTCATAAATGTGATATGATACAAAACTTTTTTAATTTAAATGGAACACCCTATATTCTATTGCATTTTTGGATTGCTTTAAAAATTCTGCATATAGTTGGATCAGTGGATCTTTGCGTTTACGTCATCACGTTTCAAGGTGGATGTTTATATGAATCAATCAGTTGTCAAACCAGCATCAGTGGCGGCGGCATTTAATTTTTAAACTTAAAAAAAATAATAGGTTTTTATGCCCAATTTCCGTGGCGGCGATTTTCGCCAGAGATGAAATCTGCGATTCTTTGAAATTTGTTTTTAGTATATTGTCACTTTTAGGGCAGCTAATTTATTTATAGCTATTTGCTGTCTATTTCAACCTGCTGCAACCTTTATTACTGGTAGAATATTTCTTTAAATTACTCACGTCTTTTCTACTTATAAATGCAATAGATACTTCATAGAATTTTTTGAGATACATATTTATTTTTAATTCCAAGTTTTTGACATAAGGTACTTCATACACAGTGTCTTTTAGGACCTCATAAAAGTTATCATAAGTTTTTTTTTTACTTCACAATAAAATATTAATAACAATTTTTTAATAAAGAAAGATTTTCATCGAAAATGGACAGTATACATATTATATAACAATAAATTTCCATGAACTTTATTCCTTTAAAGCTCATGAAAAGCTTTAACACTTTGTATAAAGGTTTAAGACATAATTATAATGTTTTCATGAGCGTTTTAAACAAAACCTTTATTATTTACTTTATTGCAGTCCTATTTCTAAAAACAAGTTATCGACAAAAAACAAAAAACATTTGTACCTCCATTCAAATTTTTCTTTTTAAATAATTATGTGCTATTGAATGCCCTCCACGATCGCCAGATTTATCACCTCTAGACTTTTTTCTTTGGGGTCACTTAAAAAGCAAGGTTTATGCGACTGAACCCACTTCGTTAGAAGATTTACAAGGCAGAATTGTAAATGAGTGTCTTCAAATCACGCCTGAAGTATTGCAGAACGTGCGACAACGCTTTGAGCAAAATCTTTTTTATTGTATGGAGAATGGAGGTGGCCATTTTGAACATTTATTATAAGCTAACATTTAAGCAAATTCTTTTTAAATCTATTTTTGCGATAATTTTTTGAATGACTCGACTTAAAGTCAAAATATTCTGTAATATACGATCTAATTTTTTGTCTCATAATTTCATAATACTTGATGGTTTTGTCCTACTGCCTGGCATTGTTTTTCTTAAAAGTACCTTTAGTAGTCTATGATAAAGTAAAAAATATTGAAAATTACCTTTTAAGGTTTAAATGCGAAAATTTTAAAAAGTACTTACTTAAATTGCGTCAAACCAAGTACCCTTGTAAAGAGAATTAAAAGACTTTTCCAATGAGGTATCACTCGACCCCCCTTCCCATTTAAGATTTTAGAGGTAGTGCCACCCCCACTTGTAGGTGGGAAAGTGATTTTGTGATTATTAAGTGTCCCGCTCGAAAATAAAATCGGCGGGTCCGAGCGTTTTTTTTTTAAAGTTAATGGACTGCCCGTAATTGGCTCTGTTTCGTTTTCGATGCGCCACCCGGTATATTATATCAGTATACTTCTATATAAAAAATTTATTATATTTAGTACATTTTTGCGAAAACGGGCACCCTCCTGGAAGGAAATAATCGATTTTACAACCCGACGGGGAGCCAATGATGTTGAAAGTTTATCATAGACATGCGATCGGATGTTTGTCCCTGTCTAACTCATAACTGTTGCGCCGACCGTAGGTCGAGTATTTTGAAGACTTACGTTCTGTGTTCTTTCTCATTTGATTTGTCTAAATTAGAAAGAGAGCGGAAGAGAAACAATTGTGTTGAGTTGAATGATAGTTTAGTGACGTGAACGCAAAGATCCATTGATCCAACTATACCTTTTATCAAGCATCGTCTATACCAAAACTTACCCGTTTGTGAAATATTTGATATTTCATCAAAAAATCGACGTTTGCACGTCTCCACAAAAACAAAAATAATTCACTCATTTGGGATCCTACAAGCCAAATTTTTTGTAAGTTGTTAGTGCATACTTACACTTACTTTATGGTCCTATGAGAATTTGATAATATTCTACAGGGTGTTCGCAATACTCTATCCAAAACCAAAAAATGTAAACAACCATATCCTATTTTTTTCAAATGGAATGACCCATATTTTTTTATCTTAAAATGTTCACAATGTAATAAGCTTTCTTTTTTGTTAAGCATGTCCTATACCTATCTGTAATAGTTAACGAGTTTTTTACACTTTTTCCTAATTTCGCCCTTAAAATCCACATTATTCGCGTTTTAATTTAAGTTTGCTTAGTTGGCCATGGAAATAACAATTGCACAAAAATCAAGCAATTACTTTGACAGAAGATTTAGTGTTGTCAGTTTATCACTAAAGCGAAACATTTATGCATTAAAAATTAATTTTTCGAAAGAGGATATGGTGCAAATGATTTACTGTTTGGGTGCAAGTGAGAAAAATTGTTTACAGGCAAGCAGAGTTTATGTACAGAGATATCCGGATGCGGTACGACATCCAAATCGATTGGCATTTGAAAGACTAAAGGAGAGATTTGAAAGAACTGGAAATTTAAATTATGAAATGTCACAAAGACAAAAAACAGGGGCAAATCCACAAAATGAAATGCTTGTTATGCAAGCCCTAGGGACCAAATGAAAATATACAGGGTGTTTCATTTAAAATAAGAGAGATTTTTATATTTAAAGTTGGGCAAGTTTGGCCTTTCAAAAAAAACACCCTGTATAACAAAATAAATAATTTTACATAGCACGCATATCAAAGTAACTTTATTTTACTTCTGATGATAAAAATTAAGTCTGTATTCAAAATTTAGGTGCTAAATCTTAATATTAAAGAGATGCGTGCAAATTCTAAATTTTTAACAAAATTTGATTTATCTCCTAAACTATTAATTTTTGGCATATTAAACCATTATCAAAAAAGATTGGTAATTACGCAAAGAATTCAAAAATGTTTTGCAATACAGGGTGTTCCATTTAAAAAAAATTAACTTTTGTAGTGCCCTGCTTTTTCGGAACACCCTGTATAGTCCAAAATATTTTTAAAATGTGAAGAATGCTTAACCAAATAATAGTCCAGGAGCACGTCATCGATAAATAATATCATCAATGCATAATACTACTCCGCGCTTTGAAAAACTCACCCTGTACAAGAATTAAGCGATCAAGATTTTGCTAATCGCCGAAACTTTTGCCGCTGGGCTTCGCATCAAATCCAACTGCAACAGGACTTTTTTGACTTTGTGTTGTTCACTGATGAAGCGACATTCCATAAAAATGAATTTGTAAACCTACACAACTTCCATTATTACAACGATGTAAATTCAAGGCATGTGATACCACTGGATCATCAACATAGATGGTCTCTTAATATATGGGCTGGTATAATTGGGACAAAGCTTCTTGGACCATATTTCTTTGATGGGGCAGTGAACGGTCAGAACTTTCTAAATTTTTTGCAAAATGAATTCGAAGAAGAGCTGGATGATTTACCGTTACAAACAGTAAGACGAATGTGGCTACAATTAGATGGAGCGCCTCCTCATTTTAGCCGTGTTGTGAGGGCCCATCTAAATGACCATTTTCGAAATAAATGGATTGGCAGGAGAGGTTGCCAGTTGCTTGGCCGGCCAGATCTCCTGACCTTACAAAACTCGATTTTTTCTTGTGGGGGTTTGTGAAAAATCGGGTTTATCAAAGGCTTGTTACCACGACATGAAGCAAAGAATTCGGAATGTTTTTCAAGAAGTAACTAGAGAAATGTTACAAAAAGTAAGCAGTTCTTTTGTTAAACGAATTCGTTTGTGTGATCAACACCAGGGTGGACATGTAGAACATTATTTATAGTTTAATGTACATACCTTTTTGGTTTAGTCATTTGTTGTTGTTAAGGAATATTTTTTTGTTGATTTTTCGATTAGTTTTAAGATTTTATTATTTGGTAAATTTTAAACAAAATTTTTCTGTTAACAGTGGATTTTTGAATTATCTAACTGTGCTTGCCAATAAACAGTAAAGTTACCTCAATTGCATCCAAACAGTTGAAACAGTAAATCATTTTCACAATATCCTCTTTCGAAAAATTCATTTTTAATGCAAAAATGTTTCGCTTTATGTTAAACTGACAACACTAAATCTTCTGTCAAAGTAATTGCTTGACTTTTGTGCAATTGTTATTTCCATGGCCAACTAAGCAAACTTCTTTTAAATTGAAACGCGACTATTATGGATTTTAAGGGCGAAATTAAGAAAAAGTGTAAAAAACTCGATAACTATTACAGATAGGTATAGGATATGCTTAACAAAAAAGAAAATTTATCACATTGTGAACATTTTAAGATAAAAAAATATGGGTCATTCTATTTGAAAAAAATAAGATATGGTTGTTTACATTTTTTGGTTTTGGATAGAGTATTGCGAACACCCTGTAGAATATTATCAAATTCTCATAGGACCATAAAGTAAGTATAAGTATGCACTAACAACCTACAAAAGATTTGGCTTGTAGGATACCAAATAAGTGAATTATTTTTGTTTTTGTGGAGACGTGCAAACGTCGATTTTTTGATAAAATATTAAATATCTCACAAACGGGTAAGTTTTGGTATAGACGATGCTTGATAAAAGGTATGTAGAATTTTTAAAGCAATCCGAAAATGCAATAAAATATAGGGTGTTCCATTTAAATTAAAAAAGTTGTGTATCATATCACATTTATGAATCACCCTGTATATCCAAAAATATTTTTATGTTATGCACCTTAGACAGTAAAGTAACTTTGTATGAAAAATGTTTTTTTTTTTATCACTGTATAAGGAGCTATCGTCCGTTATCGCACTAATGGGATACCCTGTATATAAACATATATCACTTACATAGTATTATACAGTGACCGCCTAGTTCCGCATAAATTCGATAAAAATTAGAGACATGATTTTTTGAGAAAACGCTCGGGACCCGTCGATTTTTATTTTAAGTTGCGCATTATTAATTTACATAAATTTTGTATACAGGGTGGAACAAAAAAAAGATATGACGTCATCGGTCATATTTTTAAAAGGAATGCTATATTTTTTATTGCATTTATGAAATATAGGCGAAATTCCAAGCAAGTTTCGTATGACACACTTTATCTCAAAACTCGACTGTTTCCGAAATATTTACATTTAAATAACAAGAAAACAAATAAGTACGTCTATTTACAAATTAAGGTAAAATCGAGGATTAAAATAATGTTATAAACACTGCTAATTGTTTCTATTTCCATGGTTGCACTTGTAAAGAATCTCCATTTTCCAATGTCACTGTCGGTTTGAAAATTAATATACTCGCCGGCACAAAATTCCGCCACCCTGAAATATTGACCAAGTTTGATGTTTTATAAATTGTTTATTTTTTATCAGATTCTCACGATTTTGCCATCAGTTTTTAGATACATTTGTTGTTATTTTTTAAAATTATTTTGTAAAGTAGCATTTTTCGATTAGGCTATATTATACAGGAGTAACACAAACTGTTGTTTTTTCTCGTAATTTCAAAAGACCCTGTAGGAAAATTAAGGTGGATAATTCTGTTTACATACTGTTTCTTGTAATTTTTGATGTATTCTAAACATTTCGATTTTTGATTCATTCCATTATCTCATTTCTGCTGCGAGCTGTAAATTTTTTATTAAAACGCTGATTTGAAGGTTATTTTTAGATAATTAATGTCAAGTTTTCGGTTAAAAATTTAACGCAGTAGACGACAGAACTGGCAACACAACACCTAACCTCACCTTAGTTGTAACCTATTTGTTGTCAAAACTAATCAAATACAGGGTTATTCTAATGACGTTACTCTATTCATGTCCCATAATAAAATTTGGCTTTCCGCCACTCTTAGTGAAAAATATATATCCAAATCCACCCATTTTGCAAAAAACCCGACCATTTTTCGTTAGTTTTAACAAAAGCCGCTAAACTGCAGAATTACCTTGATTTGTTCAAGGGCCTATGATAAGGCACTTTAAAAATGTCTCAATATTTTCAAAAATTTTATCAACGACAACGTCGCAACAACCTCGCGTCATTCATTGGTGGGGAAAAAACCACGCGACAATATTCCGCAAAGACTCATCCGCTCCTATGTGTTCGTTCGTTCGTTCAGACCCGGCTCAGTAACAAACAAACCGACTTAAGTGAGTAGCGTTCGCGTATTATCATCGCGTTGTCACGGTGCCATCAAACGCAACAAATATTCAGTTCGATCGGGTTCTTGCCCACCTTGTAAAATGTTCTCAGTGTCGTAAAAGTACCCATTTCAGTGGTGTCGAATGCAAAGATGAAATCTACGCTGCCCATCAATTAGTCCACGCTAAACCCATAATAGCCACCAAGAGTGTCATTATTAATAGTGCGGATCCGCCGGTGATTTTAGTGGAGGACACCACTATAAGCACCAAAACCCCTGTCGTCAACGATAGTAATAACAATAGTAGTAAAAAAATTACCGAAAAAGTGGTGGTTAGTAGTAAAAGCGATATTAAAAAGTCGGTGTCTCGACCGATCTCGGTTACCGCCAAGTTCTTTGGCGGTTACGCGCCTCCTCCTCCTCACAAGGGGGCGCATCAGGAGGCCTCCGTAGGCGGCACCAGGAGGACCACGGACACCATTTTCGCACCCAAAACCGAGGATATGAACCAGGGCTTTCTGATTCTATCGGAGGAGGAACCCGGAGCAACAAGTGAGTAACGATCCTTTTTTTTTTCTTGGCGAGTTTAAAATGCTACGACTTTTTTCTTGATTTTTAAAGCAATTTTTTTAATTAGGTATTAAGATTATCTGAATTTAGTGTCGAGTTCCGCGGTAAAAGGTATAGTTGAAAGTGAGGACCGACCGGGTTTTTCTTGATTTTTATGAAAGTTTTTTTGATTTTGACTCGAGAGCTAACACGGTGGTTGAGCAATTTAAGACCCTATGATAATAGAAACTTAAAAAAAAAACTTCTTACTAAATTACGTCATTTTCAAAACATTGCTATGCGAAACTCTTCAATATGTCAAGTCTTCAATGTGTGTGAAGGTAGCGTCCGATCAATATCCAGCAACCAAGTTCGAGAACGCAGCATATGTCGACGACCAATTTATAGTGCGCGCTCCCTGTTATTTAATCAATATAATGCCCGTATCTCCTGAAATTCCCAAGGGATTTTAATAATTTTTTGTCCAGATATTAACAATGAATACCTAAATCGACTCACGATGAATTCAAACCTCTACAAACGAAAGTTTTTTGGTAAAAAATTATTGAAATGTTAGATGTAGGAAAATATAAACGACTTTATAAATAAATATAAACAATAAGATAATTTAACTGTTTATTTCTCAGCTATTTAAGTTCCTAAAATGCCCAAATTTTAAACATCGCTTAAAGAGGCGTAATCTTGATTAACGTCGCATACCCTCGATATTATACAGGGCCGTCGAAAATTAAATAAACATTTTTTATTTAGTTAAACGGCAAAAAGTCATTTGTTTTTAAAAATAGAACACCCTATATTTTATTTTATATTCTAATGGACAGTTAATATCTTTCATTTAATATAATTTATGTTCGTGGAATTTAATAATTTTAAATATTTTTATTGTGTAAATTACTTACCTATGAAAATGTCACAGTGGCATAATAAATAACGGTATTTATTTTACTGTTTTTTCAAAAAATATAGAAGAATTATTTTTCTGATTTTTTTCAAAATTTCGCAAAAGGCCCATATCTTAAAAACCAGTAGGTAGACATAAAGCTCTGTAAATTGCTGCACATATTCCAAGGATATATTTCAGTGTTTTGTAAAAAATTAAAAGAGTTTTGAGAAAAAAAAACACTTTTTAAAGGAGTCGATTTTTTATTTCAAAAATGTACAAAATGTCTATAACACAAAAACTAGAAAGAATTAAAAATTTTAATAATCAAATCAAATCAAATGCTTTATTGTCAGAAAATTTACATTTTATCGACAAAGCTAAAGGAAAAAAAAATACAAATACAAACAAATAAACATTAAAAAAATACTCAGACAAAATACACATGTACCTATTTACTTTGTGTGTATTTTGCCTGAGTATTTTTTTTGTGTTTATTTGTTTATATTTTTATTTTTTTAACTAAACAAAAATACGGTACAAATTATCAAATTGTACAATTTGGTCGAAATACATAAATAAAATAATTTTTATATACAAATATACACACAATTAAATGTATAAAATTGTCAAAAACCTTAGTCTCAAAAAAAAAACGTACAATAAAAAGCAGGCAAACATTTTGCAAATAAATAGGTAGCTAATAACGCCAGTGTGTGTGCTTTAAAAGGAAATATTAAAAAAGTCTTCTACTATATATAGGGCTTTTTGCAGTAGTAAAGATTTTAGGGCATTGCGAAAACAACTAAAAGTAGTCATCGATTTTATTACGGAAGGCAGATGGTTGGGCATTTTTATTGCTGCATAAAGTATAGCATCTTTACTAATTCCGACCGTGGAATTGGCAGATGAAGATTATGATCAACGTTCCTTAATGAATAGCTGTGGGATGGTCTTTCTGGAATCTGCGACAAGCAGATAGATTCAAATATAAATAACGAGGAAAGAGTTAGGATCTTATATTTTATAAAATTTACTTGGCAGTGAGCTCTACTATCAAGTCCTAATAAGTAGCGAAGCGCTCTCTTTTGCAGTTCTTCCAAACTGGTATTGTTTAGAATAAATGGAGGAATGGTCGTTTTATATGATAAGACTTTAGTTTTTGAGAGATTTAGGCATAAAAGATTGGAATCGCACCACGATTTAATGAAGACCAAGTCGTTGGAAATTGTTGTATGTAGTGCCATTGCATTCGGATTGCTCCAAGTGAAGCTAGTATCATCAGCAAAAAAGACAGATTTTTCCGCTTATGTTCAGGCTGGCCAGGTCATTTATAAACAGCAGAAAGAGCATAGGACCCAAAACGGAACCTTGAGGTACCCCACATTCAATTGGTTTACAAGGAGATCTTGACGTATCGACCTTTACAAGTTGACTTCTGTTGCACAAATATGACTTAAACCATTGAAGGGATATACCTCTGAATCCATAGTGCTGCAATTTGTTAATTAAAATAATGTGGTTTACGCAATCGAAAGCCTTTGAAAAGTCACAGAAAATTGTTGCTGTTAAGTAATTTTTGTTGATATTTGAATAAACGCTGTTAAATAGGGAGAACATAGCATCGTTGGTGCATTTTTTGCTTAGAAATCCGAACTGATAAGGGGTTAAGATATTTAAACAAAAATGACAAAAACCTTTTTTTAGCCAGGCGTTCTATGATCTTTGAGAGGGTTGGAAAAAGTGCAATTGGACGATAGTTTGAGGTTTGATATTTATCTCCTCCTTTATGTAATGGAATGATTATTGCAGTTTTAAGGCAGTTTGGAAAGACCCCATTTTGAAATGACATGTTGACTAGGTCTACTAAATGGATTAGAGTACAATCAGGCATATTTGAAAACATTTTATGAGTAAGCCCATCTGTACCAGCTGATGATTTGTTTTTTATTTCGTTAATTGTATTTTGAAGTTCTGTAAATGATAAAAAAGAAAATGTGCAAATTTTCATTAAAGAGATATGACAGAGGATCATCAGAAGCTGTTATGGTGGCCATTAGATTTTTTGCCACGTTTACAAAGTAATTGTTTAGGTCCTCGGGTGATGTAGAGATATAGTGCTAGTTGAGGTAGACTTATTTCTTAGTTCGTTAACAATAGACCATGTTTCTTTAGCTACATTGGCAGATTTTGCCAGCCTCCCACTGTAATAGATTTCTTTTGCAGCCTTAATTGTTTTAAGATAAGTTTTCCTATACTGCTTGACGTAATTATGAAAAGCAATAGATTCTGAGAACTTTTTTAGGTAGGAAAGTGAGCGCATGTTTTTTGCCGATACACGAAGACCTTTGGAGGACCAGGGCTTTTGTTTTTTAGCTTTAATTGGCCTTATAGGAAAAGATATATTTGCAATATCTGATAGCGAATTTAAGAATCTGGAGAACTCATTATAATGCAAATGCTCATTTCAATACAAATTTCTGGAATAATTTAACTACACACTTTTTAACGTTAAAAGAAAAATTTCTGAATAATTGGATGTGAATTTGTATAATTGGACACATGTTTCGTTATTTAAAAAAAAAAATGGTCAAGGTTTTGAGAAAAAAAACTATTTCGAAAAATCGATTTTTTTTTTCAAAAATGTGACAAAATGCCCATAACTCAATAAAATTCTGAAAATTTTTATACATTTACCAAAAACAATTCACCTCTCTTAGCGTTTTTTGACAAATGTAGAGAACAAAATAATTTTTTTTTCTCAAAATGTCCATATCACAAAAACCAGTAAAAATAATGTTTTGACACAAATTCCTAGGACAATTTAACTGGATACTTAGTACTCTTTTTTTAATACAAACGCCCGGACTACAAGGCTCCTCCCCCCCTAAACGAATAACGTCCTCCCATTGGCTCCTCTGTGTCCTTCACATCTGATTATTGCCTTAACGCACTTTAGTCCGGGACTTCACGTTACGATTTTAATCATCAAGTATATAACTGTTTATCAATTGTTGGGTTAATGCAAGAATAAATCAAGAAATGCCTGATAGAGATTATTTATTATTATAAATAGGCGACATTGTTAAAGAATTTAATAATAAAAATGCTATTCGCCTTCTGTTTATAGCGAATTTAAATTCGCCGATATATATTCGGATCGGGCAGATTTGCATCATAAACCGCGATTGACACAAATGTTTACTAATCAGCTGGGTTTGTGGACCTTGGGTTATTTATTTAGAAAATACCGTTAGGTTGCACGATTACGAGCGATTTTTATTTTTCTCTCAAACCCATTTCACATGATCTGGATAAGTGACATTCCTTGTTTGGGTCATATCGTTAAAAACGCATTTTCTTCCCAAGCATCGTGTATTGACAACTGGATATTTTATTTACTGCATCCATGTTATGATTTGACGTAGATTGAAACGTCGCCAACGTTTTATGTTGTAATAATAATGAGAGTCTATTTTCGTGTTTTTTTTTCAAAGGCGACATCCTTTAAATTGGCACAATTGGCCTAAACAATAATACCGTCAAGGATGAATTAATAATAAAAAAAACCAATTGCTCCCTAATCATTTTTCTATTATTATTTAGGGTACCCACGTAATATGGTTAAATATTTAAACATAAGATGCGTTTTTACCTTGAAAACATTTTGCACTCACGTGAAATATTCTATCTCAGCCAGTTTTTATTTAAATTTATTCCTTAACCGCCTATTTGTCACACATGCAGTTTGTCCCTATAGGCGACAAATAATTTATTGTCCTGGGAGGTATAATATAATTGGGAAAAAATATTCTGGTGTGTGTGTTTACCTTTAGGCGGGTTGCGCAACAAGGCGACCTGTCGTTATATTATTGCGTAAATCGCGAAATAGACGTTCGTGAACCTTTGGGGCGTCTTTTGGTCCCCGGCCAACCGTTTTAAATTTTACATAATCGAAAATCTATTTTGAATGCCGCGTTTGCAAAACAAACTGATTTTTTCATTTAATTTTAAACTCCAGGCGATTATCTTCGACGAAACTTACTAACAAAAAAATCGCGTGAAATTCTAATGTTTCAGTGGGCCAAGATAGGGGCTGTTGCGCAACAAATTTCACCCTCTTAACAATACTATAGGGATATTTGTTTTTCAGATTTATCGTCTTTGCAAGTGGTTTTTTTTTTTTTACTTAGAAATCATTTAAAAGTGTGATTTTTCCATAGGACTCCGCCCCCGGACTATCATGTTACGCAACAAATATTTGATTAAAATCATTGATATCAAATGATTTACGAAACTACGCGACTAAATCGCGTGAATTTATAATTTTTCATTGGGCCAAGGTAGGGGCTGTTGCGC
The DNA here is from genome assembly GCF_022605725.1 of Anthonomus grandis grandis. NCBI lineage: Eukaryota > Metazoa > Arthropoda > Insecta > Coleoptera > Curculionidae > Anthonomus > Anthonomus grandis. The sequence goes on along the minus strand of NC_065557.1, from coordinate 1,028,320 downwards.
AACAAATTTCACCCTCTTAACAATGCTTTAGGAATATTTCCTTTTCAGTTTTATCGTTTTTGCAAGTGGCTTTTTTAATTAGAAATCATTTTAAAGTGAGATTTTTTATAGGCCTTCGCCCCCCGGACTATAATGTTGCGCAACAAATAATTGATTGAAATCATTGATATCAAATGATTGAAATGATTTACGAAGGTTCGCGACGAAATCGCGTGAATTTCTAATTTTTCATTGGGCCAAGGTCCCGCTGTTGCGCAACAAATTTCGCCCTCGAAACGATGCTTTAGGAATATTTGTTTTTCGGTTTTATCGTCTTTGCAAGTGGCTTTTTTTTATTTAGAAATTATTTAAAAGTGAGATTTTTTCCATAGGCCCCTGCCCCCGGACTATCATGTTGCGCAACAAATGATCGATTGAAATGATTAATTAATGATTTACGATTAATTTGAGATTTTTTAAATTTTATATATATTTTTTCTATAAGAACTTTTAAACTGGCTGACTGAATTTTTTTTGGCTTTACTATCAAATACTTGCCTAATTTTTTATTTTATTTCATATCAAATAAATAAATTCTATTTTCCTTTTTACGAGATGATAAACGCTGTTGCGCAACAAAATTCGTCAAATTTACCTTTGGGACAGCGTCATCTGTTCTTGAATTTTATCATCTTTGCAAACGGTTTTTTCAACTTGTAGTAAAAACCATGTTGTGCAATAAATGTCGCTTCTATTTTTTATTTCTTTTAAATCAAATTATAAGTTATTTTGTATCTTATTCTCCAAACTAAAAGAACGCCTATTTTTCCATTAACTAGGTAATAAACGCTGTTGCGCAACAATTTTTGGCCAATTGATTTTAGCGACATTTATTTTTGAACTTTATGGTCCGTGCAGGTGATTATTTCGACTTCAAACATTGTGATTTTTAAATAGGCTTTTGCTTCAAACTAAATGTTGCGCAACAAATGTAAATTTTGAAATGCATTTAAAAAATTTGAAACTTTGTTTTTTAACCTAAGATTAAAATGTTACTAATAAATACCATGTTGCGCAATAACCGGCGCTTCTATATGATAATTTTACGATTAATTTGAAATACGGATATTTTATTTACTTTGTCTTACCTACAGGCTAAAATTTTTGATAGTAAAAGCCATGCTGCGCGATAAATGTCGCTTGAGTGTTTTTTTTATTTGAATTTAATATATTTAAATTCAATCATTGTTGCGCAACATTATAATTCGGAGGCAGGGTAACTAGTGATTTAGTGAAAATAGGCCTTTTTTATTATTTCGATTAATAAGGTTAAAAATAACTTTTAATTTTTACGCAACTGTTTTTGCGCAACATGGTAAAATTTTAGTAAAAAAAAAAACAATATCTCAATTTTTTGAAAACAATGGTTATTTGTTGCGCAACATTATCGCTATTTAAAGTGAGATTTTTAGAGCCCTTGTCCCTTGACATAATGCTGCGCAACAAATGACTATTTTGCACTGCGTTTGTAAAATTTTATCTACTAGTAAAAATTAGTAATTTGGATTTTGGTAATTTTTTATCTTCTCGTCCCCGAACTACAATGTTGCGCAACAATTGATAATTTTGCTATACATTTGAAAAGTTCAGAAATTTTAAATATTCTGCCTTCTATTCTCGGACTAAAATTTTACTAGTAATATGTTGCGCTATATAAATATCTAGTTGCTCTGTTATGTACTAAAGACATTTTCGATTAAGCTCTCGCCCCAAGACTATAGTGTTGCGCAGCAAATTGCGATATTTTTTAATTTTATGTTTCTTCCTCGGACTAAAACTTTACTATTAAAAGTCGCGTTGCGTAATAAATGTTGCTTCTTTTTTAAATTTAATAAAAAGATATTTTTTGTCGCTAACAACTAGTGTGCGACATCTATTTTTAAGTGTTGTCTTGCTTGCAAGCGGTTTTTTTCGACTTGATTAAAAATTGAGATTTTTAAATAAACTTTCGATTCTGTACTATAATGTTGCGCAACAAATTACAATTTTGCAATGCGCCTGAAATGTTGCTAGTAAGAAACGATGTATTGCAACAAATGTCGCATCTATTACTTTGTTATTTAAATTAGATTAGAAGTTATTTGTTACGCAACAAATATTTTTTATATCTTATAAGAATTTTTTTAAAATATTCTGTTTTCTACTATCGGACTAAAATTTTACTAGTTAAAGGCATGTATCGCAATAAACGTCGATTTTAGTTCTTTTACATTGTACGTCTGTTATTCATACACTAAAATTTTCCTTGTACAAACCATTTTAGGCGATAAATGTCGCTTCTATTTTTTTATCTCATTCATCAAAATAAAAAAATGGCATATTTTCCTCTTTACTTCTAAATCCTTAGGTGAAACCCTGTGATGCATTAAGGAACAGTCAATGCATCATTTTCTTGGCGGACTATATTGATAATAAAAGCTGTTGCGCAACAAATATCTCTTAAAAAAAACTCGATATACTTAACGCACTACAGCAATAAAAATTACTACAGTTAATAAACCAGAATTAAACGGTTCCTTATAGTTAAAAACTACACGAAATCGCCTGATTATAATTAATTATGTCGACCTTCAACAGTTACGTAACGGATACGATCAGTGGGTTAAACAATCGTTGTCGCTTAAAATAATTTCGTACCGTTTTGAATATAAACAGTTTTTTGTCAATATATCCTTGGACTAAGATTGCGGTACATGCGCAGCATAATAGCCGCAAAGAGGACTAACCAATGATGAATTATTTATTGATGAATTATAGTAGTAATAGCACCTGTGGAAGTAGATATAGCAATTTTTCCTAATATTTTTAACATAATCTAATAGTTCTTTCTGCAATCCTAACAAATTATATTTACCGGACATAGGCTACCGGACTAAAGCGAGCTGCGAATGCACATGTCTCGATGGGCGGACCTTATTGGTCAAAGGGGCGGAGCTCAATAGTCCGAGCGCTTGTGTAAATAATTGTACATATTCCATTAGTTCTCATACGTTTCTTTTGATATCATTTTGTACGCAATAAATTTTCCGCGATAAGAAAAGCAGTGCTTCATCTCGTGTGCACTCAAAAAACACGCCTTCAAACTACTTCTGTTGGGCAAAAAATGGGTGAATTTTCAAAAAAGAAATTTAAGGTTAACCCGGGTTATCTACGGTTCATAAATAACATTTTATTATTAAGTATAACGTACGACGGTACTGACCACTGATAAGGTACAACGCTTACTTTATAAATAAATTCGTGCGGGTGCTCACTTGATTAGTTTTCCGTCGAATTACCGAATGGTTCGTTGCATTTTAAACGCGCCTTAAGATGATGCTTATGGACTTCCAAGGTAGATCTAAAGGAGTGACATATTGATTGAATCTTCAATTTCGATTTTTTCAGTGCTTAAAGAGGACCCGGAGGATCTCAATTGTTTAGCTCCAGCTGCGGGCGACGCTTGTATCCCGTTGGACGATCAATTGCCAATTTATTCCGACATGTTTCTGGATGACATCCTCCTCAAGGATAACAGTCTGGGCTCGTTCTTGGGCGCAGAGGATCCCTCTGACCCTTATATGTCTTATAGGGAGTACAGAGACTCCTCTCCACAACTCCTCTCACCTAATAACATGTCCAAGGTAGGTCCAAAGATGATATTTTATTACTAGATATTTGTTGCGCAACAAACACACAACAAAGATTTTAACCTGCAACACTTGGGACATTAAGTCATATAAATGTGTTGCACGGCAAGGCGCGGCTATCGTGCGGAAAATATTATTCTACTCGAATATTGCACAGGCATGTCATTAATAAGAGAGACGGCGAAGGTCTTAAGAGATTTACTCTTTTAGTGTCTGATGCGCAACATTTTCGAGAGATAAATGTAAATCTGAATACTTTGGCGAAAAAGTCAAAATTGGTATGGAATGCTTAATTCTGATATGCTTGGCTAATTTTAATATTTCTCAATTTCTATCAAGTTAAACAAAAAAATCATAGAGTGCAAACTTGTACATTAGGTCTTGTTTTACAAGAATGCTCCTAAGCATTTTTCTGGTAAAACTAAGCATTTTTACGAAAAAGTCAATATTAGGCAAGAATGCTTAATTCTGACATGCCTTGACTAATTTTAAAATTTCTCAATTTCTATCAATTTAAACAACGAAGTCATAGAGTGCAAAATTGTAGATGTAAATTTGTTGCGCGACAAGACCCACGTTGCGTCACACAAATGTTACAATAATATAAAAAAAATATTTTAACGGTCTCTCAAACTTCAATTAAGCTCATCTATAAACCTTTCATTTATTGTCAAGTGTTGCACAACATCATGAATATGCCACTCAGGCATGGCATTTATAAGAGAAACAATATTACAACGGCCTTTAACGCGTAACAAGACGCAACTTTTGTTGCGCAAATATGATGCCGTTAAGAGAAAATTGTGTCATTAATTATTTTAAAAAAATAGTGTTTTTGGAACCGTTAAAGCATGACTGTTGCGCAACAAGAGATGCGACATGTTGCATTAATCAAAAAAAAATTCAACGTCCTTTAAAACCTATTTTTTTTTTAATTTATTGCGCAACTTTAGCCGAAATGGCACAATCTTTGAGCAAGTAAAGAAAATATTTTTCTAAACGCCTTTAAAGCTTTTTTTATATCTGTTATGCAAAAAATAACGACAAATAAAAAAGAAAGGTTTTAAGCCCCTTTAAAGCTTAATTTCATGGGTATTTGTTGCGCAACATGACACCGTGTATTTTATATTGTTAGGGAAAAATGTATCAAGGGTCTTAATCACTAGGCACCTTAAATTTCCTTTAGTTTGTTGCGCAACAAGAAATGAAACATTTTATGTAAATTTTTTATTAATTACACTTAATAAAGCAAACAGTGTTTTCAGAAGCCTTGAAAGCAGAAATCTTATTCTATTTGTTGTAAAACTTTAATAGAAATTTCATAAATCTTGAACCAGTAAAAAAATATTGCTTAAGCGTCTCGCAACTTTAAAGGTTTGCAAATATGTTACGCAGCAAACAAGGAAAAATGAAGACAGCAACAGTTTTAAGGGTCCTTAAAGTTTAAATTTATTCGTAGTTGTTGCGCAACAAGACGCTCTTAATTCTTTATTAATAAAAGACGAAATTTGCTTGACCATAAGCAACTTTAACTTCTTTTTATCTGTTGCGCAACATTAAATTTATTGATTAAGCATGACATTAATATTGTTTTAGGGGCCTTTATTTAAAGCTTGAGTCACTTCTCATTTGTTGCGCAACTGAAAATTGCACAAACCTTGAACCAGTAATGAAAATATTGCGATAAGGGTCTCTAAAGATGGGATTTATTTACTTCTGTTAAGCAATAAACAACGAAAAATGTGAAGAGGAAAAAAGGTTTCAAGGGTGCCTTAAAGTTCATTTCTCCTCTATTTGTTGCGCAACAAAAGCATCCGAACATTGCGTTAATTTTTTATTATTAAAAGAAAAAAATCGTTACAAACATACGCAATTTTAACTTCTCTAAATCTGTTGCGCAACAAGAAAAAGGAAAATATCACGTAAATTTGTTGTAAATTTTTGTGTAATTTTAAAACACAATAAAATTACACAAAAATAGATTTAAAAAGGCAATTATTGTTTCAAGAGCTTGTAAAGCATGAATCACTTTCCCTGTTGCGCAACATGGCACAGTATAGGCTACACAAAATGGCATTAATACGGAATCAACAATACATTAAGTCAAGGGTCTTATAAAGTTTTTTTTTTAAATTTTTTGGTTGCGCAGCATTGAACGAAAAGTTTCACGTGCATGGTATTAATAAGTGAAACAATATATATATCGCGGGAAAAAATGTATTGAAGACTGAATTGATTTTCATCTGTTGCGCAACTCTAATGTTGCTTGCACAAACCTAAAAGCTCTTAAGTATAATTACATCTGTTACACAAGAAACAAAGAAAAATCCAAACAGAAAAAGTTTTACGGATCTCTACAGTTTAAGTTTATTCAGATTTGTTGCGCAACAAAACACTCTTAATTCTTTCTTAATAAGGGAAGACAATTTTCAAGGGTTTGCTTGCTTTTTTGCTCTATTGCTTCGACATAAGTAACTTTATTTTCTTTTTAACTGTTGCGCAACAGACTATGGAAATTGTTGCTTAAACATGTTATTAATAATGTTTCAAGGGTCTTTAATTAAAGCTTAAATCAGTTCTCATTTGTTGCACAACTTTAACGAAAATTGCACAAATCTTGAACTAGTAAAGAAAATATTGCTAAGGATCTCTAAAGCCTGGAACTTTTTGAAACCCCATTTTTATTTGTTGCGCAATAAAATTACACAAAAATTTTAGTAAGGAAATGATTGACTTAAAGGTGCACGAATTAAATTTTTTAATTAGAAGAAAATGTTTCGACAGTGTCAAGTTCTCGAAGGGACGCAACTTAATCTTGCTTTAATTTGTTGCGCAACAAGAAAAAGGAAAATATCACGTAAACTTTTCATGAAAATAAATAAAGAAAAAATTATATTTTTTTGAAACCTCATTTTTATTTGTTGCGCAATAAAATTACACAAATATTTTAGTAAGGAAATGATTGACTTAAAGGTGCACGAATTAAATTTTTTAATTAGAAGAAAATGTTTCGACAGTGTCAAGTTCTCGAAGAGACGCAATTTAAGCTTGCTTTAATTTGTTGCGCAACAAGAAAAGGGACATTTAAGGTAGTAGTACTAAAAGACAAAAAAGGTTTCAAGGGTCTCTTAAACTTCATTATTTGTTGCGCAACAAGAAAAAGGGACATGTAACGTAGTAGTATTACATTAGTAAGATTTCAGCAAGACTTCTTACGACTACACTTTCGTCTGTTGCGCAATAAACAATGTAACAAATTAGTAAAGGAAAATAATGTTTCAGGAGCCTTTGAGGCATAACTCTAATGTTATTTGTTATGCAACAAAAGACGCGACATGTCATACAAATATTGTAAGAATAAAAAAATGTTTGAACGGAAATTGCACAAATTTTGAACCAGTTAAGAAAATATTGCTTAAGCGTCTCGCAACTTTAAATGTTTGCAAATATGTTACGGAACAAACAAGGAAAAATGAAGACAGCGACAGTTTTAAGGGTCCTTAAAGTTTAAATTTATTCGTAGTTGTTGCGCAACAAGACGCTCTTAATTCTTTATTAATAAAAGACGGCATTTGCTTAACCATAAGCAACTTTAACTTCCTTTTATCTGTTGCGCAATATTAAATTTATTGCTTAAACATGCCATTAATATTGTTTTAGGGGCCTTCATTTAAAGCTTGAGTTACTTCTCATTTGTTGCGCAACTGAAAATTGCACAAACCTTGAACCAGTAATGAAAATATTGCGACAAGGGTCTCTAAAGATGGGATTTATTTACTTCTGTTAAGCAATAAACAACGAAAAATGTGAAGAGGAAAAAAGGTTTCAAGGGTGCCTTAAAGTTCATTTCTCCTCTATTTGTTGCGCAACAAGAAAAAGAAAAATATCACGTAAATTTTTTATAAAAATAATTAAACAAAAAAATTTTATTTGTTGAAACCTCATTTTTATTTGTTGCCCAATAAAATTACACAAAAATAGATTTAAAAAGGAAATTATTGTTTCAAGAGCTTGTAAAGCATGAATCACTTTCCCTGTTGCGCAACATGGCACAGTATAGGCTACACAAAATGGCATTAATACGGAATCAACAATACATTAAGTCAAGGGTCTTATAAAGATTTTTTTTTTAATTTTTTGGTTGCGCAGCATTGAACGAAAATTTTCACGTGCATGGTATTAATAAGTGAAACAATATATATATCGCGGGAAAAAATGTATTGAAAACTGACTTGGTTTTCCTCTGTTGCGCAACTCTAATGTTGCTTGCACAAACCTAAAAGCTCTTAAGTATAATTACATCTGTTACACAAGAAACAAAGAAAAATCCAAACAGAAAAAGTTTTACGGATCTCTACAGTTTAAGTTTATTCGGATTTGTTGCGCAACAATACACTCTTAATTCTTTCTTAATAAGGGAAGAAAATTTTCAAGGGTTTGCTTGCTTTTTTGCTCTATTGCTTGGACATAAGCAACTTTATTTTTTTTTTATCTGTTGCGCAACAGACTATGGAAATTGTTGCTTAAACATGTTATTAATAATGTTTCAAGGGTCTTTAATTAAAGCTTGAATCATTTTTCATTTGTTGCACAACTTAAACGAAAATTGCACAACTCTTGAACTAGTAAAGAGAATATTGCTAACGATCTCTAAAGCCTGGAACTTTTTGAAACCCCATTTTTATTTGTTGCGCAATAAAATTACACAAAAATTTTAGTAAGGAAATGATTGACTTAAAGGCGCTCTTAATTCTTTATTAATAAAAGACGAAATTTGCTTGACCATAAGCAACTTTAACTTCTTTTTATCTGTTGCGCAACATTAAATTTATTGATTAAACATGACATTAATATTGTTTTAGGGGCCTTTATTTAAAGCTTGAGTCACTTCTCATTTGTTGCGCAACTGAAAATTGCACAAACCTTGAACCAGTAATGAAAATATTGCGACAAGGGTCTCTAAAGATGGGATTTATTTACTTCTGTTAAGCAATAAACAACGAAAAATGTGAAGAGGAAAAAAGGTTTCAAGGGTGCCTTAAAGTTCATTTCTCCTCTATTTGTTGCGCAACAAAAGCATCCGAACATTGCGTTAATTTTTTATTATTAAAAGAAAAAAATCGTTACAAACATACGCAATTTTAACTTCTCTAAATCTGTTGCGCAACAAGAAAAAGGAAAATATCACGTAAATTTGTTGTAAATTTTTGTGTAATTTTAAAACACAATAAAATTACACAAAAATAGATTTAAAAAGGAAATTATTGTTTCAAGAGCTTGTAAAGCATGAATCACTTTCCCTGTTGCGCAACATGGCACAGTATAGGCTACACAAAAATGGCATTAATACGGAATCAACAATACATTAAGTCAAGGGTCTTATAAAGACTTTTTTTTTTAATTTTTGGTTGCGCAGCATTGAACGAAAAGTTTCACGTGCATGGCATTAATAAGTGAAACAATATATATATCGCGGGAAAAAATGTATTGAAGACTGAATTGGTTTTCATCTGTTGCGCAACTCTAATGTTGCTTACACAAACCTGAAAGCTCTTAAGTATAATTACATTTGTTACACAAGAAACAAGGAAAAATCCAAACAGAAAAAGTTTTAAGGGTCTCTACAGTTTAAGTTTATTCGGATTTGTTGCGCAACAAAACACTCTTAATTCTTTCTTAATAAGGGAAGAAAATTTTCAAGGGTTTGCTTGCTTTTTTGCTTTATTTCTTGGACATAAGCAACTTTATTTTCTTTTTATCTGTTGCGCAACAGACTATGGAAATTGTTCCTTAAACATGTTATTAATAATGTTTCAAGGGTCTTTAATTAAAGCTTGAATCATTTTTCATTTGTTGCACAACTTTAACGAAAATTGCACAAATCATGAACTAGCAAAGAAAATATTGCTAAGGATCTCTAAAGCCTGGAACTTTTTGAAACCCCATTTTTATTTGTTGCGCAATAAAATCACACAAAAATTTTAGTAAGGAAATGATTGACTTAAAGGTGCACGAATTTAATTTTTTTCTTAATTAGAAGAAAATGTTTCAACAGTGTCAAGTTCTCGGAGGGACGCAACTTAAACTTGCTTTAATTTGTTGCGCAACAAGAAAAAGGAAAATATCACGTAAACTTTTCATGAAAATAAATAAAGAAAAAATTATATTTTTTTGAAACCTCATTTTTATTTGTTGCGCAATAAAATTACACAAATATTTTAGTAAGGAAATGATTGACTTAAAGGTGCACGAATTAAATTTTTTAATTAGAAGAAAATGTTTCGACAGTGTCAAGTTCTCGAAGAGACGCAATTTAAGCTTGCTTTAATTTGTTGCGCAACAAGAAAAGGGACATTTAAGGTAGTAGTACTAAAAGACAAAAAAGGTTTCAAGGGTCTCTTAAACTTCATTATTTGTTGCGCAACAAGAAAAAGGGACATGTAACGTAGTAGTATTACATTAGTAAGATTTCAGCAAGACTTCTTACGACTACACTTTCGTCTGTTGTGCAATAAACAATGTAACAAGTTAGTAAAGGAAAATAATGTTTCAGGAGCCTTTGAGGCATAACTCTAATGTTATTTGTTATGCAACAAAAGACGCGACATGTCATACAAATATTGTAATTTAAAAAAAAATTTTTAAACAGAAATTGCACAAACCTTAAACCAATCAAGAAAATGTTGCTTGAGCGTCTCTAAAGTATGAATTTATTTACATTTATTATGCAACAAACAACGAAAATGTAAGAAACAAAGGTTTTAAGGGTTTTTTATCTGTTGCGCAACAAGATTTTCTTATTAATAAGAGAAAAATGTTTCAAAGTCTCAAACGCTTAGAAGTACACAAATTCAGCTTGGTTTAGTTTGTTGCACTACAAAAACTGGCACATGTAACATACATTTTGAACTAGTAAGGTTTATCATTATTTTTCATGAAAACATGTTCATTTGTTGCGCGACAATACACACAAATGTTGCATTAATAAAAAAAAAATTTCAAGCGCTTTGGCGTACACAACTTACACTTTCTTTAGTATGTTGCGCTACAAGAACGTGATGACGGTGGGGACATGTAACGTGAATTTTGTACTAATAAGACTTAATCAATATTTTTCATGAGCACATTGTGCGACAAGGCACACAAATGTTGCATTAATAAAACAAAAGTTTCAACGGGCTCTAAAACTTGAATTTCTTCTCTTCTGTGTTGCGCATCATCTTACTGCTCTAAAGCTTGAATTTATACTGCTGAGTTGCGCAACGCAACTTGTTGCGTCAAAACCACTGAATAACGAAATATCTCACTTCCAGAGCTCGGACTGTAGCATACCCTCCCTGTGTAGCCCAAACTCCTCACTCCTCGACGAAGAGATGTCCACGTTCATGTCCCTCCAAGTGGAAGACGAAACTGACCTGGTGATGAAGGCACCGTACATCCCGATGAATTTATCTGATGATCTTCCATTACTGGGCGATCTGATGTGGAACCAGAACGAGAAGAATCACCATGGGGGAGGTTCTACGCTTGCGCAGATGTTGGGTACCAACGGGGCAAGTAAACGAACCGGGAAGTGTACGGATCGTGGTGGAGGAGGAGGAGGTGGGGGAGGGAGAGGAAGAGGGATGATCATGATGGAGGATTCCAGAACGGAGATGTACGACGACAGTGAGAAAAGTAAGTTGAGTTATTGACCTTTAATGCGTGTAAAATTAAGAAATTACACTTTTCTTATTTACTGAAGTGAACCCCGAGGCAACGATAAGTGCTAATAGAAAAACCGCTTATCGACGAACCAGTTTTTAACGGTTAAAGGAGCCTAATTAATTGGGTAAACCCTGATTACCTGATGGTAAAAGTGCGCCCTCCTATCTCAGTTACTATTTGATTATTTACATATGAAACCGAGATTGTTTATAAATAATCCTGACCCCGTCGAGGGGCCAATTACGTAAATTTGAGCGTTTGTTTTCGGGTAAATGCGTCAGAGTTGCATTAAATAAATAATCAGGAAGAGGATTGAATGGTCCAAGGTCCGGACCACACTGGATTTTGTCAGAAAATATGTTTTCGAGGCGCTTTTAAAGGAAATTGAATTTTCAGCACAAAAATTCTGTACAATTTTTCTCAGAAAATGGGTAGTCTTGTCCAGGTACTCCTAGTTTTTTTTTTAAGTGTTTGATGTGTCTCCTTATATCTCTGATGCATTTTTGAAAATTTGTACACGTATTCTCTGAACAATTTGGTTGGACACCTATTTCAGCGTTTTTCCAAATTCGTACAAAATTTCGAAAAAAAAAATTTTTTTCGAAAATAATGATTTTTTCCTTTAATTATCCGACACTATGTTTATAACTCAAAAAATTGACCAGATGCAATTTTGAAAATTTGTACACACATTCCTTGGATAATTTGGTTGGACACCTATTTCAGCGTTTTTTCAAATTCGTACAAAATTTTGGAAAAAAAATTTTTTTTCGAAAATAATGATTTTTTCCTTTAATTATCCGACACTATGTTTATAATTCAAAAAATTGACTAGATACAGTTTTGAAAACTAGTGCACATATTCTCTGGACAATTTGGTTGGACACCTATTTCAGTGTTTTTCAAAATTCTTACAAGATTTTGAAAAAAAAATATTTTTTGAAAAAATTGATTTTTTCTTTCTAATTATTCGACACAATGTTTATAACTCAAAAAATTGACTAGATGCAGTTTTGAAAACTTGTACACATATTCTCTGGACAATTTCATTGGACACCTATTTCAGTGTTTTTCCAGATTCGTACAAGATTTTAAAAAAAAAATATTTTTTGAAAAAATTGATTTTTTCTTTCTAATTATTCGACACAATGTTGATAACTCAAAAAATTGACCAGATGCAATTTTGAAAATTTGTACACACATTCCTTGGACAATTTGGTTGGACACCTATTTCAGCGTTTTTCCAAATTCGTACAAAATTTTGGAAAAAAATTTTTTTTTCGAAAATAATGATTTTTTCCTTTAATTATCCGACACTATGTTCATAATTCAAAAAATTGACTAGATACAGTTTTGAAAACTAGTGCACATATTCTCTGGACAATTTGGTTGGACACCTATTTCAGCGTTTTTCCAAATTCGTACAAAATTTTGGAAAAAAAATTTTTTTTCGAAAATAATGATTTTTTCCTTTAATTATCCGACACTATGTTCATAATTCAAAAAATTGACTAGATGCAATTTTGAAAACTTGTACACATATTCTCTGGACAATTTCATTGGACACCTATTTCAGTGTTTTTCAAAATTCGTACAAGATTTTGAAAAAAAAAATATTTTTTGAAAAAATTGATTTTTTCTTTCTAATTATTCGACACAATGTTGATAACCCAAAAAATTGACCAGATGCAATTTTGAAAATTTGTACACACATTCCTTGGACAATTTGGTTGGACACCTATTTCAGCGTTTTTCCAAATTCGTACAAAATTTTGAAAAAAAAATTTTTTTTCGAAAATAATGATTTTTTCCTTTAATTATCCGACACTATGTTTATAATTCAAAAAATTGACTAGATGCAATTTTGAAAACTTGTACACATAATCTCTGGACAATTTCATTGGACACCTATTTCAGTGTTTTTCAAAATTCGTTCCAGATTTTGAAAAAAAAATATTTTTTGAAAAAATTGATTTTTTTCTAAATATTTGACACAATGTTCATAACTCACAAAATTTACCAAATACCATTTTGAAAATTTGTACACATAAAACACATGATTCCTATTAATTAAAAAAAAATAAATCGCGTTCCTACAATTCCTCTTTTCGGGTTTTTTCCCTAAAAAATTCATTGCTTCCCAATTTATTTACCATGAAAATAAGAAAAATTCAGGTTTTTCTTATTGCACCCATTCAAATCATCAACGATGTTTTTATTTTACGTTTTCATAGTCATTTGTCACAGGTGACGTTTTGTTTAAAAATGACGTTAATACTGGGACATGACGTTGACCCTTGACATAAGGGAGAACATTTTCATTTGACATTAGTGTGTAAGGAGGGCGTGGCTGGTAATCGGTTAATTCACAGACCAGACCTTCAGTGTAAGCAGTACGAAATTAACCGCATTTCTGGTTGTCTTGACGCAACCAGCTGGCAAACGGTTAATCCACTGACAAATGACGTTTATGAGGGACATTATTGCCCAAACATGAAAATGATATAAAACTAATCTGAGATTTCTGTTTTATTTCAGATTTACCGATACGCAGCAGCTGGAGCACAAAACTGAGTCCGAAACTAGAAATGGACAGTGTAGGTCAAATGGACCGGTCGCCGTCGGTCGCTTTGAAACGGTCTCACGCCGGCAACCAGCAGCACAACCAGACGGCGACCAGCAACAACTTTGACCACAACCACCACCAATCGAAACGGATAAAAAGCGAACCGAAAGAGAAAATGTCCTCGGAACTGTTTCACCAGTTGATCTCGAACAACCACCAACGTGGTGGTGGTGGTGGTGGTCGACCGGGTCGGAATAAAAGCGATTGGTTAAGAGATACCGGGGGCAAAGCCGCTTGTATATCGCAACCGAGCGAGAGCGTCTTAATGAATTTATTGGTAAGCGGTTTCGATATTCGCGCCGGTTACATATGCCTCGCCCCGACCAAGTCGAAACGATGAGCTCCACTTCTGTAGTTTGTTTATTTTTTTTTTGTTTTGGCAACGTCGCTTCTTCCGTGTTTATTTGTTCTGTTTATTTGGTTTGGTTATTAGTGACAGTGACTTGCCAGTGATGGGAGGAGGAAGCCGAGCAACAAACAGATCTTCTTAATTATTTAAAGCTGTGATTACGTGAGACTAAGACGGACGTTGATTGATGTTGTTATTATTGTTGTTGTTGTTATGAAGGTGCGAGAAAAGAAAATAAGAAAATAGGAGAGGTTCTGGCTGGATTTACATTTTTATTTCTGGAACTAACATATTTATTTTATGTATTCATATTTGACATATTCTTTTTTTTTATTTAAAGAATGTTCCATACAAAAAAAAATTATTCGGCTAACGCTTAATAATGGCAGCACCGCGACTCAATGTGCTGTCTACAAGTCTCCCTGTTACTCGAAGGTTTGTATCTGGTTGTCATTCACTGTTTGAATACAGCACATTGAACCGCGACTGTGTTGCCAAATAAGTTCCTTGTAGAGGAAATTACGTCAGATTGTCGTTTATTATGAACTGATTTAAAAATCAAATAAATAATGGGTAATTCCACGGTTCAATGTGCTGACTACAAATATTATTGTTAATCGTATGGAAAAATGACTTCAGTAAAATGTATTCTTAAGACTGGATGGTGAATGACGCTTAGAGGGCCTGTAGAACTACGTATAAACGATATAACCCAACTTTTTAACTTATCGCCGTGGTTTAATATGCTGTTCGCAAGCCTTGCCGTTAACCTCACTTTTATTTAATGACAGTTGACAGATTGTAAAACTGAGCATAGGTGACGTTTATTGACAAGTGACAGATGGACGAGACAAAATGGCGAAACCTAGACAAATTTGAATTGTAGCTCAAATAAACCCTTTATTTTAGGATATTAATTAGACATATCAGTATAGTAGTCATTTCGAACTGTACATCTCCCTTTGTATGTTACACTGGAAAAAGTGTATGTTCCAAAGTACAAGGTGCTGGCAAAGGCTCGATTACTGCCCAATAAAATGCAACAAAATACAATAATGTAACGAACTAATTAATGCTGTACATATACTATGAAATTATTCTATATAGTAAAAGAAATGCTGTTTTTTTAGTATGTAGATGTGAAAAGTTAGTCTCCGATTATTTCAAAAAGTAGTTTAACTATACTCTTTTTCAGAAGTGTGTAGAGCAATAAAACCTCATTAGGTATGCAAAAGTGGTACCTGGTGATCCACCAATATTTTATGCCACTACCTTAGTTGGGTATTAGTTTCAATGTAAAATTCTTGCTTTTCGTTGAATGCACGTAGTGCCACCCGATTTTGGGTCAATTTATGAGTTTTGCCCATTGTTACCCACTGATAAACATTGAAAATGGTTCGCCAAAGGCGTGCAACTGGGACTTGTTTTTTACCTTATAATTAATGTACTTAAATGCTATTTTATTTTAGAAAGTTACTTTTGTTTAAATGGAATAATATATTTTTTTCACAAATTTATTGAACATAATATGTAGAGTAAACCAGAGAGTAAAAATGGAGGTAGAATACCTCCATTTTTTAAATATTGGGATAATAATATTGTGATTACACTACAGCGTAGCAGTGACCACTAACGTTTAAAATATGATTTAAAAGTATTTATAGTCTGTATATATTACCTGACCCCATTTTTGCATATTACAAAGCGTTAAAAGATAGGTACCTATACAAAAGGATTAAAAGTATTTATTTAGTATTTAATCTCTTTCAAAATAAAGGGATTTAATCCGTGAAAATTAAATTCATAAATATTATAAGTACCTGCGCCTATGAACTACCACGAAATGTAGCCAAACAGAACGGAATTCCCCAGTTTATTGCTCTATACACTTCTGAAATAGAGTATAGTTGTAGTTCGCCATTAGTAACCCCCCTGACGCTCTCTAGTTCATTCTAGCACATTCCATACTACGCAGAAAATTCGGTCATTTGGTCACAGAAATTGTCCATTCATCAGTAGAGATTTGGTTATTTTTTGGATCTAGTTATTATTTATAATATTGGCACACTTGGTAAAAATTATATAAAATTTCTCCGTTTTCTAACTTCACTTTCAATACCACTCGTTGTAAGTCCTTCAGAGTTATTTTTGCAATGTTGTCATACTTGACGTGAACATCATTACAAGGATCGTTCTAATAAAGTCAATCAAGCAAGTACCGAACTGCAACGTTGCCTCATGTTTTTTGACGTGTGCCAATGTTATTGACTGAATTTATGCAAAAAAAAAATGACGTAATCGAATTCTAGGAGGGGGTTATTGCGAACTAGGAAAACAAAAATGGCCGCCTATAACTAGATTTTCTTACCGTCCTAGGGTGCGTCTAACTTAATTGCGTAATTGCGTAAAAAAAATATTGTTACTTTTAAAAAAAAAGTTCTATTTATCCAGTGTTGTCATATTTCATAGATTCTAGATATCGTGGGGAAATATATATATGTATAATATTTAAATCTAAATGTCTATTATATTCATTCTCGATGGTGCCTAATACACGTTGATAATTTTTTTTTAAATATTTAAGCGGTCGTTTTCCTGGAAAACTTTACTCAGGTATACATATATAAATAAAAACAATATAAGGGAAGACTGTGTTATATTTTATATACAGTTGATTTCGTTTTAATAAATGAACAATAAATACAATGTCATATTAAACGTGAGTACGTTGAAATCCGCAATTTTTCTTATTATCGTGAAATTTCGGGAGAGGATGGGGATTTTCACTTGCTCACTGTCTATTTTATTACAGCAATAACGTGTCACCTTTTATAAAGGTTACACCTTGAAAAATTATTATTATAGCCTAATTTGTTGTTGTTGTTAATAAAGTGAATTCAAGTACATTTTCTTGTTTTATTAATTATGAAATCATCTTTGCCATAGTTTTTCCTTAGATTCCGGAAATATTATTAGCATTGGCAACCCTGCATTGCACGGTACTATTTTATAGTTCAAGTGCTAATTGTGTAATTTCAAATAGAACAGTATATTGCATTTTTTAAATAGTATAAACAATAATTATTTTATAAAAGCGCTTGGACTATTATATTGTGCTGCTCCTTAAACAATCCTGAGAAATAGAATGTGTTAGAGCGAGAAAATGATATTGTGGCTTTATTGTAACCGATCCCTAGACAAAGACAACGCTGTCGAATAACCATGCGTTAGAAAAAGAGAGAACATATTGTCAGGGGTCCTGTTTTATAGTTCAAGTACTAATGATTAAATTTTGAATTTATTTTACGCTGTATTGAATTTTTTCTATAACGTAAGTTTGTCTAAAAACGCCTGGACTATTATATTTTTTCTTTTAAACAATATTGCAAATTTATTAACGGGCGGGCCTTATTTTGTAGTCCAGGTACTAATGACCTAATTTTAAGTTTAATTTATTATAAAATGTGATGTATTTTAAGAATGTAGGTAATTTGAATGAAAACACTTGGACTATTATTTTCTGTTCTTATCAAGAAGCTGAATGAGTTAGAGCGAGAAAGCGATACTGTAAGATGAGCGGTTTTGTGATAAACATTCCCTAGAAAAAGACAACACTGTCAAATAACTGTGTGTTAGAGAAAGAGAAAATATTAACACGTGGCCTTATTTTATAGTCCAGGTACCTAATGATATAATTTTCAATTTATTTCATTTTAAATGCAAATCATTTGTATAAAAACCCCTAGACTATTATATTTTGTTCTTTAAACAATACCAAGATTATTTTAGTGTACGTATTGAATTTTTGAAATAATACAAGTAATTTTTATAAAAACGCCTGGACTATATTTTACCCATGATACTAAACCTTGAATGTGTTAG
This sequence comes from Anthonomus grandis grandis, assembly GCF_022605725.1. Classification (NCBI taxonomy): domain Eukaryota; kingdom Metazoa; phylum Arthropoda; class Insecta; order Coleoptera; family Curculionidae; genus Anthonomus; species Anthonomus grandis. The sequence goes on along the minus strand of NC_065557.1, from coordinate 1,010,088 downwards.
AGCAAGAAAGTGATATTGTGATAGGCGTGGCTTTATTGTAAACAATCGTTAGACAAGGACAACACTTATAATAGTCCAGGTTCTATAGATATAATTTGAAAAAATTTATTGAATTTTTATTGCAAGTAATTTGTGTGAAAACGCCTGGACTATTATATTTTGTCTTTTAAGTAATACTGAAAAATTGCATGTGTTAGAGCGAGAAGGTGATATTGTGATAGGCGTGGATTTGTTAAAAACTGTCTTTAGACTAAGACAACACTGAAAATAACATCAGGAGGCTGTATTTTATAGTCCAGGCGCCTAATAATCTAATTTTGAATTTATTTTCAATTTTTTAAATAGTGTAAGTAATTTTTATAAAAACGCCTGGACTATTAATTATTTTATCCTTGATACTAAACCCAGAAACTGAATGTGTTAGAGTGAGAAAGTGATATTGTGATAGGCGTGGCTTTATTGTAAACAATCGTTAGACAAGGACAACACTTATAATAGTACGGGTTCTATAGATATAATTTGAAAAAATTTATTGAATTTTTAGTGCAAGTAATTTGTGTAAAAACGCCTGGACTATTATATTTTGTCTTTTAAGTAATACTGAAAAATTGCATGTGTTAGAGCGAGAAGGTGATATTGTGATAGGCGTGGATTTGTTAAAAACTGTCTTTAGACAAAGATAACAATAATAATTGTGCGTTAGAGAAAGAGAAACATTTTTATGGGGAGGCCTTATTATAATATAGTCCAGGCACTAATGATATATAATTTTTTTAAACGTTTTGAATTCTTTAAATAGTGTAAGTAAGTTGTATGAAAACGCCTGGGCTATTATATTTTGGCTTCACTGCGTAACTGAATGTGTTAGAGAGAGAAGGAGATATTGTGAAAGGCGCCTCTTTGTTGTAAATGGTCTTTAGACAAAGACAACACTGAAAATAACATCAGGAGGCTGTATTTTATAGTCCAGGTGCCTAAAGATATAATTTTGAATTTATTTTCAATTTTTTAAATAGTGTAAGTGATTTGTATAAAAACGCTTGGACTATTATATTTTGCTGTTTAATCAATACCGAAATTGAATGTGTCTAAGCGAGAAAACGATATCGTGAATAACTGTGTTAGAGAAAGAGAGAACATATTATCGTGCGGCTTTATTCTATAGTCCAGGTACCAATGATATAATTTTGACTTTTTAGTTGAATATTTATAAAAAGACCGTCTCCATGATAAACAAACAAGGATCGTAGGTAGTGTGCTCTTCATATGATAGATGTAAATAAATAAAAAATCAGTTGGCTGCCCTGTTTACCCTTAACGAGCTACTAGTTTGACGTCACAATGTCCACAAAAATTAAATAAATAATTAACAAGAGATAAATTAAACTGCCATGGACCTTTACAGTAGAATTTTCGGCAACGTTGTAATTCGATGTTTAAATTGCTAGAGTCGGTAACTTAAAGCAATTCCCTGCGAAAATCTAGCGAGTCAGGACGTGCCATATTGCGACGTTGCCAACGTGTCAACAGTTTCTGAAGATTCAAATACTTTCTTGGAAAATAAAGGCTGTTTTATTGCAGACAATGTTGCCAGGTCTACATTGATAATGGTCCTAGTTTTGTTAGAAGCCTGTAAAATAAATAAAATTAAATTGGGGTGTTTAATTTGGGGTAATTAAATTGAGGTGTCCATTGTAGGCATTCAAAGGGTCGTAGTGCGCTGTGCATATGATAATAAATTAATAAAACATTAGGTGTCAAACAAGAAACGTTAAAAGGCTAATAAATCACAAATGGCTAGAAGCGGCAACATAGAAATCTGTAAAATTTGATGCAGCGGGCCATGATAAGTTATGACGTAATGCGACGTTGCCAACATGTATGTTTTGTGGCATTAAAAAGCCGTTACGGGCGAGGCATATTACGTAATCACGCTTTATTAAGTCATTTGTTATAAATCTATACAGGGTGAACGATTATGGTGCATGTTATGATTATGATACATGAGCAGAACTAACAGTTGTTTCAAAATTAGGAAAATACTCCTCCAGACTCCCCCTCGCCTCCGCCCCTACTGGACAACGAGACTCAGAAAATGGAAATAGAGATGGACCTGACCACGCCCCTCTTCGCAGCAAAAAAGCGAATGTTGCAACAACGCGAGAAGCAAAAACAGGTGGAGGAGAGCAGGAGGAACCTGATCAGGAAGAATTCGTTGTCCTTGTTGGACCCGGAGGCGACCAGCGTGGCCTCCTTGCTGGATCTGACACAGCAGGACTGTGAGGTTCGTTTAACAGAGCGCGAGACAGCGTTGCCAAACCTGAACTTTTTTCGTTTGCAGGTGAACGCCCCGGTAAACAGCAGCTCCCTGTTGCAGGGCGAGGAGCTATTGAAAGCGCTGGAAGTTGCGCAGCTGATGTAGCTAGGGGAGTCGGTAGCCGAGTCCTCGAAGCTGAACTCGGCGCCGCCGTCACCACGTCGAGAGTTTGAAATTCAATTGTTCACAGTGGAGGGGGAACTTGTCAGTGTACAAAATTTCAAGGTCGTTTTAGGTGACCCGGTTGTCGCGTAAATGGAGGATTGCTCAATAGTTTTATGGAAAGAAAAGGGGGAGGGGGTTTTTTGGCGGCACTTTTGAAAACTGACTTCTTTGAGTTTTTTGTTTTATGTGATTATCTTTGATCGTTTTGGTGATATTCTGGTTTTTGTGTAAATAAGTGTTGAGCACCACAAAAGTTTTCGTAATTGAAAGAAACGGTTTGGGGCTAAAACAAGATATGTAAATTGATTATCGATTAATAAAGAGCTTTTGGTTTCATTTCGTTATCTTTAATAGTTTTCAAGATAATTCGATTTTTTTGTGAGGTTAAGTTTGTCCAACTCCAATCAGCAACCTTCCACAAAAGTTTCTATAACTCAAAATCTTTTGAATCAATCAGTTTGATGCTTAAATATGATTTGTAGAGTGATTATTATTTATTAAGATACTTTTGGGTTTATTGTAATATCTTAAATAGTTTTCAAGATATTTCGGTTTTTGTGAGGTTAAGTTTCCTTAATTTGCTTTTTTCTCGTGTCTGGAAGTTCTTTTTATTTTAGGTTGTTTCAATTTTATTCCAGGTACTTGCTCGCCTAAGTTCTCTGTTAATAAACAAATGAACCTCAAGTGCCTGGAATAATTTTGTTTTTATTCCAGGCATTTGATCACTTGAATTCCCTGATATTCCCACTTAATAAACAAATGGACCTTGAGTGCCTGGAATAATTCTGCTTTTATTCCAGGCATTTGATCATCTAAGATCCCTGTCTTGAAAAACAAATGAAGCACAAATACCTGGAAGAATTTTGTCATTATTCCAGGCAGTTGATCACCTAAATTCCCTAATATTCCCATTTAAAAAAACAAATGAACCTCAAATGCCTGGAATAATTTTGTTATTATTCCAGGCAATTGATCACTTCCTTGATAGTCCCATTTAATAAACAAATGAACCTTGAGTGCCTGGAATAATTTTGTTTTTATTCCAGGCAGTTGATCATCTAAATTCCCTGATATCCCCACCTAAAAAACAAATGAAGCGCCTGGAATAATTTTGTTTTTATTCCAGGCATTTGATCACTTAAATTCCCTGATATTCCTACTTAATAAATAAATAAACCTCGAGTGCCTGGAATAACTTTGTTGTTATTCCAGGCCCTTTGTCACCTAAGTTCTCTGTTATTCCTTTTTTAAAAAACAAATAAACCACAAATACTTGGAAGCACCCTGTTCCTATTCCAGGCAGTTGATTACCTAGGCTGCTTGATATTTCCATTAAAAAAAAAAAACAAATCAATTTTCTCTTTATTCCAGGCAGTTGATCACGTGAATTCCCTAATATTCCCTTTTAAAAAACAAACCTTCCAGGTAGTTGTTCACTTAAATTTCCTAATACTTCTACCAAAAACAAAAGAACCTCAAATGCCTGGAAGAATTTTGTCCTTATTCCAGGCAGTTAGTCGATCACCTAAATTTCCTAATATTCCCACTAAAAAAAACAAATTCCTGGAAGAATTCCCTTTTTATTCCAGACACTTGATCGCCTCAATTCCCGCTTTTTTCATCACCAAATTGCTCTTTAATAAATCAAAATTGTCTGAAATCACAGTAGGCGTCGACTACAACGCTTCACTTTTCTCCGCTAGATGCGTCGTGCCTGTTTAAATTTTCAAAAGGGCCGCCAAAAGAACTAAGAGAGACGTTTTTTGAGACTGCGCAGGTGTCTTATAGTAGAGGTTAAGCAACGAAGAGAGCATTTACGTGCAATATATTTTCAACTAAAACGATTTTTGACCGTAAGATGGCAGTATCTGTAAGCATTCCAATTGTTATTCACGACCAACCAAAGATTCACTTCATTATCGCTTCATGGTAGGACCGGTTTGTTTTATCTTGGTTTTCTGCACTCATGTCATGTTTTTTGTACATTTACACCCGCCCATCCATAAAAAGACATTTTAACCGATATTTATTTATTAAAAAATGGAATAGCGTAAAGAGGGAGGCAGTGGGCCCTTATATCTGGTTGTTCTTATCTTGCTTGGTATTTAAGAGTCTCACTTTATTACCGGTATTTTCAAGCTCTCTTTTTAACCGACATTTTGTTCGGCCATTTTTTTTTCTGCTTGATAGCTTAGTGTCAAGTGTCACTTAAACTGTTTGTTTAGAATACTGCCATAGTTATATCATATTATATATATATATATATATATAAATATATTAGAGAGATTAAGTAACAGATTTTTAGCATTTATTTTTAACATATTATGTGTATGTACTACGCTTTATATATATACATAAGTATTTGAAATTGGGTCTGTATCACGTTTAGACTTAATTTGAGACACTCGGTATATTATGATATAAATAGATAGAGTTATATGTATGTAGGTTAAGCGATCGCAATAAAATGTTTTATCTTTTGTTGATTATATAAAAAAAAAATTGTGCAAAATCGAATACTTTTCGTTTCTATGTTCGTAGGACCCGAAATAGGGACATAAATCCTGTAGGAGTGTTTCTTAGGTGCTCAGGTTATTTCGCTATTTAAAGCATTTGCAAATTACATTTTTTTTTTTAATACATGATGCCTATATAAAGTAAGTTTTAGCGTATAAGGTGTGTTAATCGTTAAAGTGTAAGTTTTCGGGATTAGAACGGACAAATTAATAAAAATGTATTCAGTGGGAACGTAGTATTGTTTCATTTCTAACCTGAAAGCCTTAAAGATAAGAATTAAATAAAAAATTAACATGAATTTCAAATTCAAATCGAAAAGAATTAAATTGAGGACATTTGTACATGAAGGGATTAAGAATAAAGAAACTGCTGGGTAACAAACGCCATGTTTTACATATTTAAACTATTAGTTGTTTAACTCGAAAAATTCATCCATTGGGCAGTGTGAATAAAAACTTAGCTTTTGCTTTTAGTATGCAGTATAAGCTTTAGCTTTTACTAGGTAGATTTAGCTTTTGCTAATAGCATTTGTTGAAATTGAATTGAATAACATTTTGCTTTTACTTACTAGCAAAAGCTAGATATTTTAAGTATTTCTTATTTGGTAAATCATTCAAAGAAAAATGTTTTTATTCTGATAAGGCCTATATTTATATTTTTGTGACTAATTAGTTGGCCGTGAAATTCTGTGGAACTGCAGGCGCAGACCTGTCGATTTTTAACTGCCGATGTGCAAATCGACAAAGGCAAATATCGAGCACATTTTTATAAATTTTTTAAACCATTATCATTTCCGAGTGCTAAGTGTTTACGTTCATAATGAGTAGTGATTCAGAAAAGTCTACAAGTGATTTTTTGACGGAGGAAGTTCCTGCAAAAATTTCGTCCAACCTGAAATTTATGGACATTTTGGAAAGCTATAATATTATATTTAATAAATCGCAAGTTCCTAAAATAAAAGAGCAAAAAGAACAAGCATACAAAGAAATCCACCAAAAATATATTTTGCAAATTGGAAGGGATTTAACTGAAAAACAACTTAAAAAGAAAATCCAAAATATGAAGACCGAGTTGAAGAAAAAGTAAAAAATCGAGTAATATGTCATTTTAGGGGTTTTTGGTTATGCATATCTTGATTTTACACCCCACTGAATTTTGGGGGGAGAAAACATTTTATAATATGAAGTTTTATAAGTTTTTCAAAGGTAATATTTTATTTAATTTTTAAAAGTTTTATAAGGTAACATTTTTGGGCTAAATGAATCTAGTTCTACTAATTATTTTACGAATCCATCATCAAGGTCGAAACTTAAAATATGATGTGTGTCGTTTTCTAAGTACTAAGGGAGGGTTAGGTACTCAAACAGTGATGTGGAAATATTAATTGAATTTGCAGCGGTTTTTTTTTTCGCTGAATAGTATAAATTACTGTTTTGCTACTATTTGATCCAAAAAAATTATTGCAGGAGCAATATCTGTGGAACAACCTCAGCCATCAACGTCCAAAGGTACGCGCACATACAACGGCATCGGACGCACGGAAAAATATGCTCCCAATGAGATTAAATACAGCAGCGCACATAAACTTCTGGACAAAATTATCGCACCACTAATTATTTTGTCAAGAAAATTTAAATAAAAATAAATATCAGTTAAAACAGTTATAATATCTTTTCTCGTATAAAAAGCAGAACTGGACAAAAACTATGTTTATGCTTTATCATGGAACATGCTGCTCGTGAGGAGTGAGAATACATCCGCAGGAAAGTTTTCATAATTTGATACGAGGAATGCTGCGAAGACTTCAAGCGGTCATTGCAGCTAGAGGTGGCAATACACGCTATTAAGAATTCATTATGGGTCTATTGTTTTATTTTTGTATCAAAATTGAAGTTAGTGAAAATCGATGCTTTTCCTTGTATTGAATTTAGTTACTTAAATCTCGTTTTGTTAAATAGAATATAATTGTTTTTGTTAATTAATAATGCATAGTTAACAATGCTTATAAGTTTGCTTATTTTTTCATCTTTATTAAAAAAAAATCTCTAAAAATCAAGTGGTGCGATAATTTTGTCCAGGAGTTTATTATATGTGCGGACGGTAGACACGGAATTTTAAAAATCCGGCGAAAATCTTCCAAGTTGAATTAAAATCCGGCCGATGCTTCCGTGCGTGCCGATACCGACGTATGTGCGATGCGGATCGGAGATTACCGCGGCATCGTCGTTATTAGACAAGTCTTTGCTCGCAAATCATTAGTTATACTCTATTTCAGAAATGTATAGAGCAATAAAACCTCATTAGGTATGCAAAAGTGGTACCCGGTGACCCACCAATATTTAAGCCACTACCCTAGATAGGTATTAGTTTCAATGTAAAATTCTTTCTTTTCGTCAAGTGCAGGTAGTGCCACCCGGTTTTGGGTCAATATATGAGTTTTGCCCATTGTTATCCACTGATAAACATTGAAAACGGTTCGCCAAAGGCGTGCAACTGGGATTTGTTTTTTTATGAGACTTAATATTATATGTTACCTTATGATTTTTGTAAATGCTATTTTATTTGAAAAAAATATGCACAAAGTATGCACAGGGTATCCCAAATTCTTGGGTCAACATCGGGAATTGGGAACTTTTAGAGATACAGGGTTGGTTGAGTTGGTTAAATTAATAAAAAATTGCGCAACATCATGCATAACAGAATGCCTGCCCCATGTTGGCCGACGAATTTGGGACACCTTATACATGGTATAATATATACATAGATATAAAAGTGTCCCAAAGAAAGTTTATAGATATCTTTTAGATCTATATTATAAAGATATTTTTAGGTATACGGAATCGTGAATAAAAGTTACTTTCGTTTAAATGAAATAATATATTTTTTTCACAAACTTATTGAACATAATTATGTAGAGCAAAACGGTTGAAAATTTCACTTTTGCATCTGGAACTTTTTGCACAGAGTGTATAACAATTAAATTATGATAGATTGTAGTCTCCGTCATCTGACGAACTGTCATCACTTCTTGACATTATAATTGAATCGGTGAGTGGAAAAAGGGTTAAGTGCGAAAATACACATTTTCCAGGAAATAAAAAAAAATAATTATATCAATTAGGAAGGAGAATTTCGTGATAGTGTTCACAGGTAACTGGTTTATTAATTAACTGAAAGTTAATTGATGAATTACGAAGTTTTATAGAAAAATAACATTTACAACGACATTGAAAACTGGTCTTTTTGCCAAAAATATTTAATGATTTTGGACCCTTCTTCCACTCAATAGATGTTTTCGAAACTTTTTATTTATTATTTTATTTTGTTTTTTTGCATTCTAAGAAATATAAGGGATAATAAAAGAGTTAGTACAATAAAGGTGAGCTTTTATTTAATAGTTTCAGAAGTAGTAACATTCCATGAAATAATATGGTAATAGAATGCTAAATCTTCACCACTAACGTATTGTAGAACTTTCTTTAAGTCCTGGATTTTTTTGTCATTAATAGGTACTGCTTCGAAATAGGCCTTGTCATTTGGAAGCTCTGGCCTTACGTTCGGTCTAACCAGTTTAAAACTGGAGGAAAATGCACCGCCAATGATGTCAGAAACTGTTACTGTTGTTGATGACCTGGAATTATAGCATCAAACGTAAATTCACAATATTTTAAAACACTAAATACATTGTTAATTCTCTTTTCGATAGGCTTACAGCTTTTTTTGTAATACTGTGGCCACCAGTTTTTGTAGTCAATAATTCGTGGTACGAGATATTTTTAAACTCAAATGGCTTGGTGATTCTATTTTTTAAAATCATGCTTTCGTATTCTTCTGGATGATAAACCCTGTCGTGGTTTTTGACTAACCTCTTTAATGTACCAAAATCGCGGTCACAAGGAAGGAAAGAGTGTCCTCGAATTGGGAAATAGTGATACATTTTTGAAAAACGTCCAGTTTCCTGAAGAGCCAGTAAAAATCGAACCAAAGTATTATTTCGGTTTTGTCCAGGACAACCGTCTGAAAAAATATGCAATTCTTGAACCTCTGCTGGTATGTGGTTTTTTATATAATCATGTACATTTGGCGACTTTTTAGCCTGGCCCTCGTGATAGGTATAAAAGTATCCACTGGAGTCCGTTAGATTATGGATCTCAAATAAGTATACCCATAACTGCCTATAGTAAAAAATTTCCTGTACTGGAATATTTGGAAGTGGTAGGTTTTGCATGTAGTCAAAAGTAAAACCGGTCATTGGCGGTTATCTTGACATAATTTTTGAACGTCTTGCAACTTATAAAGTTTTTTTGCACGCCTTTTGTGAACCATTAACTCAGTGGCTGCCACTCGTTTAGCATTATCATTTAGATTGGGATTTCTGAGATTAGTGTCTAGTTCTTCACAAATAGAACAGACATCAACTTGAGGTCGTTCGAAGCGAAGTTGAAAGTTTTCTTTAAAATATTTTAAGTAATATTCATATTTTACCTTATTTCCTAATTCTGGATACTTTTTAAGAAATAGGGAATGCATTGCCTTTACTGTGAATGTTTCATCTAAGTAAAAAATAGTTTTTTGAACTATAATGTGCTTGTTTTTTGGGAAATGAGTCTGTGTTCTTTAATCTTGATAAGTATATTCAGAGGTAATACATAACGTCTTGTATTATGTTTTCCTCTCATGTCACAAGGAGCTTTTTCCGTTGCGAGTAATTGGCTTAATCGTTGAACTTGGTGATGAGATAGCGCATAAAGACTTACAAATGCTTTTTTACAAATAACGACCCTTTCATTCTCACTATTCAATGCGAGAAAGGAGAATGTATTACTTTTTTTTAAAAACATTACCTTCGGTGGGTTTATGCTTTTTGCAAGGTTTTACTTTTATAAGACCTATTAGGAATGTATCTTGCTCATTCTTAGGTTGACCAGCATATAACTTGGCAATAATATCGTTTTTAAATTCTTCGGAAAACTTCTCCGTGCACTTCAGCTTAGATCTGAAAAGAAACGTATACATGTTAAGTACATTTAGGTAAGTCTAGAGAGAGACATCTAAATAGAGTTCTATAGCGAGTAAGTATTTTATGCAATAAAGAAAAAAATAATAAACTATGGTACACACAAGGTGGGCCAGGTTTCTTAGCCTCTTTAATGCTACCCGATGTACTACTGATGTAAGATTCACCTGCCAGGCGTGCATGTTTATATTTTGTGGCCTTCCATTTATCTACATTCCTTGATCTTTTTCTGCCTTGCGGTTGATTACTCTCGTCGCCTCTATCACTTTCATTTTCACCGCTTTCCATTTTGATTTCCAAAAGTTAAATATTATTTTCTTCGTTTTTCAGACGCGGTAACAGTTCGATAACAAATGAATAATAATCTCTAAATACGACAACAACAAACCGCTGACGCAGTGCTTCACATGGACCGTTCTTCCGCTCAGTCTGTTTCGACGGGGGGCTGATTGTAGGTAACGGTATTGAATTTTGGACCGTTTTTGAGCTCATTCGATGGAAGGAGGTCGTTTAATAAAGATGGCTATCTCACTTCGAAGTGTCAATTTTGGTCATTTGGACCGTTCTTCCACTCACCGATTCAATTAAAGGGTCGACTGTCTGATCGATCAGGTTGTCAAGATCCCACATTTTGTCCTCTTTCTTAATTACATGCTGGACTGCTTTTCGCCAATTCGCTGGTGTTGCTTCCATAATGGCTTGATCAAACAGTAGCTTAACGTCTTTCATTTTAAAAGACGTGTTTTGTCTTGCTACAAATCCTTTTACCTGCGCCCATATCAGTTCTATAGGATTTAGTTCGCAATGATATGGGGGGTAAGCGTAGTACAGTTATATTATATTTTTCGACTATATCTTCCACGGCGTATTTCATGAAACGAGTTTTGTGTAAGTTTGCTATGGCAGCAGTTCTTTTTTTATCAAATTTGCTTCAAACGCAATATCTTTTGCCAATCGATAAAAAGAGTGAAATTTTTTTTCTTTTTAAAATAAAAAAGAGTGAACTTTTCTTTGAATTATACATTTAGTATTTTCATCAAGGACTTTTGTTGGTCGTCCTGGCTTTTGCTTGGGAGATTCCACTTAAAATAATAACTTTTTCACTCAGTGATAGTGGAGAATTATTAGAACATCTTTTCGTTAGACTGAATACCTCCATTTTTTTAAATATTGTTATAATAATATTGTGATTACACTATAGCGTAGCAGTAAATACTAACATTTAAAATATTATTTAAAAGTATTTATATTCTGTATATATTACTTGTCCTCATTTTTGCATGCTACAAAGCGTTAAGAGGTATATATTATACAAAAGGATTAAAAGTATTAAATTAGTATTTAACCTCTTTCAAAATAAAGGTATTTAATCCATAAAGTACCTACGCCTATGAACGACCACGAAATTTAACCAAACAGAACGGAATTTCCCAGTTTATTACTCTATACATTTCTGAAATAGAGTATAGCACTGTCTATAATAATAATGAGTTTTTGCGAAAATTTAATTGTGCATGTTCAAAGTTATAAAGAACTCTACGATTTAAGTGATAGGTATTATAGTAACCATCTCAGAAAGGACGAAATTTGGAGAGAAATAGCAAAGAAAGTTGGAGAAACATTATATTAAAAATTATTTTATTTAGTTAAGAAAGCGAATAAAAAAGATATTCTATGACAATTTTTAAATAATATTGCGTCTTCCACGTCGTACTTCTTGTAACTGCCAATCGACTGCGCCTTCTGGGGAAGTGAAATAATTTTTGAATTGTTCTCTGACTTGCAAAACTTGTTGGGCATTACTGCCCCCAATACCAGGTAGAGGACGAAATACTTCCCATGCAACACAATCTTTCTTTTGGTCATCTTCACTTCACTCCAATAGCAAGTGTCTTCCCTTAAATAATTATGAAGTATACACGTTGTTTTGATAACAACATTCACATGCTCTGGGGACATACTTATCGTTCTCTCATATATTCTAAATTTTTTAACTAATAATCCAAATGCATTTTCACTTACTTGACGAGCTCTACTAAGTCTATAGTTAAAAATCCGATTTTCTTCATTATTGGCCGTTTGATGTCCTGGGTATGGTCTCATAAGGTTTACTGACAAAGGAAATGCTTCATCACCTACTATTACGTGAGGCAAAAGTATATTGGTTTCTGGTAGAGCTTTATCGGGAGGTATTTGTAATTGGTTGCTTCGTAGTAACTTTCCGAGTGCCATCATCTGAATTTTTTCCATAAGAGCCGACATCAATAACAATAAATTTGTAGTCAGCTGATACTAGAGCTAACAGCACAACGCTAAACTATTTTTTGTAGGAAAAGTATAGGGAACCGGTATTCGGTGGAGCTTGAATGACTACGTGTTTTCCGTCAATCGCTCCAATTAGATTTGGAAAATTCCAACGTTGCCAACATTTTTTTTCAGTTTCCTTCCACATTTGTTCTGATAATTGCGGCATTTCTCTAGGCTGCAATTGATCCCATATAGCTTAACATGTTTTATAAACAATTTTTCGGACAGTGCTTTCTCCCATGCGAAACGTATAAGCCATCGATTTAAAAGAATTGCCAGTCGCTAATAACCTGAAAAAAAATGTATTAAAAGCATTTTTTCTTTTAGGTGACGTCTGTAAGGAAACATGGAGAAAACTACGGGATAATTATAGGAAGGCGAAACAGTTGAGGAAAACTAAAAGTGGTGAAAGTGCAAAAAAGATTAAACCAATAAAATTCGAAAAAGAATTGGCATTTTTAAACCCCCATTCGCAACAACCACAAGAATTGCAAACAAGTAATTTGTTGGTACCTAGTTCAGGTGACGACTCTGATGCTGATGGTTCTAGCCAGCAATTGACGGAAGGTTTTTCCGAACCCCCGCAATCCCGGATTCAGCAAAAAGCGTTGCAAGTACCTCCACGTGTCATCTAAGCAGGTCGAAACGAAAACGGCAACATGTACAGCATTCTCCAATGCAAATTCAAGCGTGAGCAGCAGGTATCGTCGCAGACAAACGCACATCCCCTGGATGTATTTTTTTCTTCAATGGCGGCGACAGTAAAAACGTTTCCAGCATCAACACAACTAAACATTAAACGACAGGTCTTTCAACTTGTAACAGACGCTGAAGCAACATTAACACATCCCGCACCACCATCTTTACCCAACCATCCAAATAATGCCATCTTTACCCCTCCAGAACCTTCCGAATATGCTGGCAAAATTACAAATGAAAATCAATTGTTAAATATTGATGATTACCGAACATCGACACAGTAGCTCTCTACCACACTACCTCACAGAATTTTTCAAAATAAATTTTGAAGACAATTTAGTTTTTAGTTTTGTGTGTTTCTGTTTTGTAGTTATATAAAAAATGCTAATATTTTTCTAGGTACATACTTTTGTTACATGTTAAGAGAAATAATTTTAAGTTTTGTGAGTTCCTGTATGTTCTGTCCATTACTTTTCAAATAAAAATATATTCATATACAAGGCATTTCTGCTGAAAGTGAAATGTCTTGTTAGAATAAAAATGCTTAAATTTATTCTAAAAATTAATTTAAAAATCGACTCTTTTGAAATACCCCGTACAATACATGACCACCGGCTACAGACATTCATTAGTTGTCAAATGTTTTGACATAACAACAAATAAAAGCTCAATTTTTTTAAATTATTTATTAGAAAATGACTCTTGTTTATACGATTGGAGTAAGATTAAAGATTGTAACAGTCTCATACCAGGAAATGGCAAATGTATTTACTGGCTTTTATATCCAGATCGCCCAGTTCTACGCAAATCAATTAGAAAGTATGTAGTAGAAAGATTTCTTTTAAGAGTAAACAAAAACCCTTCGTCAAATTTACGGTCCTTAAAAGAATGTGATGTAATTTGTTCCTGAAGTAGCTGCTTAAAAGCATTAAAATACAAATTATTAATTTAATTTCTTCAACATTTTTACTAAAATTAAATGCTTATTTTGTTAAATAAATTTCGTTTTTGACATCATTTAAGTCACCTTTTTGACATTGTCAATGTAATGATGAAATAGATGGTATTAAATCAATATACAAGGCTATGAAAAAGTGTTTGTTTTCTAAGATTAAATTTGATTTTTCTGAAAATCTAGCAAGTTTTTAAGAAGAAACTAAAGCTTGTTATGTTTCCAGAGACCTAAACTTTGCCTATGTGAATTTTGGTCTGCATAGGCTTAGTAAAAATAAACTTAACACGCACTTGAAATTTTACCAAGTAAAATCCTATGTACTGCATTAAAAAAAACGCACTGTATGGTATCATATTTAGTAGTATATTTACAACTGCAATTGAAAAATTATATTTTTTATTTCTTCTCGTTTCTGTTGACCACGCTGACGGTCGTTATTTAGCTCATCATTATCTTCCACTACTTCTTCTTCGTCATTTGGTAATTGGTCATTTAAATACTTAGCAACATTATGCAGAACTACAGCGCTGACGATTACTGACCAAATTTTGTCAATGTTCAATCGTATCGGATGTTGCAAAACAGGGAATCGACGTTTTAGTTGTCCGAAACAGCGTTCTATAATAACGCGCTCTCTTTTATGTAAATTATTATACGCTATTACTTGAGGTGTGGTGGGGTTTCTATACGGTGTTAATAGTCATGGTGTTATGCCGTACCCTTCATCGCCTAAAATAATTCCATAGTTCTGTTGACGTCTTCTCATCATACCAAAAATATTTGATCTTCTTAAAATACGACTGTCGTGCACCGAGCAAGGCCATTGAGCATCTACGGATGTAAAAATTTCTTTTCGTCACCATGAGTAGCGATGGCTTTATTATTGGTACATGACAGTGGCGGATCTGGAAAGTTTTGGTAGGTGAGGCGAACACCAAAAATTAATTATAATATATTTTCAAGTTATATAATTTAAAAACAATGGACTGTAACAGGTATTATAAGACGATCAAAAATTTATTACACCCACATTTAAATTATTTAAATATTTATAACTCGTTTTTGCAGAATAAGACTATAAGAAACCGCGATTTTTCAGATAATTTATTTCCAACAAAACTTGCATTATTTGTTAATTTTTTGAAAAAAAAAAGTTGTACTACTTATTGTAATGTATGTAATACATGCGAAAACAAACAAAAAATTAACCTCTATACCAGACCTAAATAACAAATTTTAAAAGAAAAATAAGCTAACAAATTAAACTTTATGAACTAATCAAGGGCTCGATTTTTAGTTACTAAAAAAGTTTTTATAATTTTTTCATAAAAGTCCTCTTCGTCTGTTTTGGAACTAGTCATATCATTAATAAGCGACTTTTCGATTGGCAAGAGTGCAAGGTCATATAACCGGTCTTGATTTATAGTCTTAAGGCAAGAAAAATGTCTTTCCACACTTGCACTTGCAATAGGTAAAGTTAATATGATATTAAGTTTAATTGTATACATACATCATAATAAGTTTAGTTGTATACGGAAAAACATCTTTTAGGTCGTTTGTGAAAATATTAAATATTTGTTGTGGACTACAGCCTGAAAACTGTTCATCGCCAAATATTATTTTCAGTTCAGTTTTTAACGCAAGTTATTGCATTCAATTAGCGCTAAAAATTGTATGTCTGTAAAGTTCTTAAATCTTTCTGTTAATTGTACAACTATTGTATCAAGAATTTCAAAATAAAGACCTTTCATATTTTCGTCAGACTTATCTTTAAGATTATATGAAAAACTGATGGTTTGTTTGGCATTATTAACTAAATTAGCTGATTTTGTTTTTAAATTATACAAAATATCATCTGTCCTTAATTCGCCTAGTTGCGCAATACATGTATCAACATATTTTTTGCATAGGACAACATCAAATGTTTTTTTTTTAAATTGTCATAATGAAAATCTGTTTTTAAGAAAATTTCGCTAAACACATTTAAAAGAAATAGAAATTCAAATTCTAAAAAAGATTTTAGAAATCCTTTAGCACTATTAATAGAGACCGCACCTGAAGATCGATCATTCATAATATTTTCAAACACGGAGATAACGTTGATGTATTCATTTGTTAGTAGCAAAACAATCTTGGATCTGGATGCCCATCTGTGCCACCAGCTTTTCTTTGTAATTAAATGGAGATAAAACGCTGGCAACTAATGTGTATAAGGCTTCTGAAGTTCGGTCATCACTCACATCGTAAAAACCCAAAAATCGTTCATAAATATTCAGAGATTTTTTTCTCGACATATCTTAGTGACACTGCACACTGAGATTTTTCAGTAATGTTGGTGGTATCATCTACAATTACGGCAAAAAAATCCTTGTCTTTAAGTTGCTGATTAATCTCTTCTTTAATTACTTCACTTATGCAAAAAATTAAATAATTTTGAATGGTTTTTGGAACAAAATGATTTTCCAAGCTTTTCAATATGATTTCGTAGTTTTTCATTATATTTTATTTTGGGATTAAAAAAATCAATAAAGTTTCCCCTATTTTTCGAACCTCTTCCTCGATGACCACGAAATGACAGTTCTTGTTTTGCTAGGAGTATAGTGGTATCAATTAAGTTACTAAATAACATTCTGTTTTTTCTAACTTTCTCATTGTATATGATTTTACAATGTGAGACATTTTCCTGTAGTAAATCTTTTATTGTTGACATGTTTTTTTCTAGTCTTTTTAAATTCATAAATGATGTTAAATGATTGCCTGATTCCGCATGCTTTTTTGCTGACCGTTGCAAATTTTTAAGGTCATAGTATCCTTGTTTGACCCAGACAGACTTTACATGTGAAAGAAGAACACATGGCCAACAAAATATAATTTTTGAGCATGTATACTCCCACACAACCAAGGATAGGTATTGTACCAAGATGATTGAAAGGAACGAAAATACTTTGAGCCTGAAACGTAATTAGTACTTGTGGTTGATCGACCTATATTTTTACAATGTTTAATATTTAAAAAAAAATGATTTAAGGAAAATTTGAAATAAATAAATATAATATAATCATTATTTTCTAATATTTAGATCGATCAACATTTAAAAGAGGATGAATAATGAAGAAAGGTATAGTCAGCCCAATTCTATATATTTAGTCATTTAAAAAAATTATAAAAAAACATTATTTGGCATAAGTAGGTTTACTTTAAATCGGTTGAGTATATGTGGTTTGGAACATCATGTATGGCAGGAAACAAGAATAAAATTGTATATGTATAAATATTAAAATAGATTAGATTTTATAACAATATATTATTTTATTCTTAAAAATAATTAGTATTATTAAATAAAAAATAATAATAACATAAATATTATATATTATGATTATTTTTTATATTACATTATTAGTAGAAGTTTACTACATACTAATATTTCAAAGATGAAATGTAAAAAAATATATTGCCATACATTAAAATTTAAACTACTCCTTTCCAAATTATTATCATCGCCCTTTCTTTACCTGATCTTTTATCTTCTTTTAAATTGCATAAAGATGGCTGAGGTCTACCAATAGTAAGAATCTTTCTTTTTTCATTTTCCGTTCTTCTGGAAAACGGAATTTCCAGCAAACAAAGTAATGGGTCATATTTAGGGCCAAACACAGCCATGACTTTTTATAATTAATTAAAAATGTTTTGTAAAGTCTAAATCACAAACACTTAACACTACAAAAATAAATAATTCATGTTTATTCAAAAAAAAAAACAACAATATTCAATAACAAAACATAGAGATTTTCTATTTTCTAGGCTGCTAATAACGTGCTGTTCTCCGCCCGCCACTTGACTGCCAGCGGGCTTTTCCAAATTTGAAATCGTTCGGTACCGGGTATCTTGCGGTTTTTCATGCGGCGACAGCGAAGATCGCCTCAATCGGACCATTCGGTGGCGATATTTTGTGATTGCGCGGGCGGGTATAGCTCAAAGAGCACGTTCATAAAGTTAAATGTTGAGGCGACGGGAAGGTACCGCTGACCAATAGGTTTTACCGGATTTATATACTACTATTTTACCGAAATTAATTTTAAAAGGTTTTAAATATTAATTGATTTTCATTTTTTAAACGAATGCTACTATATAATATCGTATTTTTTTAAATATTTATGCAAGGTGAGGCGTCGCCTCCCTTGCCTCACCGGCAAATCCGCCACTGGTACATGAGTGCAATCAATTGCACCAAAAGCACAGGGAAATCTATACAACTGTGCCCATTCGTTGATTGCCTGGTCAGTCGAGTTTTCTGCAGGAAATTTAATCCAAATTCCTGCCTTTTCAACTATTTTTGGTAAAACATGAGATATCGTTTTACATTTGTTGTTCTATGAACTCCTTCCTCTTTTCCGATCCCTATTTAAAATCCGGAATCACTTAGAAAGCGCAACAATATTAGATTTTTTTTTTTGGACTCAATGCATCACCTCTAGTCTCTACTTTTGGCTCCAAAAAATGGTTAGCTATCCAGTCAACATTTTCTTCACTAAATCTATACAGACCGTGGTGTTCTTCGGCATACGACTTTCTTTTGTTTTGGGATAAAATTTTACAGATCTTATATTCATAAATGCAGCCATTTCTGCCAAACTGTTTAATAATACTAAATTTTTAAGCCAGGATCTAACAAGCTTGCAAAAATGTAAGCTTTTCCTTAATATTCTTAGTAATTACTTACTTTTATTCACACCTATTTTAGACAATGCTAAAAACTTTAGCTTTTGCTAACTGCATTTTTAGTAAACGCTACTTACTATTTCTAGGAAAATGTAAGTTTTAGCTTTTAATGAATTTTTATTCACACTGCCCATTATCCCAAAGATGCTGGTCATACACTTTTATAAAAGGTAAAAACACAAAATCTACAGCATCACAAATACATTTAATAAAATTACAAAGGTTACATGTTTCGCTCGACTAGAGCATCATCAGACCTAAGCAATAATTAAAATGATGTAAACCGAAAAAGGGAAATTCAACAAAAACTTACCATAACATACACAGAACACCTAAGTTGGGACAATGGAAATTAGTAAAGCTTTTAAAAGCCCAGATCTGTCCTGTGTTAATGAAAGGTTTGATTTTGATGGCCACCTAGTTTTTAATAACCTTAAATAGTTCTAGACTCTCAAATGATGATTAGATTTCTGAAATGTCTAAGGTGATTTGATTGTTTAGTTGAGCTCTTTACACATAGATAGTGCCACTTTATTGTAAGCTTTGTTTGCTTATATGTCAGATGTTTCGTTTTAATCCGACCGTAGACGAGAGCCATCGTATTAAACCGAATCATTTCCAAAGTTTTCGTTCCACCCCCGTAACTGTATTTGACCTTTTTTAATAAAACTGAAACGTAGTTTCCCGACCGCTCAGAATAATCGATGCAATGACGGTCTCCCACGCAAACGGCCCCACTCGGGGCGACATCGATCGATCCAGAAATTGTCTTTTGGGGGATGGGGCCAAACTCGTGTGACGTCATCGTGATGCAACTATCCGGCACGTGGGTGGAACAAGAAAACAATCCAATCCTTATTTGTATTATTCATTAATATACAAGATGATGTTAATAAAATATGTAGACGAAGTGTTTGTGTGAACAGGGGTATACTCTAAAATGGCTTTGTTTTCAAGCACTATTACTAAATAAATACGAGTAACGTTCTAAGTTGGTCCAGATGAATGAAACATAATTGTTCATAACAGTTCCTGATCGAAATTGCATGTTACAGAAATTCCTGAGGCTCAATATGATATTTATTGTATTTTTGGAAAGAAACGGCCACAATAGAAAGTATAGAATATTAATAAAACATATCAATTCTTGCAGTGCTAAGCTGCTCAACATTTACCCACATACTTTATTAACATCATATTGTGTACTACAATCTTTATTTTATGTGGGACATTCTATATCTGTTATTGACATTTAGATGTCAAGTGTCACAAAACCAGAACCAAAAAAATAACTAACTAGTCATCATGATGTTTCGGTAAATTTCAAAGAGTCACGATGAATGCGAAAGGCAAACTAGCGGCGGGTGAACCCAACGTGAAGGCATTAAGTACCATCGGGTACCGCCTGGGCAAGACCATCGGCAGGGGCACCTACAGTAAAGTCTGCATCGCCCTCAACGAAAAAGGCGAAAAGTTCGCCTGTAAAATCATCAAGAAAAAGTACGCGGGCAGCGATTTTATCAATAAATTTCTACCCAGGGAAATTAAGATTATTAGCACTATAAAGCATCCGAATATCGTACAGGTAAATACTATTAAAAAAATAATAATAAACGTGGTCAAGCCTCGAACTTTATGAGGCCTTGGGTGTGGTTTGTATGTTAGTTAACGCAACCAGGTCCTGCTAAGTTAAAGGCTGGATATTGAGAATAAAAATTAACCGCCTATAAGGGGATGAGAAATTGTTTCAATTTTTTATTCTAGGCAGTTGTAGAATTTCTTAAAAAAACATCTACTGCCTGAAAGGGCATATGCATAAATTATATCATAATATCTAATATCTAGTACTGTTTTTGTATCAAATATTTATTAATATATCAAATTTAAATAAACAAACTATGTTACTGTATTAGATATTAACAACGAAACCAGCTGTTATTTGTGCGTATTATTTTGAAAAACAATGATTTTTGAAAACAATTTCTTACTGGTAAGTTGTGTAGGGTGGGTGGGGGGCTAAGGGTTGCCTTAATGAAAAACGTTTTTTTTGCAGAATTTCCTGAGAAAAAAATACTTCTTTTTAAGAAAGTCAGAGATATTAAAAAACTACAGTTTTTATATCTATGTTTTTTTCACATAACCTTAACCTTTGGTTTTCGAGTGAAATGTGAAAAACCTCTATTTTATTTCTCGAAAACAAGACTATGAAAAGTGCAGTATAGATACAAAAACTATATAGATTTTTTTATTACCCTATAATTTTCTTAAAAAACATTTTTGTCTCCGACAATTATTTTCTGCAAAAAAAAACGTTTTTCATTAAGGCAACCCTTAGCCCCCCACCCACCCTACACAGCTTACCAGTAAGAAATTCATTTGAAAAATCACCGTTTTTAGTCCATAATATCCAATCCAATAACACTGTTTTTGTATTAAATATTTAATAATACACATTTATAAAATTTAAATAAACGAACTGTGTTAATAGGTTAGATACTAAAGACGAAACCAGGTGTTATACATGCGTATTATTTTGGAAAACAATAATTTTTCAAAACAATTTCTTACTGGTAAGATGTGTGGGGTGGGTGGGGGGGCAAGGGTAAGGTTAATGAAAAACGTTTTTTTTTGCAGAAAATAATTGCTTGAGAAAAAATGCTTTTTAAGAAAATTATAGGTTGTAAAAAATCTATGGTTTTTGTATCTATATTTTTCTCACATAACCTTAACCTTTGGTTTTCGAGTAAAATGTGAAAAGCCCCTATTTTATTTCTCGAAAGCAAGACTATGAAAAGTGCAGTATAGATACCAAAACTACAGATTTTTTTTGTCACCTATAATTTTCTTAAAAAACATTTTTGTCTCCGACAATTATTTTCTGCAAAAAAACCGTTTTTCTTTAAGGCAACCCTTAGCCCCCCACCCACCCTACACAGCTTACCAGTAAGAAATTCCTTTAAAAAATCACCGTTTTTAGTCCATAATATCCAATCTAATAGCACTGTTTTTGTATTAAATATTTAATAATATACATTTATAAAATTTAAATAAACGAACTGTGTTAATCGATTAGATATTAACGACGAAACCAGCTGGTATTCATGCGTATTATTTTGGAAAACAATGATTTTTCAAAACAATTTCTTACTGGTAAGATGTGTGGGGTGGGTGGGTGGGCAAGGGTAAGGTTAATGAAAAACGTTTTTTTTTGCAGAAAATAATTGCTTAAGGAAAAATGCTTTTTAAGAAAATTATACGTGATAAAAAAATCTATGGTTTTTGTATCTATATTTTTCTCACATAACCTTAAGGTTTTTGAGTACGTGAAAAAAAATCATATTTTATTGCTCAAAAGCAAGGCGTATCGCTATGAAAATTGCAGTAGCGTATTTATAGTTTTTAAACTCGATTACTACACTTCAAATATTTGATCAAGTTCTTCCAAAAAATCACCGTTTTTCGTCCCTAATATTCAGCCTAATAACGCTGTTTTTATATTAAATACCTATCTATAAAGGGTGTTTTTTATATATTGCGACAAAATTCAGGAACGTGTTCTTTGGACAAAAATTCGCAAAAAAGTTCCTATAAACATAGGTCTTAAACCTTTTAGATTTTGATAGCTACAGGGTGGTAAAGTTTTAACAAAAACCACCGAAATGTAGATATTTGTCCAAACATTGGTATGCAGGGTCTGTGTATCCAGAGCCATTTACCAACATACTTTTAACATTTTTATGTTTTCCAGTGGCATGTGTGCGGGTTTTCCCCTGAATACTTTTATAAAGAAAAATGGTACGCCACTGATTTTTCTTGTATTAAAAAATATTTTTAAATTCCCCGTTTTATTTGCAACATTTTTGATCCCTTGGACTTTGTCCGTTAGATGCACGGTTTTCGCGCAAAAAATTAAAAACCATGGACACGTTGCTCAGATTTCATTAGACTTTCTTTATTCTAGTAATTATTCGTTTTTTTTTAGTTTATTGCAATTTGAATAATAAATAATAAAATTTTTATTAATTAATTTAGTACAAAAGCCAGCCCAATTTAATAAAATTGTAATTGAGGATTTAAAACTTTTGCTTCTACAACCTTTGATTTAAAATACAAGTGTTTAAGTGATAAAAAATATTTCATTTTTTATTTAAGTAATATTATTATTTTTACAAAAGTTGTTCAAAGTGTGCTCCTCCAACATCAATACAAGCATCTAATCGACGTCGCATTGATTGGCGGACACGTTAAAAAATTCCTGGTGTCTGCCGGTGGCCCCACAAACAAAATCCAGCGGATTTATGTCGGGAGACCGTGAGGGCCAAGGATGAATACTTCCCCGACCTATCCAACGATTTGGATACGTAATATCCAAATACTGCCGAGCCACTAAACTAAAATGGGCTGAAGCACCGTCATGTAACATTTTCTGTTTCGGCTGAATGGGGACATCTTCTAGCATCGCTGCTAATTCATTTTCAAGAAATTCTTGATACACTTGTCCAGTCAATCTTGCTGGTAAAAAAATGGACCGATGAAAGTTTTTAATAATGCCGACCCATACATTAAATGAAAACTGGTGCTGAAGACGGTTTTCTGCCACAGCATGTGGGTTCTCATAACCATGCCATATGTGGTTATTGTGGAAGTTCATAATTGCGTCCCTGGAGAAATTAGCCTCATCGGTGAAAAGTATTTTTTTCTTATAAACAGTGCATCTTGCCTTATGCGTTCTTGCATCCAACGACACAAAGCCGTTCTTTCCGGAAAATCGCCTGGCAAAAGTGCCTGCACCCGCTGAATATGATACGGGTATAAAAGGTTTCTTTTAAGAAGATTCCAAACTGTAAAGTTACTAATGTGTTATGTTGTTATTACAAAAAACATTGTTTTTCATCAACCCAACCCCACCCACCCCAAACATTTGCCCAGTAAGAAATTCTTTTGAAAAATCACTGTTTTTCGTCCATAATATCTAATCTAATAGCACAGTTTTTGTATGAAATTTTTATTATACAAATATATAATTATATCAAACTTAAATAAATAAACTGTGTTATTAGATTAGATATTAACGACGAAACTAGCTGTTATTCATGCGTATTATTTTGGAAAACAATGACTTTTTTAAACAATTTCTTACTGGTAAGATGTGTGGGGTGGGTGGGGGGGCAAGGGTAAGGTTAATGAAAAACGATTCTTTTTTGCAAAAAATAATTGCTTGAGAAAAAATGCTTTTTAAGAAAATGATTTGGTTGTAAAAAATCTATGATTTTTGTATCTATATTTTTCTCACTTAACCTTAAGGTTTTCGAGTAAAACGTAAAAAAACCTTAAGTATTTTATTTCTCGAAAGCAAGACTATGAGTGCAGTATAGATAAGAAAGTATAGATACAAAAACTATGGATTTTTTTATCACCTATAATTTTCTTAAAAAACATTTTTGTTTCCGACAATTATTTTCTGCAAAAAAAAAACGTTTTTCTTTAAGGTAACCCTTAGCCTCCCACCCACCCTACACAGCTTACCAGTAAGAAATTCCTTTAAAAAATCACCGTTTTTCGTCCATAATATCTAATCTAATAGCACAGTTTTTGTATGAAATTTTTATTATACAAATATATAATTATATCAAACTTAAATAAATGAACTGTGTTATTAGATTAGATATTAACGACGAAACTAGTTGTTATTCATGCGTATTATTTTGGAAAACAATGATTTTTTTAAATAATTTCTTACTGGTAAGAGGTGTGGGGTGGGTGGGGGGGCAAAGGTAAGGTTAATAAAAAACGGTTCTTTTTGCAGAAAATAATTGCTTGAGAAAAAATGCTTTTTAAGAAAATTATAGGTGATAAAAAAATCAATGGTTTTTGTATCTATACTTTTCTCACATAACCTTAAGGTTTTCGAGTAAAACGTAAAAAAACCTTAAGTATTTTATTTCTCGAAAGACTATGAGTGCAGTATAGATAAGAAAGTATAGATACAAAGACTATAGATTTTTTTATCATCTATAATTTTCTTAAAAAACATTTTTGTTTCCGACAATTATTTTCTGCAAAAAAACCGTTTTTCTTTAAGGCAACCCTTAGCCCCCCACCCACCCTACACAGCTTACCAGTAACAAATTCCTTTAAAAAATCACCGTTTTTTCTCTATAATATCTAATGTAATAGCACTGTTTTTGCATTAAATATACATATAGATAATTATATTAAATTTAAATAAACAAACTGTGTTATTAGATTAAATATTAACGATAAAATCAGCTGTTATTCGTGCATATTATTTTGGAAAACAATGAGTTTTGAAAACAATTTATCCGATATTTATCGTTGAAATTCAACCAAAAATGTATGTATGTACATATGGTGTAAACCAAAAATAAACTATCGTGTGTTGCTTGGGTTATAATGAGATATCTAGTCAGGTTGATCTATTTGTATGTCATTCAATAGATTTAACGTAAAATGTGAACAACTGTTTTAGTTGATCCTCTTTTTATATTTTGTTTACCATTGATTATCAAAATTTATATTTTATTTATTATCTAGGTTTAAATTCTGATTTTTCGATAAAATCTTTCGAGCCATCTTATAAGATTAATGACTTAACTGTTAATGTATTTTCACGTATAACTAAACACCATCACAAGCCTTCAAGAGGTCCCAAAGTACCGGTGCTATTGATTTTTTTTTTAACATATTTAAAAAAAATTTAAATAAAAAGTCTCTATCATACTCAGGATTTGAACCTTGGACCCATCAAACTCTTCATCTTAATTAGCATTTGACATAACCACGATAATTGATATTGTAGTATAGGTATAGTTTAGGTATTAATATAATTATTAGATACTGTATATTATAACGTGCTTATTGTAAGTAAATTAGTAATGTTATTAAAAACATATTAATTATGCCATCACGTAGGCACTTATTATAATTACATTGGTAATGTGAAAAATGTATAAACAGTAATCGACCAGTAAAAGCTTTTAGAAATATAGTTACTTTGTTAGCCGTTCTTAAGGTAGCATATTTCATTTCCAACTTTCCCCAATATTTTCCAGGTCTACAAAATCCTAGAGTCCGACGACGTCGTCTACATCCTCATGGACTATTGTAAGCACGGGGACCTATTGGAGTACATCAAGGCCTACGGCTTCTTCCCAGAAGAAAAGTCGAAGTTCTACTTCAGGCAAATCGTGGACGCCGTCCATTATTTACACGACAGGGACATCGCGCATCGAGACTTGAAGTGCGAGAACGTTTTCATGATGTGGAAC
This sequence comes from Anthonomus grandis grandis, assembly GCF_022605725.1. Lineage (NCBI taxonomy): Eukaryota > Metazoa > Arthropoda > Insecta > Coleoptera > Curculionidae > Anthonomus > Anthonomus grandis. Next base: position 984,103 of record NC_065557.1, on the reverse strand, counting down.
AACCAACTGAAGTTGGGTGACTTCGGGTTCGCTCGATCCTGCACCGATCGTTTTGGCAGAAAAGTCTTATCGGATACGTTTTGTGGATCAGCCGCATACGCCGCACCCGAGATATTAAAGGTTTGTCTACACGGGGTGTGCCCACTAGGTGTACGGCTAAGATTGCGCCTTAATTATATACGAGATAGAGCAAAAAGTTTTACACAAAAGTTGTAGGGTTGACAAAAACCTACGAACTAAAAATATTTTTATGTATACTGGGTGTGTCATAAAAAAGTTACTATAAAATATTTTTTTTTTTAAATGGTACGCCCTGTATATTATGGTACTAAAATGTGAGGCAATAATAGTACTTTACTTTGGTATAACGTTTTTAAAATTTCCGTGCGGCGTTGCAACGTAATTAATTTTTTTATGTTATTTTTTGCCTTTTAGAGGGTTCGTTTAAAAAATCATAATTAACTCAAATTTTATTCTGCGCCTATGAAACTTGTACCATAGTTAGTCTAGGGTACCTCCTCTAGGCTGACTATGATAATTTGTAATTTTTTAATACAAGGTGTTTTTAAAGAACTTTCAAACTTGCTGAAATTAAATACGCAATATCTCAAATTTTTCAAATGGAACACCCCGTATATTTTTATCTAATTAAGTTTCTCCCTCAAGTACCTTCGTTTTTTATTTAATATGTCCTATAGCTAAACCAAGTACTTTTTGTGATATTTTAACTTTTCTGTAAAATACTATGCATAAAACGGGTATTCTTTAAGTTTAGTAGGTTTAAGTAGATTTTATTGGCACACCCTGTATAAACTTGGCAACGCTAGAATTTTTTAAATTTTTTGTTAGGGTATAGCCTACGATCCTAAAATGTACGACATGTGGGCCCTAGGGTGCATCCTTTACATAATGATCACCGCCTCGATGCCTTTTGACGATACGAACATAAAGAAACTGATCAGGGCCCAACTGAACAGATCGATTTTCGCCATTACGCTCCTGTGGCCCGAGCACTCGTCGATGTTGAAGAAATTGATCAATTCCCTACTGGAGCCGGATCTGGACAAGCGGCTGACCATAAAACAACTGAGGAAGCATCCCTGGTTTGAGGACGGAAGCGTGACGAAAATGAAGAAGTTACTGTCTCTGTCTGACTCTTCCCTGTTTTAGATGTACTTAATCGACCGTTTATTTAATTTATTATTGTTTACTGTATTTTATTAAAAAAATTATTCGTGTAAGTAGGTATAATTATTTAGGCGCTAAAAAAGAAGGATCCGGCAAAACTCTAAATGTCCATGGAAGAAAGTAGTACAACTCAATCATATCCAAAAATCAGCCGTAACTCTTTTATTTTACGATTTACAGGTAAATGTTATTCTTTATGATTTGTTTTATTTTTGATGAGGAATACAATGCCAAAAGAAAAATTTCGAAATTCCCAATAGTTTTCGTGAAAATAAGAAAAAATTCCCAAGAAGTTTTTCCAAATTTTCTGGAAAACTGTTGGAGTTAAAAATTATGTTTGTATTGCATTTGATGCACATTGATATTCCAAACAAGATTTGTTCCAACAATTTTTTTCTCCAACCAATAGTTTTCTAGAAAAAAAATAAAAACCAAAAATTATGGCGATTTTCCCATTTGTACCCCTAATGCACCATTTTTTTGGTAAAATTGGGTATAACTTTTTTCTGGTACATTTTTCAAAAATATTTTATAAGACTTTTTTGAAGCTTTTTGGGCAATAAATCAATTTATAAAAAAAATAAAGTTTTCCAAAAAAAAATTTTTTTTTTCAAATTTTGCACCAAAAAAATTTTCCATTTTTTGAAAATCCTGTATAACTTCCTTATTTTGAGGTTTACGGCTAAATGTTGTTCTTTATGATTTGTTCTATTTTTAAATAGGATTCCAATGCTAAAAAAATTTTTTTTAGATCCCTAATAGTTTTTGAGATAATGAGGAAAAACTGAAAAGTTGTTTTTCCGAATTTTCCGGAAAACTATTGAACTTAAAAATTATTTTTTTATTGCATCTGATGGGCATTGACATTCCAAACAACATTTGTTCCAACAATTTTTTTCTCCAACCAACAGTTTTCTAGGAAAAAAATAAAAACCAAAAATTATGACGATTTTCCCATTTTGTACCCCTTATGATTTTCCCAGCAACATTTTTTTTGGTAAAATTGGGTATAACTTTTTTCTGGCACATTTTTAAAAAATCTTTTATAAGACTTTTTTGAAGCTTTTTGTGCGATAAATCAATTTATAATAAAAAAATAATTTTTCCAAAAAAAAATTTTTTTTTTCAAATTTTGCAATAAAAAATTTTCAATTTTATTTAAATCCCGCATAACTTCCTTATTTTGAGGTTTATGGCTAAATATTGTTCTTTATGATTTGTTCTATTTTCAAGTAAGATTCCAATGCTAAAAGAAAATTTTCTATATCCCTAATAGCTTTTGAGAAAATGAGGAAAAACTGTTAAAAAGTTTTTCCGAATTTTCCGGAAAACTACTGAACTTAAAAAATATTTTTTTATTTCATTTGATGCGCATTGATATTCCAAACAACATTTGTTCTAACAATTTTTTTATCCAACCAATAGTTTTCTAGAAAAAAAATAAAAACCAAAAATTATGGCGTTTTCCCATTTGTACCCCTAATGCACCATTTTGAAAATAGGGTATAACTTTTTTCTGGTACATTTTTCAAAAATATTTTATAACACTTTTTTGAAGCTTTTTGGGCAATAAATCAATTTATAAAAAAAATTAACTTTTTCAAAAAAAAAAATTTTTTTCAAATTTTTTACCGAAAAATTTTCCATTTTTTGAAAATTCTGCATAACTTCCTTATTTTGAGGTTTACAGCTAAATGTTATTCTTTATGATTTGTTCTATTTTTAAATAGGATTCCAATGCTAAAAAAATTTTTTTTAGATCCCTAATAGTTTTTGAGATAATGAGGAAAAACTGAACAGTTGTTTTTCCGAATTTTCCGGAAAACTACTGAACTTAAAAATTATTTTTTTATTTCATTTGATGCGCATTGATATTCCAAACAACATTTGTTCCAACGATTTTTTTTCTCCAACCAATGGTTTTCTAGAAAAAAAATAAAAACCAAAAATTATGGCGATTTTTCCATGCGTACCCCTTATGATTTTCGTAGCAACATTTTTGTGGTAAAATTGGGTATAACTTTTTTCCTGGTACATTTTTCAAAAATATTTTATAACACTTTTTTGAAGTTTTTTTGGGCAATAAATCAATTTATAAAAAAAATAAAGTTTTCCAAAAAAAAATTTTTTTTTCAAATTTTGCACCAAAAAAATTTTCCATTTTTTGAAAATCCTGTATAACTTCCTTATTTTGAGGTTTACGGCTAAATATTGTTCTTTATGATTTGTTCTATTTTTAAATAGGATTCCAATGCTAAAAGAAAATTTTCTATATCCCTAATAGTTTTTGAGAAAATGAGGAAAAACTGTTAAAAAGTTTTTCCGAATTTTCCGGAAAACTACTGAACTTAAAAAATATTTTTTTATTTCATTTGATGCGCATTGATATTCCAAACAACATTTGTTCTAACAATTTTTTTATCCAACCAATAGTTTTCTAGGAAAAAAATAAAAACTTAAAAATTATGACGATTTTCCCATTTTGTACCCCTTATGATTTTCCCAGCAACATTTTTTTTGGTAAAATTGGGTATAACTTTTTTCTGGTACATTTTTCAAAAATATTTTATAAGACTTTTTTGAAGCTTTTTGAGCGATAAATCAATTTATAAAAAAAAATAAAGTTTTTAAAAAAAATTTTTTTTTTCAAATTTTTTACCGTAAAATTTTCCATTTTTTGAAAATCCTGCATAACTTCCTTATCTTGAGGTTTACCGCTAAATGTTATTCTTTATGATTTGTTCTATTTTTAAATAGGATTCCAATGCTAAAAAAATTTTTTTTAGATCCCTAATAGTTTTTGAGATAATGAGGAAAAACTGAGAAGTTGTTTTTCCGAATTTTCCGGAAAACTACTGAACTTAAAAATTATTTTTTTATTTCATTTGATGCGCATTGATATTCCAAACAACATTTGTTCCAACGATTTTTTTTCTCCAACCAATAGTTTTCTAGAAAAAAAATAAAAACCAAAAATTATGGCGATTTTCCCATTTGTACCCCTAATGCACCATTTTTTTGGTAAAATTGGGTATAACTTTTTTCTGGTACATTTTTCAAAAATATTTTATAAGACTTTTTTGAAGCTTTTTGGGCGATAAATTAATTTATAAAAAAAAATCAAGTTTTTAAAAAAAAAAAAAAATTTTTAAATTTTTTAGCAAAAAATTTTCAATTTTTTGAAAATCCTGCATAACTTCCTTATTTTGAGGTTTACGGCTAAATGTTGTTCTTTATGATTTGTTCTATTTTTAAATAGGATTCCAATGCTAAAAAAATTTTTTTTAGATCCCTAATAGTTTTTGAGATAATGAGGAAAAACTGAAAAGTTGTTTTTCCGAATTTTCCGGAAAACTATTGAACTTAAAAATTATTTTTTTATTGCATCTGATGGGCATTGACATTCCAAACAACATTTGTTCCAACAATTTTTTTCTCCAACCAATAGTTTTCTAGAAAAAAAATAAAAACCAAAAATTATGGCGATTTTCCCATTTGTACCCCTAATGCACCATTTTTTTGGTAAAATTGGGTATAACTTTTTTCTGGTACATTTTTCAAAAATATTTTATAAGACTTTTTTGAAGCTTTTTGGGCAATAAATCAATTTATAAAAAAAATAAAGTTTTCCAAAAAACAATTTTTTTTTTTCAAATTTTGCACCAAAAAAATTTTCATTTTTTTAAAAATCTCGCATAACTTCTTTATTTTGAGGTTTACAGCTAAATGTTGTTCTTTATGATTTGTTCTATTTTTAAATAGGATTCCAATGCTAAAAAAATTTTTTTTAGATCCCTAATAGTTTTTGAGATAATGAGCAAAAACTGAAAAGTTGTTTTTCCGAATTTTCCGGAAAACTATTGAACTTAAAAATTATTTTTTTATTGCATCTGATGCGCATTGACATTCCAAACAACATTTATTCCAACAATTTTTTTCTCCAACCAACAGTTTTCTAGGAAAAAAATAAAAACCAAAAATTATGACGATTTTCCCATTTTGTACCCCTTATGATTTTCCCAGCACCATTTTTTTTGGTATAATTGGGTATAACTTTTTTCCGGTACATTTTTAAAAAATCTTTTATAAGACTTTTTTGAAGCTTTTTGTGCAATAAATCAATTTATAAAAAAAAATTAATTTTTCCAAAAAAAAATTTTTTTTTTCAAATTTTGCAATAAAAAATTTTCAATTTTATTTAAATCCCGCATAACTTCCTTATTTTGAGGTTTACAGCTAAATGTTATTCTTTATGATTTGTTCTATTTTTGAATAGGATTCCAATGCTAAAAGAAAATTTGCCATATCCCTAATAGTTTTTGAGAAAATGAGGAAAAACTTTTAAAAGGTTTTTCCCAATTTTCTAGAAAATTATTAAATTAAAAAAATATTTTTGTATTGCATCTGATGCGCATTAATATTCCAAGCAACTTTTATTTAAACAATTTTTTTCTCCAATTAATGGTTTTCTAGAAAAAAAATAAAAATCAAAATTATGACGATTTTCCCATGTGTATGACTTTTTGAGTACCTAACATTTTTTTTGGGAAAATTAGAATTAATTTTTTGGTAGTAAATTTTAAACAAAAATGTTATAAGACTTTTTTAAAGCTTTATTTATAAACAATTTACTAATTTCCAAAAAAAAAACAAATTAAAAAAAAAAAAATTTAATTTTTTTTACTCAAAAATTTATCTAATTTTTCAAAAATCTTCCATAACTCTTTTATTATTTGATTTACGGCTAAATGTTATTCTTTATGATTTGTTCTACTTTCAAGTAAGATTCCAATGCTAAAAGAAAATTTTCTCTATCCCTAATAGTTTTTGAGAAAATGAGGAAAAACTGTTAAAAAGTTTTTCCGAATTTCCTGGAAAACTATTGAACTTAAAAATAATTTTTTTATTGCATTTGATGCGCATTGATATTCCAAACAACATTTGTTCTAACAATTTTTTTATCCAACCAATAGTTTTCTAGAAAAAAAATAAAAACCAAAAATTATGGCGATTTTCCCATTTGTACCCCTAATGCACCATTTTTTTGGTAAAATTGGATATAATTTCTTCCTGGTACATTTTTTAAAAATCTTTTATAAGACTTTTTTGAAGCTTTTTGGGCGATAAATCAATTTATAAAAAATATAAAGTTTTTCAAAAAAATTTTTTTTTTCAAATATTTTAGCAAAAAATTTTTCATTTTTTCAAAATTCTGCATAACTTCCTTATTTTGAGGTTTACGGCTAAATGTTGTTCTTTATGATTTGTTCTATTTTCAAGTAAGATTCCAATGCTAAAAGAAAATTTTTTATATCCCTAATAGCTTTTGAGAAAATGAGGAAAAACTGTTAAAAAGTTTTTCCGAATTTTCCGGAAAACTATTGAACTTAAAAATTATTTTTTTATTGCATCTGATGCGCATTGATATTCCAAACAACATCTGTTCCAACAATTTTTTTCTCCAACCAATAGTTTTTTAGAAAAAAAATAAAAACCAAAAATTATGGCGATTTTCCCATTTGTACCCCTAATGCACCATTTTTTTGGTAAAATTGGGTATAACTTTTTTCCGGTACATTTTTCAAAAATATTTTATAAGACTTATTTGAAGCTTTTTAGGCGATAAATTAATTTATAAAAAAAAATAATTTTTCCAAAAAAAATTTTTTTTTTTCAAATTTTGCACCAAAAAATTTTCCATTTTTTGAAAATCCTGCATAACTTCCTTATTTTGAGGTTTACGGCTAAATGTTATTCTTTATGATTTGTTCTATTTTCAAGTAAGATTCCAATGCTAAAAGAAAATTTTCTATATCCCTAATAGTTTTTGAGAAAATGAAGAAAAACTGTTAAAAGGTTTTTCACATATATATACTTTTCATACACGTATATACAAAAACGATTTGCCTTTAATAAACTTCTCCATTCAACCCGAGTATCATATGTGTAAATGGGGGCTATTTTAAGACAAATATGTAATACCTAAAGGTTCAAACAAATAAAAACGTCAAAGATCCTGGAAGTGTTAATAAAAAACTGCTTAGGTAAAAATAAACTCGCCAATCCCGAAATATTGAAAATCCCCCGACTACATACAAACAAACAACCCTGATGCACGGATTCATAGCAGCAAATCGGGAATTTTCCTTCCTGCCTGCCGTGGAAAATTCCATTCCGCCCCCTAAGAACCGAACTTGCCAAACAACCCCCGTATACCCTCTCCCGATCCAGGTTGGCCAATGGAACGCATCCCTTGCCAGCTCGGGGATACCACAACAAAATTACGTTCAGTCTATCGCGGTTATCCGGACCCTCTTCTCGTTCTCGCTTATCCCGAATCCCGATCGATACTTCAGCGAGCACATGCTCTCCCTATCGATTACCAGGATAACACAACTATATTCCGGATAAGTGCCCTTCGAGAAGAAAATGGGATAAAGGCCTTTTTATCTCTACATTACCGAACTCGATATATATAGATATAGATATAGAAAGTGTTGAATTATGGCCGGAAAAACACCGGAAATGACCCGGAACGGGCACGAACTGGCCCCGTTAAACAGTCGACCGACGAGCGACAGTGAAAACCGGAAACCGGGAGTGACGATTGTGCTTCAAGGTCCCCGCGGTTCGGTGATATCGAGGGGTTCCCAGGGGATGATCGACCCCCAGGGGGAGGACAACGTCGCGTGGTCCGGGAAAATTCAGTTTTTCCTCACCATCATCGGGTACTCGGTCGGTTTGGGGAACATCTGGCGGTTCCCGTATTTGTGTCAGCAGAATGGAGGAGGTAAGAAAACGGGGTGACCTTTCTGTCTATAATATATGTATATGTTTTCAAGATGGCAGCACGTCCGCCGCATATATATACCAAAATTAGATAAATTTAACTTGAAACTTATGGTTATTTTGAATAGGACCCCTGAACATATCTCGAATCTAAAAGGTTAATGCATTTATTATTTTAATTCCAAAAATCTCGAAAACGCTAGCTCGTAGCGGCTTGGATCAAGATATCTTTTTTACGTAAAAATGATGGATAAATAATTTTTTTTGTAAAAAAAAAATTTCACCCTTTAAAGTATAAAAAACCGTGTATGTAGCACCCTCTACAAGTGAGAACCCTCGCCGTAACATTAAATTTGAATTTCCCATATCAAGTTGTAAGAAAACACACCAAATACAAATATGTAATTAAAAAATGTAGATTTATTTTGGGAGTAATAATTGAGAAACTTGTTAAGAGCATCAGAAGTGTTTCAATTTGACAGTAGGTAAAGAGTTACTACTGGTCAGCCAATTTGTTTAGAAAGAAGTATCTTGATTATTAAATTAAGATATCTAATAAACATATTGTCAGGCAAGAAAAGATTGGATAATTAGAATTTTTTACTAGAACTTTATTATACAGGGGTATAAAAAAGTTTGGGTATTTTTAACACATGCAATATACCGTAGGTGACGCTCTCTGCAAGATACAGCGAAGTCGTGAACGGATTTCAATTTTTCCTCCAAAAAACTCCCTAACACCAAATTTAAATTTAATAGTTTATGAAACACTCGACTTACTTAAAAAAAAACAATTTTATATTTCTCATTTTGACGCCCTGTATATTGAATACCGAGCGCCCAATTAAAAAATGGCATAACGAAAGTCGCATTATTTTGGTCCACTTGATATGTGGTCGACGGATTGGCCTCATTTTTCTGGACACCCTGTATATGTTTATTCAACGATTTTTTAGTAAATTTTTGGTTTTGGTGTATTTTTTAACTGTATATGGTCAAGGCATATTTATTAAACAGTACAATATACGTATATGCTATATTTTTTAAAAAAGTGAGAAAATTTTGACATTTAAAAAAATTGACACAGGATTTACCTATCTAGTTTTTAAACTCGATTACTACAACTCCAATATTTAATTAAATTCTTCTGAGAAATCACTGTCTTTTATAAACAAGCAGAAAGTTATTAAATTAAATATGGCATATATTTTCTCTGTAAAAACATTGTTTTTCATCAAAACAACCCTTGCCCCCCCACCCACCCCAAACATTTGTCCAGTAAGAAATTCTTTTGAAAAATCAGTTTTTCATCCATAATATACAATCCAATAGCACTGTTTTTGTATTAAATATATATGTATGATTATATCAAATTTAAATAAACAAACTGTTATTTGATTAAATATTAACGACGAAACCAGTTGTTATTGTATTATTTTGGAAAACAATGATTTTTGAAAACAATTTCTTACTGGCAAGTTGTGTGGGGTGGGTGGGGGGCTAAGGGTAGCATTAATGAAAAACGGTTTTTTTGTAGAAAGTAATTGCCTGAGAGAAAAATGCCTTTTAAGAAAATAATAGGTGATTAAAAAATCTATAGCTTTTGTATATTTTATTTTAGAAAAAATTAATTTATAATATTAGTGTCTACATGTCTCTGGTGTTTTAGTAGTGCATAACAAACAAGGGCAAATGCTATGATTGCCTTTTTTTACGCACAAAACAAATGTAAACATTGTCAAAATAACGTGATTACTTGTGCAGTGTTGCCAGCTGGCCTGTTGCTTTTGTAATAGTAATCTGGCTTCATCATGGAATGTGATGTCTGCAAGGACAAAAATAATGTTTTTAATGTGATGGATGTCGGAAGGGAGTGTGCAAGGCCTGTGCAGGATTAACGGCTTCTGAAGTTAAAGTCTTACAACTTAGTGCTCGAGTTATGATTTTTCATTGTAAGAAATGCATCTCTCTAGAGACATGTCGTCTTTTACAAAATACCATTGAGGATAAGACCACTATCATTTCCACCAAAGATGAGTTAATTGCCTTACTAAAAAGAAAAATTGAAGAATTAGAAAATACCCAGAAATCATCAAATTCTTTAACTACAACATACAGTAATGCCAGTGAAGCAGGTACAAAGTAAACATACTAACCATAATTTGCCGAGCTTGATAATTAAACCCAAACTCAACCAGAGTATTGAAAAAATGGAGGCTGATTTAAAGCAAAATATAAATCCATCCAACCTAAAAATTGCTATTCGGGGTACCCGTACTACCTCAAGTGGTCACTTAATTGTCAAGTGTCAAAATAAACAAGATCTGGATGCTCTGAAGAAGGAAGCTGATAAGAAACTTGCCGGATATGACATTGATATACCAAAATTAAGAAAACCCAGAATAAAAATACCAGGCTATGATGGTAAAATTGCCAAAGAGGACTTGGAAGGGTGTATAAGGGAACAAAACAAATTTATTGACCCAAATGATGAGCTCAATATAACATTTTTGAAGAAAGTAAAGGACCGTTACACTGTTTTTGCAGAATGTTCTCCTTCCCTATTTCATAGGTTTATGGCTGTTGGGAAGGTTTTTATAGGCTGGGAGAGATATGCTATATTCGAAGATATTTCTGTTACACGCTGTTTTAACTGTCAAGAACATTTCCATAGAGGTGACAATTGCCCGAACCAACCAGTTTGTGAATCATGTTCTGGTTCTCATAGCTCTCGAGACTGCAATAATGCTGCGCACAAGCAATGTAAAAACTGTATCAACACCAACAATAGACACAAACTAAATTATAAGACTGACCATAAAGCTAATGATTTGGACTGTCCTTCCTATCAATATTTATTATCTGTTTTGAGAGCTAAAATCGATTATGGATCTATCAATGGCTGACACACGAGAAGAGATTGAACTTCTACAGAACCTGGACAATTTAGGTAATAAGATTAGGGAGGAAACTATTTTAAATTGTGATTTATTGGGAAATAATATTGAACTAGATAATAAGATTATAAATGTATTACATCTTAATATTCGTAGCTTAAAAAAAAAATTTTGATCAGTTAGTTAGTTTTCTTGAAAGCTATAGGCTTAACTTTTGTGATATTATTGTGCTTACAGAATGTTGGCATATAGAGAATGCTAATGGGTTTTGCTTGGATGGGTTTTGTATGTACTATAATAATGCAAGTTTTAATCAAAATGATGGCACAGTTGTTTATGTTAGGTCCAACCTAGTACACGATGTAACACATATTGAGCTTGCCCTATCAAAAGTAACATGAACCAGTATCAAATTTAAAGTAAACAATTACTCAATAAGACTCTCTTGTATATACAGACCACCTTCTACTAATACACATAAATTTATATTTTCAAACTGCAAAGGTCCCAAAAAAATTTAAACAAGCCATAGTAAAACCTATTCACAAGGCAGGTGATAAATCAAATATAAATAATTATAGACCCATAAGTATAATGAACATTTTTTCTAAAGTCTTTGAGAAATGCCTTAAGGACCGCCTGGTGGAATTTTTTAATCAAAACAATATAATTTCTAAGAACCAATTTGGTTTCCAGAGTGGCCTCAGCACAACCGATGCAGTTTGTGTGCTTTGTGAGCAAATAACAGACCATTTGGATGGTGGCAGAAAGTGTCTTACGGTCTTCCTAGACCTAGCCAAGGCATTCGACACGGTCCCTCATAACAAATTGCTGCAAGTCCTAGAATCCTATGGGATAAGGGGAACCGTGTTAGACGTTTTTGATGATTATTTGATGGATCGAGAGCAATCCGTCAAAGTTGAAAATACTATAAGTGAACCCCTTCAAATTAAAATGGGCATCCCTCAGGGGACTGTTCTGGGTCCAATTTTATTTGTAGCATATGTAAATTCCTTAACCAATATGTCAATACAAAACGGTAGTACTATCTCTTATGCTGACGACACAGCAGTAACTTTCTATGGGGAAACATGGGATTTGGTGAAGGAACATGCTATAAACGGTATAAAGAAAATAAAACACTGGCTAGACTCATTTAAATTATCATTAAATATCACTAAAACCATTTATATAGCATTTTCCCTCACAGCTGCAAACCGTCCATCATTTAATAGTATTTACATAGATAGTCTTATGGATAAACTTCATGAAGTTCATTCTACAAAATATCTTGGAATCTATATTGACAAACACTTAAAGTGGGACCACCACATCCTTAGACTATCAAAAAATATTCGAAAACTTATATACAAGTTTTATGTGCTCAGGGAAATATTAAATAAACAACTTTTGATTTCGATTTATAAAGCAATTGTGGAATCACTACTAAGGTATGGTCTAATTCTTTGGGGTGGGATATACCAAAACACATTGACTTCTTTAAATGTAACCCAAAACTACATTTTAAAAGTTATTTTCAAAAAAAACAAAAGATTTTCTACTGCATTACTTTATTCCAGAAATATTTTTGATGTACGCACTTTATACTGTTGGTCGCTCTGTATATATATTCACAAGTCTAATAAATTTAAGAACTTTGTTAATCATCAGTATCAAACTAGATTAAATGTAAATAGACACTTATCAATTCCAACTGTTGCCACTACTATGAAATTAAAATCAATTTTTTACCACGCACCCAAACTGTATAACTTATTACCACCATATATTAGACATACAAAAGCTGTCAAAAAATTTTGTAAAATATCTGGGAATTACATTTATGATCATTTACATGTATTTAAAAAACTACTTACTGTTAATTAATTTTCATATTTCATAGCTTTAGGCATTCATACATGATCGTGAAGGATTTTTGTTTTCTAATGTTTAATTATTTATTGGGTGTTAAATGGAAACTTTGCAATAGTTAGTGGATGGGACATATTTTGTTTAAATATTTATTTTTATAAAATTGTTTTTAATTTTTTGCACATACAGGTATTTGGTTACCTAGGTGCACCTTAAAATGTACTGAGATAGATTATAATTATTGGATTTTATTACACATACTTTGTAAAAGCTTATATGTAATATATCCGATTGATTGATTGATTGTATCTATACTTTTCTCACATAACCTTACAATTTTCGAGTAAAACATAAAAAAACCCTATTTTATTCCTCGAAAGCAATGCGTATCGCTATAAAAATTGCAATAGTTGTACCATTTTTTATTACAAATAAATGGATATTTAGCTTTTTTAAATAAGTTAATAGATTTTGAAGTAATTTCAGTTTTTTTTGTTCTAGACAACTTTTCATAATCAATATTTCTCATATATGGTCAAGGTATATTTATTAAACTGTAGAAAATACATATATCGTATACTATTATGTTTACAAAAGGGAGAAAATTTCAGCATATAAAATAATTGACATGAGAATTACCTGCTCCTTTGTGTGATGCTCTGGGTGGTTATGGCTTGCATCATCTATTTCAGGCAGCAACTAGACAGGGTGTTTGCTTGGATAATGTCTTTGTAAGTCCCCATATCAATGTACTTTCATCACTTGTTGTACAACCCAATATCTGAGACCATGATGGTCAGCAGGTTGACTTTTCAGTACCTACATCCCGCAGTTTAATACATACAAAAAAAATATGCCGGCCTGTAACACAACATGGGCTGTTTAATTTCCATAACATTATTTCAGATACACCTTGGCATTTTGTATCAGAGCCTAACATATTGGTTGAAGAAAAGTTTATCACATTTCTAAACATTTTACAGGATACATGCTTGAAGTGTTTTCCCATAAAGCAGTTTACTGTGAGATCAGATCAATCCAATAATATTTCCTGGTTTAGTGACGAGCCTAGAGGGATGCGTGAGAGGCTTAGGTTTCTTGAATTGGTGAGTAAACAATACACAGATGTATATCATAAAAATGTGTTTCTTCAGTACAGAAATAAATACAACAAAGCAATAAAAGTAGCAAAAATTAAAGCAAATGACCGACTCATTCAATCTTCAAGTAATCCTGGTCGCACTATGTGGCAAGTCATAAATAAATCTTGTGGCAATAAAACTGGAAGGGTTAGAGATTGTAGTCTTACAGCGAATGATTTTAACAACTTCTTTTTGGGTGTAGGTCAGGGTATCATGTCAGGAATGCCAATTTCAAATATTGATCCAATATCATTGATTCCCAAACATGATATTGTTTTTTCTTTCAATGAAGTATCCTATAACAAAGTCCGTGATATTATCTCCAGCCTCAAAAATAAAAATAGTAAGGATATTTTTGGTCTAAATGTTAAAATATTAAAATCAATTACAAATGAAATTATTGTTCCACTTACAAATTTAATCAATCTGTGCCTTAAAGAATCATGCTTTCCATCTGTTTTAAAGGAGGCACTTGTAATTCCTTTGTTTAAGAAGGGTGATTGCAATAAACCAGATAATTACAGGCCTACATCTCTTTTACCAATTGTGTCCAAGATTTTAGAGAGGTGTCTAGCTGAACAGATTGTGGACTTCTTTGAAAAAAACAACTTATTTAGCAAATGTCAATTTGGTTTTCGTAAAGACAAAAGTACAGTTCTGGGTGTCTTGGATTTGGTTTCAGATATTCTTGAAGGTTTTCAAAATTTTCAATATGACACAGTTCTTTGCTGCGACCTGAGTAAAGCTTTTGATTGCGTCGACCATGGGATCCTTCTTGGAAAGCTCAAAGCCTATAATTTGAATCCATCAAGCGTTCAACTTATGAAATCTTACCTTGAGGGCAGGTGTCAGTCTGTGAGTTTTGCTGGAGTGGCGTCGGCAATAGGCGATATTACAATGGGTGTGCCTCAGGGGTCAATTCTGGGACCCATTCTTTTTTTAATATATATCAATGATCTTCCACTAATTAGTGAATATGCAAAATTTACCCTCTTTGCCAATGACACCACAGTATCCTTTCGGGCTGACATTCTGGGTGCTTCCCTGGAGGGATCCCTGGTGGCGCGGGAAGGAGTTGAAAGCTGGTTCTGCAGCAATCGGCTTCTCATGAACTCAGATAAGACACTTAAAATCATTTTCTCTATGAGGGAACTTGGGCAGGTGGAGTCTGCTGACACAGCTAAATTCCTAGGAGTCACACTAGACCAACGTTTACATTGGGGTCATCACATCAACCAACTGACTTTAAAGCTAAACAAAGCTGCCTATCTAATAAGAGGGCTCAGTGATAGGGTCTCAGCAGCAGTTCTGAGAACTGCATACTTTGGTGTTTTCCATTCACACTTGTCATATAGTATTCTAGCCTGGGGACATGCATCTGATACCAAACGTGTGTTCGGTATACAGAGAAGGGTGATAAGGGTACTAGCTGGTCTTGCATATAGGGAGGACTGCAAGGCAGCCTTTAAACAACTTGGCATTCTCACCCTGCCCTCAGTGTACATTTTGGAAAACCTTCTGTATGTTAAACATAATACTCAGTCTTTTACTACTCACCAAGATATACATGGCTATAATACTCGCCATAGAACTGACTTTGTACCTCCTTACTGCCGTCTGGAAAGGTGTCGGGATCGACCGGGCTTTTGGGGAATAAAATTATTTAATGCTCTTCCCTCTGAAATAAAATACTTACCTCTAAACAGTTTTAAAACAAAAATCAAAAAAGTTTTATTAGTGAATGCTTTTTATTCATTAGAGGAGTTTTTAAACCACATATTTCAAGGTGATTTTACTGTGTTTTTATAACATCATTTATTGTTTTAGTTATAGTCGAATTTTAATTTAATGTTCTTAGTGTTAGTACTGTAAAGTAGTCTGTTTTAACTTTACCTATGTATTTTTTGACTTGTGTAAAATTTATATTACTGGCATCAATAAAAATTATGATTATGATTATGATTATCTACTTTTTAAACTCAATTATTACATCTCAAATATTTGATAAAATTCTTCTAAAAAATCACAGTTTTTCATCCATATTATCCAATCTAATAACCCAGTTTTTATACTAAATACTTATATATAAAATTATATCAAATTTAAATAAACAGTGTTATTAAATTAAATATTTCATATACATTTTCTGCAAAAACATTGTTTTTCATCAACACAATCCTTACCACCCCATCCACCTCAAACATTTGCCCAGTAAGAAATTCTTTTGAAAAATCACTGTTTATATAATATAATGATTAATTACACTGCACAACAAATCGAAGGTTATTTTATGTTGACTGAAATATTTTTATTGTTGTTTACTAATTCGAGGCATCTGATTTCGAATCTGTCGTCAGTTTTACTCTAACAGCTCGAGTTATTTTTTTATTGTTCTAAATTTCAATTCAATATATTCAACTTCAATATAAAATATTACAATTCTAAGAATATAAAGCACCTAGATACCAGAGTATCTGTATGTGCTATGGTAGAAACAATTTAAAAATTCTAATATATCAATGTTGTTACCCTTAGCAGGCTAGCCGTTATATAAATTAGTTCACAATATTTAACATTTTAAATAAGTTTACCCAAAACTACATAACAAAAATCAAAAACCAGACAATAAAAATGAGAAAAAGAGAAAAAAAAAAAAAGATTCATATACTATATACACATATACATTTTAACTACAAAGGTATTATGTAGTATTTTACAGAATTTTCTAGTCTTTGGTACCTAAAACCTATAATATTTGAAACAAAATAAATAATTGAATAAATGTCCATACTGAGATTTTTTTCTTTTTCCCTTATGTATTTATGTTGTGATTGCTATCGAGTAAGAAAATAAAAAGTTTGGTGAAAAGCAGAATATTGATACAAGCACATATGATCAATCAACATTAGTTGAGTTGTTTAGATATAGCTACGTTCTTCTCATTTATTTTTATTTTTGGTTTTTTATCTATTATAGTCGCGTTTTAGATAAATTATTGTAATTTTCATCATGACTTCGCTAAGAAGGGTCTGCATTAACGATCCGAATTGTTTTTGTTAAATTTGTGGTGAATATGTTTTTCAAAAATTTCGATTGAATATGTCAGACTTTGTGAAACGAGCGTATTTAGAGTGTTTTGGTTTTCCTTTGGAAACAGATAACAAGTGCTGGGTGCCCAATATTGTGTGCAAAATTTGTGTTGAAGAATTACGTTTATGGGCCACTAAGAAGAGCTTCTCTTTTAAATTCCAATCTCCAATGATTTGGCGTGAACCTTTAAATCATCACGATGACTGCTATTTTTGCGTTGTTAATATAAAAGGAATCAACAAGACGAACCGCTCCAAATGGATTTACCCCACATCAACATCAGCTGTGAGGCCTGTAAGGAGCTCAAAAGATACATCTTTACCATTACCATCTACATCTACAGAAAGTTCTGATGAATTGAATGAACTGAGTAGCATGAGCGATGACGAGTTTGTTCCAGAAAATCTCTTTGAACCAAAACCATTCGATCAAAGTGCACTTGATGATTTAATTAGAGACCTTGGACTATCCAAAACTTTGTCTGAATTATTGGCCTCCAGATTAAAAGAGAGAAATCTTTTAACTAAAGAAACTAAAGTTTCTTATTACCGCACTCGAGAAAAAGACTTACTTCCCTTTTTCGCTGAGGAGGATAATTTTGTATTTTGTACTAATATTTCTGGTTTAATGACTGCCATGGGCTTGCAGAAATATGAACCAATCGATTGGCGTTTATTTATTGACTCGTCAAAACGGAGTTTGAAGTGTGTACTATTGCACAACGGAAATAAACTAGGCTCCATACCAATAGCACATTCAACTAAAGTTAAGGAAGAATACCCCACAATGGCACTGGTCATGAACAAAATCAAATATAACAATCATAAATGGGTGATTTGCGTTGATCTTCAGATGGTGAACTTCCTTTTAGGACGACAAGGAGGCTACACTAAATATCCTTGTTTTATGTGTTTATGAGATAGTAGAGCAAAATCAGAACATTGGTCAAAAAAAGAATGGCCCTCTAGGGAAGCACTACTTCCAGGTAGCCTTAATGTTATAAATGAACCTCTAGTGCCACGAGATCGTATCATATTGCCACCCCTGCACATTAAACTAGGTTTAATGAAGCAATATGTTAAGGCATTAAATAAAGATGGTGAATGTTTCAAATATATTTCAAGGAAATTTCCAAGTCTAAGTTCAGAAAAACTCAAGGCAGGTATATTTGATGGTCCACAAATTCGCAAGTTGGTAAACGATCCTAATTGCACCAGCTCAATGTCAGAAATTGAGAAGAATGCATGGGATTCCTTTGTTTGGGTTATCCAAAATTTCTTAGGTAATAGGAAGGGTGATGTTGTCACACTTCCATCGACTTGGATGTAACATGAGCATCAAAGTGCACTTCCTACACAGCCATTTACACCATTTTCCTGAAAATCTCGGTGACATGAGTGAAGAACAGGGTGAACGATTCCACCAAGATCTTCGAACCATGGAGGAACGATTTCAGGGTCGCTGGGATGCACATATGTTGGCCGATTTTTGCTGGAGTATTCAGAGTAGCAGTTCATTCAAAACTAGTAGAAAATCATATAAAAGAAAATTCCTGAGTGTATAGTTCTTGTAATTAAAAATGTTTGTACGTTGAGTGTATTTTTAATTCCCAAAAAATACTCCCTCCTTTTAACTCAAAAACTAGAGCTGACACATATAAACTGATGACATTATTTAATATCAGCATTAAAAATAAGCCTAGAATCATAAAAATATTCCATGCAACATACATGCTGTTGGGCGGTGTTATTTTTAAAGTGCTAAGTGTTTTTTCAAGCGCTAGTAAGTGCATAACATTGAAAGCATATTCTGTTAAGTCTCAATCTTAATAGTCTGGAATATATTTTTGCACTCTAGAAATATCTGATTTAAGTCACCTGTTGTTACAGAGGATACATTTATCACATCTACTTCCTTTAAAATCGAAACTGCTACTGCGTGGAAATGAATTCAGTCTAAAAAATGACACCATTAAAATTCTATTAAAAAATTCGATGTAACTAAACAGGAAACATACTTACAATATATGGGGTTACGACGATTAAATTTTGAATATTGCAGTATACAAAGAGGACTAACGTTGCGAAATTTCCATATTTTCTTTATAACCACAGAACACAAATATATATTATAACTACGAATATAGTTTATAAATGCGAATGTTATTAAAAAAGATACATAACTTTAAAAAAAAGCAGCATATTATCAAATCATATGAATAATTATAAAGAATGAACTTGCCGGAACCAAAAAAAGAGTAAGTTAGGTTATGTTGGTTAATGACATCTACGTTGACAGATGACACTTGTGACATATCAGTTGACAGTTAAGCCATATTATTTTAGGGAGTAAGCGTCTTACTCGGTTGCCTTATATTTGTGTTCTGTGCTTTACAGTGTCTTAAGCGTTACGTCGTCATATGGTTGCGCTCGAATGACGTCATGTCTAACAGCTCAGTATATGTCAGAAAAATATTAGTAAATATTAGCTATACCTTTCATCGGTATTGCATTCGCTTTGGAGATTGACCTAAACCATGTAAACACCCATTTGTCTAAGTTTTCAAAACGTTTTGAGTCTAAATTTGATCTCATACATTTTAAGGATCAGATCAAGAGGAAATACAATAAACAAAAAAGTTAATGGCGTAAACATAACCTCACTCAGATTTTTTTTACACAGAAATAAACACAAGCTAAATGAAAAATCAATTTAAAAAAAATATCCGCGCAACCCCACCTATACGTTCTTTACTGTATTTTTTGCAAATCTATTCGCTCTTTTGATAATTTATTATTTTCTGCATTTTTATTTGGTTTGGATGTCTTAACTGTTAATGTATATGAGACATTAATATTAAATAAATTAAAACTAATACTAAGAAATGTAATGCTTCTACTAAAAAAATATCAAAAAATTGATATCAATATTTATTGATTATTATTGTTTCTATGGCTTCCCTTTGAGTTTCACATATCGAGTTTATTAGCGGTGTCCCGAGACCGCTAACAAACGCTTAAAGCGCCTTATACGGTGACGTCATGACTTGATCGCTCGAATGAGATGTCTTAAAGACGCTTATAGCCGTTTACTCGCTAAAATATGGCTTTAATAAGACACTAAACAGGTGTCAACTGTAAACTTCTGTTGCTTGCCACTTTAATTTCAATTATGGACACTCAATTATATATTAATTTAAATAATAATGTCTGGTCACCTTGAATGAACGCGGTGCGTTAAACATAATTAATCGCGTGCCTACGTAACTTAATATCCAAGTGATATCCTGAAATTAGGACGCGGAGGGTGCAATATCGATTGCCACCCCTCAGTTGGGGTTTAAATAAGGCGTGACGGACTTATATTGGGAGTTTTATTATTTTATTCATTTAAGATGTAACCTACATCCGAGGCACTATTATATGATGGCACTATGTGATAACAGTTTCATGTTACGAAACTGGGTTAGACAAGCATTTATTCAATAATTAAGTAAATAGGTAACTTACTGAGAGAATCAAAATTAGGTTAAACCAGCTTACTAGTAATCATTTAGGCATATATGTATAAATTACCTATTTATACATATATGCATTTAGGTTATAAGCGGTCATTACTGTCAACTTCAAACGTGACAGCTGTCAACTGTGAGATAGAATTCACACATTTGACAAGACCGCGTCTAATAACTATTGTATTAACCAATAGGAGGGTTGCCAGATAGTATTTTCCTAGAATATCTAAAATCCGTACCTTAATTGGCCCCTTAGAGCCCTTTTTTCCTAAGACACCAAAACCCCCATCAAACAACAAGTGGCAATCGTGAAATTAGTTGGTTGCTGTCACTGTGAACGTCACTTGTCAATTTAAAGTCATAACTTGTCAACCTGAATTTCGAATTTTTAGCGGTTTGTTTTCTCTTATTTACAGGAGCGTTCCTGATCCCGTTCGCGGTGATGTTAATCCTGGAGGGCATCCCGCTCTTCCTGATCGAACTGGGAATCGGTCAAAAAATGCGATTGGGATCGTTGGGGGTGTGGAACACGATCCATCCGTGGCTCGGGGGCATCGGGATCTCCAGTTGCCTGGTCACCTTCTTCGTCGTCCTTTACTACAACGTGATCATCACCTGGTGCTTTTATTATTTGTTTAACAGTTTTCGGGTAAGAACTTAACATATAACAGACTTTATCATAATAATGTTATTGATTATCTCCGAGATACAAGTGCTTCTATTTCAAAGGCCTTCGAGCTTTTGTTAAGGGGTTTAACTGGAGGATAAACGGCGAAAATAGGGCGCAGCAGAGAGTGTTAAGGGGTTTTTCTTAAGAGGGAATGCTTTCTTAAATAGGACGAGTTTAAAATCCTTAGTGTGAAATCACTTAAATAGATTAGAAGCTTTATTGTCTCCGCTACCTACTTCGATATGGGCTAGAGATTTTATTATAATGTTTTCTGACTCTGCTTGATTAGCAACAAGAAGACTGACTAATTTAATTAAATGTCCAACTTGTGTGTCACAGTTCTCGTTCTCATTAATTGACTATGTTCTAATGTCTGTCATATTTGAAGTTGTCTATTTAAAAACCTTCGAGGTTTACACCACATTAGAAAATTTACCAATAATCACAACTTGCATGCCTATTTTTAAGCGAGTAACTGTGATTTATCAAAAGCATTTGATTGCGTTAACCAAGCTGACTAAACTGTCTTCGTCTTGACTTATCTAGTTGATATTGAAAAATTTAAATTTACTTCCAGGTATTTGAGATGTAGCCTATCACTCTCTTTTTTCACTGTAAAATGCACTCAACTGCCTGGAAGTAATTAAGAAATTCTTCCAGGCAGTTGAGATCTATCATGGATTTCCATGGTGTGTTTTCTTCTTATCTTAAATTGGCAAAAAGTTATTCCTCTCTGAGGTACAACTCTGGAGTGAAATATTAAGACTATTGTAAACATTAGTTTAAACAAGAAAAATCCTCACTTTATACTTTCTACTTATGTATTTTAGAGACTGTATCCATAAAAATTGAGGTTTCCAGTTGTTTTTTGTTGAATTTTACATTTTGTGGGATATTTTTTAAATTACTTGAGATCGCTTAATAAATTTTCAGTCAAAGGTACATCCTCTCAGGGTGAACATTTTAAGGTATTAAAGATTTTTGTACCTAAAAAACTTTTAAAGTTACAAGCATTTTTGTAAACCAATGGATTTAAACTTTTAAGGAAAAACATCAAAATTTGATGATTTTGAACTCATTTTTCTGTACTATCCAAGACATTTAAAATAAAATCATTGGGTATAGGTTCAATCAAAAGCAATGCCTGATGCTGAATTTAATATACAAAACTAGAAAACTCATTTAGCCAAAGACGATTTTGGTGGTCTCTTGTCAAATTTTAAATTTTTTAGGATATTTTCAAAATTACTTGAGATTTCTTAACAACTTTCCACTCAAAGGTGTGTCCTCTCGGGGCGAACATTTTAAGGTATTAACAATTTTTCTATCTAAAAAACTGTCGACATTAGAGGCATTTTTGTAAACGAAAGAATCTTCAATTTTTCAAACGCATTCAATTTCACACACGTTTCTTACCATATCTCCGCAACCATTAGAGATATCCTTAAAAATCTTTCGGTTTATTCAAAAGAAAGGTCTGATGATGGATCTTATTAATCATGCGAAACGTATCAAACGTTTTTTTGCCAAGGGTCTTAAGAGTTTATGCTGCTTTTAAACAATTTAAAAAAAGCGTTTGCCTGTTTGTTATACCTACTCTAGTCTTGAAGAATACTACTGTAATAATTTTTAATTCGTGTATAGAGGATTACACATATATGTTTATAAAAAATATGGATATTCTTTTATTGTAGGCTAAATTTTTAAGGTAGATTTCAACATTTTATTTGTACTTGGGCTATTTTATACCTTATTGTTGCTTTATCGAGCAGATTTTGACTTTTGATATTCATTAAGGCTTATAGTGACTCATTTGATAAGTTTTCTTTATGATTCTCAGTTAGAACTTCCATGGCAAGAATGCCCGAAAGACCCCCTGACAAACGCAACTTTACCAGAATGCGAAAAATCATCGGCAACTGCATATTTTTGGTATAGGGTCACCCTGGACGCGAGCCCGTCCATCCAGGAGCCCGGCAACCCAAAATGGTGGATCGTCTTATGTCTATTACTGGCCTGGATAGTGGTATTCTTTATTGTAATGAAAGGAATCCAGAGTTCCGGCAAGGTACTTTAATCAGTTCAATTGGCTTCACTGTTTTTTTCCTGTCCTGTTCACTTTTAGGTGGTGTACTTTACCTCGCTCTTCCCTTACATCGTGCTCACCATATTTTTCATCGAAGGGCTGACGTTAGAGGGTGCCACCGAGGGGCTTATGCACATGCTCAAACCGAAAGTGAGTTACCAAAAGAGGCAACGTGACACACAAATTGAATTAAATCGTTTTAATTATCGCAGGTGCACAAGCTGAGAGACCCGAAGGTGTGGCTGGACGCGGCCACTCAGGTTTTCTACTCGTTCGGGTTGGCTTTCGGGTCCCTGGTCGCCTTCGGTTCCTACAATAACCCGAAAAACAATTGCGTCCGCGATGTCGTTTTGGTGTCGGTCTGTAACGCTTTTACCGCCATCTATGCGAGCGTCGTTATTTTCGCCATTTTGGGCTTTAAGGCGGTCAGCAAGGTGAAGGAGTGCAACGAGATGCAAATCAAGTTAGGGTGAGTTCGCCCAAAAGTCTATTTTCGCATCTGTATAATGTTTATTAGTCTAAAGAAATTTCGCTATATTTGGCAACGATGTAATAGATATAGTGATGCGATAGGACCATACTGCAAGAGTTATTTAGTCAATTAGTTTTTTATTTCACCAAGTGTCTGATGCATAACTTCGAAACTACTGCGTCTACAGGGAAAGTTGTAAGGGCTTTTTTCGTAAAGAGACTAATTAGCTTTCATATAAAATAAAGATCGATGAAATTGTTACAGGAGTTTTTGAATTATTTGGATTTTTGTAAAGCCTGTGACAGTATCAAGATTTTTTTCAATTCATGGCAAAATAATTGAATAACTTCAAAACAGTTGCATTTACAAGGAAACTTGTGCAACTTCAATGCATACATCATAAAGAACAAAACAAGTCTAGTTTTTATAATATGCTTTGTTTAATGACAAACGACTATGACTATCGGGCATTTTTGTTTTAGGAATGGATCTCTCAATTGTTCCTTAGAAAAGGAGTTAGAAGAGGCCGCAGAAGGTACCGGTTTGGCCTTCATAGTGTTCACGGAAGCGATAGTGAGACTCCCGTTATCCCCTTTCTGGGCGATCCTGTTTTTCGTGATGCTCCTCTCCTTGGGAATCGGCTCCCAGATCGGGATGCTCGAGGGGATGCTCTGCACCATATTCGATATCGAAATATTGAAAAGGATCAGTAAACAGTACATTACAGGTCAGTTACCTGTTACCTTCTAGTCTCTAGTTTTGATGAACTTAGATAAACGCCAACTTATTGATGAATAAGAATGAATAGGAACCTCCGGATTCATATTATTCGCTAATCTACAAACACATACATCTATATACAATCTTCGTTTTAACGTTGATTGAATATTTGGATAAAAATTCAATCAACGCTATTACACTAATATCCACCCAAATAAAACGAAGCAAACCGTATTTAGTATCCGACTAACCACATAAGTTACTACTACTAAGTATGAAAATAAATAATAAAATATATGAAAAATTGAATTCTCTACTATAATAAATTACTTATAAACAGTAATAAATTAGGGTTTATTTATACTACCGATGTAATTTTGTAAAAACATGTATACATCTACTTATTTTATAAGTAGCTTTCTAATAATTTTAAAGGAATTGCCCTAATTCCATTTGCTTCGAAAATGTTAATTAACATTGTGTAATCGACCGTATCCAAAGGCCATTATTTGAATACTTTTTATTTCTTTTGACATTTTAGTATTGTACTATGTCATATTTTAACCTAGTGTGCCTTGACTGAGTTAACACGATCAAAGAGGCTTGAAAAAATAAATCAGCTGTCAACGTCAAACGTCATCCGTCAAGGAAGACAGTTGACATTTGACGTTGACAGATTAAATAGTTCAATTGAAGTAAAAAGTGCATTCTAAGCGTGCGTACTTACCGCACTCTAATAGACAATAAATTTCCTCTATATCATCTAATTTGATTTTAAAAGTCCGTAATGGTTCCAGGTACTGTCTGTCTAATTTGCTTCTGTATCGGACTAATATTCACGACCGGTGCGGGCGAGTACTGGCTCAGCATGTTCGATTCGTTCGCCGGTACCATCGGGTTAATCGTGGTCGCCCTAATGGAAATGATCGCGGTCATTTACGTGTACGGCCACAAGAAGTTCAGTAACGACATCTACGAAATGACCGGATACAAACCGGGATGGTACTGGCAAATCACGTGGCGCTACCTGGCCCCCGGGATCATGATCATGATCTTGGGTTCGTCGGTCGTTTCGATGGTTATCGAGCATCCTCAGTATTCGGCCTGGAGTGCGGAAAGGGTAAGGGTGCCCGTTATTATTTAAATGGTTAGTGCGATGGGTTGTTTTTTTAAGGGAGTCTCCGAGAAAACCCCGTATCCAGGGTGGGTGCTGGTTATAGCAGGCGTGATGGTACTAGCCGGGATTTTACCTATACCCATAGTATTCTTGCTGAGGCGGTACCAGATTCTCAAAATGGATATTAACATACACGAAGGATCGATCAGGCGGATCGATACCACCGTATCGACCAAAGAAATGATCACCGACGTAGACGTAAGTTTATATTATTATAATTTATTCGGTGTTTGCTTGCCATTTTGCACTGACCCCCTATAAATTCAATGCTAGACCCCTAATCGTAATTTTTTAACGAACAACCCCTGATAGGAACAAATGACAAGCCCCGATGGTCCCTGCATCACGGCTTCTAACACGCTCAAAAATAAGTTCACTATCGGCGATTATGAGGTCTAATGTAAGTAAGTGTGTTCCGGCTTTAAAGCATGCTGTTAGTTTTTGTGGTTTTTTAGATTAGGTTTTTATTGATCAGTGGTCACTGTAGTTGGCCAAGCATGTTTCTAGTTTATTGGTTTAAAAATTAGTGGGACGATAAGTTGAATTCAAGTGACTCAATAAGAGACTTAATTTATTTGGGGATAAGGAAAAAATCCTAAAAAATCATTGTTTGGTTGATATTTTCATAGGCTTCAGTTAAGGGTTGGGGCTAACTTACTATAATTTTTTTGGTAAATGTACATACAAGGGGAGTCAGAAAAATTAGCTGATATGACTCAATGCGAACTACTTCTCGAAAATCCCAAAAAATCACATTTAGGAATTATATACAGGGTTGAAATTTTAATATGTTTCAGTAAAGGCTTGGGGCTAAATATTATCTCACTATACAAATTTTTGTTAATGTACAGGGTGAGTCAGAAAACTGGTCTGAAATTAACAAATGAGAAAAACTTCATTTACATAAAACTGTTTTTCAAAAATCACAAAAAATCATAGTTTGCAATTATATACAGGGTTGAAATTTTAATATGTTTCAGTAAAGGCTTGGGGCTAAATATTATCTCACTATACAAATTTTTGTTAATGTACAGGGTGAGTCAGAAAACTGGTCTAAAATTAACAAATGAGAAAAACTTCATTTACATAAAACTGTTTTTCAAAAATCACAAAAAATCATAGTTTGCAATTATATACAGGGTTGAAATTTTAATATGTTTCAGTAAAGGCTTGGGGCTAAATATTATCTCACTATACAAATTTTTGTTAATGTACAGGGTGAGTCAGAAAACTGGTCTGAAAATAACAGATGAGAAAAACTTCATTTACATAAAACTATTTTGTCAAAAATCACAAAAAACCATATTTTGCAATTATATACAGGGTTGAAATTTTAATATGTTTCAGTAAAGGCTTGGGGCTAAATATTATCTCACTATACAAATTTGTGTTAATGTACAGGGTGAGTCAGAAAACTGGTCTGAAAATAACAGATGAGAAAAACTTCATTTACATAAAACTATTTTGTCAAAAATCACAAAAAATCATATTTTGCAATTACATACAGGGTTGAAATTTTAATATGTTTCAGTAAAGGCTTGGGGCTAAATATTATCTCACTATACAAATTTTTGTTAATGTACAGGGTGAGTCAGAAAACTGGTCTGAAAATAACAGATGAGAAAAACTTCATTTACATAAAACTATTTTGTCAAAAATCACAAAAAACCATATTTTGCAATTATATACAGGGTTGAAATTTTAATATGTTTCAGTAAAGGCTTGGGGCTAAATATTATCTCACTATACAAATTTTTGTCAATGTACAGGGTGAGTCAGAAAACTGGTCTAAAATTAACAAATGAGAAAAACTTTATTTACATAAAACTGTTTTTCAAAAATCACAAAAAATCATATTTTGCAATTATATACAGGGTTGAAATTTTAATATGTTTCAGTAAAGGCTTGGGGCTAAATATTATCTCACTATACAAATTTTTGTTAATGTACAGGGTGAGTCAGAAAACTGGTCTAAAATTAACAAATGAGAAAAACTTCATTTACATAAAACTGTTTTTCAAAAATCCAAAAAAATCATATTTTGCAATTATATACAGGGTTGAAATTTTAATATGTTTCAGTAAAGGCTTGGGGCTAAATATTATCTCACTATACAAATTTTTGTTTATGTACAGAAAACTGGTCTAAAATTAACAAATGAGAAAAACTTCATTTACATAAAACTGTTTTTCAAAAATCACAAAAAATCAGATTTTGCAATTATATACAGGGTTGAAATTTTAATATGTTTCAGTAAAGGCTTGGGGCTAAATATTATCTTACTATATAAATTTTTGTTAATGTATAGGGTGAGTCAGAAAACTGGTCTAAAATTAACAAATGAGAAAAACTTCATTTACATAAAACTGTTTTTCAAAAATCACAAAAAATCATATTTTGCAATTATATACAGGGTTGAAATTTTAATATGTTTCAGTAAAGGCTTGGGGCTAAATATTATCTCACTATACAAATTTTTGTTAATGTACAGGGTGAGTCAGAAAACTGGTCTAAAATTAACAAATGAGAAAAACTTCATTTACATAGAACTGTTTTTCAAAAATCACAAAAAATCATATTTTGCAATTATATACAGGGTTGAAATTTTAATATGTTTCAGTAAAGGGTTGGGGCTAAATATTATCTTACTATATAAATTTTTGTTAATGTACAGGGTGAGTCAGAAAACTGGTCTAAAATTAACAAATGAGAAAAACTTCATTTACATAAAACTGTTTTTCAAAAATCACAAAAAATCAAATTTTGCAATTATATACAGGGTTGAAATTTTAATATGTTTCAGTAAAGGGTTGGGGCTAAATATTATCTTACTATATAAATTTTTGTTAATGTACAGGGTGAGTCAGAAAACTGGTCTAAAATTAACAAATGAGAAAAACTTCATTTACATAGAACTGTTTTTCAAAAATCACAAAAAATCATATTTTGCAATTATATACAGGGTTGAAATTTTAATATGTTTCAGTAAAGGCTTGGGGCTAAATATTATCTCACTATACAAATTTTTGTTAATGTACAGGGTGAGTCAGAAAACTGGTCTAAAATTAACAAATGAGAAAAACTTCATTTACATAGAACTGTTTTTCAAAAATCACAAAAAATCATATTTTGCAATTATATACAGGGTTGAAATTTTAATATGTTTCAGTAAAGGGTTGGGGCTAAATATTATCTTACTATATAAATTTTTGTTAATGTACAGGGTGAGTCAGAAAACTGGTCTAAAATTAACAAATGAGAAAAACTTCATTTACATAAAACTGTTTTTCAAAAATCCAAAAAAATCATATTTTGCAATTATATACAGGGTTGAAATTTTAATATGTTTCAGTAAAGGCTTGGGGCTAAATATTATCTCACTATACAAATTTTTGTTTATGTACAGAAAACTGGTCTAAAATTAACAAATGAGAAAAACTTCCTTTACATAAAACTGTTTTTCAAAAATCACAAAAAATCATATTTTGCAATTATATACAGGGTTGAAATTTTAATATGTTTCAGTAAAGGCTTGGGGCTAAATATTATCTCACTATACAAATTTGTGTTAATGTACAGGGTGAGTCAGAAAACTGGTCTGAAAATAACAGATGAGAAAAACTTCATTTACATAAAACTATTTTGTCAAAAATCACAAAAAATCATATTTTGCAATTACATACAGGGTTGAAATTTTAATATGTTTCAGTAAAGGCTTGGGGCTAAATATTATCTCACTATACAAATTTTTGTTAATGTACAGGGTGAGTCAGAAAACTGGTCTGAAAATAACAGATGAGAAAAACTTCATTTACATAAAACTATTTTGTCAAAAATCACAAAAAACCATATTTTGCAATTATATACAGGGTTGAAATTTTAATATGTTTCAGTAAAGGCTTGGGGCTAAATATTATCTCACTATACAAATTTTTGTCAATGTACAGGGTGAGTCAGAAAACTGGTCTAAAATTAACAAATGAGAAAAACTTTATTTACATAAAACTGTTTTTCAAAAATCACAAAAAATCATATTTTGCAATTATATACAGGGTTGAAATTTTAATATGTTTCAGTAAAGGCTTGGGGCTAAATATTATCTCACTATACAAATTTTTGTTAATGTACAGGGTGAGTCAGAAAACTGGTCTAAAATTAACAAATGAGAAAAACTTCATTTACATAAAACTGTTTTTCAAAAATCCAAAAAAATCATATTTTGCAATTATATACAGGGTTGAAATTTTAATATGTTTCAGTAAAGGCTTGGGGCTAAATATTATCTCACTATACAAATTTTTGTCAATGTACAGGGTGAGTCAGAAAACTGGTCTGAAAATAACAGATGAGAAAAACTTCATTTACATAAAACTATTTTGTCAAAAATCACAAAAAACCATATTTTGCAATTATATACAGGGTTGAAATTTTAATATGTTTCAGTAAAGGCTTGGGGCTAAATATTATCTCACTATACAAATTTTTGTTAATGTACAGGGTGAGTCAGAAAACTGGTCTAAAATTAACAAATGAGAAAAACTTCATTTACATAAAACTGTTTTTCAAAAATCCAAAAAAATCATATTTTGCAATTATATACAGGGTTGAAATTTTAATATGTTTCAGTAAAGGCTTGGGGCTAAATATTATCTCACTATACAAATTTTTGTTTATGTACAGAAAACTGGTCTAAAATTAACAAATGAGAAAAACTTCATTTACATAAAACTGTTTTTCAAAAATCACAAAAAATCAGATTTTGCAATTATATACAGGGTTGAAATTTTAATATGTTTCAGTAAAGGCTTGGGGCTAAATATTATCTCCTTATACAAATTTTTGTTAATGTACAGGGTGAGTCAGAAAACTGGTCTGAAATTAACAAATGAGAAAAACTTCATTTACATAAAACTATTTTTCAAAAATCACAAAAAATCATAGTTTGCAATTATATACAGGGTTGAAATTTTAATATGTTTCAGTAAAGGCTTGGGGCAAAATATTATCTCATTATACAAATTTTTGTTAATGTACAGGGTGAGTCACAAAACTGGTCTAAAATTAACAGATGAGAAAAACTTCATTTACATAAAACTGTTTTTCAAAAATCACAAAAAATCAGATTTTGCAATTATATACAGGGTTGAAATTTTAATATGTTTCAGTAAAGGCTTGGGGCTAAATATTATCTCACTATACAAATTTTTGTTAATGTACAGGGTGAGTCAGAAAACTGGTCTGAAATTAACAAATGAGAAAAACATCATTTATATAAAACTGTTTTTCAAAAATCACAAATAATCATATTTTGCAATTATATACAGGGTTGAAATTTTAATATGTTTCAGTAAAGGCTTGGGGCTAAATATTATCTCACTATACAAATTTTTGTTAATGTATAGGGTGAGTCAGAAAACTGGTCTAAAATTAGCAGATGAGAAAAACTTCATTTACATAAAACTGTTTTTCAAAAATCACAAAAAATCATATTTTGCAATTATATACAGGGTTGAAATTTTAATATGTTTCAGTAAAGGCTTGGGGCTAAATATTATCTCACTATACAAATTTTTGTTAATGTACAGGGTGAGTCAGAAAACTGGTCTGAAATTAAGAAATGAGAAAAACTTCATTTACATAAAACTATTTTTCAAAAATCACAAAAAATCATATTTTGCAATTATATACAGGGTTGAAATTTTAATATGTTTCAGTAAGGGCTTGGGGTTAAATATTATCTTACTATACAAATTTTTGTTAATATACAGGGTGAGTCAGAAAACTGAGACGAGGATTCGTCTATGATATTCAATTATATTGTATGTAAAATGTGATGTGTATTTTGCTGTTTTAGTTTTAGACCTGATGATCGCTCTAATAGAACGAAACACGTGTCGTCAATAATAAATTAATTTTTCGTATTTAGCTAGACGAAGAGGACGGCATGAACTTGTCCATCTACGATGACGACTCGTCGTCCTCTGACTACGAAGACAGTAGGCCTCGTCAGCTTAAGCTTAAGGTTGTTAACAATTAAAGAGATGTCTTTGCCGTATTTTCTTCAATTTTCCGACCCCTTTGGTTGTATCGTATATTGTGATAAGGATCGACGAAATGCCAAAGAATGATCTGTTTTTTTTTTTTTTAAGTTCGCATTTATTAGTCCGAAAATGTGATACTACGATTTAGGAAAGCCGTTGGATAATTTATGTATTAGTTATTATGAATAACTGGTTATTATTGGTGATATTTTAATTTATTTAAGTGGTTTATCGAGTGACTTGTCGTTATACGTGTTCGAAGCACAGTCAATTTGTTGTTAAAAGTGCCCGATAAGGTCAGTTAACAAAGGACAAATAGAGGCTTTAATAAAATTCAAATTTATTAATCGATTTTTTTTTTAAATTATGATTTTATAGGAAAGTTGAGAAGTTTCTTTGTAAATATATTCGTTTTCGAGTTTTTGAGGTAGTTGAAATGAATATTGATATTATCAAAGGCTTTACAAAAATCGAAATATTTTGTAAACTTACTGACCGATTTTTTTGATTTTGGTGTCATATGAAAGCTGATGAGTTTCTTTACCAAAAAGGTCATTACAAGTCTCCTTGTAAATAGAATCGTTTTAGAGTTATTGAATGATTGAAAAAAATCGTTGATATTGTCAAAGGCTTCAGAAAATTCAAATATTTTAAAAACTTACTGACTGATTTCTTTGATTTTGGTTTCATATTAAAGCTGATGAGTTTCTTAACCAAAAAGGTCATTACAAGTTTTCTTGTAATTACAATGGTTCTCAAGTTATTAAGCATTATTTGAGGTGGTTCGAAAAAATTTTGATATTGTCAAAGGCTTTACAAAGGTCGAAATATTTTTAAAACTGATTTACCAATTTCTTTGATTTTGGTTTCACATTAAAGCTGATGAGTTTCCTAACCAAAAAGGTCATTACAAGTTTTCTTATAAATTCAATATTTTTGGAGTTATTGACTAGTCTTTTAGGTCTTTAAAAAAAACCTTGATATTATCAAAGGCTTCACAAAAATCCAGATATTTTCAAAACTTACTGACCAACTTTTTTAATGTTTGTTTCGAATGAAAGCTGATGAGTTTCTTTACCAAAAAGGTCATTACAAGTTTCCTTGTAAATAGAATCGTTTTAGAGTTATTGAATGATTGAAAAACATCGTTGATATTGTCAAAGACTTCAGAAAATTCAAATATTTTTAAAACTTACTGATCGATTTCTTTGATTTTGGTTTCATATGAAAGCTGATGAATTTCTTTACCAAAAAGGTCATTACAAGTTTCCTTGTAATTACAATCGTTTTTGAGTTATTGAGTAGTTTTTGAGGTGGTTTAAAAAGTGTTGATATTGTCAAAGGCTTTACAAAAGCCGAAATATTATGAAAACTTACTGACCGATTTCTTTGATTTTGGTTTCGTATTAAAGCTGATGAGTTTCTTAACCAAAAAGGTCATTACAAGTTTCCTTGTAATTACAATCGTTTTTGAGTTATTGAGTAGTTTTTGAGGTGGTTTAAAAAGTGTTGATATTGTCAAAGGCTTTACAAAAATCCAAATATTTTCAAAACTTATTGACCGATTTTTTTGATTTTGGTTTCATATGAAAGCTGATGAGTTTCTTTATCAAAAAGGTCATTACTTGTAAATACAACCGTTTTCAAGGTATCGAGTGATTGAAAAAACCTTGATATTGTCAAAGGCTTTAAAAAATGTAAAACTTATCGATTTTTTTGATTTGGGTTTCATATGAAAACCGATTAAATTCTTTGCTAAAAAACCAGATCAGAGTTTCCTTTACAATCCACTTTTCTTTGTTAACTGACTCATATAAGACATCTCTTCTAGGGTAGTCTTCCACGAAAAGTGGATGTATAGTTCGTTCAAAACATGTTAGCATTTAAGTAGCCTCGTGTACATAGTGTAAAAAAAAATTATTAAAAATTAATAGGTCATAAATATTAAAACAACCAACAAAAAAAAGGAATTTTACGCTTCAGTTTGTATTTTTACTATTAACTACCGACGTTCGTTTTCAATGTAGTGCCTCTACTACCTAAGTTAATTATTAATTAAAATACAAGACAATACTGATGGTTTAGATCGAAATACGGGGTGTCCCGAGTTTCTCTTAATTGTGGGACGCCCTGTATATATTTATATATATGTAGCAGTATAGTACTTATATACTGAAAATTTTATATAAATATTTTTGTTTTGACAAGTTGTTTAGCAATAACTTCCAAAAGTATTATAGAACATGTTTTAATTTTAAGTTAATTCCTTTATAGCTCAGTGTATATTTGAATTAATTTTAAACAAAGTGAGACAAACTCATTGGAAAAAATGACGACGTTTCGGCTTCCAGTGGCCATCGTCAAATAAAAGTAACGAGTTTCTTAGACACTCTTGAACGGGTTTGTCACACCTTGGACTTGTTGGAGGTACACTAAAAAAAAACCAATTCAAGACTTGGTTGTTGTTTCCCCTCGGTTGGTTAATAACGAAAAAAAAAATATATTGTGTAGAAAAGCAGTCGTTTGTTTTATTTAAATTTTCTGCACGTTTACCCATATGCCCCCTTGCGCAGCCAGGATCAGGTTATCACGGACCATTTTCACTGGAACGGCGGTTTTTTCGTTCAAGGACAACTTGTATTTTCTCACGATGGTGACCAGGCCCACTTTGCTCTGCATTATACCGAACCGTAGGCCTAAACACATCCGGGGCCCCTCGCCGAACGGTAAATACGTGTACTCCCGGATCATTTTCTTGTTTTCCGGACTGAAACGGTCCGGATCGAACGTTTCCGGTTCCGGGAAATATTCCGGGTCCATGTGTAGACCCCAGGCGGGAATGAACATCGAGGTGCCCTTTGCGATCACCGTATCCGTGCCGGGGATGGTGTAGTCTTTGGTGCAACAACGCGGGATTGCCGGTACTGGTGGGTATTTACGCATGGTTTCTATAAAAAAAAAAATTAATAAAAAAAAAATGTAGGTGGTATGCCTGTAACTTTGCTAGGCCTTGGAATTTTTTCCTATGCCGTCAATGTAGTAAGTTCTATTACAGTTAAAGGCTTGATACCGGGAATTAAGATCATTTGTGTGGAAACAGTGTCGATCCGTGGCAACAGAACTACTGAGGTCATATCCTTTATTATAAGAATGCAGAATAATAAAATAAATAAATGACATATAAAATGTTGTTAAAAGTGCCCGATAAGGTCAGTTAACAAAGGACAATTTGAATTTATTATATTTTTTTTTAAGAAAATCTTGATCTTATTAAAGGCTCTAATGAAATTCAAACTCACTAAAAAAGTCGAAATATTGAAAACCTATTTATCGATTTTTTTGATATTAGTTTCATATGAAAGCCTCAAAAATCCCAAACTTTGGAGGTCGATATCTCGACTTCTATGGTCACTATCGAGAAAATTTCAACGGATTTGTCTTAGTTTCGTCATTCTGAATCCAACGAGACCTTCCGCAAGGTCGTAGCTCTTATAATAGCTGAGATATGGCATTTTTGATGCCCATTTTTGGCCTCAAAAATGGACGTCGAAAACGACTTTTTCAGGATTTTCAAAGTGCTCTCATTCCCTTAGTTCTGCTCGGATCCCGTTATAACCCGGTGTTTTCGTAATCTAGGTGACCCAAGTAAGACGCTGGTACACTTAGTTTGATTTCGAAAAAAATCGATTTTTGATGAAAAAATTCGATACGGGGGGGTATACCCGAAAAATGAAAAATTCCAAACTTTGAAGGTCCATATCTCGGCTTCTATGGGAGGTATCGGGAAAATTCCAACGGTTTTGTCTTAGTTTCGTCGTTTTGAATCCAACGAGACCATCCGAAAGGTCGTAGCTCTTCTAATAGCTGAGATATGGCATTTTTGATGCCCATTTTTGGCCTCAAAAATGGACGTCGAAAACGACTTTTTCAGGATTTTCAAAGTGCTCTCATTCCCTTAGTTCTGCTCGGATCCCGTTATAACCCGGTGTTTTCGTAATCTAGGTGACCC
Organism: Anthonomus grandis grandis; assembly: GCF_022605725.1. Taxonomy (NCBI): domain Eukaryota; kingdom Metazoa; phylum Arthropoda; class Insecta; order Coleoptera; family Curculionidae; genus Anthonomus; species Anthonomus grandis. The sequence continues at coordinate 948,436 of NC_065557.1, read as the reverse complement.
AAGTAAGACGCTGGTACACTTAGTTTGATTTCGAAAAAAATCGATTTTTGATGAAAAAATTCGATACGGGGGGGTATACCCGAAAAATGAAAAATTCCAAACTTTGAAGGTCCATATCTCGGCTTCTATGGGAGGTATCGGGAAAATTCCAACGGTTTTGTCTTAGTTTCGTCGTTTTGAATCCAACGAGACCATCCGAAAGGTCGTAGCTCTTCTAATAGCTGAGATATGGCATTTTTGATGCCCATTTTTGGCCTCAAAAATGGACGTCGAAAACGACTTTTTCAGGATTTTCAAAGTGCTCTCATTCCCTTAGTTCTGCTCGGATCCCGTTATAACCCGGTGTTTTCGTAATCTAGGTGACCCAAATAAGACGCTGGTACACTTAGTTTGATTTCGAAAAAAATCAATTTTTGGTGAAAAAATTCGATACGGGGGGGTATACCCGAAAAATGAAAAATTCCAAACTTTGAAGGTCCATATCTCGGCTTCTATGGGAGGTATCGGGAAAATTCCAACGGCTTTGTCTTAGTTTCGTCGTTTTGAATCCAACGAGACCATCCGAAAGGTCGTAGCTCTTCTAATAGCTGAGATATGGCATTTTTGATGCCCATTTTTGGCCTCAAAAATGGACGTCGAAAACGACTTTTTCAGGATTTTCAAAGTGCTCTCATTCCCTTAGTTCTGCTCGGATCCCGTTATAACCCGGTGTTTTCGTAATCTAGGTGACCCAAATAAGACGCTGGTACACTTAGTTTGATTTCGAAAAAAATCAATTTTTGGTGAAAAAATTCGATACGGGGGGGTATACCCGAAAAATGAAAAATTCCAAACTTTGAAGGTCGATATCTCGACTTCTATGGGAGCTATCGGGAAAATTCCAACGGTTTTGTCTTAGTTTCGTCGTTTTGAATCCAACGAGACCATCCGCAAGGTCGCAGCTCTTCTAATAGCTGAGATATGGCATTTTTGATGCCCATTTTTGGCCTCAAAAATGGACGTCGAAAACGACTTTTTCAGGATTTTCAAAGTGCTCTCATTCCCTTAGTTCTGCTCGGATCCCGTTATAACCCGGTGTTTTCGTAATCTAGGTGACCCAAATAAGACGCTGGTACACTTAGTTTGATTTCGAAAAAAATCAATTTTTGGTGAAAAAATTCGATACGGGGGGGTATACCCGAAAAATGAAAAAACCCAAACTTTGAAGGTCCATATCTCGGCTTCTATGGGAGCTATCGGGAAAATTCCAACGGTTTTGTCTTAGTTTCGTCGTTTTGAATCCAACGAGACCATCCGCAAGGTCGTAGCTCCTCTAATAGCTGAGATATGGCATTTTTGATGCCCATTTTTGGCCTCAAAAATGGACGTCGAAAACGACTTTTTCAGGATTTTCAAAGTGCTCTCATTCCCTTAGTTCTGCTCGGATCCCGTTATAACCCGGTGTTTTCGTAATCTAGGTGACCCAAGTAAGACGCTGGTACACTTAGTTTGATTTCGAAAAAAATCAATTTTTGGTGAAAAAATTCGATACGGGGGGGTATACCCGAAAAATGAAAAAACCCAAACTTTGAAGGTCGATATCTCGACTTCTATGGGAGCTATCGGGAAAATTCCAATGGTTTTGTCTTAGTTTCGTCGTTTTGAATCCAACGAGACCATCCGCAAGGTCGTAGCTCTTCTAATAGCTGAGATATGGCATTTTTGATGCCCATTTTTGGCCTCAAAAACGGACGTCGAAAACGACTTTTTCAGGATTTTCAAAGTGCTCTCATTCCCTTAGTTCTGCTCGGATCCCGTTATAACCCGGTGTTTTCGTAATCTAGGTGACCCAAATAAGACGCTGGTACACTTAGTTTGATTTCGAAAAAAATCAATTTTTGGTGAAAAAATTCGATACGGGGGGGTATACCCGAAAAATGAAAAAACCCAAACTTTGAAGGTCGATATCTCGACTTCTATGGGAGCTATCGGGAAAATTCCAATGGTTTTGTCTTAGTTTCGTCGTTTTGAATCCAACGAGACCATCCGCAAGGTCGTAGCTCTTCTAATAGCTGAGATATGGCATTTTTGATGCCCATTTTTGGCCTCAAAAATAAACGTCGAAAACGACTTTTTCAGGATTTTCAAAGTGCTCTCATTCCCTTAGTTCTGCTCGGATCCCGTTATAACCCGGTGTTTTCGTAATGTAGATGAATTAAATAAGACGCTGGTACACTTAGTTTGATTTCAAAAAAAATCAATTTTTGGTGAAAAAATTCGATACGGGGGGGTATACCCGAAAAATGAAAAATTCCAAACTTTGAAGGTCCATATCTCGGCTTCTATGGGAGCTATCGGGAAAATTCCAACGGTTTTGTCTTAGTTTCGTCGTTTTGAATCCAACGAGACCATCCGCAAGGTCGCAGCTCTTCTAATAGCTGAGATATGGCATTTTTGATGCCCATTTTTGGCCTCAAAAATGGACGTCGAAAACGACTTTTTCAGGATTTTCAAAGTGCTCTCATTCCCTTAGTTCTGCTCGGATCCCGTTATAACCCGGTGTTTTCGTAATCTAGGTGACCCAAATAAGACGCTGGTACACTTAGTTTGATTTCGAAAAAAATCGATTTTTGATGAAAAAATTCGATACGGGGGGGTATACCCGAAAAATGAAAAAACCCAAACTTTGAAGGTCGATATCTCGGCTTCTATGGGAGATATCTGGAAAATTCCAACGGCTTTGTCTTAGTTTCGTCGTTTTGAATCCAACGAGACCATCCGCAAGGTCGTAGCTCTTCTAATAGCTGAGATATGGCATTTTTGATGCCCATTTTTGGCCTCAAAAATGGACGTCGAAAACGACTTTTTCAGGATTTTCAAAGTGCTCTCATTCCCTTAGTTCTGCTCGGATCCCGTTATAACCCGGTGTTTTCGTAATCTAGGTGACCCAAATAAGACGCTGGTACACTTAGTTTGATTTCGAAAAAAATCAATTTTTGGTGAAAAAATTCGATACGGGGGGGTATACCCGAAAAATGAAAAAACCCAAACTTTGAAGGTCGATATCTCGGCTTCTATGGGAGATATCTGGAAAATTCCAACGGCTTTGTCTTAGTTTCGTCGTTTTGAATCCAACGAGACCATCCGCAAGGTGGTAGCTCTTCTAATAGCTGAGATATGGCATTTTTGATGCCCATTTTTGGCCTCAAAAACGGACGTCGAAAACGACTTTTTCAGGATTTTCAAAGTGCTCTCATTCCCTTAGTTCTGCTCGGATCCCGTTATAACCCGGTGTTTTCGTAATCTAGGTGACCCAAATAAGACGCTGGTACACTTAGTTTGATTTCGAAAAAAATCGATTTTTGATGAAAAAATTCGATACGGGGGGGTATACCCGAAAAATGAAAAAACCCAAACTTTGAAGGTCCATATCTCGGCTTCTATGGGAGATATCTGGAAAATTCCAACGGCTTTGTCTTAGTTTCGTCGTTTTGAATCCAACGAGACCATCCGCAAGGTCGTAGCTCTTCTAATAGCTGAGATATGGCATTTTTGATGCCCATTTTTGGCCTCAAAAATGGACGTCGAAAACGACTTTTTCAGGATTTTCAAAGTGCTCTCATTCCCTTAGTTCTGCTCGGATCCCGTTATAACCCGGTGTTTTCGTAATCTAGGTGACCCAAATAAGACGCTGGTACACTTAGTTTGATTTCGAAAAAAATCGATTTTTGATGAAAAAATTCGATACGGGGGGGTATACCCGAAAAATGAAAAAACCCAAACTTTGAAGGTCGATATCTCGGCTTCTATGGGAGATATCTGGAAAATTCCAACGGCTTTGTCTTAGTTTCGTCGTTTTGAATCCAACGAGACCATCCGCAAGGTGGTAGCTCTTCTAATAGCTGAGATATGGCATTTTTGATGCCCATTTTTGGCCTCAAAAATGGACGTCGAAAACGACTTTTTCAGGATTTTCAAAGTGCTCTCATTCCCTTAGTTCTGCTCGGATCCCGTTATAACCCGGTGTTTTCGTAATCTAGGTGACCCAAATAAGACGCTGGTACACTTAGTTTGATTTCGAAAAAAATCAATTTTTGATGAAAAAATTCGATACGGGGGGGTATACCCGAAAAATGAAAAAACCCAAACTTTGAAGGTCGATATCTCGACTTCTATGGGAGCTATCGGGAAAATTCCAACGGTTTTGTCTTAGTTTCGTCGTTTTGAATCCAACGAGACCATCCGCAAGGTCGTAGCTCTTCTAATAGCTGAGATATGGCATTTTTGATGCCCATTTTTGGCCTCAAAAACGGACGTCGAAAACGACTTTTTCAGGATTTTCAAAGTGCTCTCATTCCCTTAGTTCTGCTCGGATCCCGTTATAACCCGGTGTTTTCGTAATCTAGGTGACCCAAATAAGACGCTGGTACACTTAGTTTGATTTCGAAAAAAATCAATTTTTGGTGAAAAAATTCGATACGGGGGGGTATACCCGAAAAATGAAAAAACCCAAACTTTGAAGGTCGATATCTCGACTTCTATGGGAGCTATCGGGAAAATTCCAACGGTTTTGTCTTAGTTTCGTCGTTTTGAATCCAACGAGACCATCCGCAAGGTCGTAGCTCTTCTAATAGCTGAGATATGGCATTTTTGATGCCCATTTTTGGCCTCAAAAACGGACGTCGAAAACGACTTTTTCAGGATTTTCAAAGTGCTCTCATTCCCTTAGTTCTGCTCGGATCCCGTTATAACCCGGTGTTTTCGTAATCTAGGTGACCCAAATAAGACGCTGGTACACTTAGTTTGATTTCGAAAAAAATCAATTTTTGGTGAAAAAATTCGATACGGGGGGGTATACCCGAAAAATGAAAAAACCCAAACTTTGAAGGTCGATATCTCGGCTTCTATGGGAGATATCTGGAAAATTCCAACGGCTTTGTCTTAGTTTCGTCGTTTTGAATCCAACGAGACCATCCGCAAGGTGGTAGCTCTTCTAATAGCTGAGATATGGCATTTTTGATGCCCATTTTTGGCCTCAAAAATGGACGTCGAAAACGACTTTTTCAGGATTTTCAAAGTGCTCTCATTCCCTTAGTTCTGCTCGGATCCCGTTATAACCCGGTGTTTTCGTAATCTAGGTGACCCAAATAAGACGCTGGTACACTTAGTTTGATTTCGAAAAAAATCAATTTTTGGTGAAAAAATTCGATACGGGGGGGTATACCCGAAAAATGAAAAAACCCAAACTTTGAAGGTCGATATCTCGGCTTCTATGGGAGATATCTGGAAAATTCCAACGGCTTTGTCTTAGTTTCGTCGTTTTGAATTCAACGAGACCATCCGCAAGGTCGTAGCTCTTCTAATAGCTGAGATATGGCATTTTTGATGCCCATTTTTGGCCTCAAAAATGGACGTCGAAAACGACTTTTTCAGGATTTTCAAAGTGCTCTCATTCCCTTAGTTCTGCTCGGATCCCGTTATAACCCGGTGTTTTCGTAATCTAGGTGACCCAAATAAGACGCTGGTACACTTAGTTTGATTTCGAAAAAAATCAATTTTTGGTGAAAAAATTCGATACGGGGGGGTATACCCGAAAAATGAAAAATTCCAAACTTTGAAGGTCCATATCTCGGCTTCTATGGGAGCTATCGGGAAAATTCCAACGGTTTTGTCTTAGTTTCGTCGTTTTGAATCCAACGAGACCATCCGCAAGGTTGTAGCTCTTCTAATAGCTGAGATATGGCATTTTTGATGCCCATTTTTGGCCTCAAAAACGGACGTCGAAAACGACTTTTTCAGGATTTTCAAAGTGCTCTCATTCCCTTAGTTCTGCTCGGATCCCGTTATAACCCGGTGTTTTCGTAATCTAGGTGACCCAAATAAGACGCTGGTACACTTAGTTTGATTTCGAAAAAAATCGATTTTTGATAAAAAAATTCGATACGGGGGGGTATACCCGAAAAATGATAAAACCCAAACTTTGAAAGTCGATATCTCGGCTTCTATGGGAGATATCTGGAAAATTCCAACGGCTTTGTCTTAGTTTCGTCGTTTTGAATCCAACGAGACCATCCGCAAGGTCGTAGCTCTTCTAATAGCTGAGATATGGCATTTTTGATGCCCATTTTTGGCCTCAAAAATGGACGTCGAAAACGACTTTTTCAGGATTTTCAAAGTGCTCTCATTCCCTTAGTTCTGCTCGGATCCCGTTATAACCCGGTGTTTTCGTAATCTAGGTGACCCAAATAAGACGCTGGTACACTTAGTTTGATTTCGAAAAAAATCGATTTTTGATAAAAAAATTCGATACGGGGGGGTATACCCGAAAAATGATAAAACCCAAACTTTGAAAGTCGATATCTCGGCTTCTATGGGAGATATCTGGAAAATTCCAACGGCTTTGTCTTAGTTTCGTCGTTTTGAATCCAACGAGACCATCCGCAAGGTCGTAGCTCTTCTAATAGCTGAGATATGGCATTTTTGATGCCCATTTTTGGCCTCAAAAATGGACGTCGAAAACGACTTTTTCAGGATTTTCAAAGTGCTCTCATTCCCTTAGTTCTGCTCGGATCCCGTTATAACCCGGTGTTTTCGTAATCTAGGTGACCCAAATAAGACGCTGGTACACTTAGTTTGATTTCGAAAAAAATCAATTTTTGGTGAAAAAATTCGATACGGGGGGGTATACCCGAAAAATGAAAAAACCCAAACTTTGAAGGTCGATATCTCGACTTCTATGGGAGCTATCGGGAAAATTCCAACGGTTTTGTCTTAGTTTCGTCGTTTTGAATCCAACGAGACCATCCGCAAGGTCGTAGCTCTTCTAATAGCTGAGATATGGCATTTTTGATGCCCATTTTTGGCCTCAAAAACGGACGTCGAAAACGACTTTTTCAGGATTTTCAAAGTGCTCTCATTCCCTTAGTTCTGCTCGGATCCCGTTATAACCCGGTGTTTTCGTAATCTAGGTGACCCAAATAAGACGCTGGTACACTTAGTTTGATTTCGAAAAAAATCAATTTTTGGTGAAAAAATTCGATACGGGGGGGTATACCCGAAAAATGAAAAAACCCAAACTTTGAAGGTCGATATCTCGGCTTCTATGGGAGATATCTGGAAAATTCCAACGGCTTTGTCTTAGTTTCGTCGTTTTGAATCCAACGAGACCATCCGCAAGGTGGTAGCTCTTCTAATAGCTGAGATATGGCATTTTTGATGCCCATTTTTGGCCTCAAAAATGGACGTCGAAAACGACTTTTTCAGGATTTTCAAAGTGCTCTCATTCCCTTAGTTCTGCTCGGATCCCGTTATAACCCGGTGTTTTCGTAATCTAGGTGACCCAAATAAGACGCTGGTACACTTAGTTTGATTTCGAAAAAAATCAATTTTTGGTGAAAAAATTCGATACGGGGGGGTATACCCGAAAAATGAAAAAACCCAAACTTTGAAGGTCGATATCTCGGCTTCTATGGGAGATATCTGGAAAATTCCAACGGCTTTGTCTTAGTTTCGTCGTTTTGAATCCAACGAGACCATCCGCAAGGTCGTAGCTCTTCTAATAGCTGAGATATGGCATTTTTGATGCCCATTTTTGGCCTCAAAAATGGACGTCGAAAACGACTTTTTCAGGATTTTCAAAGTGCTCTCATTCCCTTAGTTCTGCTCGGATCCCGTTATAACCCGGTGTTTTCGTAATCTAGGTGACCCAAATAAGACGCTGGTACACTTAGTTTGATTTCGAAAAAAATCAATTTTTGGTGAAAAAATTCGATACGGGGGGGTATACCCGAAAAATGAAAAATTCCAAACTTTGAAGGTCCATATCTCGGCTTCTATGGGAGCTATCGGGAAAATTCCAACGGTTTTGTCTTAGTTTCGTCGTTTTGAATCCAACGAGACCATCCGCAAGGTTGTAGCTCTTCTAATAGCTGAGATATGGCATTTTTGATGCCCATTTTTGGCCTCAAAAACGGACGTCGAAAACGACTTTTTCAGGATTTTCAAAGTGCTCTCATTCCCTTAGTTCTGCTCGGATCCCGTTATAACCCGGTGTTTTCGTAATCTAGGTGACCCAAATAAGACGCTGGTACACTTAGTTTGATTTCGAAAAAAATCGATTTTTGATAAAAAAATTCGATACGGGGGGGTATACCCGAAAAATGATAAAACCCAAACTTTGAAAGTCGATATCTCGGCTTCTATGGGAGATATCTGGAAAATTCCAACGGCTTTGTCTTAGTTTCGTCGTTTTGAATCCAACGAGACCATCCGCAAGGTCGTAGCTCTTCTAATAGCTGAGATATGGCATTTTTGATGCCCATTTTTGGCCTCAAAAATGGACGTCGAAAACGACTTTTTCAGGATTTTCAAAGTGCTCTCATTCCCTTAGTTCTGCTCGGATCCCGTTATAACCCGGTGTTTTCGTAATCTAGGTGACCCAAATAAGACGCTGGTACACTTAGTTTGATTTCGAAAAAAATCGATTTTTGATAAAAAAATTCGATACGGGGGGGTATACCCGAAAAATGATAAAACCCAAACTTTGAAAGTCGATATCTCGGCTTCTATGGGAGATATCTGGAAAATTCCAACGGCTTTGTCTTAGTTTCGTCGTTTTGAATCCAACGAGACCATCCGCAAGGTCGTAGCTCTTCTAATAGCTGAGATATGGCATTTTTGATGCCCATTTTTGGCCTCAAAAATGGACGTCGAAAACGACTTTTTCAGGATTTTCAAAGTGCTCTCATTCCCTTAGTTCTGCTCGGATCCCGTTATAACCCGGTGTTTTCGTAATCTAGGTGACCCAAATAAGACGCTGGTACACTTAGTTTGATTTCGAAAAAAATCAATTTTTGGTGAAAAAATTCGTTACGGGGGGGTATACCCGAAAAATGAAAAAACCCAAACTTTGAAGGTCGATATCTCGGCTTCTATGGGAGATATCTGGAAAATTCCAACGGCTTTGTCTTAGTTTCGTCGTTTTGAATCCAACGAGACCATCCGCAAGGTCGTAGCTCTTCTAATAGCTGAGATATGGCATTTTTGATGCCCATTTTTGGCCTCAAAAACGGACGTCGAAAACGACTTTTTCAGGATTTTCAAAGTGCTCTCATTCCCTTAGTTCTGCTCGGATCCCGTTATAACCCGGTGTTTTCGTAATCTAGGTGACCCAAATAAGACGCTGGTACACTTAGTTTGATTTCGAAAAAAATCAATTTTTGGTGAAAAAATTCGATACGGGGGGGTATACCCGAAAAATGAAAAAACCCAAACTTTGAAGGTCGATATCTCGACTTCTATGGGAGCTATCGGGAAAATTCCAACGGTTTTGTCTTAGTTTCGTCGTTTTGAATCCAACGAGACCATCCGCAAGGTCGTAGCTCTTCTAATAGCTGAGATATGGCATTTTTGATGCCCATTTTTGGCCTCAAAAACGGACGTCGAAAACGACTTTTTCAGGATTTTCAAAGTGCTCTCATTCCCTTAGTTCTGCTCGGATCCCGTTATAACCCGGTGTTTTCGTAATCTAGGTGACCCAAATAAGACGCTGGTACACTTAGTTTGATTTCGAAAAAAATCAATTTTTGGTGAAAAAATTCGATACGGGGGGGTATACCCGAAAAATGAAAAAACCCAAACTTTGAAGGTCGATATCTCGGCTTCTATGGGAGATATCTGGAAAATTCCAACGGCTTTGTCTTAGTTTCGTCGTTTTGAATCCAACGAGACCATCCGCAAGGTCGTAGCTCTTCTAATAGCTGAGATATGGCATTTTTGATGCCCATTTTTGGCCTCAAAAATGGACGTCGAAAACGACTTTTTCAGGATTTTCAAAGTGCTCTCATTCCCTTAGTTCTGCTCGGATCCCGTTATAACCCGGTGTTTTCGTAATCTAGGTGACCCAAATAAGACGCTGGTACACTTAGTTTGATTTCGAAAAAAATCAATTTTTGGTGAAAAAATTCGATACGGGGGGGTATACCCGAAAAATGAAAAAACCCAAACTTTGAAGGTCGATATCTCGGCTTCTATGGGAGATATCTGGAAAATTCCAACGGCTTTGTCTTAGTTTCGTCGTTTTGAATCCAACGAGACCATCCGCAAGGTCGTAGCTCTTCTAATAGCTGAGATATGGCATTTTTGATGCCCATTTTTGGCCTCAAAAATGGACGTCGAAAACGACTTTTTCAGGATTTTCAAAGTGCTCTCATTCCCTTAGTTCTGCTCGGATCCCGTTATAACCCGGTGTTTTCGTAATCTAGGTGACCCAAATAAGACGCTGGCACACTTAGTTTGATTTCGAAAAAAATCAATTTTTGGTGAAAAAATTCGATACGGGGGGGTATACCCGAAAAATGAAAAATTCCAAACTTTGAAGGTCCATATCTCGGCTTCTATGGGAGCTATCGGGAAAATTCCAACGGTTTTGTCTTAGTTTCGTCGTTTTGAATCCAACGAGACCATCCGCAAGGTCGTAGCTCTTCTAATAGCTGAGATATGGCATTTTTGATGCCCATTTTTGGCCTCAAAAACGGACGTCGAAAACGACTTTTTCAGGATTTTCAAAGTGCTCTCATTCCCTTAGTTCTGCTCGGATCCCGTTATAACCCGGTGTTTTCGTAATCTAGGTGACCCAAATAAGACGCTGGTACACTTAGTTTGATTTCGAAAAAAATCGATTTTTGATGAAAAAATTCGATACGGGGGGGTATACCCGAAAAATGAAAAAACCCAAACTTTGAAAGTCGATATCTCGGCTTCTATGGGAGATATCTGGAAAATTCCAACGGTTTTGTCTTAGTTTCGTCGTTTTGAATCCAACGAGACCATCCGCAAGGTCGTAGCTCTTCTAATAGCTGAGATATGGCATTTTTGATGCCCATTTTTGGCCTCAAAAATGGAAGTCGAAAACGACTTTTTCAGGATTTTCAAAGTGCTCTCATTCCCTTAGTTCTGCTCGGATCCCGTTATAACCCGGTGTTTTCGTAATCTAGGTGACCCAAATAAGACGCTGGTACACTTAGTTTGATTTCGAAAAAAATCAATTTTTGGTGAAAAAATTCGATACGGGGGGGTATACCCGAAAAATGAAAAAACCCAAACTTTGAAGGTCGATATCTCGGCTTCTATGGGAGATATCTGGAAAATTCCAACGGCTTTGTCTTAGTTTCGTCGTTTTGAATCCAACGAGACCATCCGCAAGGTCGTAGCTCTTCTAATAGCTGAGATATGGCATTTTTGATGCCCATTTTTGGCCTCAAAAACGGACGTCGAAAACGACTTTTTCAGGATTTTCAAAGTGCTCTCATTCCCTTAGTTCTGCTCGGATCCCGTTATAACCCGGTGTTTTCGTAATCTAGGTGACCCAAATAAGACGCTGGTACACTTAGTTTGATTTCGAAAAAAATCAATTTTTGGTGAAAAAATTCGATACGGGGGGGTATACCCGAAAAATGAAAAAACCCAAACTTTGAAGGTCGATATCTCGGCATCTATGGGAGATATCTGGAAAATTCCAACGGCTTTGTCTTAGTTTCGTCGTTTTGAATCCAACGAGACCATCCGCAAGGTCGTAGCTCTTCTAATAGCTGAGATATGGCATTTTTGATGCCCATTTTTGGCCTCAAAAATGGAAGTCGAAAACGACTTTTTCAGGATTTTCAAAGTGCTCTCATTCCCTTAGTTCTGCTCGGATCCCGTTATAACCCGGTGTTTTCGTAATCTAGGTGACCCAAATAAGACGCTGGTACACTTAGTTTGATTTCGAAAAAAATCAATTTTTGGTGAAAAAATTCGATACGGGGGGGTATACCCGAAAAATGAAAAAACCCAAACTTTGAAGGTCGATATCTCGGCTTCTATGGGAGATATCTGGAAAATTCCAACGGCTTTGTCTTAGTTTCGTCGTTTTGAATCCAACGAGACCATCCGCAAGGTCGTAGCTCTTCTAATAGCTGAGATATGGCATTTTTGATGCCCATTTTTGGCCTCAAAAATGGACGTCGAAAACGACTTTTTCAGGATTTTCAAAGTGCTCTCATTCCCTTAGTTCTGCTCGGATCCCGTTATAACCCGGTGTTTTCGTAATCTAGGTGACCCAAATAAGACGCTGGTACACTTAGTTTGATTTCGAAAAAAATCAATTTTTGGTGAAAAAATTCGATACGGGGGGGTATACCCGAAAAATGAAAAAACCCAAACTTTGAAGGTCGATATCTCGGCTTCTATGGGAGATATCTGGAAAATTCCAACGGCTTTGTCTTAGTTTCGTCGTTTTGAATCCAACGAGACCATCCGCAAGGTCGTAGCTCTTCTAATAGCTGAGATATGGCATTTTTGATGCCCATTTTTGGCCTCAAAAATGGACGTCGAAAACGACTTTTTCAGGATTTTCAAAGTGCTCTCATTCCCTTAGTTCTGCTCGGATCCCGTTATAACCCGGTGTTTTCGTAATCCAGGTGACCCAAATAAGACGCTGGTACACTTAGTTTGATTTCGAAAAAAATCAATTTTTGGTGAAAAAATTCGATACGGGGGGGTATACCCGAAAAATGAAAAAACCCAAACTTTGAAGGTCGATATCTCGGCTTCTATGGGAGCTATCGGGAAAATTTCAACGGTTTTGTCTTAGTTTCGTCGTTTTGAATCCAACGAGACCATCCGCAAGGTCGTAGCTCTTCTAATAGCTGAGATATGGCATTTTTGATGCCCATTTTTGGCCTCAAAAACGGACGTCGAAAACGACTTTTTCAGGATTTTCAAAGTGCTCTCATTCCCTTAGTTCTGCTCGGATCCCGTTATAACCCGGTGTTTTCGTAATCCAGGTGACCCAAAGAAGACGCTGGTACACTTAGTTTGATTTCGAAAAAAATCAATTTTTGGTGAAAAAATTCGATACGGGGGGGTATACCCGAAAAATGAAAAAACCCAAACTTTGAAGGTCGATATCTCGACTTCTATGGGAGCTATCGGGAAAATTCCAACGGTTTTGTCTTAGTTTCGTCGTTTTGAATCCAACGAGACCATCCGCAAGGTCGTAGCTCTTCTAATAGCTGAGATATGGCATTTTTGATGCCCATTTTTGGCCTCAAAAATGGACGTCGAAAACGACTTTTTCAGGATCTTCAAAGTGCTCTCATTCCCTTAGTTCTGCTCGGATCCCGTTATAACCCGGTGTTTTCGTAATCCAGGTGACCCAAATAAGACGCTGGTACACTTAGTTTGATTTCGAAAAAAATCAATTTTTGGTGAAAAAATTCGATACGGGGGGGTATACCCGAAAAATGAAAAATTCCAAACTTTGAAGGTCCATATCTCGGCTTCTATGGGAGCTATCGGGAAAATTCCAACGGTTTTGTCTTAGTTTCGTCGTTTTGAATCCAACGAGACCATCCGCAAGGTCGTAGCTCTTCTAATAGCTGAGATATGGCATTTTTGATGCCCATTTTTGGCCTCAAAAACGGACGTCGAAAACGACTTTTTCAGGATTTTCAAAGTGCTCTCATTCCCTTAGTTCTGCTCGGATCCCGTTATAACCCGGTGTTTTCGTAATCTAGGTGACCCAAATAAGACGCTGGTACACTTAGTTTGATTTCGAAAAAAATCAATTTTTGGTGAAAAAATTCGATACGGGGGGGTATACCCGAAAAATGAAAAAACCCAAACTTTGAAGGTCGATATCTCGACTTCTATGGGAGCTATCGGGAAAATTTCAACGGTTTTGTCTTAGTTTCGTCGTTTTGAATCCAACGAGACCATCCGCAAGGTCGTAGCTCTTCTAATAGCTGAGATATGGCATTTTTGATGCCCATTTTTGGCCTCAAAAATGGACGTCGAAAACGACTTTTTCAGGATTTTCAAAGTGCTCTCATTCCCTTAGTTCTGCTCGGATCCCGTTATAACCCGGTGTTTTCGTAATCTAGGTGACCCAAATAAGACGCTGGTATACTTAGTTTGATTTCGAAAAAAATCAATTTTTGGTGAAAAAATTCGATACGGGGGGGTATACCCGAAAAATGAAAAATTCCAAACTTTGAAGGTCCATATCTCGGCTTCTATGGGAGCTATCGGGAAAATTCCAACGGTTTTGTCTTAGTTTCGTCGTTTTGAATCCAACGAGACCATCCGCAAGGTCGTAGCTCTTCTAATAGCTGAGATATGGCATTTTTGATGCCCATTTTTGGCCTCAAAAATGGACGTCGAAAACGACTTTTTCAGGATTTTCAAAGTGCTCTCATTCCCTTAGTTCTGCTCGGATCCCGTTATAACCCGGTGTTTTCGTAATCCAGGTGACCCAAAGAAGACGCTGGTACACTTAGTTTGATTTCGAAAAAAATCGATTTTTGGTGAAAAAATTCGATACGGGGGGGTATACCCGAAAAATGAAAAAACCCAAACTTTGAAGGTCGATATCTCGACTTCTATGGGAGCTATCGGGAAAATTCCAACGGTTTTGTCTTAGTTTCGTCGTTTTGAATCCAACGAGACCATCCGCAAGGTCGTAGCTCTTCTAATAGCTGAGATATGGCATTTTTGATGCCCATTTTTGGCCTCAAAAATGGACGTCGAAAACGACTTTTTCAGGATCTTCAAAGTGCTCTCATTCCCTTAGTTCTGCTCGGATCCCGTTATAACCCGGTGTTTTCGTAATCCAGGTGACCCAAATAAGACGCTGGTACACTTAGTTTGATTTCGACAAAAATCAATTTTTGATGAAAAAATTCGATACGGGGGGGTATACCCGAAAAATGAAAAAACCCAAACTTTGAAGGTCCATATCTCGGCTTCTATGGGAGATATCTGGAAAATTCCAACGGTTTTGTCTTAGTTTCGTCGTTTTGAATCCAACGAGACCATCCGCAAGGTCGTAGCTCTTCTAATAGCTGAGATATGGCATTTTTGATGCCCATTTTTGGCCTCAAAAATGGACGTCGAAAACGACTTTTTCAGGATCTTCAAAGTGCTCTCATTCCCTTAGTTCTGCTCGGATCCCGTTATAACCCGGTGTTTTCGTAATCCAGGTGACCCAAATAAGACGCTGGTACACTTAGTTTGATTTCGAAAAAAATCAATTTTTGGTGAAAAAATTCGATACGGGGGGGTATACCCGAAAAATGAAAAATTCCAAACTTTGAAGGTCCATATCTCGGCTTCTATGGGAGCTATCGGGAAAATTCCAACGGTTTTGTCTTAGTTTCGTCGTTTTGAATCCAACGAGACCATCCGCAAGGTCGTAGCTCTTCTAATAGCTGAGATATGGCATTTTTGATGCCCATTTTTGGCCTCAAAAACGGACGTCGAAAACGACTTTTTCAGGATTTTCAAAGTGCTCTCATTCCCTTAGTTCTGCTCGGATCCCGTTATAACCCGGTGTTTTCGTAATCTAGGTGACCCAAATAAGACGCTGGTACACTTAGTTTGATTTCGAAAAAAATCAATTTTTGGTGAAAAAATTCGATACGGGGGGGTATACCCGAAAAATGAAAAAACCCAAACTTTGAAGGTCGATATCTCGACTTCTATGGGAGCTATCGGGAAAATTTCAACGGTTTTGTCTTAGTTTCGTCGTTTTGAATCCAACGAGACCATCCGCAAGGTCGTAGCTCTTCTAATAGCTGAGATATGGCATTTTTGATGCCCATTTTTGGCCTCAAAAACGGACGTCGAAAACGACTTTTTCAGGATTTTCAAAGTGCTCTCATTCCCTTAGTTCTGCTCGGATCCCGTTATAACCCGGTGTTTTCGTAATCTAGGTGACCCAAATAAGACGCTGGCACACTTAGTTTGATTTCGAAAAAAATCAATTTTTGGTGAAAAAATTCGATACGGGGGGGGTATACCCGAAAAATGAAAAAACCCAAACTTTGAAGGTCGATATCTCGACTTCTATGGGAGCTATCGGGAAAATTTCAACGGTTTTGTCTTAGTTTCGTCGTTTTGAATCCAACGAGACCATCCGCAAGGTCGTAGCTCTTCTAATAGCTGAGATATGGCATTTTTGATGCCCATTTTTGGCCTCAAAAATGGACGTCGAAAACGACTTTTTCAGGATTTTCAAAGTGCTCTCATTCCCTTAGTTCTGCTCGGATCCCGTTATAACCCGGTGTTTTCGTAATCTAGGTGACCCAAATAAGACGCTGGTATACTTAGTTTGATTTCGAAAAAAATCAATTTTTGGTGAAAAAATTCGATACGGGGGGGTATACCCGAAAAATGAAAAATTCCAAACTTTGAAGGTCCATATCTCGGCTTCTATGGGAGCTATCGGGAAAATTCCAACGGTTTTGTCTTAGTTTCGTCGTTTTGAATCCAACGAGACCATCCGCAAGGTCGTAGCTCTTCTAATAGCTGAGATATGGCATTTTTGATGCCCATTTTTGGCCTCAAAAACGGACGTCGAAAACGACTTTTTCAGGATTTTCAAAGTGCTCTCATTCCCTTAGTTCTGCTCGGATCCCGTTATAACCCGGTGTTTTCGTAATCCAGGTGACCCAAAGAAGACGCTGGTACACTTAGTTTGATTTCGAAAAAAATCAATTTTTGGTGAAAAAATTCGATACGGGGGGGTATACCCGAAAAATGAAAAAAACCCAAACTTTGAAGGTCGATATCTCGACTTCTATGGGAGCTATCGGGAAAATTCCAACGGTTTTGTCTTAGTTTCGTCGTTTTGAATCCAACGAGACCATCCGCAAGGTCGTAGCTCTTCTAATAGCTGAGATATGGCATTTTTGATGCCCATTTTTGGCCTCAAAAACGGACGTCGAAAACGACTTTTTCAGGATTTTCAAAGTGCTCTCATTCCCTTAGTTCTGCTCGGATCCCGTTATAACCCGGTGTTTTCGTAATCCAGGTGACCCAAAGAAGACGCTGGTACACTTAGTTTGATTTCGAAAAAAATCAATTTTTGGTGAAAAAATTCGATACGGGGGGGGTATACCCGAAAAATGAAAAAAACCCAAACTTTGAAGGTCGATATCTCGACTTCTATGGGAGCTATCGGGAAAATTCCAACGGTTTTGTCTTAGTTTCGTCGTTTTGAATCCAACGAGACCATCCGCAAGGTCGTAGCTCTTCTAATAGCTGAGATATGGCATTTTTGATGCCCATTTTTGGCCTCAAAAATGGACGTCGAAAACGACTTTTTCAGGATTTTCAAAGTGCTCTCATTCCCTTAGTTCTGCTCGGATCCCGTTATAACCCGGTGTTTTCGTAATCCAGGTGACCCAAAGAAGACGCTGGTACACTTAGTTTGATTTCGAAAAAAATCAATTTTTGGTGAAAAAATTCGATACGGGGGGGGTATACCCGAAAAATGAAAAAACCCAAACTTTGAAGGTCGATATCTCGACTTCTATGGGAGCTATCGGGAAAATTCCAACGGTTTTGTCTTAGTTTCGTCGTTTTGAATCCAACGAGACCATCCGCAAGGTCGTAGCTCTTCTAATAGCTGAGATATGGCATTTTTGATGCCCATTTTTGGCCTCAAAAATGGACGTCGAAAACGACTTTTTCAGGATTTTCAAAGTGCTCTCATTCCCTTAGTTCTGCTCGGATCCCGTTAACACATCTCGTGAGAGTTTTTCGTAATCTAGGTGACCCAAATAAGACGCTGGTACACTTAGTTTGATTTCGAAAAAAATCGATTTTTGATGAAAAAATTCGATACGGGGGGGGTATACCCGAAAAATGAAAAAACCCAAACTTTGAAAGTCGATATCTCGGCTTCTATGGGAGATATCTGGAAAATTCCAACGGTTTTGTCTTAGTTTCGTCGTTTTGAATCCAACGAGACCATCCGCAAGGTCGTAGCTCTTCTAATAGCTGAGATATGGCATTTTTGATGCCCATTTTTGGCCTCAAAAATGGACGTCGAAAACGACTTTTTCAGGATCTTCAAAGTGCTCTCATTCCCTTAGTTCTGCTCGGATCCCGTTATAACCCGGTGTTTTCGTAATCCAGGTGACCCAAATAAGACGCTGGTACACTTAGTTTGATTTCGAAAAAAATCAATTTTTGGTGAAAAAATTCGATACGGGGGGGTATACCCGAAAAATGAAAAATTCCAAACTTTGAAGGTCCATATCTCGGCTTCTATGGGAGCTATCGGGAAAATTCCAACGGTTTTGTCTTAGTTTCGTCGTTTTGAATCCAACGAGACCATCCGCAAGGTCGTAGCTCTTCTAATAGCTGAGATATGGCATTTTTGATGCCCATTTTTGGCCTCAAAAACGGACGTCGAAAACGACTTTTTCAGGATTTTCAAAGTGCTCTCATTCCCTTAGTTCTGCTCGGATCCCGTTATAACCCGGTGTTTTCGTAATCTAGGTGACCCAAATAAGACGCTGGTACACTTAGTTTGATTTCGAAAAAAATCAATTTTTGGTGAAAAAATTCGATACGGGGGGGTATACCCGAAAAATGAAAAAACCCAAACTTTGAAGGTCGATATCTCGACTTCTATGGGAGCTATCGGGAAAATTCCAACGGTTTTGTCTTAGTTTCGTCGTTTTGAATCCAACGAGACCATCCGCAAGGTCGTAGCTCTTCTAATAGCTGAGATATGGCATTTTTGATGCCCATTTTTGGCCTCAAAAATGGACGTCGAAAACGACTTTTTCAGGATCTTCAAAGTGCTCTCATTCCCTTAGTTCTGCTCGGATCCCGTTATAACCCGGTGTTTTCGTAATCCAGGTGACCCAAATAAGACGCTGGTACACTTAGTTTGATTTCGACAAAAATCAATTTTTGATGAAAAAATTCGATACGGGGGGGTATACCCGAAAAATGAAAAATTCCAAACTTTGAAGGTCCATATCTCGGCTTCTATGGGAGCTATCGGGAAAATTCCAACGGTTTTGTCTTAGTTTCGTCGTTTTGAATCCAACGAGACCATCCGCAAGGTCGTAGCTCTTCTAATAGCTGAGATATGGCATTTTTGATGCCCATTTTTGGCCTCAAAAATGGACGTCGAAAACGACTTTTTCAGGATTTTCAAAGTGCTCTCATTCCCTTAGTTCTGCTCGGATCCCGTTATAACCCGGTGTTTTCGTAATCTAGGTGACCCAAATAAGACGCTGGTACACTTAGTTTGATTTCGAAAAAAATCAATTTTTGGTGAAAAAATTCGATACGGGGGGGGTATACCCGAAAAATGAAAAAACCCAAACTTTGAAGGTCGATATCTCGACTTCTATGGGAGCTATCGGGAAAATTCCAACGGTTTTGTCTTAGTTTCGTCGTTTTGAATCCAACGAGACCATCCGCAAGGTCGTAGCTCTTCTAATAGCTGAGATATGGCATTTTTGATGCCCATTTTTGGCCTCAAAAATGGACGTCGAAAACGACTTTTTCAGGATTTTCAAAGTGCTCTCATTCCCTTAGTTCTGCTCGGATCCCGTTATAACCCGGTGTTTTCGTAATCTAGGTGACCCAAATAAGACGCTGGAACACTTAGTTTGATTTCGAAAAAAATCAATTTTTGGTGAAAAAATTCGATACGGGGGGGTATACCCGAAAAATGAAAAATTCCAAACTTTGAAGGTCCATATCTCGGCTTCTATGGGAGCTATCGGAAAAATTCCAACGGTTTTGTCTTAGTTTCGTCGTTTTGAATCCAACGAGACCATCCGCAAGGTCATAGCTCTTCTAATAGCTGAGATATGGCATTTTTGATGCCCATTTTTGGCCTCAAAAATGGTCGTCGAAAACGACTTTTTCAGGATCTTCAAAGTGCTCTCATTCCCTTAGTTCTGCTCGGATCCCGTTATAACCCGGTGTTTTCGTAATCCAGGTGACCCAAATAAGACGCTGGTACACTTAGTTTGATTTCGAAAAAAATCAATTTTTGGTGAAAAAATTCGATACGGGGGGGTATACCCGAAAAATGAAAAATTCCAAACTTTGAAGGTCCATATCTCGGCTTCTATGGGAGCTATCGGGAAAATTCCAACGGTTTTGTCTTAGTTTCGTCGTTTTGAATCCAACGAGACCATCCGCAAGGTCGTAGCTCTTCTAATAGCTGAGATATGGCATTTTTGATGCCCATTTTTGGCCTCAAAAACGGACGTCGAAAACGACTTTTTCAGGATTTTCAAAGTGCTCTCATTCCCTTAGTTCTGCTCGGATCCCGTTATAACCCGGTGTTTTCGTAATCTAGGTGACCCAAATAAGACGCTGGTACACTTAGTTTGATTTCGAAAAAAATCAATTTTTGGTGAAAAAATTCGATACGGGGGGGTATACCCGAAAAATGAAAAAACCCAAACTTTGAAGGTCGATATCTCGACTTCTATGGGAGCTATCGGGAAAATTCCAACGGTTTTGTCTTAGTTTCGTCGTTTTGAATCCAACGAGACCATCCGCAAGGTCGTAGCTCTTCTAATAGCTGAGATATGGCATTTTTGATGCCCATTTTTGGCCTCAAAAATGGACGTCGAAAACGACTTTTTCAGGATTTTCAAAGTGCTCTCATTCCCTTAGTTCTGCTCGGATCCCGTTATAACCCGGTGTTTTCGTAATCTAGGTGACCCAAATAAGACGCTGGTACACTTAGTTTGATTTCGAAAAAAATCAATTTTTGGTGAAAAAATTCGATACGGGGGGGTATACCCGAAAAATGAAAAAACCCAAACTTTGAAGGTCGATATCTCGGCTTTTATGGGAGCTATCGGGAAAATTTTAACTTTTCTGTCTTAGTTTCGTCCTTCTGAATCCAGCGAGACCATCCGCAAGATCGTAGCTCTTATATTCGCCACAGAATAAACGATCTCGTTTATGAGATCGTTTATTCTGTGTATTCGCCGAGATTTTTTATCAAGTAATTTGAACGTTATCGTACTTGTTATTTTTAGGCTCGTTATTTTTGTTAACTGAATATTTTTTTATGTTTTAGTTCTTCTAATAATTTCCAATACCCGAAAAGTATCTTAAGTATGATTGGTTGCCTAATATCAGCTATTGAGGTCTCCTGAGAGCCACCAGACTTTAATACTCTTAAAATAATTATTGTCGTCAGGCCGATAACTTTGTCAGGCCTTATTTTTTTCTCTTATACCACCGTTACTATCAATCCCTATTAGAGTTGATAGCAGGCCTAACGATTAAAATTAAAAAAACTCACCTTCAATGACTGACTCTGTGTAAGTCAGCTCCATCATGGCCTCATAAGTTAGTTTCCCACCGTGCCTCTCTAGAACCTCGTTGGCCTCTTGTCTGATTTTCTCCTGTATTTCAGGGTGCTGGGCCAGTTCGAATATCGCGAACGTCATTGTCGTGGCAGACGTTTCGAACCTGTCATATAAGAAAATCCTGCAAATACTTTAAAAAAGCATATTTGCTTACCCGGCAATGAAAAAGAGGAGACACTGTGCGGTGATGTTGTCGTCATCGAATGCCGTCTTGAGATTCTCGGTTTTGGTGAAGATGTCAGCGTCGTCCGTCACTTTGCCCTTGTTCTTCAGCTGGATCATTAAGTGGATGAAGTCTTTTCTGAAAATTTTAGACTGTGATCAACTGTCCATGACAAGGCTTGTATACTAACCTGTTTATTTTATTTTTCTCCCTGTATTCAATAGAGTCCGTTACAAGGGACTTGAAAAACATCTCGGAATCGCTAAAGTCCTTTCGCATTCTCCTCACGTTCAGCATTCGTAAGAACAGACCCCAGTAGCTCTCCCTGTTCTTCGGTGGGGCGGATATGGATCGACCCTGTCTCACGAATTCCGTATCGGGGTCATCGATGGCACTGGAGTCGACCCCGAAACCGACATTAGCTGTTAACAGTCACATTAGATCACTAAAGGAATTCCGTCAAATTTAACACCTCACCGATCACGTCAATGGTTAATCTCTGCAAGATCTCTTTGATGTCCGTCGGTTCACGGGAACTGGAGAACGTGTCGAGCATCTTATCGATACCGTCCGCTTTGATCAGCATCGTCTCGTACATCATTTTCATTTTTCCGGAACTGAAGGCGGGCGTTAAGTGTTTTCTTGTTGATTTCCATTGCTCGCCTAAAATGTTAAACGCCCTGTAGGGTAATTTCGAGAGAGACCGACCAAGTGCTGATAATTCACATCACAAAGCAGTAGATGAATCCGTGACTCACGCATATATGATGAAATTAGTTGATTAGTTGATGCCTAACAGCAGTAATATAAATTTGCAAATTAATTTTAAAAATGTGTGCCAACTTGAAGATGTTTTACTGATTTACTGTAATTATTGTATTCATGATAACTGTTTACTAATTTACTTTATTTGTGATAACTTTAATTATTATATTTATGGATTTTACAGTTCAATGTTTAATTAAGGCTGGATAACTTGGGAGGTTTTAGTGACGGCCTATTGGTCTAAAAAGAACATTTGTAAATAATTTAATACTGATTTCAATGGAATTTGTTTCATTAAGCTTGCTTAACTAGTTTTTGAGTTATTTATTTTAATATTATTTGTGATAACTTTAAGACGGGTAAGTTTATTTAAACTGTTTCAATACTGGATGGTAAAATATGCATAAAACTATAACATAATCTATTGAAATAGATGTATTTAATAGTCAATAAATATGACTCAATATATTTCTATTATTGGAGAGGTTTATGATGTTTATATTTAGCTTAAGCCAATATCCACATCGTCATCTTTCTTTATGAAAACAGAAAGCAACTGTAATATAAATGCGTTTGTATAATAACTGACGTAGTGTTTTTACTAATACAAAGACCGATTCATTAGCTCCGTATTAGTCTGTATTAAAAGGGATATATTTAAGATTCATTCCTTTTTCGACTTTTGCTTCATTCGCTGCTTAAGTAATAAAAATAAAAGAATAGTTATTATAATTTGTGTTTTTGTTCTACCCATATTCTTAATATAACCCCAAAAATGTAGGCGTTTCTAATTTTTCCTTCAGTTAACAAGGTGGTCGATCTCTCTCTTAACTTTGGTAGAGTACGGCTACATTAATCCGGGAGAGACCGACCATGGAAGTATTATTAGTAATAATGAAATATTCTGCTTTCTGAAGGAAATTAGTGATATAATTAATTATGATTAACGAAAATTCCCACAAAAGGAAAAATGAGGAAAGAGCTAAATGGAGTGCCGATTCTTTAAGGATTTTTTTTTTAATTTATTTATTTATTTAAGTTACAAATACCCAGTTACAGGAAAATCAATTAAATATATAAATGTACAAGTACGAATGTATAAACTGTAGGTATTAGATCCATGCATCTAAACTATAAAAGAATTGCTATATAATAAAAAATGTAGTGAGTTTGAGAAAATAAATAATAAAAAATCACACTAAATTAGGATAAAAATCAAGAACTAATTTAAATCAAAAGAGCAGAAAAAAATGAGTTGTATAGGAGAGAGAGTTGAGGAACTGACTTGTGTTACGTCTGCCTGTCAGTATAATCTAAAATCTGTGCGATTTCTAGTACCATAATAATGTATTAATTTATAGGTATAGCCCCTGGATTAAAAAACAAACTGTAATTAAACATAATTTACTTACAGCAATACATAAAAGGCACAAAGACATCCACACCGTATTTATCTTACTACAACACTAAATGTCACCCAAATAAAACAAAACAAAACCGCTTTCCAAATACGCATTCAACACTCAAATAACACAAGTTCTTATCTACCAAAAGTTAATAAAATCACACCGCATAATATACATTCCAGGCGAGTGAATCTATAAGAAACCTTAAACCGATGTCTGGGACAATTTGAAATAATATTACTAATAGATTGGCGAAGGCGCATATTTCAACACAACAAATCCGCACCTCGGTGCGATTTGAAATAACTCTTAATAATTGGCGAAAGCGCCGGTCATATTTCAGATATTTCAAATATTTCAAATTGGCTCGGACCCCTGTTTAAGGAATCGCCGAGACTTATTTTACTCTGAAACCTGAATCTGTCGGCAACGTTGCCAATAGAACCGCATTCGTCAGTAATTCAATTATTTTTCACGGTCTTATCAGTGCGTTTTTAACAATTTTATATTAAAGGAGTGTAAGATGCGGCAACGTTGTATCGTTTCGCTTCATGGCGTGCATCGAAATTTATTATATGAACTTATAGTTTATACCGGGTGGTGCGTCGCCGAGCGCAACATAGGAAATCCGATGTAAATTTTAAGGGGGTCAATTAAAGGCTTCCCTGTAGATTTTACAGAAAAAATGTAAGATAACTTTTTGAAGAGACCAATCTGGCAAAGCCTCGTGCAAAGTTTCGAAAAATTTTAAAAAGCGAATCTTGAATTATTCAATTAATTGTAATTGCAAAATTGGCAAATTTTCGGTTAAGGTAAAACCAGCCACCAGCAAATAATTGTTATGAGGCTTTGTCAAATTTGACGTACACCCGAATACAAGACATGTCGAGTACAATAATGTATGGATAATCCGAACAGAAAGTTGGCAGACCCCGTTCGGTTTATAGGATTCATAATAAATGATTTCTATAATCCGACACGTTCGGTTTATAGATAATTTTCACCATAAAACATATTTGTACGTAATGGATTTAAAAACCTTTATTTATGTGCATACATAAATGCATATTTCAAAATAAAATTATGGTAATAGCTTCTCAATCTACATGTATATAGTACGGAATTCATATCTAATTATAATTTAGTTCAAGCTACTTTAAATTAGCCAAACACAGTGGCATAATATTTATTACACGTCCGCGATATCATATTCGTAAAGTCAAAATAGTATCTCCCATTTAATAAATAATTATGCTCTTTTTAGGGAAAAGTTATTTATAATTTTAAATATATATACGACAAAAAACGCCCTCCAATTTTTCATATTATAGGCAATTAAGAAATTATACTAAACACGCAAAAAATCGCGAAAAAATTACTTTTTTTAAACGAATGTTACAGTAAAAAAGCATACGATGTCATTAGAAAAACTTCACCCTTATAACATGAATACTTTTAGTGAATTTAATACAAAAACTAACATATGTTTCATTATAAATAAAATAGGGACTAATGCAGTAGGTAGTGATGAAATTTCCGTTAAAGATCTTAGACACTGTCTTCCTTTTTGCCTTAAATCACTCGTATTATATTAAATTAAATTAATTTACTATAATATAATTTCTGTCTTTTAGAAAATAAATTTCCCTATGAATGACAAAGAGCTATTTATTACCAAATATACCTATACCAACGGATTTATTATAAAGATATTATAAGCAATGTTTATGTCATTAAATTTTAAAAATCCTAGAATGTCACGTGTATATATAATGAAATAGCTATGAATATCTTATTAATTATACTACATAGTAGTACATAGGGAGTTATTGTTTCATCACGATCATATCCAGGGTATATGACGGTATAAAAAAAAATCATTCCAGTATCTAGAAAATCATAAGTGGAACAAGGTGCCGGATTATATTAAAGATAGTTCAATTAAGTGATAGTGACGGGTGTTTTTTGTGCATTTCCAATTTTTCAAAAATCCTCCGTAACTTTTTTATTTTTCGATTTACGGCTGAATGTTATTCTTTATAATTTGTTTTATTTTTGAGTGGGATTTTAATGCTGAAAGAAAATTTTCCAAATTCTCAATATTTTTTGCGAAAATGAAGAAAAACTCTTTGGAGGTTTTTCCCAATTTCCTGGAAAATTATTGGGCTTAAATTTTTTTTTTCTATTGCATCTGATGCGCTTTGACATTCCAAGCAACTTTTGTTTTAACAATTTTTCTTTTCAACCAATAGTTTTCCAGAAAAAAAAAATAAAAACCAAAATTATGAACATTTGCCCTTTCAATTTTTGGAAAAATTGGTCAAATCATTTTTTTCTGGTACACTTTCCAAAATAGTTTTGTAAGGCTTTTTTGCAGCTTTTTGAGCGATTAATTAATTTATAAAAAATAAATAAAATCTCCAAGAAAATTTTTTTTTCCAATTTTTCACCTAAAAATTGTCCAAACCTTTAAAAACCCTTCATAAACTTCTTTATTCTGATATTTATGACTAAACATTATTTTTGATTATTTGTTCTATTTTTTATTAGAATTCCTTTGCTTTAAAATTTTCCATATTCCTAATAGTGTTTGTCCAAGCAACACATCATATATTATTATCGTTAAATATATATTTATTAAACTGTAGAATATACGTATATCATATACTATTACGTTTAAAAACGGGGCAAAACAAACGGCATTTAAAAAAAATGACACTGGATTTACATATCTAATTTTTAAACTCTTTTACTACACCTCAAATAATTATTTAAATTCTTTTAAAAAATCACTGTTTTACGTCCATAATATCCAATCAAATAGCACTGTTTTTGTTTTAAATATTTATGAATATATACATATATACATATAATTATATCAAATATAAATAAACAAAATGTGTTATTATTCATGCGTATTATTTTGGAAAACGATGATTTTTGAAGACAATTTTTCACTGATAAGTTGTGCGGGGTGGGTGGGGGGGTAAGGAAAAGGTTAATGAAAACCCGTTTTTTTTTTTACAGAAAATAATTGCCTGAGAGAAAAATGTTTTTTAAGAAATTCCTACATTCCTACATTTTCCTGTATACAATCTTTATAAAACTAGTTATTAATACCAATACAGTAATGTATGGATAGTCCGAACCCCGTATAATCCGAACTACTCTGTAATCCGTAAAATTGATTCCAATTTACCCAAGAATCCGCCCCAATTGCGTAAAATTGATTCCATAATCTGAACACCTCAAATTCCGTAATCCGAACTGTCGGTACGTACGCGAGCGTGGGCGTCTAGTGCGAAAAGATGATGCAACGTCTAATTTTATGTGAGTAGTTCATTATAATTGTAAGTTTGTTCTTGCAGCAAGACATTGCGTGGTTTTATAGCGGTTTTGACGTGTTTTATGGAAAGAGTAGAGTTATGTAGTTGTGTTGTGAGTTGCACGCTGCATATATGTATATGTATCGCATATTTCATTTAAACCATGGTTTCTAAACGTAAGCATGTCACATTAAATCTTAAACAAAAGGCTTTATTATCATCATATTAGTAGTCATTAATCGTTATGTGTCGCGTACTGCAAATGTGCAAAAAGGGCCGGGAACTAGAAAAACGATGCGCAAAGCGGAACTTTCTGTTGTTGAAGATGCAGTGTATACATGGTTTTTGCAATAGAGAGCACGACATACACCAATTTCCGAAGCAATCATACTTCAAAAGGCTCTCCAATTTTTCACAGAAATGAATAATGACGAAGGAGTCAACGTCGAAGCTAGCAGAAGATGGTTTCAAGGCTTCAAACACAGATTTGGGATCCGCTCGTTGAAAGTTACCGGGGAAAAGCTGTCGAGTGACGAAAATGCTGTGGAACCCTTTCGTATATAACTCAAACGAAAAATTGAGCAACTCGGTCTTTCTTCAGAGCAAATCTATAACGCGGACGAATCGACGACGATTATACGATACGATACGATATACAACAATAAAATGACCTCTTGAATTTCTTAAAATTTTACGTAGAATTCAAATAATGTATGCCATTTTCGTAGGTGTATGATACTTTTCCTAGACACTAAAGTGATTTTATTTGATTACAAATATATATACACTTGTGGCCAAAAAAATAAGAGTGCATACCAAATTTCAAATCAAACTGAATTAGCTCCTCTATATGTTGGAATTTGCAAATAAAATACTAGGCATTTTCTTCCCTCATTCAATCTGTTTACTCGATAAAATTTATAAATAAACCAAAAATGCCTTATCTTTTAAAAACAAGTTTTTTTCATTATTGTTTAAAAATTTTGTGGACAAAAAAATAAGAGTATTTCTTTACTTTAGCTATTTGGTCTCTGTTTATTCAGATAAAATATTTGTTTGTGATATTTTCCATAAATATAAGTCAGTTTCACCAAGATCGTGACATCGTGTTGGTAAATATGGGTAGCGCAAAGCATTGTAGCCCCGAAGAAAGGCGTCTAATTTTGCAATTGAGGAGTCAAAATAAATCCTATGCATTTATTGCAAATGTGCTTAAAAGATCACCTTGTGTAATCTCCAGGGTTTTAAAAACACAAAATGAAACGGAAAATGTTCCTGAAAATCGAGGCCGTCCATGAAAAACCACACGGAAGACTGATAAACTATTGTATTGTACGCAAAGTCAGTAAACAACCTTTTTCCACATCTACCTCTATATAAAACGGAAACTTAAGCCTAAGTATTAGCACTAGGGCGGTAAGAAATTGTTTGCAGGACCAAAAATTATATAGTCGAGTGGCCAGAAAAGTCCCATTTCTAAGCAAAAAGAATATAAAACAAAGACTGGCATTTATTAAGAATAATTTTAATGAAAATTTTCAAAAGAAATTAGTGCTGTCAGGTGTACAACCAGAGTATACTTTGAAATTGTCTATTTATGGCTTGTCAGACATTGACAAAGGACAACCTGATGTTCAGTGAGTTGTAGGTTGGGTTATTGGTGTATGACTTGCACTTATGGAGAACAAAATAAGTAATAACATAATTATAATGTGTTATTATTCTATCTCATTATAAAGTGTACCCAATCAAGTGCTCCCAAATTATAAGAAGAAAAATAAATATAAATTAACAGGTGCAACATTTTTCTTAGTGATGAGATGAAGATCAACTTATTCAAATCAGATGGAAGAATAATGAAGAATATAATCCTAGGAACACAATAGAACAACAAACACGGAAGTGGAAATATCAAACTGTTTTTCCTATAATGCAGTCGGTCCCATATTTTAGATTAAAGAGACCATGACAAAAGAAATTTATTTGGATATCTTGGATAGAGTCGTGGCCGAAAAAAACATGCCTATAAGGTGGGTGTATCAACAAGATAATGACCCTAAACATACGGCACGGATTGTAAAACAATGGTTTACACAAAATAGAGTTTTGGTTTTGGAATGGCCATCACAATCGCCTGACCTTAACCCTATTGAAAACCCTTGGGAAGGAGCTGCAAAACCGAGTAACTTGTGAAAAAACAGCAAGATTTATGGAAGGAAGTTCAGGAAGCTTGGTATTCCATTCCAGTTGAAACATGGCAAAATTTGATCGATTCGATGCCACGCAGATGCACAGCCATCCTCAAGAATAAAAGTTATTCTACCAAGTACTGACTCGCTTATCTAATGCTGTCGTTTTTTCTGTGATACATTGTAATTATAATTTTTTATGGCCATTTTTGAAAAAAATTGTTTGTCCACCATAAAACGTGTAAGAAATAAATAATTTATTTATAATTACAAATTAAACTGCCAAAGAATAATGTGTATTTATTTTTTTATTATTGATGGCATATGTTGTACAAATATGAAATCGTTTTTGTTTTTTTCTCTATGTAGCAAGCACAATATATTATTAGGAATATTGAAATAAAACCAGGCACTCTTATTTTTTTGGCCACCACTGTATATATATATATAAAAATTAAATAAACTTTTATAGGGTGTCCTATTTAAAATAATGACGATTGGACCAACATACCAACCTCCCAAAAATTCACACACACACACACACACACATAATAGAACTAAGAATATAAAAGTGAAATTTACCTTCCAAACCGAACAAGTTCTTCGATAAGATACTTTTACTGGTACTCTTTGGAAAATGCGCGGTAAAATGATCGAAATTCTTAACCATTATGTCCTTAATCAATGCAGGATCCACTGGTACAAGATCACACCGGTACGAGACGTACACGCCGCCATACTTTAGCCCTTTAGACCGAAACTTCTTGTAGAAATCGAGAAATGTTTCTCCAATGGATAAGTCGCCCGTCAGCATCCCCCTACAGTCCCCATAGAAGAATTCCGGATTTAGTTGAGCCACTCCACGTCTTTGCCAATAGGAAAATCTCCATTTTGAAGCGAAGTAGATCGCGGTCGCTAGTGTTATTAGAGCACTCAATAGATATACGAACCACTCCATCGTAAATAATAAATGAATAAACAACAATGCACCATGTATCACTTATTAAGAATAAAACAACCAGCCGGTTATCCTTAAATAAATATCTATAGTGATGTCATCTCTGTATAATAAGATAATATTATGCTGTTTCATTTGTGATCGTTGAGTGGGTTTATTTGGGCATAGTAGCTACGTTTATAACGCGCGGATCTATTAGGACCATGGATCAAATGAAAAGGACTATTTTTATTTAGTACAGCCCTGTTTATAAAGATTGATTTTGAGGATTAAATTAGTGCTAGGATCAAAATGTCAGTTGAAGGGAGTGTATCAGTTTAGACGAAGAATTATAGGACATAACCTCTAAATCTTTAGAAGCATTATTGTTATTTAAAAATAAACTAATAATGTTTTTTGAAGGCTTACCATTGTCCTTCTCTTCCTGTTCTTCTTTATTTTTGTTTACAAAATTGTCTTTTTTTTTGAGAAGAATTTGTCTGGTTATTCTATGGTATAATAATTATATAGTATAATAAAAACACATTATCACAGGTGATTTTAATCAGTCAGTTTTCCATAATTTTTGGACCAATTTTTAAGGTCTAGTGTGAAAGTTATTTTTAGTTGAGACGCTCTTTAATGTTTCCTAAATACATTCTTGATTGGTTACCGGTTTTGGAGACACTAGTGTAAACCTACTGAGTTTGGAGTACTATTATTATTTAGTAACATTGAACAAAAATTCCGTGCAAGGTAATTTTATTAAATAAACAAATATTTCGTTAAATGACTGTACATATTTAAAGTCCCTTTACCGAGTCATCATTATCTGACAAAAACGAGACTTATTTATTTATTGCATTACAAAGCACAATCTTGAATCTTAATTATTACACCGAACTATAAACTTATTACATTGTTTTAAAAACTCTTTTGAGTTGGGGTAAGATAACATTTAAATAAGTTTAATTTATCCACATATAGGAGATGAAAACTAAGAGTATTTCTAGTATGGTAGGTATACTGACACATTAAGAGTAATAAATTTATGTAAAAAGGGATAATTTAAAAAGACACATCACATATTATGTACCTCTCTCAAGTGACTCAATGACTGACGAAGAGGCATTATCATTAAAATATTTCTTTTCTCTAAAAAACTCTCATTTTGTTTTGAATACGTAGTATGGGTTCTAAATTATGTAGGTATATTCTAACAAATATCTCATGTAAGCATAGTACAGCTGCCTCAAACATGCTGGATTATTTAATTCTTTCTAGTATGTCTTACTATGAACCCATACATTTGAGATGCTTTATTTCCAATGTATTTATAATGTATAAAAGTTAATTTTTGATCTATGTTAGTCAGTAACTCGTTTAAGCAATACATTATTTAATTTGTATGTGTACATTACATGAATAATAGCATTCAAATCTTGTTGTAAATACAGTCAGTACAACTTGTCTAGGCCATTGGTAAGCAATAAAAACGTTGATTTTTTTTAAACTTTTGTAATACTGTTAATATAAATAATAGAAAAACAGTGGACCTACATTGGAACCCTATATTGTGTATATTAAAGAGGTACTCTTGTGACTACCTGGAAGAAATTAAAAATTATTTCAAATGCCTGGAAATTTAGATATTAATTGTTTAAATATGAATTGAAAAAAATATTCCAGGCAGTCGAAGTGTGTTTTAAGTGAGTGAAACTGAATCTTTCAGCAAATCTGTCTGAAATGAAGTATGGAATTAAGTATTCCAAATGCCTGATAATTTATAAACTGTTTGAATATTAATTAAATTAACAAATAAATATTAAAAATTATATTTCCTGTTGCAGTACCCTCTTACTCACCAAACTTACACACCAGAATGTAAATGTATTTATTTAAAGTGCACTTGCGTGTAATTTTACGTTCTCCGGATTGGCACTTGTAGCTTTTCATAGATATTCTTTCATGTCTTAGACTGCTTTGTAGGAATTGAACAATTTTTTTGTAGGATGTAAGTAATAGTCAGAAAACTATTGAAAAAATAAAAACCCATATATTGAGGAAAAAAAATAAAACCTCTGTCACATATTTATTCTTGGAAAAGTGCAAATATGAGACAGTAGTAAAATCCACGTATAAACAGTCCTCTAAACAAGCGTGTGTAAAAGTGCTCGAAAACTGTAAAATTGTATTATTTGCGGATGATACAATGATTTATATAATTGCAAAAAATCTCCACCTATTTGGCTGGCTCTGTAATAATAATTTCAATTTAAACCCAAATAAGTCAACATTTTGTGTATTTAGTAAAAAATCAAAAATTAATCGGAAGGACATTGATGTTGTTATTTCAGTATGCAAGGTCCAAATTAATATAATTTATTAATTAATTAAATTAATAATATTTTCGTACTGACTGAACTGAATTTTTTTATCGGGTTGTTGAGCGGCAAGCAATAAATCTTCTTCAGCGATTAGAGCCACGGTTTTCGAGTGTTGGGAGCAATTATAGGGGTTTCTACTTAAACCACAGCATAAAGAAATGCTGTTTTTTTGCTGTGCTTTTTTTATGCTGTGCTTAAACCGTCGGCATGTTGCATTTGATTATTACTTTTATGATAAATTTTATAATCGAATTGACTTAATTCAAGGACCCATGAATGGAACCGTAGCATTTATTTAAATTAAGTGTAAAACCTGTTGTGGGCAAAATAAAACACTGATTATTGAATTAACTGTTTTAATTAAAAGTCAAAAATGGTTCGCACAATCTTATTACAATTAATTTCCGAGTCTCAACTTAAAACTAAAAACTCTTCAGTGTCAACTAAATAGGGCACTTAAGTATTTATTTATGACTTTTCTGGACACACAGATATTTAGTTACATACTTATAAATAAGAAACTGCCTATTCACATATTCTAGATTAAACAAACTTAAATGCTATAAATGTCTTTTGGATATTATTTTTAAATCCATATTTATGAGGTGCCACAAACCGTTATAGAATTTGGAGTACTTCGCGTAAAGTTTCGAGTCCTTGATCAATAGTTTTTGCAGAAATTAAAATGTCATCTAAATAACATAAAACCTCATTAAAACGCAGTTGACCTAAAACTGTATTAATGGTTCTTTGAAAAACACTGGGTGCAGTGCATAGACCGAAAGGCATACGTAAATAATACTCGTACAGCCCATCTTGGGTGACACAAGCAGTATAATAGAAACGGATTCCGAAGACATTGGAATTTGATAGTACCCTGCAAATAGGTCTAAATTAATAAAATATTTATTGCCTGATAACCGGTTAAGCTGAACTTCTATTATCGGCAAAGGATTAAGAATCTTTTACCGTAACCACACATGTAAATAGCTCCGCTCCGTGCGGAGCTATTTACATCTGTGACCGTAACGTTATTTAAAGCCCGAAAATCGACACAAACGTTTTTCACCAGCAAGACTGGGCTTGCATAGGATGAGTTTGACTCTTGTATAACTCCATTTTTCAACAACTCAGAAACCACCTCTCGTATAGCCTGACGTTCAGGTTCTGCGAACCTCCTTGGCCTACTTACAACGGGCACTGTAGTTGTTAGTTTAAGAGACATACTTGCATTTTTAGCCTTGCCTACTTCAGACAAATTTGTAGCTATGCAAGCTGAATACTACATTTATTACTTTGTGAAAATTGTAACAGATTACCAGACTTAAAATATTGTACATTCGGTAAAATTTTTAACAATTAAAACTTCAACATTCATTACACATTTTTCTACAATGTAAAATTCTATAATTTTGCTGATACCATCAATATCGAAGCTAATACATGCAGATGCCTTTGGTCTAATACATGACTCACCAAGCGTGGTTAAAACAACGGGTGTTTTTATTGGGGAGCTACGTAATTTTAAGGCCCTAACGATTTTGTCTGACATAAGCGAACATTGGCTACCAAAATCAATAAAACACTTGCTTTTAGTACCTTGGATGTTAATGTCTTTAAAATACTTTTGGCTAGAAGAGTCTTTAGTTAAAATTAACATGTTTGTATTCTAAAGCGCGTTGGCCTTTCCGATTATTTTGAAAAGGTGCATTTTTATTATTAGGACAATCTCGACGCAAATGTCCAGTATTACGGCAACGGTAACACAAAACAGATTGGGTGGATAGTGTCCCTGAACTTAACCCTGACCTATTTTTGTTAAGATTTAATATTCCTTGTTCATCAAGAAGTCTTAAATGATGCGCTAAAGTATGTGGGTCGGTAATACGAGCAGCTTCAATTGTAAGTTTAACTTGAACATTATCTATGCCCCCCATATTAAAGTCAACACGATCTTCACTTAAAGGAATTTTTAATTTATGTACAATTGCTAATTTTCGATAAACATATTGGTACAAAGATTCCGTCGGTTCCGGCTTACACAACATAACCTCGTTTAGTAGTTTATATAAATTGCGCCTGGGCCGAAAATATTTTGCAACATAGCACTCCATTCTTCCCAGGTAAACAATCTAGTCGGAAGACCCCTGAACCATACCTCGGCTGTACCCCTTAGTTTTGACAGAGACAAATGTGAAGTTGTTTTTTCATCCCAACCATGAATATGAGCAAATTCATTGACAGAATTTAACCAATCGTTAACGGATCAAACTCGGAAATAATATTCGTCGAAATTGAAATATTACTTACTCCATGAGGCTTTCGGCTTACCAACAATCTGTCAATATTAGCTACTAGGTGAATACTAGTTTCACTCATTTTTAACATACTAGAAGACAGTACAGAAATATTTCTGGTACGCCTTCGATCGTCGTCACGGGAATTACCATCCCGTCTTGCACATCGGCCATGACAAATCCTCTCATCTTCCTCTTCGAGCCACTTCGTTCCCAGTTATACAGCCCACTGGAATTCCGA
Organism: Anthonomus grandis grandis; assembly: GCF_022605725.1. Classification (NCBI taxonomy): domain Eukaryota; kingdom Metazoa; phylum Arthropoda; class Insecta; order Coleoptera; family Curculionidae; genus Anthonomus; species Anthonomus grandis. The sequence goes on along the minus strand of NC_065557.1, from coordinate 913,558 downwards.
TGTCGATTACGGACGAGAGCCCTTTCTTCACGACGATCACTTCTGATGTTAGAAACGGGCAAATAAAACACGAATTTGATAAATAAATTTAAACGAAAATGAAAAGTTAACAAATTAAAAATGAAGTGCAAGTTATCGCGGTCGCGGTCCGAATCCTCCCCAATCTTCCTCGTTTAGATTTTTATTCCCGCGAAGTCATCAAAACCTTGAATCCGAAAGCTCGGTGCCTGGCCGGCACGTTTTCAATAGTAAGCAGATTATTTCTGACAATAATAATGCCATTGCACTCGCATATTTGCAGTTTTGCTCAACATGGCTGTTCAATTTACCCCATTACAGGATTAACCAATTAGAAATAATCCAAAACAGAGCTACGAGATTGATTTTTAAATCTAATCGTTATACTCCTGTGAAATCTATGTTAAGTGTCTGTCAACCAAAGAATTATTATGTTTAGTGTCTATTTATTTATTTTTCAGCTAAAACAACATCTTTCAGCTACCTACCTACATTTTTTTTGAAAACACTTTTATATTCTTCAAAAATATTACATACAATTTCTTACACTAAATCTCTAAACAGTGCTTATTGCGCTGGCCTCGAGAAATGAGAATACCAATTAAAAAGAGTGTACACAAAAATCATAGTTAGGTATATACAAATAAATTGTAAGTAGATTACTATGAATAAATTTTAGAAAAAGTAGCCACACTAAAGTATTCAGTTTTATTACAAGAATTTTAAAATTTTGAATATTTCTCAAATTATTAGGTAGCCTATTAAATGCTTTAGATGCAGAGTACATTGGGCTATTCAATCCAATTATCGTTCTATTATACAATAAAAAATGCAAAAATATTTATTTGTAAAAAAATATTAGTAAGCATATGAGCAGTAAGCGTTGATTCCTAAACCAAATATTGAGTCAAAACTTGAGCAAAGGATTGCCAAACTAAAAAATATTTTTACATAAATAATAAGTAAATAAATAAATAACATCATAGGGAGACCAGGATTAATACCAATAAATCACACGACAAAAGTTTCGGTAACGTGTCTAAAAGTTTTATACCTACCTCAAATAAAACCATAGATTTTGCATAGAGTTACTAAAAAATATTAAATTGTAGTCATGAGGTCTTTACAATTGCTGCTACCAGTTTATAAGAGAAAATATATGGGAATTAAATTATTAGTATTTTTTTATTTGAATGTCTCATTTTTGCACCCTGCATACATTACTATAGCAAAAACTGTGAAATTCACTTCATTCATTTACTAAGTGAAACTAACCGATTAAATTTTGCAGCCCATATAAAATATAAATAAAACAAATAAAATTTTCTTATATCTTTATTTACAACTATATCAAAAAAAATCAATTAGAAACAATGCAATTTATTTATAAATTAATCAGTTCATAAATACAATCAATCATATTATTAAAGGTAATTAATACTTTACAACGTACCCTCGTAAGCGTCGAGGTCCAACGTATACGGGGGCGAAACAAACGAAACGTTTTACGCAAAAAAACCCTAATGCGTAAACAGTAGAAATAAATCAACTAACAAGGAATACGAGGTTTGCATCGGCAAAAACTGGGATGCACCACCCGACAGTTGGGGTTCACGGTTAAAAATTGCTCGATTCCCTCTTTGGTCACGCCCGTGTAAGTCACGTCGAGCAAACTGAGGTTAAGATTCGATAAATTCCGAAGGCACTGGTCCGTTATGCCCCGATAGCCCCTCAAAGACAACCTGGATAATGTCAAAAATCTATAGTAAAAGCCTCCTTCATGGTGCTGTTCTCTTACCGTCTCAATTTGATTCTTTCTTCCTGTTCTGCGGGAGGATCCGGTCTGTTTGGCCGCATCGACGTCACCAAACTGACAATCCTAAATGTTTTATTAAGTACTTCGTTACTGAATGACAATAGCCGCCATTTTTGATTGAACTGTCATAGTATTGACGGCTAGTATCACTCAAAAACAATTACAAATAATGCAATTTAATACGATAACATGGTGCCGCGAACTAAGGGCAAAAGTGAAAAAATTCAATCAACAATTTTTTTTTCCGTATATTTTGAATAAGCATCAATCGAATAATAATTATGACAGTTCCCAAGTAACAATTTGCAGGCACCTCAGTTGAGATTACTCTTATTTTCACTTTGCAGATATGCAAAGTATCACCGGACATTGACAAACAATTACGGTTCCAAGTAATCTATTTTTTTTAAGCAATTTGCGCGTGCTGTACCTCTGAGGGGATGCATTTTAAAATACATGTTTATAGAAAAAAAAGTCGTACTTTGACTCCAACAATACGCTCTTAAAAAAAATCCCTTGCAAAACACCCTGCCAATTCAAAAAATGCATATATTCGGCCATACAATTTGTTTTTATAGCAGGGTAGTTTTTAGGGGATAAATTTGTAGGCGGTAGTTTTTTTAAGTAATTTTGGGTAGTGGTGCTATAACAGCCTATGAATCCAAAAATCTCATCCATTATTCTCTAAGATACCAACACACAAAATTGACGAAAAAACAAAGAAAAACACAAAGTCACGGTCTCACAACATGTAATTAAACGGGCCACACGTGTTTCGCTCTAGTTAGAGCATCATCAGGCCTTTAGAAGCCATCAACACACTTCACAGTACATGTACTGATCGCAATGATCAATTGATGCTTCACGTCTGTAATCGATTTAATTACGTACGAAAAGTAACATTTCAAGTTGATTCAAGGCATATTAGAGACGTGAGATGCGGTAGAAACCCAAATAATCGACTTTTGACCCACTTTTTGGCATGAAAACCCATCTGAGACCCAGAAATCATTGACGATCGCATTGAATTGATGCTTCACGTCTGTATTTGATTCAATTACGTACGAAAAGTAACATTTCAAGTTGATTCAAGGCATATTAGAGACGTGAGATGCGGTAGAAACCCAAATAACCGACTTTTGACCCACTTTTTGGCACTAAAACCCATCTGAGACCCAGGAATCATTGACGATCGTAATTAATTCATGCTTTAGGTCTGTATTTGATTCCGTTACATAAGAAAATTAATATTTTAAGTTGATACAAGTCATATTAGAGACGTGAGTTGCGGTAGAAACTCAAATAACCGACTTTTGACCCACTTTTTGGCATGAAAACCCATCTGAGGCTCAGGAATCATTGACGATCGCAATGAATTGATGCTTCACGTCTGTATTTGGTTCAATTGCGTACGAAAAGTAACATTTCAAGTTGATTCAAGGCATCTTAGAGTCGTGAGATGCGGTAGAAACCCAAATAACCGACTCTTGACCCACTTTTTGGCATTTAAACCCACCTGAGGCTCAGGAATCATTGACGATCGCAATGAATTGATGCTTCACGTCTGTATTTGGTTCAATTGCGTACGAAAAGTAACATTTCAAGTTGATTCAAGGCATCTTAGAGTCGTGAGATGCGGTAGAAACCCAAATAACCGACTCTTGACCCACTTTTTGGCATTTAAACCCACCTGAGGCTCAGGAATCATTGACGATCGCAATGAATTGATGCTTCACGTCTGTATTTGGTTCAATTGCGTACGAAAAGTAACATTTCAAGTTGATTCAAGGCCTATTAGAGACGTGAGATGCGGTAGAAACCCAAATAATCGACTTTTGACCCACTTTTTGGCATGAAAACCCATCTGAGACTCAGGAATCATTGACGATCGCAATGAATTGATGCTTCACGTCTGTATTTGATTCAATTACGTACGAAAAATAACATTTCAAGTTAATCAAGGCATCTTAGAGTCGTGAGATGCGGTAGAAACCCAAATAACCGACTTTTGACCCACTTTTTGGCATTAAAACCCATCTGAGGCCCAGAAATCATTGACGATCGCATTGAATTGATGCTTCACGTCTGTATTTGATTCAATTACGTACGAAAAGTAACATTTCAAGTTGATTCAAGGCATATTAGAGTCGTGAGATGCGGTAGAAACCCAAATAATCGACTTTTAAACCACTTTTTGGCATGAAAACTCATCTGAGGCTCAGGAATCATTGACGATCGTAATTAATTCATGCTTCAGGTCTGTATTTGATGCCGTTACATAAGAAAATTAATATTTCAAGTTGATACAAGTCATATTAGAGACGTGAGATGCGGTAGAAACCCAAATAATCGACTTTTAAGCCACTTTTTGGCATGAAAACCCATCTGAGGCCCAGGAATCATTGACGATCGCATTGAATTGATGCTTCACGTCTGTATTTGATTCAATTACGTACGAAAAGTAACATTTCAAGTTGATTCAAGGCATATTAGAGACGTGAGATGCGGTAGAAACCCAAATAATCGACTTTTGACCCACTTTTTGGCATGAAAACCCATCTGAGACCCAGAAATCATTGACGATCGCATTGAATTGATGCTTCACGTCTGTATTTGATTCAATTACGTACGAAAAGTAACATTTCAAGTTGATTCAAGGCATATTAGAGACGTGAGATGCGGTAGAAACCCAAATAACCGACTTTTGACCCACTTTTTGGCACTAAAACCCATCTGAGACCCAGGAATCATTGACGATCGTAATTAATTCATGCTTTAGGTCTGTATTTGATTCCGTTACATAAGAAAATTAATATTTTAAGTTGATACAAGTCATATTAGAGACGTGAGTTGCGGTAGAAACTCAAATAACCGACTTTTGACCCACTTTTTGGCATGAAAACCCATCTGAGACCCAGAAATCATTGACGATCGCATTGAATTGATGCTTCACGTCTGTATTTGATTCAATTACGTACGAAAAGTAACATTTCAAGTTGATTCAAGGCATCTTAGAGTCGTGAGATGCGGTAGAAACCCAAATAACCGACTTTTGACCCACTTTTTGGCACTAAAACCCATCTGAGACCCAGGAATCATTGACGATCGTAATTAATTCATGCTTTAGGTCTGTATTTGATTCCGTTACATAAGAAAATTAATATTTTAAGTTGATACAAGTCATATTAGAGACGTGAGATGCGGTAGAAACTCAAATAACCGACTTTTGACCCACTTTTTGGCATGAAAACCCATCTGAGGCTCAGGAATCATTGACGATCGCAATGAATTGATGCTTCACGTCTGTATTTGGTTCAATTGCGTACGAAAAGTAACATTTCAAGTTGATTCAAGGCATCTTAGAGTCGTGAGATGCGGTAGAAACCCAAATAACCGACTTTTGACCCACTTTTTGGCACTAAAACCCATCTGAGACCCAGGAATCATTGACGATCGTAATTAATTCATGCTTTAGGTCTGTATTTGATTCCGTTACATAAGAAAATTAATATTTTAAGTTGATACAAGTCATATTAGAGACGTGAGTTGCGGTAGAAACTCAAATAACCGACTTTTGACCCACTTTTTGGCATTAAAACCCATCTGAGGCCCAGGAATCATTGACGATCGCATTGAATTGATGCTTCACGTCTGTATTTGATTCAATTACGTACGAAAAGTAACATTTCAAGTTGATTCAAGGCATATTAGAGTCGTGAGATGCGGTAGAAACCCAAATAATCGACTTTTGACCCACTTTTTGGCATGAAAACTCATCTGAGGCTCAGGAATCATTGACGATCGTAATTAATTCATGCTTCAGGTCTGTATTTGATGCCGTTACATAAGAAAATTAATATTTCAAGTTGATACAAGTCATATTAGAGACGTGAGATGCGGTAGAAACCCAAATAATCGACTTTTAAGCCACTTTTTGGCATGAAAACCCATCTGAGGCCCAGGAATCATTGACGATCGCATTGAATTGATGCTTCACGTCTGTATTTGATTCAATTACGTACGAAAAGTAACATTTCAAGTTGATTCAAGGCATATTAGAGACGTGAGATGCGGTAGAAACCCAAATAATCGACTTTTGACCCACTTTTTGGCATGAAAACCCATCTGAGACCCAGAAATCATTGACGATCGCATTGAATTGATGCTTCACGTCTGTATTTGATTCAATTACGTACGAAAAGTAACATTTCAAGTTGATTCAAGGCATATTAGAGACGTGAGATGCGGTAGAAACCCAAATAACCGACTTTTGACCCACTTTTTGGCACTAAAACCCATCTGAGACCCAGGAATCATTGACGATCGTAATTAATTCATGCTTTAGGTCTGTATTTGATTCCGTTACATAAGAAAATTAATATTTTAAGTTGATACAAGTCATATTAGAGACGTGAGTTGCGGTAGAAACTCAAATAACCGACTTTTGACCCACTTTTTGGAATGAAAACCCATCTGAGACCCAGGAATCATTGACGATCGCAATGAATTGATGCGTCACGTCTGTATTTGATTTAATTACGTACGAAAAGTAACATTTCAAGTTGATTCAAGGCATCTTAGAGTCGTGAGATGCGGTAGAAACTCAAATAACCGACTTTTGACCCACTTTTTGGAATGAAAACCCATCTGAGACCCAGGAATCATTGACGATCGCAATGAATTGATGCTTCACGTCTGTACTTGATTCAATTACGTACGAAAAGTAACATTTCAAGTTGATTCAAGGCATATTAGAGACGTGAGTTGCGGTAGAAACTCAAATAACCGACTTTTGACCCACTTTTTGGCATGAAAACCCATCTGAGACCCAGAAATCATTGACGATCGCATTGAATTGATGCTTCACGTCTGTATTTGATTCAATTACGTACGAAAAGTAACATTTCAAGTTGATTCAAGGCATCTTAGAGTCGTGAGATGCGGTAGAAACCCAAATAATCGACTTTTAAACCACTTTTTGGCATGAAAACTCATCTGAGGCTCAGGAATCATTGACGATCGTAATTAATTCATGCTTCAGGTCTGTATTTGATGCCGTTACATAAGAAAATTAATATTTCAAGTTGATACAAGTCATATTAGAGACGTGAGATGCGGTAGAAACCCAAATAATCGACTTTTAAGCCACTTTTTGGCATGAAAACCCATCTGAGGCCCAGGAATCATTGACGATCGCATTGAATTGATGCTTCACGTCTGTATTTGATTCAATTACGTACGAAAAGTAACATTTCAAGTTGATTCAAGGCATATTAGAGACGTGAGATGCGGTAGAAACCCAAATAATCGACTTTTGACCCACTTTTTGGCATGAAAACCCATCTGAGACCCAGAAATCATTGACGATCGCATTGAATTGATGCTTCACGTCTGTATTTGATTCAATTACGTACGAAAAGTAACATTTCAAGTTAATTCAAGGCATATTAGAGACGTGAGATGCGGTAGAAACCCAAATAACCGACTTTTGACCCACTTTTTGGCACTAAAACCCATCTGAGACCCAGGAATCATTGACGATCGTAATTAATTCATGCTTTAGGTCTGTATTTGATTCCGTTACATAAGAAAATTAATATTTTAAGTTGATACAAGTCATATTAGAGACGTGAGTTGCGGTAGAAACTCAAATAACCGACTTTTGACCCACTTTTTGGAATGAAAACCCATCTGAGACCCAGGAATCATTGACGATCGCAATGAATTGATGCTTCACGTCTGTACTTGATTCAATTACGTACGAAAAGTAACATTTCAAGTTGATTCAAGGCATATTAGAGACGTGAGATGCGGTAGAAACTCAAATAACCGACTTTTGACCCACTTTTTGGCATTAAAACCCATCTGAGGCTCAGGAATCATTGACGATCCCAATGAATTGATGCTTCACGTCTGTATTTGATTCAATTACGTACGAAAAATAACATTTCAAGTTGATTCAAGGCATCTTAGAGTCGTGAGATGCGGTAGAAACTCAAATAACCGACTTTTGACCCACTTTTTGGCATTAAAACCCACCTGAGGCTCAGGAATCATTGACGATCGCAATGAATTGATGCTTCACGTCTGTACTTGATTCAATTACGTACGAAAAGTAACATTTCAAGTTGATTCAAGGCATATTAGAGACGTGAGATGCGGTAGAAACTCAAATAACCGACTTTTGACCCACTTTTTGGCATTAAAACCCATCTGAGGCTCAGGAATCATTGACGATCCCAATGAATTGATGCTTCACGTCTGTATTTGATTCAATTACGTACGAAAAATAACATTTCAAGTTGATTCAAGGCATCTTAGAGTCGTGAGATGCGGTAGAAACTCAAATAACCGACTTTTGACCCACTTTTTGGCATTAAAACCCACCTGAGGCTCAGGAATCATTGACGATCGCAATGAATTGATACTTCACGTCTGTACTTGATTCAATTACGTACGAAAAGTAACATTTCAAGTTGATTCAAGGCATATTAGAGACGTGAGATGTGGTAGAAACCCAAATAATCGACTTTTAAACCACTTTTTGGCATGAAAACCCATCTGAGGCTCAGGAATCATTGACGATCGCAATGAATTGATACTTCACGTCTGTACTTGATTCAATTACGTACGAAAAGTAACATTTCAAGTTGATTCAAGGCATCTTACAGTCGTGAGATGCGGTAGAAACTCAAATAACCGACTTGATTCAGTACATGTACTGTGAAGTGTGTTGATGGCTTCTAAAGGCCTGATGATGCTCTAACTAGAGCGAAACACGTGTGGTCCGTTTTCTTTGTTTTTTCGTCAACAGCCTATGAAGTTGATTGTGGGACAATCTGTATAAGTTGCAAGAATTTAAAAAACAACATGCAAATTCAAAATTTTTTGGTCGATTCAAATATTCATAGTTGACAACTTCAAGTTTTCCTTAGCTAAAACGTCAAACCCACCGCGTTTAAGGTGAGTTCTACTAAAACAAAAAATAACATTATACCTCTCTAAAACAATATACTTTTCGTGGGGTGCGGTGATAATGAAATATGCTTGACTGGACAAGCATATTACATCACGATTATTTGAAGGGAGGCTAATAAAAATAATAGAAAATTGTGTAATCTTATTTCTTATTCTATAAATATTTAGTGATAATATGCGTAATGAAGAACCGGGTTTTTAAGGTCTGAAAAATCCTCAGTAATGTTAGAATGCTGCTAACTCTACATCCAAAGAACAGGGAAGAGTTTATTTAAAAGTTTATTTTTATCCCGTTTGCCGATAAGGTCGCGGTACTGAATCAGGCAAGTTACATTAAAGGATTTTATGACTAAATAAATTCACTTTTTAAAAATTTACCTGCGTCCGGATTGGGTCATATTGATCTGATACCTAAAAGGATTCCTGATGGTTACGCGGGGGGAGGGGGCGGCCGCCTGGGGAGGCCCTTGCAACCGAGAAGGTCCCGCCCCTTCGGCATTATTCCTAATAAAAACCGTGTTAAAATACACCGATAAATCAATAAATAAAACGATAAACAGCATTACCGGCGAGAAAAATCGATTAACATATTCACCGAGGTAACGCTAGGACCGTCAGAGTGGCGTCTATTGTTGTTCGTTCCGTCATCTCTCGCCCTCTTGGGTTCGATCGTTGAGGCTGAACCGGAGTGACGCCTCTTGGTACCTCCTCCTCCCGCGGAGGTTGATGGTTGAGGTTGCTCCCTCCTAAAAAAAAAACCAACACGATAACCCCCAGCAAAAACAACAAATGCAGGATGTTTCGTACTCGGGTTCGCTGAATAGATTCACGTCGATTTCCTGCTGGGGTCGCTCCGGGGGAGGGCGGAAGTTTATGACCTGGGGCTCGGGCAGGTTCCCCTGCGAGTCCACCTAAAAAAGAACCTTAAAATTTACACAAAACACACGCCGGCCGTTTCTCAAACTGGTAACCTCTCTAACTTTTAACACGATCATCTTTTGGGACTTCCCTACGCCGAACATGCAACAGTCTTGGTCGTCGTCGTCGTCGTCGTCGTCGTCCGAGTCGGAATCGGTGTCCGAAGAGGCTGAAAATCGTCATTTTACACATTAAACATTCTTTGTCTCCTCTTTCTGTACTAAATCTAAGTTACTACGAGCTGCTCAGTATTGTATAACACTCTATCTGTAAAAGCACAGAGAGAGCACACTCTATTTGAGTTTCAAAACGAGACTGTATAGCTGCTCTTGACAAGGACGACACGATTGTGTAAAAGTGTGTTGTCCGAAAATATATCATTAAAATAATATACAGGGTGTAAATAAATAGGTGCGAAAAAATTCAGGGGCTGATTCTGAAGGTAAATTTTAAGAAAAAACTTTATGTCCTAAAAGTTCTAACTTTTCAGATACTGAGTGGTAATGTTTTTTTACAATACCTGTCAAACCCCTGTTGACATTTTAGTAATATTTGGTCATTTTTTGAGGCTCACTAATTTTTTTTAATTAGTATCAGTGACGTTCCTGCAAGGTTTTAAGTAAATATTTTTTATGAGAAATATGGTACACCACTGTTTACTTAACCTTTAATCTGTATTAACTTGTTAAATGTTTGCTGATGATTGTTGGTTGATTGTCAGTTGTTGCCTCCTCTAAAGTAGAAACATTTTTGTGCAATTTTGATCCATTTCATCTAAATGGCAAATTATTGAAATGCAGAAATTACCAATATGAAATTTGGTTTATGGTCTTGCTAATGGAAATTTATTATCTAAAAATTAATTGCATAATGAACCTATTTATCAGGATTTTTTGTAAATCACTGTTTAACCTTAAAATGCAAATAAATGTCAGGCTCTTCTCTTTGGTAGGATTCAATGTAAAGACAAGATATTTTATCAACCTTGTAAATGGTGAAACAATAACTGTACCTAACAATCTTGATGTACTATTGGTTGTTAACTTAAGATTTCATAATAATATTGACAATTGGATTAAAAAGGCATTTATAAACTTAAAATTACTTTATAGCCAAAGACATCTACTAAATAAAAACCTTAGGAAAATCTTGTGCGATAGTCTTACAATATTGTCCCACTTTATGTCAGTCCAATGTAACATTTGGGAATAGTAAACTCTCTACTGTTGACATACAAGCTAGTAACAATCATGTAAATGTAAAACACATTCAATCTAATGTTTTACCTAGCCAACTGAGTCAATCTCTGCGATATAAAACTAGTGAACTTTCACTCTTTTTGCATGACTTAAACTATCCTAGTATTTTATTACTTACTGAGCACTGGCTTAAACCGGGGGAGCTTATTGATGTACCAAATTGTTTAGTTTTTGTCGGATTTTGTCTTCTCATGGTGGATGTATGATATTATTATGTAAAAACTTTTTAGAACACAACTCTTTTCAACAAGTAGATAAATTTAACCATCTCCTAAAGGAAATGACTTTTGAATTTACTGTAATTTACTCCAAATCCATTAACTTGTATTTATAGATCTCTAGGAGACTGCAGCGAATTCTTTTTAAAATTAGAGGCACTTTTATTTGAAATTCCATCAGCAGCTTACGTAGTTCTTACAGGAGACTTTAATATCAACTTTAATGATAAAAATTCTGTCTTTACTCTGCGCCTCGATCATCTAATGGGGGCATTTAATATACGTATGCATGTAAAAGATTCTACTCGTATAACAAGCTCCAATATTGACTATATTTGTTCTAATTTTCCATATGACTCCGTGGAGTGTACAATCACAAATTCTGCTTTATCAGACCATGAGTTTATACTATGTAAAATAGCAAATATACAAAAGAAATGTAGTGTATCTGCACAGCGATATGGTCGAATTTTTGGTATTAATAACTTTAATAAGTTTCGTCAACTTTCAGCTCTTGAGTCCTGGAATTTTATTTTCGATTTATCTTCCTTTCACACAAACATTGTTAAGCTCTTTGATGCTTCCTTCCCAATGATTAAAATCAAACCGAAATCCAAACCTATAAAATCTTGGTTCACGAGAGGTTTGAAAGTATCTTCAAGAAATCTGAGATCTCTTCACACAATAAGAAAGTTCACTGACTCTCCAGTTTTTCATAACTATTTCAATTCTTACCGAGCCTTGTATCGTCGTCTGATAAGAATCTCTAACCAAACTTACTACTCCAACCGTTTAAGTGGTCCATCTAACAAATATAAGGAGAGTTGGAAAATTATTAATGATATTCGTCACACTTGTGGTAAGCAGTCAAGACAATGCCCTGAAGTCTCTCCCAATGATTTTAACAATTTTTTTTCTAATATTGTTTTACAACTTCAGCAAAATTAATCTTTACATTGTTTACGGCACCTCTGAACAGTTCGGTCAATGTTAGTCCGGATCATTAGTGTAGGTTATGCATCCTTGAGTGTCCTCTTCTTGCGGATCCCTTTGTACTGTCGACTCTTCCTTGAACTATTAACTGTAGAAGGTGAACTTAGTAAGCCTCATGATATGTCCGGGGTTTTCAAGCTTCAATTTTTTACAGTGACGATTATTTCTTTGCTTTTGTCTATTCTCTGCATTACTTTCATGTGAGTAATATGGTTCGTCCAAGAAATCCGAAGAATGCGGCAATATTTCCACAGCTCTAAGGATTATAATTTCTTTAAGGCAATGTCCGTTCTTTTGGTCGTTTCATGATAATCACATCGGAAATTATTGTATTCCGGTGATGAGCATGCATTTAGTTTTGGTTGTATTTAGTTTAGTTAGAAGTTAACTTGACTTGCTGTATGTATGCTTTGCATGAGTCTTTGAAACTCGTTGCAGTTATTTGCGATAATAACTGTATCATCAGCATATCTAATATTATTGGTTATCTCTCTAGTCAAAGTGATCGGAAACTTCTCCCTTGAAAAAGTACTTCTCTGAAGATTAAAGTAACCCACCTCAAAATAGCGCTTTAAAACAATTATGGATTGGGTCTCTGTACCATCCACCATCTATCAATCTAATTTTTCACTTATAAAATGCAATGGTCAATTTTACCAGTTTCTGATGTCGTGATATTTGGTCGTGATTTGATTGTGGATTTACTGCGTACCAATTGTCCTGGTTATTCTTTTATTAATAGGATTTTAAATAAATATAGTTTACCGCAATTTACTCAGGCTCCCACTCGAATTGTTGTTGGAGAAAGCTCCTGCATCTACATCATTTCATACTTTTAGGGACTATTCTAATTTTGTATTTGCAGATTTTCTAAATAACATGTTTAAAATTGGTAAAAGTGAAAACTGGCAAAAATAAAATGCTAATGTTTTTTTAATAAAATGTTACTAATTTATTTAATATTTACCCTCTTCTTAAAAATTCTAAAGTTACTAAAACTAAGGCACCGTGGATTACTGATTCGGTTTATGATTTACGGGTGAGCATTCGGTTTATGATGAAATTATGGCAGAATGGACTCACGAAGTGTAAAAAACTAAAAACCGAAGAATCACTTAATGAATAAAAACAACTTCTTAACTTTGTAATTAGTGCTATATGTAATGAAAGGAAAGCTTATCTAAATCATAAATTTAAAGCAGACCCAGCATTATTTTGCCAAATTCCTTCTTATTTATACCTACAAACCTAAACGAACTCAAGGATATTCTGTATACTGAAAAAAATAAAAATTCAACAGGAGAAGACAACCTTTCAGCTAAGATTTATTTGTCTCAACCTTCCAGAAATGGCGCTAAAGGCACTAGTTGACGCAATTAACCTTTCTTGGAGCATGGGGATATTTCCCTCTTGCCTAAAATCAGCTAAAGTTATCCCAATTCACAAGGGTGAGCGTCTACGACTATATTATGCACGCGACCTCGGGTCCGAAAAATCGTGTTTTTTTGGAAATAAAAATTCATATCTTTGGCTGTATGGCTAGCGAAACGATGAAAGTTGGCATAGGGTCTCTCAATACATTGAGAATGATGGATCCGTAAACAATTTTTTTTTCGGTACATACAAAGGGAGTGGTACCGAGTCATGATTATCCTTCCAACTTTCGTCCCATCTCTCTCTTTTCTACGCTATCAAAGGTAATCGAAAAACTGGTTAAAAATCGAATACTGTCCTTTTTAAAGTCCAAAAACATCCTCACCAGACTTTAATTTGGCTTCCGTGAAAATACCAGTACTAATGATGCCATGTTTAATTTTTTTCGTAAGCTTTACTCCCAGATAAATGTTGGTGCAGTTTTTGTGATTCGTCGAAGGCTTTCGATTGTGTCTGCCATAGGATTCTGTTGCGGAAGCTTCATCATTATGGATTTCGGGGAGTTTCATCTTATTGGTTTGCTTCCTATCTGCAAGATCGGCAACAACGAGTGCTTGTAGGATCTAAGTACTCTGGTTACCATCCTATCACCTTGGGAGTTCCTCAGGGTTCAGTTTTGGGGCCTATACTTTTTCTCCTATACATAAATGATCTTACCAATCTTAATGTACGGGGGAGATTTACTCTATTTGCCGATGATACCACACTTCTTTGGCACAGCCCAGACACAGATACTCTGTGAATTAGCAACTGATCTTCAGGCAGTAAATCTCTGGTTTGAATCAAACTTGCTATCACTAAATCCTCAAAAAACCAAATTATTGTGTTTTAAGTGTGCTCTAGACCACATGCCTTTTTCTAATTCAGTAGTTCAGCAGTTTGATAATACAAAATTTTTGGGTATATTCATTGACAGAGAACTCAGATTTCAAGAGCATATCCTCGGTACCTGCAAAAAGGTGTCTGCAGGTTGTTTTGCAGTCAGAGCGGCTACCCTGGAGCTTAGAAGATCTGTATATTTTTCATTAATTGAATCCCACCTTAGGCATGCCATTTGCTTCTGGGGTAATGCAGCTGCCTACCTTCTACAAATGCTGCTTGTTTTACAGAAGCGTGCTGTACGTTACATCTGTGGGGCTAAACCAAGAGATTCCTGTCGCCCATTATTTGTTAGGCTGGGCATACACACTGTCTTCGCCCTCTACATTCAGGAAGTGTCCTGCTTACTTTTTGCAAATCGCTTTAAATTTATAACCCCAAATCCAAGATACTTAACGCGTCAAGTGAACGATCTAAATCTTCCAATCCCTTCCTCCACATTAACTAAAAAATCTATTTTCTACGAGGGAATGAAAATTTTCAATCGTTTACCAGGTGGAATCAGGGAGGCGACATGTATTGACACTTTTAAACGTAAATTGAAAATACTTTTGACCGAAAAATGTTACTATTCACTACGTCGACACATTCTAATTTTCCCTAAGTGTAAGTTTACAGTATTTGAATTTTATTTGATTTGTTTGTATGGTTAGAATTCTTTGCTGTCTTATACTTGAGGGGATAATTATGGAATTTAATTTACTTTCTATGAATTGTTTTCTGATGTTTGTTTTGGAACTCGAGTGTGTATAGGGTGTAGTGGTTAAGTTTAGTGGTAGTAATTTAAGGTAGCTTTGTTTAGAATAATTTTTCTTTGTTAATAACAGTAAAGCATGTTTTTTTTTTTACTTATTGTGATGTTGTATATGGTCCTTGCCTTCTAGTAATTAATTCAATACATCCAGAATTATTGCCTAAGATTGATTAATAAAATGAGAAAGCATAATAGAGGTGTGATTAATAAGATGTGTGAGTTGAAAAAGTTGGATACATTGATTCTTGCACTCAAGACCTGCGTATATGTTTAAATCACAATTGCGAAAATTGTACTTGAAACAACAAATAGAAAGAATACACCACAATATGCTAATAAAAACTTTATCATTAACAACTTCTGTTAAAAAATCCCTTGGTTACCTGGAAAAAAGTTCTTTTGACCCTGCTCGAAGAAATTCTTAAACTCCTTAGGCAACTTGGTCAATTCGTGGGAGTGTTTCTTACAAATAAACGTCTGAGACATATCATAATTTATATAATCATCCAGGAGGATCAGCTGGTCTTCGGCCACCTCCACACCTAACTCTACAATATAAAAACCAATAAATAAACCGATAAAATCACCCAAATACTCTTTCAAAAACCTTCTGGTCCCCCACTTTTATAATTACAAGTGCACTCCGGATAAGGATCTTCATATAAGACACTGTGAGGCAACTCTTGCACCAAGTTTTCAGGCACAAAATGCCTGTATTGGTCCAGACTGCGATTTTTAATAGTGCTCTAGAACAATCCCTTTCTTTAATCAATATCCTCATGAAAAAATTTCACTCACTCACTTGCGATATAAGCTCCTTATTCTCCACACTCATATTGTAACACTGCAGTAGTGCCTTACCTGTATCCAGCTGATAAGATCTCATACTTTGAAAGTACATGGCAAATAAGGGTTTGTGAGGGCGCACAAGAACCTCATTGGCCACAGCTAAGGAACATTAGTAAAAAAGCCAGCACCAATCAAGAAAATAGAGATTACTTACAATTGAAACGACTATCAATGATTTTTAGGGATTTACATCCATGCCTCGCCACATTAAGGTAAGGAATTACGTTAATGTGGAGCCTCATACATTTTATTATGGAGAGAATCTGGAGCTTGGGATATCGGGCTATTGACATAAAAAAACTACTGTCAATCCAGTCGCACTGATCCAAAATAAGAACCTAACCATGATAAACAACTATTAGTTAAATTTTCCTAAAAATAATTAGATCTTTACCCTTAAATTTCTCATTGTGTCAAGAGAACTTTGGAAAAATCCCTTTCCATTTTTCACATGGGACTTCTTCAAACTCAACTCCTCCAATAACACCGGGAAGTCTCTCATGGTAATCTGAAAGGATCACTATCACCCCCAAAAGCCACCCTAAGCCTTAAACTTACAAATTTCCCATTAAAACATTGATTTTCCAATGCTAAAATCTGTAAATTTTGCAATTTCATCCAGCTTCTGAGATCCTCCACTCGGATATTGCCGCAACGGGTGCTCTCCGCCCTAACCATGATCTGGCTGGTTTCTTGGTGCACCCTCTCACTTATATATCGGGCCTTCTCTGTCGTATTCGGATTGTCTCTTGCATCTATTAGTTTCCATAACTGTTTGTCCTCGACGATTTGTTCAAATTTGGTGCAAGTTCTAAAATTAAACCCGCAAGGGGGTTTAAAAACAAAGGGGGTCCTAGGGTTGCGACTTTACCTGCTCAAGTTGTATAGACTAGTGGAGTCTAAATGGGACAAAATACACATTAAGGCACAATCCGAGAGCTGAAGAATCTTACACTCGTCGTCTTCCATAATCACGTTTTATTTATAAAAACAAAATTGTTTTTGTTATTATTTTATTTATTATACAGAAAAAAAATTAAAAATAAACAAGCAAAACAATAAGGATCTGACAGTTATGACAGATGTCAACAGTGTCGTGCGTTGCCTACGTTACGTACACAAGTTTGTTATATTATAATAGCGCAGGCAACCCGCACGCAAATGGGTAACTCCGAACCGGTCCATTTATTTATTTTGTATATTGTATAATATATTATGTGCGCTACGTGCTACGTCCAACCCTAATTTTCGTATATTTTGACATATAAAAATTCATATCTTTGGCTGTATGGGTAGTAAAACGATAAAATTTGGCATTGATACATACATTGAGAATGACGGGTCCATAAAAAAAAAATGTTTTCTGGCACCACCAAAGGGAGCGGTACTGCCTCAAAGTCAAAAATTAGTAGAAAAATGAGTCAAACTCCTTTCGCTCATGAGAACTCAAATTTAAAGCCTTTAAATAACTTGAAATTTTTAGGACATAAGGGTTATTGAGCCTCTTTACTTTTTGGGCCCGATCCGATAACAGGTAGAGTAATTATAAGCAAATAAAAGTGTGTAAAAAAAAATCAAACTGCTTTAGAGGCTCAATTATAATTTGAATAAAAAAAGTGCATCGGCTAAAATACGTAATTTTATAGGACAAATGGATGAAAACAAAAACCTTGATTTTCTCTTTCAAATACCATATAAATGAAATTTCTGTGATCCATACGGGGCAAGATATAATTAACTTTTCCCAAGATGGTCCTGCCCAAAAATCATATTTTAATTAAATAACTTTCTAGTGGCACAATTGTATTTTTAGGTATTAAATACTATAATAAGCCGATTATTTATGTGTAATTAGCATTCTTCTAACATTAATAGCTTTTAAGGTATTGAATTTTTTGTGTTTTATTCATTTGCGGCCTCCCTGTAGATTATTAGAGAATGAAACATCATCCATAAAATCCCAGATTTGTTTTACAACACATATTAAAATTTCAGTATTCCAGCTACCGAAAAAATGCGTTTTTCTCAAAAAAGTCCATTTCTTTTGCTTAACGTCACAACAAGGGTGAAATAATCCAATATGGCCGCCAACAGCAGGTACCATGTTTTTTTTTTGGAAGGGTCTCACAGTTTCGTTAAATTTTCAATGAAAACTATCCGGAAGCTGTCAATTACAGGTACCGTCTAATAAGAAAAACTCTGGGCTTTCTGAATATGTGCATATCAATTGGGAAAATTGTGTATTGCGACCCGGAAAATTTGGTTTTTCATGGCTCTTCACAGACAAGGCGTTCTTCTAAACGTTCCAAGCTGGTCCCCACGGACCAAAAGTTACACAGGATCCTTTATTCAGTTTATTTTTAAATTATTAGACAAGCAAATTAAAGCGAACCACTACAAACTATGGTTTACTTTAGATAAAAAGATTATGAAAGCGGTTTTGCGAGTCAGTGGTGAGGTGCATGAGATTTTTAGGTTAGGATCTTTTAACTTACATTCAGGTTCTACACATACACGTTATTCAACAAAAATAAATCACTCTCAAAAAAGCATAAACCTTGCTTTATTTTTAAATATACTTGCCAAAATATTTATTCCGTTTAACTATTTCTAGAGTAATTCGGACGTGTACAGTAGCCTGCAAGTCTGCGTCTATAATAATTATACACTATTTTACATCTTAATTCCATTCCTTAACTGCCCTTCTAACAATATAATACCTCTGAAAGCAAATAGCCCCAATTCTGCTTCCCATAACGAATTTAATATGGTTCCCGTTTAAATTACCCGCCAAATCTCAACAGAGGCGATGCGGCTATTGGTCAAACCTTTTTCGGTTGTTTCCGGTTTCCGTTACTCGTGGTCGATCGGATCGATAAGGCTGGTCGCTCTAGAGGGGTATACACTAATTGCGTAGTGTTCGTTAGGTGGTATGGCCTATTTTAATTAAATGAAAAATGGCGTTTTTACGTTTAATCGGTGGTACGTAGACCGGACCGCCGTTTCCAAGATTATGGGGGTCACCAAGGGTATGGGATTTATGGGCATAGTGTTTTTACGGGATAATTAACGTTTTCCTGCGAGGAGGCGACCACCATTTTATGAAGGAATAACAAGGGTGAGTCAGGATTCATTACCCCATGTTGTTTTTTAATTGTTTTTGTACTGTATGATTTTGAGGAGTGTTTCCAGAATTACGGATAAATAAGGCACCTGGATTAAGCTTTAACGTGGCATAACTGTTTTGTGTCTTTTTAAAGTGCCCCTCAGTAGCATTTCTCGAAATACTTGCAGTACTATTATTTTTCTCAATAGTGTATGAGAGAGACGGGCACATTAGTTGGTTTGAGGTACAGACAAGGATAGAGACTGTGCCTCAAACCAACTTTCCTTTTTTTTTTATCTATTTAGTGTTAAATATTTATACTCAACATCTCTATTATCAATTTTTGTATACACTACTCATCTTGACAAATTTAATTGTCGCCTATCAATACTTATAACAAAGATATAAACTAGTGGGTGAATGGACGAAAACAAAGAAAACACAAAGTCACGGTGTCACAACATATACTCACAGATTACACATGTTTCGTTCTAATTAGAGAACATCCTCAGGCCTAAAATCAAAAATTTTAGTCAAAAAACTTAAAAGTCATTTTTAGTGTTTTTTATTTAAGTCTTTTGTGTCGACTACTATTTTTGATTTTAGGCCTGATGATGCTCTAGCTAGAGAGAAACATGTGTAACCTGTAATAATATGGTGGTCTTTTTGAGAATAATGGATGAGATTTTTGTATATAATTGAATGAATAACATATAATTGTATGAATTGGGCTTGAAATAAATTTATTAAAAATTACAGATACTGATTGTAAACAGAAAAATAAGAAATTGTACCTCGGAAACAATAATTAAATATTTTTTTATTCAATCAGTAACCTCTGCCTCCCTACTATTAAACTCCCGGCCCTTTTTACTAAAATAGAAGCAGGCCCACTATACTCTTTATATGCAAAAATCCAGGTATCAGAGGTTTGTCTTGAGAAAATAACTTCATTATATTAACCTAACAATAAAATTTGCTTGCAATTATATTTTTAATAATTAATTCTTGATTTTCAAGAATTTTTCTTTTATTACACATTATTTCCTTAACAATTGGTACCGGAAGAATCTGGGGATTTCATCAAATTTGCATATGTCAAGTCAAAAATAGAATTTATATTCATTATTTGCTTTGATTTGTGCAGGTCTGGTCAGAGCTTTATGTACATCAACTTATGCCATTACATTAAAGAATGGTTTGTCGACGCTTTATTATATTTAATTCTAAATTTAACGCAATTTCTCCCATTGAGTTCACTTAAGTAACACCGGAGAAAATGCATTTTGAGTGACAAGGGATACTGGTTGGAAAAAAAAAAAACAACCTGACATCAAATGGAATCGCTTAGATTTATTACTTGTTTTTCATTCAACTAAACCTAATTTAAATAAATCAATTAAATATAAATAAGTACATAAATTAATAGCCTATTAATACTAACTAAATAAATCTGTTAAAATACTACTTTACAATAATAGTAAGTGTGCCAAGAAAGCCTCTTTCTTGGAATGGAGTGACTAGACTTTTTTTTTGGAAATACACCTTCGGCTAAAGTGAGGGGGGGCCCTAGAGCACCTGCCACCATTTAGGGTCGCCTCCGGACTTATTTCGAGTACTGCAAATAAAAAACTGTTTGTAATCGCACCCTTATTGAACCGACTGAACCATTATTACCTGCATGGGGTACAAGAACGTCTCCACCTCATCCTCTCCAACCGAATTCCTCACCATACACTTGTAAGTGCCCATATCCGACCACGCTATCGACTTAATACTTAAACTACCATCGGACAACACCTGGAACCTGTCATCTTCGATCACTTGCTTCGAATCGGTGTTGATCCAGATGATTTCCGGGTTGGGGTTGCCCACCGATTTGCATGGAAGAATCACGTTTGACCCTGAAGAGATGAAAATTAATATTAAAATACAAATTTAAAAATTGATCACAGTAGTAGTCATCAAGGTGCAATAGGCGGCATCACAAACAAACACTAAAGTCTTTTCTTAAATTGTTTAAGAAGAACACAAGCTCTTGCAATAATTAATGCTCTCATACACAATTGATATTGTAGAGTTGGCAAGAGAAGATTTGGTACATTTCGTGTTATATCTTTGATGACTTTTATGGATCAAAAATACAGTATCTAAGACTGTATAAAGTAAGGAATTTTTCCTGTTTAACCAGACAGTGTGGATATGTTGAATGAATATGTAGATTTTAAAAAAACATTTATATGAGAGGAATTAGTCACAAAGGTGCTACTGGTAATGGTGATAAGAAAATTAAGGTTTATGATGATTTGTTTTGAATTATGCACACGCGTTTCGTGCTTCGCTTCCTTTTGTTTAAACCGAAAGATTTTTAAGAATATCTCTAATGGTTGCGGAGATATGTTAAGAAATGTGTGTGAACTTTGATGTGTTTGAAAAGTTCAAATTCCGTTGTTTACAAGAATGCCTATAATTTTAAAAGTATTTGAGGTACAAAAATTCTTGATACCTTAAAATATTTGCCATGAGAGGACGCACCTATGACTGGAAACTTGTTAAGGAATATGAAGTAATTGAAAAAATATCTCAAAAAATGTGAAATTTTGCAAAAAATTACTGGGGACCACCATTATCACTTTCGTAAGGTGAGTTTTCCAGTTGATTTTTAGTTTAGAATGTTAAAGCCCATCATCACACATTGAACCCAAGGATTTTTTAAAAAGTATGTTACAAAAATATGTGAAGAAATGCGCTCAAAATTACATTTTAAAGTTTTTCCTTAAGAACTCATATCCGCCGTTTTACAAAAATGGCTGTAATTTCAAAAGTATTTGAGTTACAAAAATCGTTAATATCTTAAAATGTTTGCCGTGAAAGGACGCACCTTTGACTGGAAACTTGTTAAGGAATATCAAATAATTGAAAAAATAATTTAAAAAATGTGAAATTTTACAAAAAATTACTGGGAACTACCAAAATCACTTTAGTAAAGTGAGTTTTCCAGTTGATTTTTAGTTTAGAATATTAAAGCTCATCATCAGACATTGAACCCAAGGATTTTTTAAAAAGTATGTTACACAAATATGTGAAGAAATGCACTCAAAATTACAAAATTTTGAAGTTTTTCCCTGAAAACTCGAATCCGTTGTTTTACAAACATGCCTGTAATTTCAAAAGTATTTGAGGTACAAAAATCGTTAATATCTTAAAATGTTTGCCCTGAAAGGACTCACCTTTGACTGGAAATTTGTTAAGGAATCTCTACTAATGTCGAAAATATCCCAAAAAATGTAAAATTGTGCAAAAAATAACTGGGGACTACAATTACTTTCATAATGAATTTTCCAGTTGGTTTTTTAGTTTTGTATGTCAATCACATCATCAGACATTGTACCCAAGAATTTTTTAAAAAGTATATTGACTAGTTACAGAAATATGCTAAGAAATGCGTTCAGAATTACAACATTTTGAAATTCTTCCTTAAAAACTCAAATCCGTTGTTTTACAAAAATGCCTGTAATTTCAAAAGTATTTGAGTTACAAAAATCGTTAATACCTTAAAATGTCCACCCTAGGAGGATACTCCTTTGACTGGAAACTTATTAAGGAATATCAAGTAATTGAAAAAATATCCCAAAAAATGTAAAATTTTACAAACAATTACTGGGGACCACCAAAATCACTTTGTGTCAAAAATCACAAAAATGCCTGTCATTTCAAAAATATTTGAGCTACAAAAATCGTTAATACCTTAAAATGTTTGCCCTGGGAGGAGACACCTTTGCCTTTAAACTTATTAAGAAACCTTAAGTAATCGAGAAAATATTCTAGAAAATCTAAAATATTTCAAAAAAAAACTTGAAGACCACCGAAATAACTTGTGTAAAGGGAATATTCCGGTTAATATGCCAAAACCACTGTATATAGTCATTACACAGTTTCAGAGAGAATAGCTTATGCCCGAGCCGGTTCAATCAGAACAATTCCAAGTCAGTGAGACAATAGAACTTACCGATGACATCCATGTAGGCGGACGCCCAGAAGGTGACCCTGGGATGGTGGTGGGCTCCAACGATCTTCTTGTCGATCAGTTGGGAGAGGTTCATCTCTTTACCGTAACGGTTTGGGACGATTAATTGCACGGCTTTTCTGTCCTTGTTCCTGTTGGATTCGGCCACGCAGTAGTAAGTGTCCTCGTGTCTCGGTAGCACGTAGTTTATCACCAAACGGGAGGACACCTTGGCCAAAGCGGGAGCGCCTTCGATCCGGATGTAATTATCTTCGAAACTTTCGTTCTGGAATATGGGAAGTAGATCAGACATGACGCTAAAGAGTTTTGTACGTTATATAGAGCGCGTTATTCGCAACGTGGAATATTTTGGGTAAACAAAAATTGGGAAAGGTAAAATGAAAATCCTGCAGTCTCCCTCCACTTTAGCTATTTAAAATTCCCTACATGTTTCGGACACAGTGGTGTCTATCATCAGGGGGTAAAAGGTTTAAAATTGGTACTAGATATACATGCCCCAGGGTTTGATTTCATTTTAAAAAAAACCCTCTATTTATTTTTTTTTATTATTTTGTTTATTTACATTCTGTTGTTGACAAGCATTGAACAGTATGCTAAAAAAATTTTTTTAGCATTAGAGCTGCAAGCACACAAGCATTTAGCACTGCAAGTATGGACTATTTCTTCACTAAAAATTGGGAGTATCAGAGGTGCTCCAGAAGTATCTTTTAAAATTGTTTTATAACATACAGTTATGTGGAACACCCTTTAATTTTTTGCATTCTACATCCTAAATAAAGATAGATTTTATTAAGGCTTATTCAGCTTAGGTATTAAAGTTTTCGAAATATTTTGTTGAGACAATTTCAATAAAAACATGTGTTTCTCCTTTTTTTTACCATATTAGCACAGGGGAGCACCAAATTATTAGATTTTACATGTCACTTGTAAAAAAGTTACTATTTTATATGGGATGTTCAAAAATTAGGTTTAAATTATTATTACAGTTTTAACAAGGCAATAAGTCGCTTAATATTAATGGAAAATACAGGGTATTTTATATTACCAATAAATGTCACAATGAATTGTTTATATCGAATTTAAACATTTTTATAGTCACTGAGTAGGTTGTTTATAATTTATTTGTCAGTTACTTAAATCATCTCTTTTAAAAGTTTTTGTTTCTACAATTACTTAGGCAATTTTCTGCAAAAAAAATGTTTTTTTTTATTAATCCTACCCTTAGCCCCCCACCCACCCCACACAACTTACCAGTAAAAAATTGTTTTCAAAAATCATCGTTTTCCAAAATAATACAAATGAATAATAGCTGGTTTCATTAATAATATCGAATCTAATAAGACAGTTTGTTTATTTAAATTTGATATAATTATGTATAATAATAAATATTTAATACAAAAAACAGTGCTATTAGGATCCTATAGCCTAAAAACAGTGATTTTTCAAAAGATTTTTTTACTGGAAAAATGTTTGGGGTGGGTGGGGGGGGTAAGGGTTTTCTTGGATGAAAAACGATGTTTTTGCAAATAATATATATTCAATTCAAGAATTTAATAACGCTGTTTATTTAAATTTGATATAATTTTACATATAAATATTTAATATAAAAACAGCGTTATTAGATTGGGTAATACGGACGAAAAACAGTGATTTTTCAGAGGAATTTAATCGAGTATTTGAATATAATCAAGTTTAAAAATTAGATATTTAAATCCCGTTTTTTTAAATGCCAACACACCCTGCATATCCAGAAAATTACTTTAAAAGATACTTCTGGAACACATCCCAATAATCCCAATTAAATATAATCTTAATATTCCGTGTTGTCGTGAATAATCCTGTATTTGATTGAACGGAAAGAGGTACATACCTCGGTGATCCTCATGTGTCCCTTGTACCATTGGATGGTGGGTGGTGGTGATCCAACGGCTTCGCAGCTCAATTCCACGTGTGAACCGACGTTCTTATGGACGACCGGTAGTGGAGGCTGGTTGATCCTCACGTACTCCATCGGTCGACCGTATTCCGGGTAGTCGTACCCCAGATTACCTGAAAGAATTGTCCACCATAAGTTCACCAGGTTGAGGTTGAAGAACACCAACAAGGATAACAGGAGGGATTTCTTGTGAAGGCATAACAGGGAGAGCATCTTTTGGATTTTACAATAATTATTGCGGAGTGGAATATTACCAAACTGACAAGAAATGTGCGCGGATAAGATTAAGATTATCTAAAGTGGTTCTCGAACGGTGCGAGAAGTGGATGAGGAGATTTTTTTTTTTGGTTCTTACCTTGCGGTAGGGCGCTTACGTCGTTATCGATGTCCTGGACGATATCGTCGGTCAGTCGTCTGCTGTACGCACCATGAAGGCAAAGTAACGAAAATAATACTGAGAGTTTCACCTGAAAAAGACCGAAGAAGAAAATCAGCATAAAGGGTCAATAGTCCAATTTAAAAAAAAAAAAAAAAAACCGTGACGCACTTTATAAAAGATAAATTCCCGCATAAAATATGTTACAGTCGCTCGGTCGCATCGTGGCGTGATGATTTCCATTCATGAATTTCATTGACTTGATCGAGGATTTGCGCTTATCTCCCGGTTATTATTGTCGAGGCGTAGTAGTAAATCCGCGAATAATTGCGCTTTACCAGTTTATCTCGGACTGGTTTTATTGAATGGCACTCGCCGTTACTCCATGACATTTAAATTTACTTACCAGAATCGTTTAAAAAAAAACAAATTGATCCCTTACTATCGTATTAGAGGTTACGGGAAACAAGCTTAATGGAGGGGAGTTTTCGTACAAAGTTCGGACCCGTCAGACAAAAGCGCTTAAAACTTCGTTGGTATTTAGGCTAGAGAAACGAAGTTTACCTTTTTATAATCTAGAAATATGGGGCTACAACCTGATTGTTTACGAATTTTAATTATTTTTTTTGTTTAATAAAAGGACGCCTTCAAAGTGAAAAAAAAATGTTTGTCTAATTTTTTGAGTGAGAATTTGATAAAGGTCGCAACGGTTCTTTGAATGTTAAGAAACTTTGCGGATCGATTAGAGTTCACGTGAGACAGTGCGGTATAGTTTTTGGTTATTCTCAGCATATGGGAAGAGTTTTTTTTTTAACGTCCAAGGTTTGAGACATGTGTGATATTCTAGCCCCTCTGACGGTTTAATGGTATCTTTCCGGAAATAATTACTTATAGAAGATATGTGCGCCTCATGGAGAACTACAATTTCTATTAAGGGTTTTTAGGAAAAAAAGTTTCTTTCTGGGAGAAAACCCAAAAAAACCTTAAAAAGTTGAAAATTTTTAGGTGTTTAATTTTTTTTGGTGCAAAATTAAAAAAAATTCTTTTGGATTAATTGAACCTCCATTCTTTCCGAATAAAACGGTGTATTAAATTAAACGCGATCATTTATACAGGGTGAGCACTGTTCAGTTGAAAATACCCATTTTCACACGTTTTTTTTTTCTATTTTTAATAACTTTTTAGTGGCGCCACCTAGAACAAAATGGCTTATAGACGGTTTGTAGCCTGTATTAAGGAGAACGTTTTCCAATTTCAATCGTACTTCTAGATAAAACCGTTTTCGAGTTATGAATTTTTGAACATTTTTTGACTTTGAAAATTAATTGTGCGCACCCTGTATATTGTAGATAAACCAAAACCGTTCGAGCAGATGCGTCATTCATTTTACTATAACATACTAACATTTAATTTCTTCACCATTTTTGCAAGTATTTCGAAAATATTTTTTTTTTAAAAGTGTCAAGGGCCAAAAATTGCTAAAACTCCCCCTGCACAATGGCTATTTACAAAGCAACCCATGGCCGCGTCTCCATGGCAACGCAAACGGGCATTTTCGTTGAATAAAGACCCTTTTTATAATTGAAATTTAGCTATTAAAACCGATTGAAGTCGGGCCAGAATTGACGTTAATCTGTTCCTAAAGCTTTCTACTATTTTTTCATGCATAAATCATAAGGTAAAAACCTCTTTTTACACCCTAAAACATCGTCTGAAAATGGTCGACTTTGACGTCTATGCCCAATTTTAATGGCGGTTTTGCCAACATGGCGTCCAAGTGGATGAATCGGCTCGGACTTGTTTCCTAATTTCATTGATAAAATGATTAATATAGCTCAAAACTTTCAGGAATTGGTATGGAAATACTCCAGAGATTCTGGACAATCCGAATATATAAATATCTCTTACCAAATCGTGTTCTTTTAGCCGTGATAATTCGGCAAAGTTTTGACGTTTTAGAATTTACTGTGTATTATAATAATATTTATGCGACACAGTGGCCTATACAAGGCATTTTGCTGGACAAAAATCACAATACAGTGGGTCCTAATGATAAAAAAAAAATGAAATCGGATTTTTTTTTTTTTATTATTTGCATGACTTAAATGAAATTTGGTATTTGAGGTTTATATGAGAATCTTTTACAAATTTTTGAAAAATTTAGTTTTAAGGTCACGCGACTAGCAAAAATTTTTTCTTATAGGTCCGATTTGATTGAAATTTGACGTTTAGGTTTTTGTAAGTTATTAACATTTTACAAAGTTTTGCAATAATGTGCATAAGTGTATTAGCATATACCATGATACCCCAAAAATCATAAAACCAAGAAGTTGTAAGATTTACCGCGTTGGCGGGGCAGCACCTGTCAAACAATCCCTAATAGTTTCCTCTGACCAAAAGCTTTTCTACTGGTCCCAAACTGATCAACTACTTGTACATACTTCTTAGCTTACTTGCTTAGCTTACTTACTTGTACATACTTGTACGTCTTCCCTTACCAAAAACTCATTAATTTACATAAGTAAAAAAAATTACAATCATGTTCCTCTGTGTGTTAGACATATATCGGATGTTAAGAAATTTAAAAGAGAATTAAAGTCGCTTTTATTGGCTAAGGCATATTATAACCTGGATGACTTTTTTAATGATAGGTTTCAACCTTGGACATGTTGGAAAGTTTTCTTTTTTTCCTTTTTTCTTCTCTAGTTTTGTCAACGAGTTTACCTTTATTTAGTAATTGATTGTTTTATTTAGTTATCTTTAATTTAAGTATGTTCAAAAAGTTTTGTCTTCTTGTGTTTAATTTTGTTCATTGTTTTGTCAATTTTTGAAATTGTATTTGTGTTTTGTTTTTTTAGCTTGTAGGATGCTTGTACACAAGATTATTCTTACGTAATATAGCACATTTTCTTTCTTTCTTACAATACAAGATACTTGTTTCTTCAGACTTTTGGTCGGGTGCTAACACGTTTCTAACGGTTGGCGCCCCCTTTAAGTTGAACTTGAAAACTGTTCAGGGTCTTTTTATGCAGATTTAGTGGTGCTAATGTGGAAGGTTGTTTGAAATGAGCGTCACAAAAGTAAACGACGCGAGGCGTGAATAGGAAAAATTAACAAATGCACTTCGAGAGAAAAAAAAAGTGTGAAAATTAACGCTTTGGTTTTTTTTTTTTTTAATGGGGTGCTAACAAAGAGCTCGTTGCGAGCTTGGTTATATTAATATATCACTGTTTTGTGGTAGTTTTTTGCAAAAAAATCAGTTTTTTTTTTTGATTAATTTAATGGGACTATTAAGGAGTTTGCTCAAAATCAAGAAAAGATTTCCTATTTAACAGCTATATTCTGAAGAGATTTTTAGTATATGTTCAATATACAAGTTTTGTCCTTTTTTTCCAAGTAGTTTCAGAGCTGTTCATAGTATTAAGAAATTTAGTAAAGGCTGTAGGGAATTCATTTTTTTTTAAATAAATAAAATTTTAATTTTTTAAAATAATATTTCCAGGCAAAAAAAACGTTTTTTATTAACCCAACCCTTACCGTTAGTACCATCAATTGTTCTCTCAAAATTAAGAAATTTCTTAAAAATTAAAATAAACCCATCATCATGGTACTGTTTTTTAGCTAATTTTTCCCAGACAATTCATTGGTGAAATCAGTTTTTTGGTACCATCAATGGTTCTTCCCAAAATCAAGAAATTTCTTAAAATTGTATTTTTTATTGTAATCTTTCCAAAATGTAAAAAAAACATTTTCTCGTGTTTTTTAGTGCCCTGGAAAAACATCCTTTTAATGAATTCAAATATCTAATTTCTAATTTTATTCCAGGAGTTTGATGCCATCTTACACTCCAGATATTAAAAACATTTTCCAAGCATTTGACGTTTTTTTTGAACTTTTCCAGAATTTTAAATATTTTGTCACACTTTTAGGCCCCTGGAAAAATTTTATTTTTTTGCCATTTTCAGCATAAAAAAATTTTTTTTTTTTAAATTTCTATATCTCAAAAATTAATCAAAAATCTTTTGAAAATTTTGAGTTCAGTGATTTTTATTGAAAGACCCCAAGACAATTTGTTGTTACTCTAAACCTTTTAAGATTACGACATTTTTTTCTTTGAAATTAAAAACCCCTTTTCACGACCCAATTTTAAAGAAAAGTCAATAAACAAATACGGAAATTATGACGGAGTTTTACTTTGACTTAAGACATCCGAAATTTCCTTTTAATCATAAATTTGTTCACATCTCAAAAGTGAATGAAAACTTTCTTGTAAGGAACTTGAACGCACGCTTCTGTGCAGTTGAGTTAATAATTGAAAAAAAAAATTTTCAGCCAATTTTTTCCAAACTAATCATCGAGAATCAAAAACTTCCATTAAAAAAAAAATAAATTCCATTACTGCTAACAAAGAGCTGGTTGCATCCTCGGTTATCTTAATTACATGCCGATCATACAGAGAGAGAGAGAGAGTTCATTTAAATTTCGCAACGGCCCTGTCTTCACGTGACCTTTTAGCGCCGTATCAGTTCGATAACTGCCCGATATCAGTCGCTCCGATAACCTTCGGATGGATGCAACGATTCCACGAAGAATGAATGAACGCCAGAAAAATCCCATGAAAGTATTCATTAATTAATTAATTAGTTCTGACGTATGAGGCACCGATAACAGTTTATAGGACAATCTCGGGATGTGTTGCTCACTTGTCAATCAAAGAATCTTATTCACCGGCATTAAGGTTCTCGTGGACCTAGGTCAGCGATAATTTTCAATTTCCAATCCCCCATTATCCCCCCCTTTTGGTATAGTGTCCAACCGCGTTTTAATGTAATTCGTTGCACGGGATTTTTTTTTATTGCCAACAAGGTTTGACTGTTGGAGGATCGTCAATGTGGTTTTGACCCACTGGTTAAGCAGGTAATATTCTGGTTTTTGTTTGAAGAGAATCGCCCCATTAGTTGTTGAGATTTTGGAGTGAACTTTATTAAAATTAACCATAAAAAAAATGTTTATAGATTTTTAGTCCATATAGGGAATTTGTCTTAAATATAATGAGTGTGTAATGAGCATGTAGTGCTTGTAGTCGATTTTTAAGGTCCGATGATGCTCTTAATGTGAGCGAAACACGTGTAACCTATTGTTAGAATTAATAAATACTTTTGAGACCGAGACTTTGTGTAGTTCCCTTTAGATTATTGAATCTAGCTAGGTCTCTTTGAGAAAATGGTGACTTCTTTCAATTTGATTAATTGGGTTTACAACCACTTGATGCTTAAAACCTACACACTACTTTTTGGCATTTTCATAAATTAAATATCGGTAGTCGTTACAATACAATAAGAATTCACCAAATATCTGGGTATAATAATGAATGATTGATAAACGTTTAAAGGTTTTAATTATGAAATTGACGGAAAACACCCGTAAAGTTATCTGTCAATTTTATATTTTAAGAAATATGACGAATTACTGATAATTATTTACCGACATTAATCATTAGTGGAGAAATACAAAAAAAGTCTCTACTTAACAGCTATATCCGCTATGAAGGGATTTTTAGTATACGTTTTGTCCCTTTTTGCCAAGTAGTTTGAGAGCTGTTAATAGTATTACGAAATGTAGTAAAGGTTGTAGGGGATTTATTTTTTAAATAAAGACAATTAAAATTTTTCTAAATAGTTTAAAGAACAAAAAGAACGATATTTTTTTTTAACTAATTATAAAGTTGATCGAATATTTTCTTTTTTTAGATCAAGTTATGGTGATTTTAGTTATTGATAGGTTTTGGTCAGCTTACATAATTAAAAAAAAAATATTTTAGTTTATTTTATGCACAAACAGGTGTTTGCGCATCTAGGTGCATCTCAAACTATGTCTGACTTTTAATAACTAGTAAGAATATGTAAATCAATTTTATTTTAATTTGATTTGGGGTCATATTGTCTATTTTAGGGGCTAGCGCAGTTCTATTCTTGGCTGCCATGGCCTTGTTACATCTATGTCGAATTATTTAATCTACCTTTTATCATTATTATTACCTTTTATTTTATCTACCTTTAAGCCATCTAATGTCGTCATATTATTGGCAACGCTTCTAGTTTTGTGTGAATGGATCGGAGGTTCTTTTTTGTCTTAAAAAAAACTGAATTTGCGATAAAAAATGGCACAACTACTGCAGTTTTCGTAGTCTTGCTTTCGATAAATAAAATGGGGGTTTTTCTCGTTTTACTCAAAAGCCTTAAGGTTATGTGAGAAAAGCATAGATACAAAAACTATAGATTTTTTTATCACTTATAATTTTCTTAAAAAATATTTTTTCATTAAGGCAACCCTTAGCCCCCCACCCGCCCTACACAACTTACCAGTAAGAAATTGTTTTCAAAAATCATTGTTTTCCAAAATAATACGCATGTATAACACCTGGTTTCGTCGTTAATATCTAATATAATAATACAGTTTGTTTATTTAAATTTGATTTAATTATATAAATGTTGTGTTAATAAATATTTAATACAGAAACAGTGCTATTAGATTGGATATTATGAACAAAAAATGGTGATTTTTCAAAAGAATTTCTTACTGGTAAGCTGTGTAGGGTGGGTGGGGGGCTAAGGGTTGCCTTAATGAAAAACGGTTTTTTTGCAGAAAATAATTGTCGGAAACAAAAATGTTTTCTAAGAAAATTATAGGTGATAAAAAATCTATAGTTTTTGTATCTATACTTTCTTATCTATGCTGCAATTTTCATAATCTTGCTTTCGAGAAATAAAATGGAGGTTTTTCACATTTTACTCGAAAACCTTAAGGTTATGTGAGAAACGTATACTTACATATAAAAACTGAAGATTTTTTTATCACCTATAATTTTCTTAAAAGGCATTTTTTTTCTCAGGTATTCATTTTTTGCAAAAAAAAACCGTTTTTCTTTAAGGCAACCCTTAGCCCCCCACCCACCCCACACTACTTACCAGTAAAAAATTGTTTTCAAAAATCATTGTTTTCCAAAATAATAAGCATGTATAACACCTGGTTTCGTCGTTAATATCTAATATAATAACACAGTTTGTTTATTTAAATTTGATATAATTATAATATATATTTATATTAATAAATATTTAATGCAAAAACAGTGCTATTAGATTAAATATTAAAGACTAAAAACGGTGATTTTTTAAAAGAATTTCTTACTGGTAAGCTGTGTAGGGTGGGTGGGGGGCTAAGGGTTGCCTTAATGAAAAACGGTTTTTTTGCAGAAAATAATTGTCGGAAACAAAAATGTTTTTTAAAAAAATTATAGGTGATAAAAAATCTATAGTTTTTGTATCTATACTTTCTTATCTATGCTGCAATTTTCATAATCTTGCTTTCGAGAAATAAAATGGAGGTTTTTCACATTTTACTCGAAAACCTTAAGGTTAAGGTTATGTGAGAAAAGCATAGATATAAAAACTGTAGATTTTTTAATACCTCTGATTTTCTTAAAAAGTATTTTTTTCTCAGGAAATCATTTTTGCAATAAAAAACGTTTTTTATTAAGGCAACCCTTAGCCCCCCACCCACCCCACACTATTTACCAGTAAGAAATTGTTTTGAAAAATCATTGTTTTCCAAAAGAATATGCATGAATAACAGCTGGTTTCGTCGTTAATATCTAACCTATTAACACAGTTCGTTTATTTAAATTTGATTTAATTATATATATTTATATTAATAAATATTTAATACAAAAACAGTGCTATTAGATTAAATATTATAGAATAAAAACGGTGATTTTTTAAAACAATTTCTTACTGGTAAGCTGTGTAGGGTGGGTGGGGGGCTAAGGGCTGTCTTAAAGAAAAACGTTTTTTTTCGCAGAAAATAATTGTCGGAGACAAAAATGCTTTTTAAGAAAATTATAGGTGATAAAAAAATCTATAGTCACGTTTTACTCGAAAACCAAAGGTTAAGCATAGGTATAAAAACTATAGATTTTTTATCACTTCTGATTTTCTTAAAAAGCATTTATTTTTCCGAGAATTATTTTCTGCAAAAAAAAAAAAACATTTTTTATTAAGGCAACTCTTAGCCCCCCACCCACCCTACACAACTTACCAGTAAAAAATTGTTTTCAAAAATCATTGTTTTCCAAAATAAGACGCATGAATAACAGCTGGTTTCGTCGTTAGTATCTAACCTATTAATACAATTCGTTTATTTAAATTTTATAAATGTATATGAATAAACATTGCTAAAAACGGTGATTTTTCAAAAGAATTTCTTACTGGTAAGTTGTGTAGGGTGGGTGAGGGGCTAAGGGTTACCTTAATGAAAAATTATATTTTTGCAGAAAATATATATTCAATATTTAGTAACACTGTTTATTTAAATCTGATATAATTTTATATATAAATATTTAGTATAAAAGCAGCGTTATTAGATTAGGTAATATGGACGAAAAACAGCGATTTTTTAGAAGAATTTCATCAAATATTTGAGGTGTAGTAATCAAGTTTAAAAACGAGCCATCTAAATCTATCTAAAATTTGTAAAAAGAATCTTATATGATATATGTACGTATATCCTACAGATTAATAAATATTCCTTGATAAATGTACCAAAACCAAAAATTTACTAACAAATCGTTTAATAAATCTATATTTAACGATAATAATATCTGATGTGTTGCTTGGGATATACATTGAATTATTGGACAAAATTCCTTAGACTTGTCACTTTTAAACTTGGCATATCTATCATATACAATTACATGGAAAATCTAAATTCTTTGAAACTATGTCTTGTAATACTTGATCTATCCACTCTATATAAAATTGTTAACAATGTGTTTAATTGTTCTGAATTCTTAGATATCATCATCACCCTTAATATCCCTCAATGACTCACTCGTGATCTAAGATTGTTCTCGGTTCAATACCACACAACAAATCATCCATAATGTTTCATAACTTACTTTGTCAAATGCCCTTATAATAGTACCTACTATAATTTAAATATTTTATTTTCTGTCTATAACTTTTTTTTTCTATGTAGCCGAAACTAGGAAACCCTTAATAAAACTATTAATACTAAACGTAAATCTTTGATAAACCAGTACACTCGTAACTCGCCTCCTCTTTTACTAAGAAATCGACGGATTTTAACCGGCAGACTGTGTGGTACCAGCACAATTGGCTTGAAGGTGACCCACCGCGGTACCAAATTTATTAGTCACGAATGACTTTGAATAATTTATTTCAGCGCGCCAATTTTAACTTTTAACGAGAAACTAGTCACGCTTTCATTTTACTCCATTTCTATGTTAATTAAAAACCGATAATCGACTTATAAATCACGAAATAACCCGAAATTCTTCTTCGAGGTTCGATTGCGTCAGCGGAGGCACGTAATCTCCCCCTTCAATCAAACCCGTATATTATTTAAATGAGGGGATTTTTCTAGGTAAAACACTTGTCACCCAGAAATAGAAATGGGCTGATGCAATACCCCTAAGAGTTTCTATAATTCTAATGAATGAGTTTAAAAGTGGCTCTGTTGCGATACATGCCTTACGGGAAGATGTCCTTTGATTTATTAAGGGAAGGATCAAAGTCCATCCTTTCATCTGCAACGGTTCATTTGGGCATGACGTGTTTCAGGCGAATGGACCCAGAAATGGTACGAAGAAAGGAAAAAAACCTACTTTAGGTGCCTGAAAAATGACCATAAAGGCCTAAAATAAGACACAACTTTTAAGTGTTAAAGAAAACCTGAAGTTCAATGAAAGGGTCACTTTAAATAAATTCAATGCCTAGATTTTCATGAAATGCTTCAGAGTAACAAAAAACAATTATTTCGTTTGCCTGAAAATAGACTTCAAAGGCATTTTACACTTTAATTGATACAGCAGATACGAAAATACATCTGGAAAAGGTTCCAGAAAGAGTTTCAAAGCAATTAATTAATTGAAGGAACCTGGAAAATATCGGCAGCAAATTATTTTTTTTTTTAACGGGAATCTCACTAGGATTTCCAGAAAACCGTTAAAACCCATCGACTTGAAATTTTTTTTAATAAAATATAATCGGTAAATTAGATTTTTGATAATATGATGAGTAGTTCTCCCAAAATTGAGAGGTTAAATAAAAAATTAGATAAAGCCATCAACATGGTACTTTTTTTCAGCTAATTTTTGCCTTGTAATTCAATAGTACTGTCAGATTTTTAATATCATTAATGATTCTTCTAGAAACTGCAAAATTTCCATGAAATTAGTGGTTTGGTACCATCAATGGTTGAATGGAATATCAAGAAATTTCTTAAATATTGACACGGTACTCTTTTTCAGCTAATTTTTCCTGACTAATTTAATGCTGAAATCAGATTTTTGATACCATGAATGGTTTTCCCAAAATCATGAAAATGTTTAAATATTAAAATAAACCCTTTGACATGGTAGGTACTAGGGTGGAGCGAAAAAATTTTTTTTTGAAACTTATAATGCCTATATATGCGGAAAAGTTGCGTTTTGTTATTACAAAATTGGTGTGCAAAATTTCACCTTTGACTGCCCAAATGACCTTGAAAATTGGCTTTTTATATTACGCGGGCCTTTTATATAAAGATTTTAAAAAATGTGCCTGTAAGACCAAAGTGCCTGTAGCTGAACGGGATTTTCTGTTAGATCAGCGAACCACTCAAAAAATGGCAATTGGCAATGTTGACGCCAAGGATAGTAAAATAATCCAAAAAAAATTAGAGCGTAAAACTAAGGAGGAAGAAAGAAAACAACGACGTCTCTTTAAAGAAACTGAAACAGATAACCAGTCGGAAGTACCTTCTTCTTCCAGTAAAAGTAGTAAAATTATAGAAAAAGAATATTCCCAGGCAAATAGCGAAAGTTCTATAGAAGAAAGCTGCCCCTCAACTTCTCAAATGAGACTAAAACTTCCTTTAAATCCTGCGCTAAACTTTAAAAAGTTTAGCGCAAGCTTGCGATGCGTATCCGATAGATCTGCCGCAATTATTGTAAATGAAGCTCTAATAGATATGGAAATTTTAACCAAAGAAGACCGCTCCAAGATCGTCGATTCAAAGGCAAGTCAAAGTCAAAGGCGAAAATACATGTTTAAGAAAAACCATAATAGAAGAGCATATTGTACTAGTATCGGAACCAGGATCCACGTATTTAGGTCATGTAACTCCAACTTCTGGTCATTCGACCATTATCAAAAAAAGCTTTTTAGAATTCCTAGAGAAAAACATGGATCTTTCTAAACTTCAGGCTATTGGATGTGATGGTACAGTAGTCAATACTGGTGTGAAAAAATGGAATATTGAAACAAAGTTTCTCTTAGACGACCTTTACAATGGTTCGTTTGTTTGTTACATGCAAACGAACTTTCTTTGCGTCATTTACTGCAAAATTTGGACGGCGGTACTATTGGGCCTAAAGGATATAGCGGCGAAATAGGAAAACTGTGAAAAAATGCCTGTTAAAAAGTTTGAATAAAGCGAAACTACTTTGCCTGCAATTACTCCAAGTGAACTTAGTACCGACCAGCAATACCTTTATGAAATCTGTACGGCAATTTCAACAGGAAACATTTCTTTGAGTTTAGCGCAGAGAGGACCAGGAAAATTAAATCATTCCAGGCGGTTAACTACAGCCAATCGAATTTTGAGATTATATGTTGGTACCGAAAATCCATCAACAAATCTTAAAATTTTAACGCAATATATTATGAAAGTGTATGCTGTTTCATGGTTTGAAATAAAATCTAAACCTTCCTGTAGGCATGACAGCAAACATGTTTTTGGAATTATTCAAAAATCCAGATTCTTACCAGAAGATATTAGAAATATTATTGATCCTGTCATTCAAAGAAATGGGTACTTCGCTCACCCAGAAAACATGCTCTCTGATAGTAGATTAAATTAGGTTTAAGAAGACTGCTGAAATGTAGACAACACAAGCCATTAGGACTAAAAGTACGCGAGTTTAAGGTACCCTTATTAAATTTCAAGGCCACAGACTACATTGACCTAATTGATTGGCAGTCGTTAACAATTACCGAACCTCCCCTTACAGTGTCGATTTCCGATAGCAGCCTTATGGAAATGATCTCAGAAGTTCCAAATGAAATTGACATTTTAAAGTTTCCATGCCATTCACAAGCAGTGGAACGCTGCGTCAAATTGGTAACTGAAGCATCAACTACAGTCTGTGGCTTTGATGCACCTGATGGTTATATACGGTCCAAAATAGCTTCTATTTGATTTTTTTTTTAATATTCATGCCTCAAACCCAGATTTTGCGCTGTAATCAGCGGTTTGAAAAGGCAACTTTTTCAAATATAGGCATCGCCATATCTCACAAATAAAAAAAATCGGCCATTTTCACTCCACCCTAGTAGGTACTCTTTTTCAGCTAAATTTTTCCATGCAATCCAATGGTGAAATTAATTTTTCGGTACCATCAAATGGTTCTCTCGAAATCAAGACAGTTTTTAACAATTAAGGTAAACCCATCGACACAGCTATTAGTTTTTTGATATCACCAATGGTTCTGCTAAAATCAAGAAATTTCATAAAAATTAAGATAAACCCATCGACATGGTGCTCTTTTTCAGCTAATTTTTCCCAAAAAAATCAATAATAAAATCATTTTTTCAGTATTATCAATGGTTCCCTCAAAAAGATCAAGTTTTTTAAAAAATTATCATGAACCCATTGACATGGTTCTCTTTTAGGTTAAAATAGAAACCTTAAATATCCAGTATCAGTGTCTTTAATATGTTTCGCTTGAAGGACATCATCAGACCGGACGTTTAACACAACAGTCACAATATAAACAAGTAATGACTACAAAAAATTAACAGTTATTAAAATATGAATAAATTGGCTGGATAATGACGTTTATAAATAAATAAATAAAATCGTGTTGAACGTCCGGTCTGATGATGCCTTTAAAGCGAAACATGTGACTATATTGAGTCTCTATTTTAATCTGGATTAAAAATCAATATCTTAGAGAATGAGTGATTTGAATGATACTCTTTTTCAGCTTATTTTCTCTACGTAGTTTAATGGTAAAATTAGATTTTTGTTACCATCAATGGTTCTTCAAAAATCAAGAAATTTTTTAAAAATTCGAATAAACCCATTGACTCGGTGCTCTTTTTTAACTAATTTTGTCTACTTAAATCAATGGTTAAATTAAATTTTTGGTACCATCAATTATTCTTCTACATTCAACAAATTTTTTTATGTACATTATACATACTTTTTTTCAGCTAATTTTGCCTCTATTTTACCATGTCTACCTTTCTTAGTAAAATGTTTCATACAATTCAATGGTGAAATTAATATTTTAGTACCATCAATGGTTTTTGCATAAACATCAAATTTTTTGAAAAATTTTAAAAATCCATTGACATGGTACTCTTTTTCAGCTAATTTTTTGCACGCAATTTAATGGTAAAATTAGATTTCGGGTACCACCAATGGTTGTTCCAAAATCGAGAAATTTATTAAAAAATAATATTTTTCTATCCAAGAAAATCAATGGTCGTGAAATCAGTTTTTTGTTACCACAACTCGTTTTCTTGAAAACTAGAATTTTTTAAAAAATTGAAATAAATCCATTGACATGGTTTCAAGTAATTTTTTTCAATATAATCCAATGGTAATATCAAGTTTATGGTACCATAAATGTTCCTTTTAAAATCAATAAATTTCTTAAAAATTGAGATAAACCTGTCCACATGGTACTCCCAGAAAAATCAGTTTTTTGGTATTATTAACGGTTTTCTTATAATAAAGAAATTTATTAAAAATTAAAATTCATCGACATGCCCTTCACTTTTCCGACTTAATTCAATGGTAAAAATCAAATTTTTGGCAATGGTATCAATTTTTTTCTATGTAAATCAAAATAAGTCCTTTGACATGGTATTCTCCTCTTTCAGCTAATTTTTCTATGTAATCCAATGCTAAAATGATTCTGCAAAAACCAATAAATTTTCTTAAAAATTGAGATAAACGCATGGCACTCTTTTAATCAAATTCTGTATTCTAGTAATGGTTTTCCAAAAAAATAAATAAAAAGTTTCTCCGTGCATTTCCTATTTTTTCGCAAGAGCAAGTGGAGATTTTAGCACAGTTCTATTAATAATATTCAATGAGAAAAACTATGATAGCAAAAAATCTCCCAAAGATCTCAACATGTGTGCCTGGAAGAAATTTTAAATTTCAATAGAATCCCTAAGCTTAAAAGTAAATTCGCAACCCACGTGGAGGTGATGAAATTTAATCAAAATTCGCGTAAAACAAAAAAAAAACCACTTACCATCTTTTGCATACAATAAATCGGTACTTGAAAGAGGGTTGAAAACAGTTCGTTTCGCGTATTTGAAAACAAGTGAAATAGTGTTCGTCACGTGACAGTCCAATCACGATTCCTATTACCGTAGAGCCTCTGCGACAACTCGTTCCCGATGAAACAACAATGAAAAAAATTAATCAATCGGCAATAAAAACTCATTTAGTCGTCACTGGAACTTTTTGAAGAAAAAATCTTCGGTAATCGTGTGTGAATATGAGTAGAAAGAACGGTACGACGGTCACTGGTGAAGTGAATCCCGAAGCCGGCGAATGCCGCTCTTTAAATTGAATGAATGAAAATCGTCATCATCGGGGATTGCGTCATCGTGCGATCGTTAGACGAGGTACCGCGGGGACCAATCGGGACGCAGAACCGCGGGCATTCCTGGTAACACCTCCAACGATCGTCTTATCGCCTTTTCTCTTCAAAGTTTCGTGGAAGTCGTGGTGATGCGAGGGTACTGGTAATTTGGTACTATAATAGTACGGTCAATATAGGGAATTTTTTGGCAAAAATTCGTATTGGATTGTAAGGAATTAAGAAATATTAACACATTTACAATTATTCGTAATGAAAAAAGGCATTTTTCGATTTACGACAAAAGGCTACACGGGGGAAAAACGCATTTGAGGCATTTTTTAGGAAAATCAACGAATTTTTGGATTTCATTTTTCTCGATAACCGTGAGTCAGGGTGTCCCAAATTCGAGGGTGGCCATTGGAATCTCGGAAACCGTAAGAGTTACAGGGTCGGTTAAATGAAGGCAAAGTTGCGCAATTTGGAGCTGAATAAAATGAAGTTTCAAAAATTTTAAAATTCCTGATACTTCCGGAGTTATCCGAAAAAAACCGAAATTTCTCAAAATCGTCTTTACCTTCTACCGACTTTATTTAGAGACATATCGGAAAACTAAAAACAGTTTTTTATTGCCACTTTTTATGTACAGGGTTTCCATCTATAACCTGACACTGCTTATAAATCTTCTTCTCGCCTGCGTAACTGATTTGCATTCACTAAATAATAACATGCAACGTGCCTTTTCCCGAGTGGTAAACATATAGAAATCAAATTATTGGGACTGTTCAACGAATGACGTTAAAAAGATTTGACAGTAGTCGAAGCCCACAAAACAAACTGTGCAACTCACAGTCTCCTTGACAAGCTACAATTGTTATTGTTGTCACTTCATACCGAGAATGTTATTTAATAGGTATTTATTATAGGAAAATTTTCAAAAAGTGTCATTTACTAAAATTGGCTCTGTAAAAAAAAAGAACGAATTTAAGACAATTTCCAAAAGAGGATTTAACAGGCTTTCATGTGAAATTAAAAAGTACAGGGTGTTACATTTAAAATATTCGAGAAGTCGGCCTTTGAAAATCATCATTTTTTTTCCTCCTATTTCAGGTAAATTTTGAAACTTGACAACACCGTCAAAAAAAACTTTAAAAATATTGATGAAGTTGTGTGAAAATCGCACATTGTTGTCATTTTTCGTTCTCGACTTATAAGCAGTTAAAATGTCTTA
Organism: Anthonomus grandis grandis; assembly: GCF_022605725.1. Classification (NCBI taxonomy): domain Eukaryota; kingdom Metazoa; phylum Arthropoda; class Insecta; order Coleoptera; family Curculionidae; genus Anthonomus; species Anthonomus grandis. The sequence goes on along the minus strand of NC_065557.1, from coordinate 872,104 downwards.
GTTTATAAATGGACACCCTGCATTACAACACGACGCAAAAAAAAATTATCCGACGTTTCGTTTTTTTTTCAATCATCTTCAACTTTATTTTTTCTTATGGGCGCCATATTGGATTTTCGCACTCTTAAAAAGTATTTTTAATTGCTTTTCAAAATGAAATATCGCACTTACATGTGCCGATTACTCCTTCTAGAACTTCCCATAAGAACTCCATGAGTGCAGGAGAGAAAGATATATCAATGGGAGTTCCAAGTCGGATTAATTTTTTTTTTTTGCCTCATCGTTGTAATACATAAAAAGTGGCAATGAAAAGGTAAAAACGATTTTGACAAATTTCGTTTTTTTTTTTGAATATCTCCGGAAGTATCCGAAATCTTACAATTTTTTAAACGTCATTTTATTAAGCTCCAAATTGCGCAACTTTGCCTCCATTTAGCCGGTACACGAGGTTCCAATGGTCACCCTCGAATTTGGGACACCCTGTACAGAACAAAAAATTTAGAGTGCAAAATTGCAGTGCAACAGTGCAGCAAATGGAGGGCGCCAAAAGTACCAAAAATAAGTATTTTCAATTTTTCTGTATAAAATAATAAGGTCTTTATAATTTTTTAATCAATAATTGTAATTAAAGAAATTGTATGCAGTATAAGCCAACAGCGATGAAGTAAATAAGTGCTAAAGAATTTTACTAATAAACGAATCCTGAAACAATGCGAGTCTTCCATATACAGGGTGTTCCTTAAAAAGGGTGATTCTTGGACCCATTTTAAGTTTCTATGAGCATGTGTCCTAAACGTCTTAACTTTTGAGATACAGGGTGTTAAGGTTTTTAAAAAAAAAAGTAACTTAGACAATATTGCAGACTTTTTATGAAATTTGGTACATGTACGCCTTTTTTGATGTGCAAAAAAAGTACAATGCCTATAATTTATACCATTTTACTGTGGAAGTCGTGCCACCCATGTGGATGGTGGTCTCTGGTTATTTGGTACTATAGTACAAAAGGGTGTTACGAAATTCGTTGCAACTATTTTAAGAGCTTTCTTTCCTGTAACCATAGGACACATGGCGCAAAAAAATGCACCCCCTCAGAGCTGCAGGATTGCGCAAGTTGCTTGAGGAAAATCGATTATTTCGAACCGTAACTACAACCGAAATTAAACATTATAGGTTAAGTATTGCGGAACAGTTTTAGATTTTCAAAGGTTTTGAGGATTATATTTTGAGGTTTGGATGAAATTTACATTGGTACAATTAGACCTATGTCTGCCTCTCTGGTTACCTTATATTACACACGTAATAAATTATTGTTTAACGCAGTCTACCCAAGTAACATATCATATATTATTATCGTTAAATATTCAACGATTTTTTAGTAAATTTTTGGTTTTGGTATCATTATCAACCGTATATAGTCCAAGTATATATTTTATAAACTTGTAAATTCGATTACTACACCTCAAATAATTGGTGAAATTCTTATGAAAAATCACTGTTTTTTGTCAAACATTTTCTGCAAAAACATTGCTTTTCATAAACGAACCCTTACCCCCCCCCCCCCCCCAATCATTTGCCCAGTAAGAAATTCTTTTGAAAAATCACCGATTTGCATCCATAGTATCCAATCTAGTAGCACTGTTTTTCTATTAGATATTAACAAAAAAAATCAACCGTTATTCATGCGTATTATGTTGGAAAACAGTGATTTTTGAAAACAATTTGTTACTGGTAAATTGTGTGGGGTGGGTGGGGGGGTAAGGGTAGGATTAATTAAAAAAACGGGTTTTTTGCAATAAATAATTGCCTAAGAAAAAAAAACTAAAGTTTTTGTATCTTAACTTTTCTCACATAACCTTATGGTTTTCGAATAAAACGTGAAGAACCCCTATTTGATTTCTCGAAAGCAAAGCGTATCGCTATGAAAATTTCAGTAGTTAAGCCATTTTTTATGGCAAATAAGTGGAAATTCATTTTTTTTAAGATAAGCCATTAAGTTTTGAGAAAAAAAAATCGATTTTTTGTTGGTTCTAGACAATTTTTCATTATCTAGGTTCAAAAATACAGTTTTTATTATTTCAATTCAAATTCAAAACGTTAATTTACCAATATCAAAAACTATAAAACAGTTGTACTCATGATGTAAGTGAAGTTAGCAAACAGGAATGCATCTCGATTATAAAATAAGGCATGAAGGTACAACCTTAAGTAGACATCTGCCTGATATCAATTCATAAGATTTACCAGACAAGTAGTTGTACTAAAACGTTTCCTAATCCCGGATTGACATTCAGGTATAATTTTATAGGAATTTGAAAATGCAGTAATTTGATTATACATGTGTCTCTTAAACCCTAGACAAAACAGGTAAAAAATACTAATAGGGCGTAGATCTTTAGCTTCTTTAGGGTTTGAGACTTTTGCAAATGGTTGAATGATAGATTTTTCCTCAAGTCTGGAAATTGATTATCTAAGATTAATAATATTTAGGAGCGGTTTGCTACAGAATGGAAAACAAGTTATAACATCTCTTAGTGATAATCCATCATGGCCTACCGAATTAGTACCAATTGATGCTATAATATCTTTTAAAGTAGTCTTTTAATTTAGTAAATTGGGGGAATTAAAAGCTTTGTCATTTTGATAAAAGGACTTTTTATTTGTATGATTAACCTTTTCACTGTATTCCAAAAGGGCTTTCCAGAAGTTTTAGATAAGTTGCGAAAATAAGCATTTTTGAGCGTGTTTAGTAAACTTTGTTAAATTACGATAGTACTGGAGACAGTTACCACTTTTAGTTTTCAGATATTTTTTATGTGCTTTGTCTCTTAGTTTTATAAGTAGTTTAATGTTATCAGTTGTCCAGGGAGTAAACGGCTTACTTTTATTATTTTTCTTTAATTTTGTAGATTCAAATTTTTCAATATTTGAATTAAAAACTTTTCACCTTTGGCTTTAATTTCTTCTGTACTAAAATTAAAAATAAAATAAATAAGACAATGATCAGAAATCGCAGTTAAAATTGGTATCGAGTACATTACACGGTAGATATATTTATCACTACACCTCAAATATGTGTTAAAATGACTCGATATCATATAACTGTGTAGGATACGATATATAAACTGTTGAAATTAAAAAAATTCATGTAAAAATGAACCAATAGTCATTTTACCCAACCTATGATACTATTAAAACTTGTACTTTGCATAATATTATTATTTCTTAATATAGTACTTTGATATTCCAGTAAATTTAACACAGACATTGTATCAAGCGTGGCTTTTGAATATACTCGTACATGGGACACTCACGTTGTTAGAGGATTATTTTATTACGGAAATCCTTTATCACTTATTTACTTCTTCGATGTTGGCTTACTGCATACGACTTCTTTAATTGAAGTAATTACAAATACAATATTAACTTGATTAAAAAAATCTTAAACACAATTATTATTTCATACAGAAAAATGAAAAATACTCATTTTTGGAATTATTTTTGAAACCCTCTATCTGCTGCACTGTTGGAAGTAATTTTACGCTCTAAAATTTTTGTTCTGAAAGTTTTTTTCTACGATTCACGGTTTTCCAGAAAAATAAAATCGAAAAATTTATTGAGTTTTCCAAAAAATGTCGGATTTAACTGTTTTTTGTCAAATATCCATTGGATTGAGTGGTGTTAGTATTTTCGCCGAAATCGGGCTCTTTTTTAAGCTAAATTGACTGTACTATAATACCCGATTGGTCAATCTTTTTTTTTTAATTGGAATTTGATACCGATGGCGAAAGTCATCGTCGACGTAAAATTACATTTTTTTTTTTACTTTATACGTAATATTGCGTAATAATAATTCTTTTTTGGCGGACTCGTGGTATGCTTTAATTAAGTTAAATCTTCTGCAAATAAATGGTGTTTCTAATGTTACCATGATTCTAATGAGCGACTTTGCTGAAATAATTAAGAAGCTGTCATTTGCAAAGAATTACTCCAGGCATTTGAAGTAATTTTCACGAGAGAGAGTTCGAGACATTTCTGATTGACAATTGCCATCAATAAAAAATTATGAGGTATTTAACATAATTAAAAAAATAAAAAGTAAAGCCTTTGGATTAGACGGTCTTAACATAACTCTTCTTGAGCTTTGCTGTCCTCATATTTGCGAATATATTACACACATAATAAATAAATGCTTAGAAACTAACTATTTTCCCAATTGTTGGAAGGAAGCCATTGTCTTATCCCTTTCAAAAATAAGTAACCCTACTGACTATACATATTTTCGATCCATTAGTGTGCTTCCAACTATGTCTAAAATATTAGAACGCGTATTGGATGTACAAATAAGGAGCTATATTAATAGATTTTCAATATTACCCATTAAGCAATCTGGATTTCGCAGTGGATATAGTTGCGCAACAGCAATGGCAGATATTACCGATGACACTTTTCGTGCCCGAGATAATAACAAAGTCACCGCTCTGGTATTGCTAGATTTTACTAAAGCCTTCGATTTTTTAAATCATCAAATATTGGTAGCCTTATTGCACTACATAGGATTCTCAAATCATGCTATAGCTTTAATAGTCATTTCTAAGTAATAGGTCTCAAATGGTAAAAATTGATGCAACCTTTTCAAGTCGTCTTTCAGTTCTTAATGGGGTGCCTCAAGGTAGTATATTGGGGCCACTACTATTTAGTATTTATACAACATGCTTTCCTCAATATCTTGAATACTGTAAGTATCACTTCTATGCAGATGATACGCAGTTGTATCACTCCTTTGCACCTTCTGATTATTTAACTGCTTTGAACCATATAAATGCTGATCTTGATGCACTTGTTAAAGTCTCTAGTAAGCATATGTTAAAATTAAACCCTAAAAAATGTGTAGTTATTCTCTTTGGAAGTAACGTTCAAAAACGGACTATTTATGAAGAATTTTCTTTGTTTGTTGGACATCAAAAACTCCAAGTAGTTGAGAGCACCAAGAGCTTGGGTTTAACACTCGATTCACAGCTAAAGTTTAGTGGACACATATCAAATAATCTTAAAAAGTCGTATTGTGCTCTAAAAACCATATACCCTCATCGACATTACTTAGATCTGAATATTAAACGTGAGCTATGCGACTCTCTTGTGTTGTCAAATTTTAATCATTGTGATGTGGTTTATGGACCTTGTCTAGATGGTCAAGACTTCTATAGAGTTCAAAAAATGCAAAACTCTTGTATTCGTTTTATTTATGGCATTAATAGGCGAGGTCATGTATCACATAAGCTTAATGATCTTAAGTGGCTGAATATGTTTAATAGACGTAAGCTACATTCCAGTGTGCTATTTTATAAAATTATTAAATACCGCAGTCCTCCCTACCTATACAACAAAATTACATTTCGGACAGACATTCATCACTTAAATTTAAGAAGTAAATCTTTAACTATTCTTAAACACAAAAATCATTCTATTATAATATATCATTAATGCGCTACCACCCGATATAACTGATATTTCGAATTCCATTATTATAGATTCAAAACAAAAGTAAGGCAAATCTTATTGGAAAATCAGTAACATGCATATTAGAGCTAGAAGATTTATTTTTCATTTTTCTTGCTTATAAATTGTAATTGAATGGCTAGTATTAGATATATTCTTCCGTATTTAATTGTTGTATTGTTGTAATCTGTACCAAATCATCAACTACCTAGATGTAATGTATGTACATTATATCTAGTAGTTAGTTTAATTTATTAGTTGTTAGTTTAATTCGTTAGTTTTATTTAAAAAGTAGTTTAGTTTAAAAAGTTTTTTATGTTGTAGCTATGTAGGTAGAACAGAACCTGCATTGAAAATGCAGGAGTCTGATACATTAGCTTTTATTTACCTCAATTATTGAATACACCTGTAAGTTTATATTCTATGTAATTTCCATGGTAAATAATAAACGTTATTATTATTATTATTATAATTTTGGTTTTTACAATGATCGGGTGGTGTGATTTTTATTAGGTTGCTGTCGTCCGCAAAATATCGCAAGATTTTTGAGTGTCGTGATCAAAGAGTCTCGTGAGAGCCAGTTTGTAACTAATTGATGTAAAAAGTTCTATATATTTTAATATTTTTTTTCAAAGTGAAATAGTTTTCTTAAAAATTAAGGTAAACACATCGACATGGTACTCTTTTCTTGCTATTTTTTTCCCGAGAGTGCAATGGTGAAATTATTTTTTTGGTACCATTAGTGGTTCTACCAGAATCACAATATTTCTCTAATAATTAATATTAACCCATCGACATGGTACTCTTTTCTTGCGATTTTTTTCCAGAGAGTGCAATGGTGAAATTAGTTTTTTGATACCATTAGTAGTGGTTCTACCAAAATCGTGATATTTCTTTAAAAACTAACATAAACCCATCGACATGGTACTCTTTTCTTGCTAATTTCTCCCCAGAAATGCAATGGTGAAATTATTTTTTTGGTACCATTAGTGGTTCTACCAGAATCACAATATTTCTCTAAAAATTAATATTAACCCATCGACATGGTACTCTTTTTTTTACTGATTTTTTCTCAGAAATACAATGGTGAAATTATTTTTTTGGAACCATAAATGGTTTTCCCGAAATTAATCAATTTTCTTATAATTTAAGGTAAACACATCGACATGGTACTCTTTTCTTGCTATTTTTTTCCCGAGAGTGCAATGGTGAAATCATTTTTTTGGTACCATTAATGGTTCTACCAGAATCACAATATTTCTCTAAAAATTAATATTAACCCATCGACATGGTACTCTTTTTTTGCTGATTTTTTCTCAGAAATACAATGGTAAAATTATTTTTTTTGGAACCATGAATGGTTTTCCCGAAATTAATCAATTTTCTTATAATTTAAGGTAAACACATCGACATAGTACTCTTTTCTTGCTAATTTCTTCCCAGAAATGCAATGGTGAAATTATTTTTTTGGTACCATCAATGGTTCTCCCAAAATTAACAAATTTTCTTAGAGATTTACATAAACCCATCCACATGGTACTCTTTTTTTGCTGATTTTTTCTCACAAATACGATGGTGCAATTAGTTTTTTTAGACCATCAATGGTTTTCTCAAAATTAATTAATTTTCTTACAATTTAAGGTAAACACATGGACATGGTACTCTTTTCTTGCTATTTTTTTCCCGAGAGTGCAATGGTGAAATTATTTTTTTGGTACCATTAGTGGTTCTACCAGAATTACGATATTTCTCTAAAAATTAATATTAACCCATCGAAACGGTACTCTTTTTTTGCTGATTTTTTCTCAGAAATAAAATGGTGAAATTATTGTTTTTTGAACCATAAATGGTTTCCCCAAAATTAATCAATTTTTTCATAATTTAAGGTAATTGGTGGTTCTACCAAAATCGTGATATTTCTTTAAAAACTAACATAAACCCATCGACATGGTACTCTTTTCTTGCTAATTTCTCCCCAGAAATGCAATGGTGAAATCATTTTTTTTGTACCATCAATGGTTCTCTCAAAATCATAAAATTTTCTTAAAAATCATCATAAATCTATCGACATGGTACTCTTTTCCAGCTAATTTTTTCCAAAAAACGCAATGGTAAACTCCGTTTTTTGGTACCATTAATGGTTCACCTAAAATTGAGCATACACCCAATAAACTAATACCTCTTTCAGTAAAGGGTATTTGTCTGAAATAAAATAAGAGAATATTTGAAATAAGATTTTAAAAAAAAAACCTTAAAAGAAGTAGAAATTATCTAGAAGATACATAAAAACGTCAAATTGCAAATGCCTTAAATAAATTTTTTTCAAAAATACGTGATAGATGTCAACAAATTACTTTAAATGCCAAGAATACGATTAAAATTGATTTTAAATATCCGGGAGACGTAAAAAAACGTCCAATTCCTGGAGAATTTTTTTATCGTAAAAAAGTGTCCCTAGATACATATAAATTAATGCCTCGACATCATACAATTTTTAAAATGCCCGGAAGACCTTAAAAATTATTTCAAGCGCCTTGAATGCAATGAAGACATGTTTTAAAATGCCTACACTGTAATTTAATTGTTTTTAATAAAAAAAAAATAAAAAATTACTTCCACTACTTGGAATCTAATTATTTAAAAAAATACCTGGAAGATTTCAAATGTAACACAAACCTATTACGTATATATATACACGGAAGATGTGGAAATGGACATCAATAATGCCTGGAAGGACTGAATAATTTAGCGAGATCTAGTACGAGCAGTCAAATTTCAAAAGCAATTTAACTGGAATTATTTTTTTAATAATAATAAAGATTGATGCATTTAAATTAATAATGCCCTTGTAATATAAATTTAAAACCGTACGGCGATAAATCAAACGAGACGATAAAGAAGAAGAAGACATCAAAAACCTGTGCAATTTAAGGCAATTATAGGCCTCCGGGGGTGTTATTACCGGAGGTGCCTAATAAACCCCTAAACACCGTTATTAACTCGCACCGAAATTGCCTCGCCATTAACACTATTATTTTTCACTGTCTGCTGTTTTAATTTGACGTTGAATTACTTTATGATAGAGCCAGTGTGTGATTTAAAAGGTAAAAAAAGCTCATCGATATGGTACTCGTTTCTCGCCGTTTTTTTTACAGAATACTTTATGGTGAGGTTAGTTTTTTGGTGCCCAAAATCGCGAGGTCACTTTAAAAATTGAAACAAACCCATCGACGTGGTGCTGTCCAAAAAATATAATGAATATAGCCTAATTTCTGATTTTGATAATATATTTTCTTTTATATACCCGTGTGTTGACGAAGTTTTCTGTTTAGGAGATTTTAATATTAATCTTTTAAATTTTAATAATCCCCTTACATCATTATTTGAAAATTATAATCTCACTCAAATAATTGAAGACCCAACCAGAGTCTCAGCTACTTGCAGCACTCTTCTTGATGGAATATTTGTGTCTAATGTGTCTCTGATACATAATAAAGGGGTCATTTGCGCAGACAACGTCTCAGATCACAACTTGGTTTTCTGTGAACTAAATTTAAACAGGGTACCCATAGTTCCTAAACTAATTGAGTACAGGTGCTTTAAAAATTTTAATAACCAACTTTTTTTACAGGATTTATATTTCCTACCATGGGATAGCATTTTATATCAAAATAATATCGATAGTAAGCTAGTAATTTTTAATAATTTAATTCAAACACTTTTTAATAAACATGCTCCTTTTAAAAAAGCAAGAATTACTAAACCTAAAGCTCCTTGGCTAACATCTGAGGTACTTCTTTTCCAAAAACAACGCAATGAGGCATTAAGGAAATTCAAGGCAACAAGGGATATACAAGATTGGGAGAATTATAAATTTCTGAGAAATCATACTCTGGCTACAATTAGAAGAGAAAAAAAGAAGCACCTTAATCTGTTGAGTAACGAAAAAAATAAACGTCAGCTTTGGTCGTCATTAAAAAAGTTTAACATTTGTAGAGATAAAAATAATACCAATATTCCGGAACACCTGTCTGATCCAAATCAAATTAACATCTTTTTTTCTCAATTTCTTCAAAATTCTGCGAATTGTGATGAACAAGTTCAGTGTTATAATAATGGTGTATTTGATAATAGCCTGCATTTCACACTTAATCTTGCAACTGTTGAAGATGTAAGTAGAATTTTAAATAGTATTAAGTCTAATGCGACTGGTGTGGATCAGATTTCACCAAAAATGTTAAGGTATTGTAGCCCCTTTATTGATACGTACATATGCCACATAATAAATTGTTGTATAGAAGCTCACTATTTCCCCGATCAATGGAAAATTTCGATTGGTAAACCCTTATCAAAAGTTGCTAGCCCAGAAAATTATAACGACTTGCGCGTTATAAGTATACTTCCAGTACTTTCAAAAATATTTGAAAAGGTACTTTACCATCAGATGGTTTGTTATTTTATTGATGACATTAGCAGTATATGAGCAGTATATCTTAGCAAAGATATACTGCTCTGACACATGTAAGGCATCAGCTTCCACATCCAGCTGGATATCTACAACAGAACATGATAAGACCCTTAAACAGGTTGCAAACCATAGTAAATGACAAGAGTATTCTTATTGAGCAGCTAGAAACTTCACACAACCAAGAAATTTTGTCTCTGGAGAAAAAAATTGATAATCTTTATACTGAATTGAAATCTAAGGAAAATGCCTTCAAAAAGCAGCGCAAAAAAACTCAAGAATTTGAGGAAGACATATTGGACATGGAAAGAAAAATGGTCGTGGAATTAAACTGCAAGAGAGAAGAAGTTTTAAAGTTGAGATCTGATATCGACAGGATGTCCCAGACTGAGAAGGATTTTGACAAGCCCATTTCAGAACAGAAGGAAAAAATAAATCAACTTCAAAAAGACCTGAAGGAAACACATGCTCTTAGCAGAAATATGATCACTTCTATTAGACTTCTTGAGGCTGAAAATCACTCTTACTCTTGTGAAATAGCTTCCCTTAGAAATGATTTACTGTCTTTTAAAATCTCAAAGACTCCAATGGTAATCCAAGACTCTGACGTTGAACCACATACCAACTCTATGTATATGGTGGAACCAACAAATAATTCTGTCAAGTCAAAAGAACCATCTTCATATAAACATAGCTACTCCTATACAAATAAGACACGCCTCTCTTTACCTAAGAAATCCAGAGTTGTTATTTATGGAGACTCTAGTGCCAGACGTCTATCATCTATTCTCAGGGAATTGTCAGGTGCTTGCTATGATATATCAGGAAAAGTAATGACTGGCGCCCCTTTTCACAGACTAAGTAAGGACCTTTTTGGCAATGTCATTAATTATAATAGTAAAGATAATGTAGTTGTATGTCTTAACTTAAGTTTTACGCAGGTCACACTGTCTAGTCTAAATAATCTGTTGTTTATAGGAAAGAGTACTAATCTTATCTTGTGTATTACGTATAATTTCAGTCACAGTCGCTTCTACTTTAAGACTCTTAAATACATCAACTCATTCATAAGAAATAAAAACCTTTCTGTGAGAGTTATCACTAATGCTTTTGAAGAGCCTACACATCGGCTATCACCGAAATCACTTTGTGATATTTTATCATGATATATATCTACCACTCTGCCTTAAAAATAGTATCAAAAACTATACCTTGTATGGATATAACATGGAATAGTGGACCTCTGGAACACAACAAAACTTTTTTAGGCCAAACTCAGTCGGGAGTCCATTTTGCTTTAGCCCTTTTAAATATTCAGTCAGTCAGAAATAAATCTGATGAACTCTCTTTATTTTTAGCATATGAAGATAACCCTGTCATTGTTGTTTTGACTGAACATTGGCTCAAACAGGGTGAATCTTTTTTTATAGAAAGTTATGCTCTTGCATCCATCTATTCCCGTACTCAGTATAATCATGGTGGAACTTTGATAAAGAGATAGAGAATAAGTTTTTAGAAAGATATAACTTTGTTGATATAACCAAGTTTGAATATCTCCTGGAAGAAAAAACTTTTGAATTTTGCATTGTTTATTCTAAAGAATTAAATTTGTACATTTTAGGCCTTTACAGGTCACCCTCGAGTAATTTTAGTAGTTTTATTGATAAATTATATAACATTTTAAGCCAAATATCGGTAAATGCATCACTAATATTGACAGGTGACATTAATGTAAATTTTTTAGACTGCAATAACTCTAACAATCATTTGTCGATACATAGAGTGCTGAAATCTTTTAATTTAAGTTTGCATGTTGACCAACCTACTCGCATCACTGCTAATTCAGCATCACTTTTAGATTATGTTTGCTCTACTCTCTGTGAAACGCAGGTTGCATGTAGAATTGTAAATGCCGGGTTGTCTGATCATGAGGCCGTATTATTTTCCTTTCTTCTAAGTGAAAAAAAGTGTACCTCAAGAAAAAAAAAGTGCGGAAGGTTGTTCACTAGAAAAAATTTCTGTAAGTTTAAAGAATGTTGTAATTCAATAGACTGGAATGGTATCATACTTAACAACGGTGATCCTTTTGATAGTTTCCATTCAACTTTAGTGGATGTTTTTGAGTCAACTTTCCCCATGGTGACAATTAGGGAAAAAAGGAGAAGACCCTGGTATAGCAGGGGTCTATTAGTTTCTGGTAAAAATCTTCGGTGTTTGCACTCCATAAGAAAGTTTGCCTTGGACAACTCCAAATTCATATCCTACTTTAATAGATATCGCAAAATTTACCGTGATACAGTGAAATTGGCAAAAAACTTATACTACTCAAGTAAAATAAACCAATCAAGAAATAAGTCTAGAGAGTCTTGGAAAATTGTTAATGACTTACGTGGCGAACATGGGAACCCTTCTGTTTCTAATAGCACGGTGTCGGCCGAAACACTGAATCATTTTTTCCAGGGTGTTGCTTTGGGTCTATCAATATTATTGCCTCAGTCTGTTGGAGATCCGCGCTCATACTTACACAACATTAAGGTGCCTGAAACATTTTTCTTTAGACCAACAGATTCTAGTGAAATAATGGAAGCTCTATCCTCAATGAAAAATAAGAACTCCTCTGGATGGGATGGGCTGTCACTAAAGGTCCTAACAGCGCTACCGCTACCAACCCTTGATTCTTTGGCTGAGGTGTTAAATGTTTCACTTTCAAGTGGGTCCTTTCCACATTTACTCAAGGATGCCTTGATTATACCATTATTTAAGGGTGGAAACTATGATGACCCATCAAATTTCAGACCCATAGCCCTGCTTCCCACGCTTGGCAAACTTGTAGAAAGATTGGTAAAAACTAGGATGATGGAATTTCTGAAACGGCATAATGTTCTTAACCATCAGCAATTTGGATTCCGGACGAAACTGGGTACATCTGATGCTATTTTCAATTTTTTGGAGAGTCTGTACATGGGGTTGAACGCTGGGGAGAGTGCGGCGGCGGTGTTCTGTGACTTATCTAAGGCGTTTGACTGTGTAATTCACAGAATACTGCTACAGAAGCTAGAAACCTATGGATTCAGAGGAGTTGCTCTCGACTGGTTTCGTTCTTACCTATCTGGAAGAACACAAAGGGTATTCTTTGACAATGATATGTCATCCCGTCTGGATATGGACGCTGGTGTACCCCAGGGTTCTGTTCTTGGACCAATATTGTTCCTGCTATATGTCAATGATATCTCTCAAATTTCAATTAGGGGCAAATTTACTATCTTTGCGGATGATACAACATTACTTTGGTATGACACTGACACCAAGAGATTAAGGAATATTGTTGATGAAGATTTAATTCTTGTAAAGTCATGGTGTGTATCTAATAGATTAACTTTTAATATTTCTAAAACTAATATTTTAACTTTTAAATGTAACCTTGGAACTGTCACTTTGCAAAATGAAACAATAAGTCCTTCTGAAACATGCAAATTTTTAGGCCTGACGATTGATAAGCAATTAAAATTTGAAAATCATATCTCCTCTTTATTAGGGAAGTTATCATCCAACTGTTATGCTATTAGAGTAATAACACATTCTCTGGGACTTGATGTGGCCAAAATTGCCTACCATGCTCTTATAAAGTCTTATCTGAGATACGGTATTGTGTTTTGGGGTGTGTGCTCTCAGTATTTGTTCAGCTCTCTATTTATTTTGCAAAAAAGAACCATACGCTACATGTGTGCAGCTCCCTTTCGTAGTCCCTGTAGGCCATTATTTTTAAAACACTCTGTCCTGACATTGCCATGCCTTTTTATTTTAGAGACTGTTTGTCTTATCCACAAAAAATATCGCCATCAACTTGGCCCCCCCTCCTCGGGTTACAATCTCCGAACAACCTTCTCTTTACCTCTGCCTATCCCAAAAAGTGAGCAGATTAAGTCCTCTTTTGTGTACGGGGGCAGAAGGCTTTTTAACCACCTACCCCTTTATATAAGGCTAATAAATTGTGAAAAACGTTGTAGGAAAAATATAAAGAAACTCTTGCTTGCTAAAGCATTTTATTCTGTAGACGAGTTTTTAAATGAAGAGTTTTGCGCAGCGTAATGTGAATTCTTACTACCCTTTCTTTGGGTGTGTTCTATATTCTATGTATGTAAGAATTGTTAAAATTTTTATATTTTTGTAAAAGATTATGTTGTCAACTATCTTTAAGATTTTATATAATGCTTTGTTAACAACAGATGATGTTACGTAACAATAAAGCTATTTTTGACTTTGACTTTGACATTATTCCGGCTACGCAATGTGGCTTTAGGGAGAACTTTGGTACCTCTGTAGCTCTACTAAACGTAGTGGATGATATAATGGACGCTATTGATAAGCAACAGATTGATGTTCTGGTGCTTTTAGATTTCTCTAAGGCGTTCGATACAATAAATCATGCCCTTTTACTAGCTAAGCTTAAATATTATGGCTTTTCAATGGAGTCTATACAGTTAATTGAGTCTTATTTGAATAATAGATTTCAGACAATATTTACAAATAATTCTTATTCTAATCAGGCTCACATTTTGTCTGGAGTGCCCCAGGGTTCTGTCCTGGGACCTCTGCTTTTCCTTATATATACAGCAGACATTCTTAAGTCCTTAAAAGTTTGCAAGGTGCAAGCGTTTGCTGATGATACGCAGATATATACAACTTTCAAACCTGATAATCTTAAAGAAGCGGAGATTGGTATAAAAAATGACTTAAATATAATAAATCAATTGTCTAAAAAACATAATTTAAAATTAAATTTCTCAAAGTCTTGTTTTATGGTTTTTGGAAATACAAATAAAATTACAAATATTAAAAGTGTAATAAATGTTCATGTGGAGGGCTCTAAGCTTTCGGTTGTTGAAACTGCCAAAAATTTAGGCATTGTGATGGACAGTAAGTTGAGATTCAGGGAGCATGTTAAAAAAATTGTTCAAAAATCGTTTGTAGCTTTAAAACTCTTATATAGTAATAGAGATATTTTTAATCTAAGTCTTAAACGCAGCCTATGTGAGGCCATGGTGCTCTCTAATTTTAACTACTGTGATTATGTTTATGGTTCTTGCTTAGATAATGATTGTAAAATGCGCATACAAAAAATTCAAAATGCCTGTATCAGATTGGTTTATGGCTTACGTAAGTATGATCATATTTCGCAATATTATAAAACAATTAACTGGCTTAAAATGGACAATCGTAGAATTCTTAATTTTTCCACTTTTTTGATAAAAATCATTAGCAGCCCAAAGGCACCTGCGACTATAAGGAATCGATTGTTGTTGTTTAGAGCAAATGTACACGGGGTAAATGTTAGAGCTAGAAATAAATTAACCATGCCGGTCCATAGGAGTGCTATGTTTCAGCGATCGTTTTCTTACAATGCTGTTCAGTGCTACAATAAAATACCTGCAGAATTTGTTGACCTTCGTGCAGATAAATTTAGGAGGAAATATAAAATTGTTCTTATGAATATTCAAAACAATTCTCTTACTATTTAATATGTATCAAATTTGCTGTTTTTTATAGAAGAAAACTTTTTTTGTGTTATATTATAATTGGGAATATTTCTTTACATATAACATGTTGTTATAATGTTACTTCAAATACACCCTGATCTGGTTCAGTGGAGTAGCTATATAAAGCTAGACTGGGCCAGGTTCAGGTACTTTGTTTTTTTTTTTGCATCAAGTTTGTAATGAATTTGAATAATAAAAGACATTTATTATATTATTATTATTAATTTGAATTTAACGCAGTTAATGTTAAATCAGTGTTACGATACCATCGAAAGTTTCCTTAAAGTTAAAAATAGAAACGTAATAATTAACGAAGACCTAAAGACCGTAGGCAACTAGGACATATCGGAAACATTTAATTGAAAATTAATTTCTGTCGATTTACCAAGGATATTATTAACGTCAGCGGCATGTACGCTTTTTTCTCGATTAAGTCGACACGACTCGACCTTGGGCATACGTGACAACTTTCATAAACTAAAAGAAAAAAAAACCCACGTTAGAGTGAAAGAGCGGGCAGCTCCAGGAATTACTAATTAACTCGGAATCGCCGCAATTAATTTCGTTTAATGCAAATGTGTTCGCGAATAAGCGGCGGCGATTACAACTAAATCGACGCGATGACATAATAAACTTTTCGAAAAAATTCTCCTCTTAATCGCTGTTTATTTGGGTTTATAGATAATCGTGCCAAAAATATTTTTGATTTTGAGAAAAAAATCAATGTTTAATGTTTATGGTTAAATAAATTATCGCGGTCAGGGAACCAAATATATACGGGGTGTCCCGTAAAACCCTTCCACCCATTCATATCTCACCGTCATTTTATTAATGAATGAAAACCCCTGACCGTATTGAAAAACAACTCGCAGTAGTAGTAAACAGATCAATTGAGATGATTTTCCTGTTATCGCGTTTACACGTCGCAACCCACATAAATCCTGAAGGTAATTAAATCTAAGAAATGAATCGAATTAGCGTTTACACGAAACCTTAATGCGAACTCATTTGTATTTGGATGATAGGCGCTTAACAGGTATTAGTGTAGATAGTATGGATGCGTTCGATTAATATAATTATGTCCAAAAGGCGTCCGTGTAAACGTGGTCAAGTGACGTAGATAAAACATAAATAATTTCATTATTATGATTACACTGATGCCACGGATTGTTTTACGCACTATTGGAGGTGTGTCGAGTTGTTTTTTTGGGATCTCCCCCTACCGTCCAAGTTCAAGGATTTATTCGGTAAACAAAATTCCTACTGTCAAGTGAAATGGAACGTTCACGGGGTTTTTATTGGTGAATAACCTCTTTTAAGGAACGAATACCGTACTATCGTTTGTGAGTTTATTCGACGTTTTTAACTCCTCGAGGTACATTAAGTCACTTGAATGAAGATAACGCGATAGGTCACGATTGGAGGTTTTGGGACCCTAAGTACCATTTTTAGGGAGAAAATTCGTTTTGAATGACAGTGGCTTCACTTAAAAGACCTGAGTCGTCATAAGTTATTAGCTGATTTAAATGTGGATAACTGGAAAAGTATTGGTCTCTTGCTTTGGACTCTAAATATTATTTTTTAGGAATTTAATTCTAAATTCATTGCAATTGGTTCTATTGAGATTGATTTAATAGTTTTTGAAAAAACACACTTTGAATGACACGTGTTTTTGGAAAAAAGACAAATCACTTTAAGGATCATCATTGAGCCTGGTTAACTGGAAAATTTTTGGTATGAAAGCTTTAGACTCTGAATATCATTTTTAAGAAATTTAATTCTAAATTCATTGCAATTGGTTCCATTGAGATCGCTTTAGTAGTTTTTGAGAAAATCGACTTTAAATGGCTTCAGTAAAAAGACATGCGTCGTCATAGGTTATTGGCTGGTTTAAATCCGGATAACTGGAAAAGTAACTGTCTGAGAGCTTTGGACTCAAAATAACGTTTTTAAGGAATTTAATTCTAAATTCATTGCAGTTGGTTCCATTGAGATCGCTTTAGTAGTTTTTGAGAAAACCCACTTTGAATGACACGTGTTTTTTGAAAAAAGACCAATCACTTCAAGGATTATCATTGAGCCTAGTTAACTGGAAAATTATTGGTCTGAGAGCTTTAGACTCTGAATATCATTTTTAAGGAATTTAATTCTAAATTCATTGCAGTTGGTTCCACTGAGATTGCTTCAGTAGTTTTGGAGATAATCCACTTTAAATGACAATGACTTCAGTAAAAAGACATGCGCCGTCATAGGTTATTAGCTTGTTTAAATCTAGATTACTGGAAAAGTAACTGTCTAAGAGCTTTGAACTCTAAATGTCATTTTTAAGAAATGTAATTCTAAATTTCATTGCAATTGGTTCCATTGAGATCGCTCTAGTAGGTTTTGAGAAAATCGACTTTAAATGACAATGGCTTTAGTAAAAAGACATGCGTCGTCAAAGGTTAATGGCTGGTTTAAATCTGGATAACCTGAAAAGTAATTGCCTGAGAGCTTTGGACTCTAAATATCATTTTTAAGGAATTTAAATCTAAATTCACTGCAGTTGGTTACATTGAGATCGCTTTAGAAGTTTTTGAGAAAATCCACTTCGAATGACACGTGTTTTTGGAAAAACGACCAATCACTTCAGAGATCATCATTGAGCCTGGTTAAGTGGAAAATTATTGGTCAGAGAGCTTTAGACTCTGAATATCATTTTTAAGGAATTTAATTCTAAATTCACTGCAGTTGGTTACATTGAAATCGCTTTAGTAGTTTTTGAGAAAATCCACTTTGAATAACAGGTGTTTTTTGAAAAAAGACAAATCACTTCAAAAATCATCATTGAGTGTGGTTAACTGGAAAATTATTGGACCTTTAGACTCTGAATATCATATTTAAGGATTTTAATTCTAAATTCATTGCAGTTGGTTCCACTGATATCGCTCTAGTAGTTTTTGAGAAAATCGACTTTAAATGACAATGGCTTCAGTAAAAGGACATGCGCCGTCAACGGTTAATGACTGGTTTAAACCTGGATTACTGGAAAAGCAACTGCCTAAGAGCTTTGAACTCTAAATGTCATTTTTAAGGAATTTAATTCTAAATTCATTGCAATTGGTTACATTGAGATCGCTTTAGTAGTTTTTGAGAAAAACCACTTTAAAAGACAATGGCATCAGTAAAAAGACATGCGCCGTCATAGGTTATTAGCTTGTTTAAATCTAAATTACTGGAAAAGTAATCGTCTGAGAGCTTTGGACTCTAAATATCATTTTTAAGGAATTTAATTATAAATTCATTGCAATTAGTTCTATTGAGATTGATTTAATAGTTTTTGAGAAAACCCACTTTGAATGACACGTGTTTTTGGAAAAAAGACAAATCACTTCAAGGATCATCATTGAGCCTGGTTAACTGGAAAATTTTTGGTCTGAAAGCTTTAGACTCTGAATATCATTTTTAAGAAATTTAATTCTAAATTCATTGCAATTGGTTCCATTGAGATCGCTCTAGTAGGTTTTGAGAAAATCGACTTTAAATGACAATGGCTTTAATAAAAAGACATGCGTCGTCAAAGGTTAATGGCTGGTTTAAATCTGGATAACTGGAAAAGTAATCATCTGAGAGCTTTGGACTCTAAATATCATTTTTAAGGAATTTAATTATAAATTCATTGCAATTAGTTCTATTGAGATTGATTTAATAGTTTTTGAGAAAACCCACTTTGAATGACACGTGTTTTTGGAAAAAAGACAAATCACTTCAAGGATCATCATTGAGCCTGGTTAACTGGAAAATTTTTGGTCTGAAAGCTTTAGACTCTGAACATCATTTTTAAGGAATTTAATTCTAAATTCATTGCAGTTGGTTACATTGAGATCGCTTTAGTAGTTTTTGAGAAAACCCACTTTGAATGACACGTGTTTTTGGAAAAACGACCAATCACTTCAGAGATCATCATTGAGCCTGGTTGAGTGGAAAATTATTGGTCAGAGAGCTTTAGACTCTAAATATCATTTTTAAGAAATTTAATTCTAAATTTACTGCAGTTGGTTACATTGAGATCGCTTTATAAGTTTTTGAGAAAATCCACTTCGAATGACACGTGTTTTTGGAAAAACGACCAATCACTTCAGAGATCATCATTGAGCCTGGTTAACTGGAAAATTATTGGTCAGAGAGCTTTAGACTCTGAATATCATTTTTAAGGAATTTAATTCTAAATTCACTGCAGTTGGTTACATTGAGATCGCTTTAGTAGTTTTTGAGAAAACCCACTTTGAACGACACGTGTTTTTTGAAAAAAGACCAATCACTTCAAGGATTATCATTGAGCCTGGTTAACTGGAAAATTATTGGTCTGAGAGCTTTAGACTCTGAATATCATTTTTAAGGAATTTAATTCTAAATTCATTGCAGTTGGTTCCACTGAGATTGCTTCAGTAGTTTTGGAGATAATCCACTTCAAATGACAATGACTTCAGTAAAAAGACATGCGTCGTCATAGGTTATTGGCTGGTTTAAATCTGGATTACTGGAAAAGTAACTGTCTAAAAGCTTTGAACTCTAAATGTCATTTTTAAGGAATTTAATTCTAAATTCATTGCAGTTGGTTCCATTGAGATCGCTTTAGTAGTTTTTGAGAAAATCACTTGGAATGAAAGTGACTTCGATAAAAAGGCAAGTGACGTCACGGGTCATCATCTAGTTAAAGTGTGGATAAATGGAAAAGTATTGATCTGAGACCTTCGGACTCTAAATACCATTTTAAGAAAATTTAATACCTAATTTATTACAATTAGTTCCATTGAAATTGCTTTAGAAGTTTTTAAAAAAATCCACTTTAAATGACAACGACTTGGATAAAAAGGCATGTGCCGGCTAGGCTCATCAACTGGTTTAACTCTGTATAACTGGAAAAGTATTAGTCGAAGACTTTTGAACCCTTAATATACTTTTTAAAATCCTTTTAATAGTTTTTGAGAAAATGAATGGCACCAAATTAAATGGCGACAAAATTATTACATCCTCAATAAATCATTATCTATTTCATAAATTGACTTAATGCGAATGACACTTGAATGTGGTGCGTCGACCTTGATCGATCAATTAGGGATCCGTTGACAGTCCGCACATGTCAAAGGTCTAATCCGGTTGCTAAGCGGGCCATACATAATTCTTAGAAACCGGTGGTGGCTACGTGCGTTTTAAATCGTTTTCCTTAAGTGTAATTACCGACCGAAGGACATTATTGCCTGACGACACACTGCAAGTGCAGAGCCCGTCCCGGCCTGGGCCGTATTGTAATCATATGCACCAATGAAACGCATCTTTTCAACTAAACTCATTTAACTCTAAGTTCGGCCTTAGCAACAGAGAGAGAATCGGTTTAAAATCGTCTACGTGGGTCAACTCGGGTACTTCTTCTTCGTGGCGGCGAAAAGGTTCTTTGAAAGTTAAATCATCATAAGTCTGGCCGATTAACGACACAATAAGATACGTTTCTCGAGATAAAAGCTGAAAATTCCGGTTCGAAGGACCAAACCTATGAGATCCGCCGGTCAACTATGAGAACCGATTAATCAGTCGTCGTATAGGAATAGAATAACATTTGGACCAATTGGGACGCGTCCGGTTGTCCTTGGGCGGCCGTCCAGGTTATCCAGACGGGAATATCGTCGTAGTGAGTCAAAGTGCCAAAAAAAAAACCGACGCTCACCACAGACTTTCGGTGTGAATTATGACGGGAAAACCTGATGCGGGGTCTCTCTTCCGAAAATGATTTACAACGTTAACGTGGGTGCGTCCAGGACGTTAATGCTTTGAAATATGTTCCGGGGCATTTAATTTGATCGTTAATTAACTCTTTATGCCCATTCTTTTTGATTGCAGGGCACTGTTTTACCATTGCTTTGAGTCTTGTCACGATTTATAGTTAATGGTGTAAATGAGGCGAGTGTAACTTTGTTTTTTTTTTGAAGCGTCCTTAACGGAACCAATTTTAATGGATCTAGCATTAAATTATTTGAAAATAATGATTAAGGTTCAAAACTCTTAGACCAATAGTTTTCCAGTTATCACTATCATTCAAAGTGGATTTTTGAAAGTGGAACAGATTTTAAATTAAATTCCCTAACTGAAATTTGATGTCCATTGGTCTTTGATCACGAGTTGTCTAGTTATCCAGATTTAAACCAGATGAGGTCACTTGCACTTTGCACATTCAAAATGGATTTTCCTAAAAACCACTAGAGGGATCTCAATGAAACCAATTGCAATGAATTAAGAATAAAATTTCCTAAAAATGTTGTTTAGGGTCCAAAGCTCTCAGAGCAATAGTTTTCCAGTTATCGGAACTTGAACCAGATGGTGGTCCATGACGTCATTTGCCTTTTTACCAACGTCACTGTCATTCAAAGTGGATTTTTTCAAAAATTATTGAAACGATTTCAATGGAAAAAATTGCAATGAACTTGGCATTAAATTCCTTAAAAATGTTATTTAGAGACCAATACTTTGCCAGTTATCCAGACTTAAACTAGATGATGACGATCCATGAAGTCGTTTGCCTTTTTATTAAAGGCATTGTGATTCAAAGCGAATTTTCTCAAAAACCACTTGAGCGATCTCAACGGAACCAATTGGAAAAGGTTTGAAATAAAAGTACCAAAAAATGATGTTGAAGGTCCAAAACTCTTAGACCAATACTTTTCCAATTATCCAGACTTAAACCAGATGATGACCCATACCAAAGCCACTGACGCTCAAAGTGGATTTCCTCAAAACCTACTAAAGCGATCTCATTGAAACCAATTGCAATAAATTTAAAACTAAATTCTCTAAAAATGATGTTTGGGATCCAAAAGTTTCAGATCAATACTTTTCCAGTTATCCAGACTTAAATTAGATCTCCCATAAAGTTTTTATTAAGGCATTGTCAGTCAAAGCAGATTTTCTCAAAAACTAATAGAGCAATTTCAATGGAACTAATTACAATGAATTTAAAATTAAATTCCCTAAAAATTATATTTAGGGTCCAAAGGTCTTTGACAAATATTTTTCCAGTTATCCAGATTTAAACCAGATGATGACCCGTGAAGTAACTGTCATCAAAAGTGTATTTTCTCGAATATTCGGTGTTTACGCCCTAAAATGCGAAAAAAAAAAATCAAGTGAAACCGAGCATCATTAAAAGGGCGATTTTCGGAAAATAACCGTTTCTAAATATAAACTCGCCCCTTTTTTACCGAGAATAAACAAGTTGATACGCGAGTGCAATCAACCGAAATTCGCGTTCGTACGGTTTCTTCGGATAATTGGTATAATGTGACGATCGGGACTCGCTGGGCAAGAAAATTACCTCCTCGAGCCCAATTGGTTTTATTTGGTTTAACGGGAGGAGAAGTTTATCTTAAGATTTATTAAATTCTCTTAATCCAGGTGGTCCAGGACAGGATCACTAGTGATCCTTCCATAGAAATTACTTTAAAAATCTCACGCTTAGTGAGGTTTCCAGGTTTGTTTCTATTCCGAAATATCTGGAAGAGGTGCTTGGAGTACCCTAATTGAGTTGCTTCTGATGAGAATCCTTAGATCGTCCTTCTTTTTATCCACCTATACACGTTGCAATGCTAGTGTAGACCTCTCATTCCTCAATTTGTTGCTCATTATTGCTCCTCAATTCATGCCTCATTATTATTAAAAAAAACATAATTTTCCGTACAAAGATTTCCCATGAATCGCACCGATCGTGGGTAATCGAAATTATATCAGATGTGAACTAAAATATGCGAATTCGACTGCGTCAGCAAATACCCGGGCTGCCAGATGGCCACCATAGGCGAAACGGGTGATTATTAGTTAAATTATGGGAGGATTATTGTTCTAGGAATAAAATAATTGACGATTATTGGAAGTGATTTAGAAGGTCAAACTTTTTATCGTTTTGACCCAAAAGTTCCGTAACCTAAAACGATGTAACCGGGGTCCGCGAATTAGTCAATAATTCGGATTAAAATTGACAAAAAAAAAATTATTAAAACTGACCTAGTTTTTCACGTTATCGTTACATACGAAATTCGTGATAGCGATAAATCGCCACTTAAAGTGGGAAAAAACTAGCGAATAGTTGACCCAGGGAAGACTAAATAAGTGTAAGGTCACTTAATAAATAAATAAATAAGGCAGTAAAATTAAGTCCAATATGGCGGACAATATGTCGATATGAATCACTTTTTACCTTTTCAATGTGTTTTTTCATTTTTTCGTAAGTAAATTGCACCAATGAATTAGTAATGACCTCCCTTCTATAAAAACCCCATTATCGCCAATATAAATTATAATTAATTAAAAACAAAAAAAAAAAGAACAATTATACTGGAGATTAACATGCAATTTTACACAATGGGTATCAGTGTGTTGGTGCAATCCGTGTCAAAGTTTAAAAGATGAATTATCGCCTCCAATTTATTAGAGCGATAATGTTGTTCGAGTTTTTTAAAATAATACGCTTTTTTTTTTCGTGTTATTTCGTTAGGATTATGGTTATATAATTATTCATTGATGCGGGCTATCTTGTCCTGTTATTAAACGTGGATTTTTTGGGAAAATTATTGAAATTATCGTAATTGAAGTAATCAAGTTATATTTAGGATTATATGCCCTAAAAGTTTTATTATCCGAATAAAAAACTTCAGGTGGCTTAAGTATGGATAACTTGGAAACTGTTAGATGGAGACTTTTGGACCTTAAGCAACAATATCAGAAAACTCAATTCTAAATCCAGTGCAGTTTGTTTCGTTAAAATAGGTTAAGTAGTTTTTGAGAAAATTGAGTGTAAATGACTAAAAGTCGGTTTAAGGGACCTTAGGCTCCATTAGTCGGTTTAATTCTGGATAACTTGGAAACTTTTCATTAAACAGTTTTGAACCTTAAACAACATTTTTAGACAATTTAATTCTAAATCCATATCAATTTTTTCCATTAAAAAAATTTGAGTAGTTTTTGATAAAATTGAGTTTAAATTACAAAAAGTCGATTTAAGGCACCTTAAGGTCCAGTACTTCAGTTAACACTGGATAATCGGGAAACTTTTGATTGGACATTTTTGGACCATAAACAACATTTCCGGAGAATTTAATTCTGAATCCAGAGCATTTTATTTCATTAAAAAAAATTTCAGTAGTTTTTGAGAAAATTGAGTTTAAATGGCAAAAAGTCTCTTTAAAGAACCTCTAAGGCTATTACTTTGTTTAACACCGCAAAACCTGGAAACTTTTGGTTGCACGCTCTTGGACCTTAAACAACATTTCCATAGAATTTAATTCTGAATCCCGAACAATTTATTTCATTAAAAAATTTCAAGTAGTTTCTGAGAACATTGAGTTTAAATGGCAAAAAGTCTCTTTAAAAGCTCTTCAAGGTCCATTACTTGGTTTAACACTCGATAACCGGGAAACTTTTGGTCGGACACTTTGGGGCCCAAAAGAACATTTCCAGAAAATTAAATTCCGAATCCAGAGCAATTTATTTCATTAAAAAATTTCAAGTAGTTTTTGACAAAATTGAGTTTAAATGGCAAAAAGTTTCTTTAAAAGGACTTCAAGGTCCATTACTTGGTTTAACACTCGATAATCAGGAAACTTTTGTTTGGACATTTTGGGACTCAAAAGAACATTTCCAGAAAATTAAATTCCAAATCCAGAGCAATTTATTTCATTAAAAAATTTTAAGTAGTTTTTGAGAAAATTGAGTTTAAATGGCAAAAAGTCCCTTTAAAAGAATCTCAAGGTCCATTACTTGGTTTAACACTCGATAACCGGGAAACTTTTGCTTGGAACCTTTGGGACCCAAAAGAACATTTCCAGAAAATTAAATTCCGAATCCATAGCAATTTATTTAATTAAAAAATTTTAAATAGTTTCTGAGAAAATTGAGTTTAAGTGGCAAAAAGTTTCTTTAAAAGGACTTCAAGGTCCATTACTTGGTTTAACACTCGATAATCAGGAAACTTTTGTTTGGACATTTTGGAACTCAAAAGAACATTTTCAGAAAATTAAATTCCGAATCCAGAGCAATTTATTTCATTAAAAAATTTTAAGTAGTTTTTGAGAAAATTGAGTTTAAATGGCAAAAAGTTTCTTTAAAAGGACTTCAAGGTCCATTACTTGGTTTAACACTCGATAACCGGGAAACTTTTGGTCGGACACTTTGGGGCCCAAAAGAACATTTCCAGAAAATTAAATTCCGAATCCAGAGCAATTTATTTCATTAAAAAATTTCAAGTAGTTTTTGACAAAATTGAGTTTAAATGGCAAAAAGTTTCTTTAAAAGGACTTCAAGGTCCATTACTTGGTTTAACACTCGATAATCAGGAAACTTTTGTTTGGACATTTTGGGACTCAAAAGAACATTTCCAGAAAATTAAATTCCAAATCCAGAGCAATTTATTTCATTAAAAAATTTTAAGTAGTTTTTGAGAAAATTGAGTTTAAATGGCAAAAAGTCCCTTTAAAAGAATCTCAAGGTCCATTACTTGGTTTAACACTCGATAACCGGGAAACTTTTGCTTGGAACCTTTGGGACCCAAAAGAACATTTCCAGAAAATTAAATTCCGAATCCATAGCAATTTATTTAATTAAAAAATTTTAAATAGTTTCTGAGAAAATTGAGTTTAAATGGCAAAAAGTTTCTTTAAAAGGACTTCAAGGTCCATTACTTGGTTTAACACTCAATAATCAGGAAACTTTTGTTTGGACACTTTGGGACCCAAAAGAACATTTCCAGAAAATTAAATTCTGAATCCAGAGCAATTTATTTAATTAAAAAATTTTAAATAGTTTCTGAGAAAATTGAATTTAAATGGCAAAAAGTTTCTTTAAAAGGACTTCAAGGTCCATTACTTGGTTTAACACTCGATAATCAGGAAACTTTTGTTTGGACATTTTGGGACTCAAAAGAACATTTCCAGAAAATTAAATTCCCAATCCAGAGCAATTTATTTCATTAAAAAAATTTAAATAGTTTTTGAGAAAATTGAGTTTAAATGGCAAAAAGTCCCTTTAAAAGAACCTCAAGGTCCATTACTTGGTTTAACACTCGATAACCGGGAAACTTTTGCTTGGAACCTTTGGGACCCAAAAGAACATTTCCAGAAAATTAAATTCCGAATCCAGAGCAATTTATTTCATTAAAAAATTTCAAGTAGGTTTTGACAAAATTGTGTTTAAATTACAAAAAGTCGATTTAAGGCACCTTAAGGTCCAGTACTTCAGTTAACACTGGATAACCGGGAAACTTTTGATTGGACATTTTTGGACCATAAACAACATTTCCGGAGAATTTAATTCTGAATCCAGAGCATTTTATTTCATTAAAAAAAATTTCAGTAGTTTTTGAGAAAATTGAGTTTAAATGGCAAAAAGTCTCTTTAAAGAACCTCTAAGGCTATTACTTTGTTTAACACCGCAAAACCTGGAAACTTTTGGTTGCACGCTCTTGGACCTTAAACAACATTTCCATAGAATTTAATTCTGAATCCCGAACAATTTATTTCATTAAAAAATTTCAAGTAGTTTCTGAGAAAATTGAGTTTAAATGGCAAAAAGTCTCTTTAAAAGCACTTCAAAGTCCATTACTTGGTTTAACACTCGATAACCGGGAAACTTTTGGTCGGACACTTTGGGGCCCAAAAGAACATTTCCAGAAAATTAAATTCCGAATCCAGAGCAATTTATTTCATTAAAAAAATTTCAGTAGCTTTTGAGAAAATTGAGTTTAAATGGCAAAAAGTTTCTTTAACGAACCTCTAAGGCCATTACTTGGTTTACCACCGCAAAACCTGGAAACTTTTGGTTGCACGCTCTTGGACCTTAAACAACATTTCCATAGAATTTAATTCTGAATCCCGAACAATTTATTTCATTAAAAAATTTCAAGTAGTTTCTGAGAAAATTGAGTTTAAATGGCAAAAAGTCTCTTTAAAAGCACTTCAAAGTCCATTACTTGGTTTAACACTCGATAACCGGGAAACTTTTGGTCGGACACTTTGGGGCCCAAAAGAACATTTCCAGAAAATTAAATTCCAAATCCAGAGCAATTTATTTCATTAAAAAATTTTAAGTAGTTTCTGAGAAAATTGAGTTTAAATGGCAAAAAGTTTCTTTAAAAGGACTTCAAGGTCCATTACTTGGTTTAACACTCGATAATCAGGAAACTTTTGTTTGGACATTTTGGGACTCAAAAGAACATTTCCAGAAAATTAAATTCCAAATCCAGAGCAATTTATTTCATTAAAAAATTTCAAGTAGTTTTTGAGAAAATTGAGTTTAAATGGCAAAAAGTCCCTTTAAAAGCACTTCAAAGTCCATTACTTGATTCAACACTCGATAACCGGGAAACTTTTGCTTGGAACCTTTGGGACCCAAAAGAACATTTCCAGAAAATTAAATTCCGAATCCAGAGCAATTTATTTCATTAAAAAATTTCAAGTAGTTTTTGACAAAATTGAGTTTAAATTACAAAAAGTCGATTTAAGGCACCTTAAGGTCCAGTACTTCAATTAACACTGGATAACCGGGAAACTTTTGATTGGACATTTTTGGACCATAAACAATATTTCCGGAGAATTTAATTCTGAATCCAGAGCATTTTATTTCGTTAAAAAATTTCAAGTAGTTTCTGAGAAAATTGAGTTTAAATGGCAAAAAGTCCCTTTAAAAGAACCTCAAGGGCCATTACTTGGTTTAACACTCGATAACCGGGAAACTTTTGCTTGGAACCTTTGGGACCCAAAAGAACATTTCCAGAAAATTAAATTCTGAATCCAGAGCAATTTATTTCATTAAAAAATTTTAAATAGTTTCTGAGAAAATTGAGTTTAAATGGCAAAAAGTTTCTTTAAAAGGACTTCAAGGTCCATTACTTGGTTTAACACTCGATAATCAGGAAACTTTTGTTTGGACATTTTGGGACTCAAAAGAACATTTCCAGAAAATTAAATTCCCAATCCAGAGCAATTTATTTCATTAAAAAATTTTAAGTAGTTTTTGAGAAAATTGAGTTTAAATGGCAAAAAGTCCCTTTAAAAGAATCTCAAGGTCCATTACTTGGTTTAACACTGGATAACCGGGAAACTTTTGCTTGGAACCTTTGGGACCCAAAAGAACATTTCCAGAAAATTAAATTCCGAATCCAGGGCAATTTATTTCATTAAAAAATTTTAAATAGTTTCTGAGAAAATTGAGTTTAAATGGCAAAAAGTCTCTTTAAAAGAACCTCAAGGTCCATTACTTGGTTTAACACTCGATAACCGGAAAACTTTTGCTTCGACACTTTGGGACTCAAAAGAACATTTCCAGAAAATTAAATTCCGAATTCAGAGCAATTTATTTCATTAAAAAGAATTTCAGTAGTTTTTGAGAAAATTGAGTTTAAATGGAAAAAAGTCCCTTTAAAAGAACCTCAAGGTCCATTACTTGGTTTAACACTCGATAACCGGGAAACTTTTGCTTGGAACTTTTGGGACCCAAAAGAACATTTCCAGAAAATTAAATTCCAAATCCAGAGCAATTTATTTCATTAAAAAATTTCAAGTAGTTTTTGACAAAATTGAGTTTAAATTACAAAAAGTCGATTTAAGGCACCTTAAGGTCCAGTACTTCAGTTAACACTGGATAACCGGGAAACTTTTGATTGGACATTTTTGGACCATAAACAACATTTCCGGAGAATTTAATTCTGAATCCCGAGCAATTTATTTCATTAAAAAATTTCAAGTAGTTTCTGAGAAAATTGAGTTTAAATGGCAAAAAGTCTCTTTAAAAGCTCTTCAAGGTCCATTACTTGGTTTAACACTCGATAACCGGGAAACTTTTGGTCGGACACTTTGGGACCCAAAAGAACATTTCCAGAAAATTAAATTCTGAATCCAGAGCAATGTAGTTCATTCAAAATTTTTAAGAAAATCGAATTTAAATGCCACCTGAGGAACGTAATTGTCTGCACCAAAAGACTCTATATATGGACTAGTTGGCCTGCGAACACCGATCAATTTTTTCTGCTTACCATTGTTATCGTACACATGGAAAACAAACGTGGATCGCACTAAACAAAACACCTGGACACGCAACCACCAAATAAATTGAAAGATAAACCGCCGGTGGTCTATTGCACGGTGCCAAAACCATTTTAAAACACTCATCGGTCGTCGTCTCTTTATAGTTTTATTGGGATTTTGGCAAAAGGCGAGACGACGCGACTACAACAATAAAAAAAGGCGGAAATGCCGTTTGATGCAGTTGGATCCGTGATTTTTTACGGACTATTTCGAGATCTAACTGGTCCAGAGAGAAATTTTTTTGTTTTGATTTTTATCGGACGATTTAATTCAGTGTCTGTCTCTCACAAGTTCGTCGTGGGTTAGAACGGGACCACGTTGGTGCAAACTGACCACGTCAAATCAATTCGGTAATTTTTGGATTTTGCTGCAGATTATTTTACCCGGCTAGGTTAAGCTGGACAAGTGGGAAAGGCTTCGGTTGTAGGTTATTGGATCCAAAAGAATATTTTTAGAGAATTTAATTCTAAATTCGACGTAGTTTGTTTTATTGAGGTATCTTGAGTGGTTTTTGAGAAAAATCGGTTTAAATGACAATAAGTTGTTTTAAAGGACTTCGGGGCTCACTACTTGGTTTAACTCTGAATAAATTGGCAACTTTTGGTTGGCCGGTTTTGGGTCTGAAACAACATTTCCAGAGAATTAAATTTTGAATCCAGGGCAATTTGTTTCGTTAAAATATTTTCAATAGTTTTTGAGAAAATTGAGTTTAAATGAGAATAAGTCGGTTTAAAGGATTTCAAGATCCACAATTTGCTTTAACTCTGGATAACCTGAGAACTCTTGTGTATACACCTTTCGACCTTAAACGATATATTCAGGGAATTTAATTCTGAATCCAGTGCCATTTGTTTTATTAAAAAATATCGAGTACTTTTTGAGAAAATTGAGTTTTAACAATTTAAGGGTTCTCAGGGCTTAGTACTTGGTTTAACTCTTGATAACCTGGAAACCTTTAGGTGTATACTCTTGGATCTTAACTAAAATTTCCATAAAATTTAATTCTGAATCCAGGACAATTTCTTTCACTAAGATATTTTAAGTAGTTTTTGAGAAAATTGAATTTAAATGACAAACAGTCGATTTAAGGAACTTCAGTGACCACTAATCGGTTTGAGTCTGGATAACCTGGAAACCTTTAGATATACACTTTTGGACCTTCAACAACAACATTTTCAGAGAATTCAATTTTGAATCCAGTGCAATTTGTTTCATTTAAAAATATTGAGTAGTTGCTGAGAAAATTGAGTTTTAACATCAAAAAGTCGGTTTAAGAGACCTCAGGACTTCTACTTGATTTAACTTTAAATAACTAGGAAACTTTTGGGTGTACATTCTTGGATGTTTAACAATCGTTTCAGGAAATGTAATTCTGAATTCAGGGCAGTTTGGTTCATCATAAAATGTTAAGTAGTTGCTGAGAAAATTGAGTTTTAACGATAAAAAGTCGGTTTAAGCGACATCAGGGCTTATTATTCGATTTAACTCTGGATAACCGGGGAACCCTTGAGTACACATTTTTGAACCTTGACAAAAGTTCCAGAGAATTTAATTCTGAATTCAGGGCAGTATGTTTTATTAAAATATTTTGAGTACTTTTTGAAAAAATTGAGTTGAGGAGACAAAAAGCCTTTTTAAGGGACGACCATTTGGTTCAACTCTGGATAACGTGGAAACTTTTAGGTGTAAACTTTTGGGCCTTAAACAACATTTCTATAGAATTTAATTCTGAATCCAGAGAATTTTGTTTCATTAAGATGTTTTGAGTAGCTTTTCAGAAAATTGAGTTTTAATGGCAAAAAGTCGGTCTATGGGACCTCAGGGTCTACGACTTGGATAACCTGGAATTCTTTAAGTGGACCCTTTTGGAAGCTATGCGACATTTCCAGAGAATTTAATTTTGAATCCAGTGGTGCAATTTGCTTCAGTTGTTTATTCTGAGTGGTTTTTGAGAAAATCTAGTTTAAATCACTCAAGTCAATTAAAAGTCTCTCAGTGCAGAAGTAGAAGAGGTGAAATCTGATTAACTGCCTGAAAAAATAATATATTTTGCTCAATAATAATTGGGCACACTGTAATTTTATCAGTGTTTTACGTATTTTCTTTAATAAAATTTTTGAAACTATAAAAAAAAAATTTTGGAAAAAATCAAAAAATTACCATAATTCAAAAATCTCGAACTTTGCACAAATTCTTTAATAATAAAGTTTTTTCACAAAACCGAAATAAAAATTTAAAAAAAATTTATTTTTTTCTCTAAAAAATGGGGCAAGCCTATAATTTTGTCAACCTTGGGTTTTCTGCCTATAAGGCCCAATGAAACCAAGGCCATCAAAGTTATAGGCTTGACATATATTAAAAAAAAAAGACTTATTTTAAATGAAAATCTTGTTGAAGATTATTGATTTTTTTTAAGAGAAGACTCAGTTCACTCAATTTTTCTTATCAAAACTCTGAATCTAGTAAAAATCGTTAAAAGATATTTTAAGAAGTTTTTGAGAAAATTAGAAGACAAAGGCGGAAGCTGCTCAAATGTCTAGGATAATTTTAAAATTTCTTCAACTGCCTGAAAGAATAATCAATTCTGCTCAATAAATCATCGCTTACAAACGCAGGAGGCAGTCGTACAATCACCAGCAACCCATATTTCGATAAAATAAAAGTGGCACTTACCATCTTGGAAAAATCTTCTTCTTAAACCACTTGTCAGCACCGAAATGAAGTGACTGATAAGAAACATCCCTGATGGTTTGTTTATATATGTGCGAATGGAGCTTGATTGACGGACAGGCCCGGTCTAAGGAGGATACGGAGAAGCAACAAACCCTCCCACATAGCCACCCCATCGAACGATTTTTATAAGGCTCAAAATTCCATTCACTAAGGATTTTATTAACCCTGAGTCCGGTCCAGGGGTCCATCCCCCTTAAGGCAATTAAAAATAACTTGTAACGCGTTAATTGACGAATAAAACACCAGTTGCTCCGCTCTCCTCCGCAAATTGCTCTTAATCTTGAGGAAAACAAAATTGGGACTTTACATGTGATTACGCGATTGTCTATTAATTATTTGAACGTCGTTAGGGTCGTTTGTTTTTCTTAGTATAGTCGGCCCCCCCATCGGTCTACTTGCGACCCTTTTTATTACGCTTTATTATGCCAGTCACAAGTTATTATTAGGGTTCGTTAACAACTGATTATCAATGAGAAAACTTCATTTCATGGTACCTAGTGAGATGAAGGGTTAGCTCACTTTTCTGCCTGTAATGCATCAGTTCAATTCGGTGCGATGACGAATAATTAATTCGTGGTGCGAGATCAACGCACCAAAATCATCATCAAGGCCGACACATGGCACCGACGGACGGACTGTCAATGAAAATGTACAATCGTATTATGCAACCGGCGGTCGATTATTTAACATCAACAGAAAATTCAGATTAGGGTTCGTTAACACGCGAATATTTGGGACAGCGGCGGTGAGGAAATTTCTCAGTAGCCGGAGGCCTGTGACGGGTCCACGTGAGGCCCCTCGTCAATATCGGTTTGTTTATTAAGGTAAAGAGCGCATACTTTTGACCTCTCGTTGACCGAAATGAGACGAGACGAGAGTGTGGATGGTATTAGTGCCCCACTGACAAACCGCCATTTGTTATCGGGTTTATGTAAACCGATGCCGTTTTGTTCTGGATCGGGATAAATGGAATATAGGGGAAACGTGTCGTACATACTTAGATTAGCAAAGACTAAAGTCTAAGTACATTATCGGTTTAAGTCTGGAGAACTATTGGTCGGATGCTTTTGAATCTAAAACATCATTTTTAGAGAATTCAGTTCTGAATTCAAGGCAGTTTGTTTCGTTGAAATATGTCAAGTGGTTTTTGGCAAAATTGGGTTTAAATGGCAAAAAGGCGGTTTAAGGGACCTGAAGAGTACTTTGAAGAAAAAACAAAACAGAAAAATGAATGATTGAGAAACTTGCGACCATGGACGAATATGACGTCAATTGAATTGTGCACTTGATAAAGTTAGATGGGCTAAATGTGATCGTTAACGTTCTGAGAGGATAAGGCACACTGAGGAGAAGAAGAAGAAGGGACCCCAGGGTCCACTGGATGGTTTAACTCTGGATAACCTGGAAACCTTTAGGTGTACACCTTTGAGCGTTTAACAACATTTTTAGAGAATTTAATTCTGAATCCAAGGCAGTTTATTACATTAACATATTTTGAGTAGTTTCTGAGAAAATTGAGTTTAAGTGATAAAAAGTCAATTTAAAGGACGTCTGATTTCTTTATTTGGTTTAACTCGGGATAACTTGACAACTTGTGGTTGGACGCTTTTGGGCTATGAACAAGATTTCCAGATAATTCAATTCTAAATTCGAGGCAATTGGTTTCATTAAGATTTTTTGGGATAATTTCGTTTAAATAACAAACAGTTCGTATAAGGAACCGGAGAATCGTCCACTATTTGGTTTAACTCTGGGTAACTTGGCAAGAGGTAGTTGGACGCTTTTGGACCCAAAACATAATTTTTAGACAATTTAATTTAGAATCCGAGGCAATTTGTTTTGTTAAAATATTTTCAGTAGTTTTTGAGAAAATTGAGTTTAAATGAGAAAAAGTCCGTTTCAGGGACCTCAGGGTCCACTACTTGGTTTAACTTTGGATAATTTAGAAGATTTCCAGAAAATTTAATTCTAAACCCAGAGCTATTTTTTTCAATAAAAATTTTTGATTAGTTTTCGAAAAAATTGAGTTTAAATGAGAAAAAGTATGTTTCAGAGACCCCAGGGTCCACTAGATGGTTCAACTCTGGATAACCTGGAAACCTTTAGGTGTACACCTTTGAGTGTTTAACAACATTTTTAGAAAATGTAATTCTGAATCCAAGGCAGTTTATTACATTAACATATTTTGAGTATTTTCTAAGAAAATTGAGTTTAAGTAATAAAAAGTCGATTTAAGGGAGGTCTGATTTCTTTACTTGGTTTAACCGTGGATAACTTGACAACTTGTGGTTGGACGCTTTTGGACCATGAACAAGATTTCCATATGATTTAATTCTAAATCCGAGGCAATTGGTTGCGTTAAGATTTTTTGAGATAATTTCGTTTAAATGACAAACAGTTCGTATAAGGAACCGGAGAATCGTCCACTATTTGGTTTAACTCTGGGTAACTCGACAAGAGGCAGTTGGACGCTTTTGGACCCAAAACATAATTTTTAGAGAATTTAATTTAGAATCCGAGGCAATTTGTTTTGTTAAAATATTTTCAGTAGTTTTTGAGAAAATTGAGTTTAAATGAGAAACAGTCCGTTTCAGGGACCTCAGGGTCCACTACTTGGTTTAACTTTGGATAATTTAGAAACTTTTGGATGGACAATTTTGGACTCAAACAAGGTTTCCAGAAATTTAATTCTAAACCCAGAGCTATTTTTTTCAATAAAAATTTTTGATTAGTTTTCGAAAAAATTGAGTTTAAATGAGAAAAAGTATGTTTCAGAGACCCCAGGGTCCACTAGATGGTTTAACTCTGGATAACCTGGAAACCTTCAGGTGTACACCTTTGAGCGTTTAACAACATTTTTAGAGAATTTAATTCTGAATCCAAGGCAGTTTATTACATTAACATATTTTGAGTATTTTCTAAGGAAATTGAGTTTAAGTAATAAAAAGTCAATTTAAGGGACGTCTGATTTCTTTACTTGGTTTAACTCTGGATAACTTGATAACTTGTGGTTGGACGCTTTGGGGCCATGGACAAGATTTCCAGATAATTCAATTCTAAATTCGAGGCAATTGGTTTCATTAAGATTTTTTGGGATAATTTCGTTTAAATGACAAACAGTTCGTATAAGGAACCGGAGAATCGTCCACTATTTGGTTTAACTCTGGGTAACTTGGCAAGAGGTAGTTGGACGCTTTTGGACCCAAAACATAATTTTTAGAGAATTTAATTTAGAATCCGAGGCAATTTGTTTTGTCAAAATATTTTCAGTAGTTTTTGAGAAAATTGCGTTTAAATGAGAAAAAGTCCGTTTCAGGGACCTCAGGGTCCACTACTTGGTTTAACTTTGGATAATTTAGAAACTTTTGGATGGACAATTTTGGACTCAAACAAGATTTCCAAAAAATTTAATTCTAAACCCAGAGCTATTTTTTTCAATAAAAATTTTTGATTAGTTTTCGAAAAAATTGAGTTCAAATGACTGAAAGTTTGATAAAGAAATCTTAGGATCACTTGGTTTATTTCTGGAGAAGCTGGAAAATTGTTGGTTGGATGGTTTTGGACTTTTAACAAGATTTCCAGAAAATTTAATTCGAAATCCAGAAGAATTTGTTTCATCAAAAAATGACAAGTAGTTTATGCGAAAATCGAGTTAAAATGACTAAAAGTTTGCTTAAAGGATATTTGGGTTGGTTTAACACTGGATAACCTAGCAACTTTTGGTTGGACGGATTTGGACTCTAAACAAGATTTCCAGAAAATTTAATTTTTAATCCAGGTCAATTTTTTTCAATAAAAAACGGTGATTAGTTTTTGAGGAAATTTGGTTTAAATGACTGAAAGTTTGATTAAAGAATCTTAAGGTCTGTCACTTGATTAAATTCTGGAAAACCCGGAAATTTTTAGTTGGATGCTTTTGGATCCTTAACAAAATTTCCAGAAAATTTAATTCTAAATCCAGAAAAATTTCTTTCATCAAAAAATGTTAAGTAGTTTTTGAGAAAATCGAGTTTAAATGACTAAAAGTTTGTTTAAAGGACCTCCGGGTTGGTTTAACACTGGATAACCTGGAAACTTTTGGTTGGACGCTTTTAAATTCTAAACAACATTTTCAGAGAATTTAATTGTGAATCCAGATCAATTCATTTCATTAAAAAATGTTGAGTAGTTTTTAAGAAAATTACGTTTAAAGGGCAAAGAGCTTGTTTAAGGAACCTTAGAGTCCACTAAATAGTTTAACAATGGATAGCCTGGAAATTTTTGGTTAGACGCTTTTGTAATTGAAATAAAATTTACAGGGAATTTCATACCAAATCCAGAGAAATTTGTTATATTTAAACGTTTTATGAGGTTTTTGATAAAATTGAGTATTAATTAATTATTAATTCTTAGTCTACTTTACTATTACCAATCCACTTATATTTCTTTTGTTTGTAATTAAAGATTATGATTGATTGATGTGGGATTTTTTTTCATTAATTGCAGGAAAATTATAAAACGTTCCAGTTTTTTGGAAAATTTTTCGCAGATAATTAGAGCAGTTTTTATGGAAATATTCATTTAAAGTTTATTGTTTCCAAAAAATCAGAATAATTTTCTCGTTTTTTAGATTTTTTTTTTCCAAGTATTTCTAATTTTTTATTCTATTTCAGGGCGTCCTGCTTTTTTGATATATTTTTTTTTTTTAATATCCACAAAACATTTGTCAGGTTTTATTTAGTCCATGTTTTTGATACAAAACCCAAAAATCTGGAAAAACAAAAATGTTTGCCTTTTGAATGCCTAGACAATTAAAAAAATCCTTTTTATGGATGAATGTATCTAAAAGTAAAAAAACGCTGTTGCCCTCTTTTTTCTCCTCTACACGTCTTCCTGAGGGAACCCAATAAAAATAGACAGAAAGTAAGAGAGAGGAGATACACAAATACATACCGACGTAATAAAAAAAAATTCTTTCACGTCTTATATTTGGGTATATAAGACGCAAAAGTTTGTCAAGGACTTTAGAGGGTTAACCTTGACCGTGAATCTTTTTGTTTTCTTTTTGGTTGTCGTACTTCGCGTGAACCTGTTATGCAACCAACTTCGAAATAATGTTTCCCCCCCACGTCCTACCTCCCAAAAAACCCGCTCAATTTGCGTTTTAATTCTTTAACAATTAAAATCTTAATACTCCCCGGGGCTGGTTTTGGCCGGTTCGAACTGGACCCTGGTTGGATTTATCTTCCTCGGACCAAACTAGTTTCACTTAATTCTTATTTGATTTTCTCATTAATTGCTTTTACGTG
Organism: Anthonomus grandis grandis; assembly: GCF_022605725.1. Lineage (NCBI taxonomy): Eukaryota > Metazoa > Arthropoda > Insecta > Coleoptera > Curculionidae > Anthonomus > Anthonomus grandis. Next base: position 834,483 of record NC_065557.1, on the reverse strand, counting down.
TGTCTGTTGTCCCCTCCCTCCCTCCCTTTGCCCCTTTATTATTGAGTAAATGTTGCGTCAAGTGAGAGTGCTGCTGCGGTGAATTACCGTCGTCAATTGATCGTAATCACGTGTCGGGTTGACGCAATCGCGGTTCATCGACATTTTGTTTAACAAAAAAAAAATTATTATTAAAAAAAAAATTGGTTCTTGGCCCACTTTTTTTTTTGTTAAGATAACGCGCGTGTCTGCGTGTAATTAATTAATTCACGAAATATACACGGTCACCAGACAGAAAGAGCGAGAGAGAGAGAATATACGGACATCACTGAGGATTCCCGACTTTTTTCTATACGTTTTTATCGCCCGATTTTCAAGACTTCAATAACCTGGAAAATGATAAAAATTAATTCGATTGCCTGGAAAACGATTATTTTTAATTCCCGGGTGACAAAAGGAAATTGACGTCAAATGCCCGAAAAAAAAAGGTGAGAAACATATCCGGAAACCTGGAAAATATTAAAAATTATTTCATTTCTAGAAAACGCGAAACCGGTAACAGTTTTATTATGATTCTCTTTTTCCCAGTTTTTTCTTTAATGTATTCATTTGTGCCAGTGTGTCCTGATTTTTGAAAAGGTTTTTTTTGTCAATTTCAATTGCCAGGAAATTCCAATGATTATTGTTGTTTTTCTGGAAAAATATTTATTTTTTTCCCAGAAGTACGTATTTTGTTTTTCAAGAAATTAGAATAATACTTTCCGGTATACTTTCCTGACTCTACGTATATTAAGAATCCAGGTTAAGTGAAAGATGAATGAAGAAAAAAACCAAACGACTGTTTTCTATGCATTAATTAAAATGCCTAGAAAACGTAAGAATATAATTATACATCCTCGATATTCAACCGATTAATATTTTTCTGTTCCAAGCATTTAAAGTTTTAGATTCATCAACATCAATATAATTTTTCATGTTTTCCAAGCTTTTAAGGGTTATGCCTTCCAGGCATTTCGAATGAATTTATTGGTTAGTCACGTTCCAGAAACAGTCTCGATCTTCCTCGAATTTTGTATGCATAATATCATCAGTAATGAACATTCAAGCCGATTTATGGGACAGAAAGTAAATTTTCGGTATGAAATTTTCTGTAAATTTTGTTTTAAGTTACAAAAATATCCAGGTTTTCCAGTGTTAACCTATGTAGTAGACGCTAAGGTTCCTTAAACAGACTTTTTGCCCTTTAAACATAATTTTCTTAAAAACTACTCAACACTTTTTAATGAAATAAATTGATCTGGATTCACAATTAAATTCTCTGAGAATGTTGCATATGATTCAAAAGCATCCAATCAAAGTTTCTTGGTTCTTTAGAGTTTTACCAACCCGGAGGTCCTTACTTTTAAAATAATAATTAAATTTTGATTTTTTCAAAAACTACTCAACATTTTTCATAAAACAAATTCTTTTGGATTCAGAATTAAATTTTATGGAAATTTTGTCCAAAACCGTCAAACAAAAACAAAATTTCCAGGTTCTCCGGAATAAAACCAAGTGATAGACCCTATGATTCCAATAATCACATCAAACTTTTAGTGATTTAACTCAATTTTTTGACAAACTAATCAACATTTTTTATCGGAAAAAATAGCCCCGGGTTTAGAGTAGAAAACTTGTTTAAATATTTCCAGAAAGACGAGGGATTTACATAGCTAGTCTTTACATTCGATTACTACATCGCAAATGTTTGATGAAATTCTTAAAAAAAATCACTGTTTTTCATCCATATTATCCAGTCTAATAACGCTGTTTTTATACTAAACATTTAGATATAAAATTACATCGAACTTAAATAAACAGTATATATTCTCTGCAAAAACATTGTTTTTCATTCACACAACCCTTACCCCCCCACCCACCCCAAACATTTGTCCAGTAAGAAATTCTTTTGAAAAATCACTGTTTTTCGTCCATAATATTCAGCCTGAGAACGCTGTTTCAGTATTAAATTTAAATAAATGAACTGTGTTATTAAATTAAATATTAACGACAAAACCAGCTGTTATTCATGCGTCTTATTTTGGAAAAGAATGATTTTTTAAAACAATTTTTTACTGGTAAGTTGTGTGGGGTGGGTGGGGGGTAAGGATAGTGTATTATCAAAAATAAACAAATTATTGTAAATTTTTTCTAACCTGAAAAACTGAATTATTTAATAACATTACCCTTACCACCATTAATTTAAAAAAAAAATGCATTTCCAAATAGGTAGATACTGGTACTGTTTTATTCATGCTAAAAAAATTTACAATATTTTACATACGTCAATGCTAATATTAAAATAAAATCTTTTCTAGGTTTGATTAAAGTCACCACCATGGACCAAGAAGACCCTCCGCCCCCCCGCGTCCCTTTTCGCCTCCCATTCGGCCCCAAAAGCGAGAAAAAGAGGCAAAATTCCGTATGAAAATTTAAAAAAAAAACCTTTACTCTACCCATAAACTCAACTTTTTTTTCCAATTTTAGATTAAACCAGATTTTTCCGCCTACAAACTGGTTAATGCCAAAGAGGTGGTACCCCAGAACCAGAAGAAAAAAGTCATCACGGAATTCCTCGCTAGACGTCCGTAAGCAAAAACAAACCTTTACCCGCTTTTCTTGAATAGGTCTTTTTTCAGTATTATAATCCACTCATTGCACTTCACACTTTTATTACTCATAATCTACACTGGTGGCCAAAAGTAGATTCACAACTACTTGTTTTTCAAATTTGTTTATATCACGGTTTAGGAAATGATAAATTAGGTGGGACAGTACCTGATTAAAAAACAACGGAGCCTATTTGTAATGTTTAATTATATTTAAATTATTTATTCGTAATACCCAATTTTATTAAAAAAAAATTGAAAAACTAAACAATTTTCAAGTGGCCAAAATAAAATTGGCAAATTCAAAGCTTACTAAAATAAAAATAAGTATAGAAAATTTAAAGGGTTTTATTCAATAATGCGTTGCTTAGCCTCTATTTCTTCTCACTTCCACCAACCTTTTGGGCATTGACCTAATTAAATTGTCAATATAGGACGTGTCAATGGATATCCAGTATGCCTTCAAAGCTTCAAAATGTTCTTCTTGTTTAATTTTGAAATTTTTACATCGGATGTGACGATCACTGTAATTCTAAATGTTCTCGATCGGATTTAGGTCCGGTGACTGTGACGGCCATTTGATAACATTAATTTTTTCTTGGGTCAACCATTGCTTAACGACCTTAGTAAGGCACCATAACATCCTCTTTATACATAAAACGATCCATCGTGCCTTCTATCAAATGTAGTGAACCCATCCCATAGCCCGAAAAACACCATGCTAGACTGTGGACACCTTATATTTGGTTTCAGATATCTTTGGTTCACAGAACGCCTAACATATCTTTTGCCATCCGAATTAATCAAATTGAACTTTGATACATCACTAAAAATAACCTTTTTCCATTCGGAGACTGTCCAGTGACTATGTTCTCGAGCAAAGCTCAGTATTCAGGTTGTTATTTAGTTTTTTCCACGTTTAATCTTCAATATTGCTGTTTATGTTGGTAGTTTCCGTTTTAAATTATAAACGAATTGTAGATTTCGCAAACCCTAACGGGAAACATTTTGAACATTTATTGAAATAAAAACTGATATTTTCATGATTTGTTTTCTATCTGAACAAATTAAGATTTTTCTAATTCTCTCGAAAACGAATCGACCGATTAAAAAAATCAAGCGTCAAAATAAAAGACTTCCAAAGACCTTTTCAACAAGCTATTACTCGATACCCCTTGCCATTTAAAATTTTTAAAGGGATGACCCTGGGGGGGCAGTGGGTGAAATAATTTTAGGTTAGAAAGTTGTCCCCCTTGACAAACCTTTTGACGTATTTCGGCGTTTTTTTTTTAAACAGTGGTTTTCGATAAATCCGTGGTGGGAAGTTTCCAAATGAACATTCTGTATCATTAACTTTAACTTAAAACCATCATCCATCTTAAAAAAATCTATATTAAAATCGCCCTTACAAGAAATGAAATCATACCTTCAAAAAGCTGTTCTTCAAAAAATGCCAAAATTTTTTTACTTCTATTTGGTAGCCTATAGATGATACCCACAATATGACACTGATTTCCAATATATAACTTTAACCAAATACTCTCCAAAAAATCCTGTGTTTGTTGTGCATTTTATTTAGCTTTTAATTTTAATTAGCATGTTTAGATAGGGACGCCCTAGACTAGTTCTCCCCATGACTTTGATAAATGCTTATATTTATTTTACAAGATAGTTATTATTATTGATGATTAAGTTCTTTCAGAACCTATCCTGGACCCTCGGCACCCATCAGAAGTACCACCCCAATAACGATTCCGAAACCCCTCATCGTCAACCGACAAAAGAAACAAATCGAAAAACCGGTCACGTCGATCGCTTCTTACTTGGAACGGGACACCATAGAGAAACAACTGGAAATCCTGGATCAGCTCGATCCCGCCTCCATAAGCGAGATCATCTCCAAGGTATAAAAAACTCGCCCATAATTCTTAAAAAGACTTAATTTGAATTTGAGAGGTTGTTGTATCCTCAATGGCAAAAACGTGACTCCGATATAGTTTTAAATACAGGGTTTCCATCTATAACCTGACACATTTTAACTGCTTATAAGTCGAGAACGGAAAATGACAACAATGTGCGGTTTTCACAGAACTTCATCAATATTTTTAAAGTTTTTTTGACAGTGTTGCCAAGTTTCCAGATTTATCTGAAATAGGAGGAAAAAAATTGATGATTTTCAAAGGCCGATTTCTCAAAAATTTTAAATGTAACACCCTGTACTTTTTAAATTCGCATGAAAGCCTGTTAAATCCCCTTTCTGAAAATGTCTTAAATTCATTATTTTTTTTTACAGAGCCAATTTTAGTAAATGACACCTTTTTGAAAATTTTCCTACAATAAATACCTATTAAATAACATTCTCGGTATCAAGTGACAACAATAACAATTGTAGCTTGTCAAGGAGGCTGTGAGTTGCACAATTTGTTATGTGGGCTTCAGTTTTTTTTGTATTTTTAACGTCATTCGTTGAGCAGTCCCAATAATTTGATTTCTATATGTATTTTTGCATTTTTTAAAGATTTTGAAAGGTTTAAATATGTTTACCACCCGGGAAAAGGCACGTTGCGTGTTATTATTTAGTGAATGGAAATCAGTTACGCAGACGAGAAGAAGATTTAGGCTGATTTTTGAAAGGGCTCCACCTTCACGCAATTCTATACTTCATTGGGTACGTCAATTTTCTCAGGAGGGAACAGTTAAAAGAAAAGTTAGAACAAACCTAAATGCACAAGAGAATCTAATCTGTTGGATGATTGCTAATAAAAGAAGTGTTGTCCTTAAACAATAACCAAATATCTATTAGGAAGATAGCTCAAACGACAAATATGTCGAAAAGTAAGTTTAAACCCTACAAAATTCAAACTTTCCAAAAAATAGAAAATCGCGCCCTTGAAAAAAGATATTTAATGTGCGAAACACTACTAGATCTTTTTAGAAATGAGCCGGATACCAATTTAATAATGTCTGATGAGGCAACATTTCACATCAGTGGTCGAGCAAATAAGCGCAACTGCCGAATTTGGGGAGATGAAAATCCTCGAGTGTATAACGAATTTGAAAGAGATTCTCCTAAGCTGAACGTTTGGTGTGCAGTATCGAAATCTAAAATATATGGGCCATTTTTTTTTCAAGAAGCAACAGTGAGTGGAAACAATTACACCGATATGTTGGAAACATTTTTTTATCCTCAACTTCAGCAAGATGGAATTTTAGACACGGTCTACTTCTAGCAAGACGGTGCACCACAAGGGATTCCTTAGATATTACTTTTGGAAACAGATGGATAGGGCAAGCAGGTCCAATCGAGTGGGCACCTTATTCTCCCGATCTAACCATTCCAGATTTTTGTATATGGGGATATGTAAAAGACCGTTGCTACAATCCAACCCCAGGAAATTTGGATGAACTGCGCAACAACATTTAAACCAAATTACACCGCGAATGCTACAAAACGCCTTCGGCAACTCATTTCTCCGTCTACATTTGTGTTCCGAGCAAAATGGGGGTCATATTCAGCAGTTAATTTATTAGTTATAAATTAAAATTAATTTCTTCAATTGTTTGTTGGTAAAATTGTTGTAAATAGTTGTAATTTAATATATAGAATAAATACTTTTTATAGACATGGCAATAGCGCAAATTATTTAATTATGATCATGCTAAAGCGATACATAGGCAATTACCAGAAAATGTTCATCAATCACCGAATATGTATTCTAGGAAAATTATCAAAAAGGTGTCATTCATTAAAATTGGCTCTGTAAAAAAATAATGAATTTATAAGACAATTTATACATTTTCGCAAAGGGGATTTAACAGGCTTTCATGTGAAATTAAAAAGTACAGGGTGTTACATTTAAAATTTTTGAGAAATCGACCTTTGAAAATCATCAATTTTTTTCCTCCTATTTCAGGTAAATTTTGAAACTTGGCATCACTGTCAAAAAATACTTTAAAAATATTGATGAAGTTCTGTGAAAACCGCATATTGTTGTCATTTTTCGTTCTCGACTTATAAGCAGTTAAAATGTGTCAGTTTATAAATGGACACCCTGTATATCCGTGTTTTTAAATTTGTCTACTAAGCTGAGATGTTCACGAACCCTAGTAAAAACTCTTCTTTATAAGTCTAAGGATGTCGTGTCAGAGGACGAAACACGTGTCACCTTGTTAAATATATTTTAGGCGCCTCATAGCAAAACTCGTCTTATTAATGCATTTTTATAGAAATTGAGAAAAACCTGTATATACCAAATATATTTTTAGGACACGATAAGGTAAAATAAAATAATTTGAAAGAAAACATTAACCTTGATTGCCATAGATTTCTCCAGGGTGTAAGTACCATTAGGCAAAGCAACATAATAGGCGAAGGGTCCTGTTTACTTCACTATAATATTTATTTCAAAAATCCCGAAGCGTTTCGGTTGTTAAATCATTGTCAAGGGAAAAAAATATTTACGAACAAATATTGTATAATATTTTTTTATTTTGTACATTGTAATTTGTTATTTTTAACTTTTTTATGGACATTTTGTTATAATATCATTTTTCCCTTGACAATGGTTTAACAACCGAAAGGCGTCGGGATTTTTGAAATAAATATTATTGTGAAGTAAACAGGACCCTTCGCCTATTATTTTGCTTTGCATTGACCTTAATCTATTTAAAATGTATAATACCCTTATTTTTGTAAAATAAATTAACAAAAACGGATAAGACAACTTTGGATCAGTTATTTTGACTTAAGCAAGTTATGCTAAAAAATACACTAGATTTAAAAAGCGAATTTTACATTTTTATACTTAAATATATACGTTTTATAGGTTAAATTCTTAATTCTTGATCGTCTGCCTCCAGTGGCTGGTAAAATTGCCTTTCTTGAACTTCAGAATTAAGTTCTAGCAGTTGCTGCACTGTTCTATCTAAACCATATTTACATCTGTTAACTTTGCAGCCTTTACTGGAATAATATCTGGAGAAAAACAATGCAGTTTCTTGCCTTTTTTTTTTAAATTGACTTAGGTAAACCAGTATCTGAGTTATAAAAAGGTTCTGCGCGAACCATAATATTATCTCCATCAGAGTTTTTAGTCAATATAAATCTTTTACCAAGATAGAACTTAAAATGCCAGTAGCTAACGTTTTTTAAGAAATCTTCAACTTTAAATTTCCTGTCCGCCACCTTACAGTTTTGGCCTAAGTTTACTACGATACCGTGATATTTCAATAAATCCAAATATGTTTTAAGATCGATAGTCGTCGACAATTTTTTTTCAATTCCTCAGAATACCCTAATATCAGACGGTAAATATGAATGTCCAGGAACAAGAAAAATTATTTCGATTGGATTAGGTGGTGCAACTCCTATACATATCCATTGTTGATCATTTGCGATTTTGTCCACAGCATCTGTCAGCACATAGTCTTATTTTCGAATAAGATGACAAATCAGATTTTGAAAGAACATCATAAACTGCCAAAGAGATTTCAGTTGAAGAACCCTTTTTATGTTGACGCTTTATTCAAGTGTAGATATGAACATTTTTTGCTCTGGATCCAAGCAACACACGAGAGTTAAATAAACGTTTATTTAGGTTTACACCAGTTGTACAAGTTAAATGTTTAAGTATGGAATAGTGTATACTATTCAAAGACGTTTATAAAATGCGTTTAATGGCATAAGCTTTTAAACAAGTATACTTACCATCAACAAAACGTTGAATATTTAGTTATAGAAAACCAGTATATGTATAACCTTTAACTAGGGACTCTACCGACATACTTTACAGGGTGATTCTCCAACAAAAAGTAATTGTTTTTTTTACACGAATGTATGTTCCAAAAGCCTTACTCTCGGATCTACAGGGTGTTAAAATTTAAAAAGAAGGTTTTTTTTTTTAATTTGTTGATGTATGACGTATATTATATACGTATATTCTACAGTTAATAATATATCTTGACCATATACAGTTGAAAATAAATGAAATTTCTTCAACACCTGACGACTTATCTTAAAAAACTAAATTTTCATTTATTTGCGATAAAAAATGATATAACTATTGTAATTTTCATAGCGATATGCCTTGATTTCGAGAAATAAAATAGGATTTTTTCACGTTTTAGTCAAAAACCTTGAGGTTATGTGAGAAAATATAGATACAAAAACTATAGATTTTTTTTATCGCCTATAACTTTCTTAAAAAGCATTTTTTTCTCAGGCAGTTATTTTCTGCAAAAAAACCGTTTTTCGTTAACCCTACCCTTACCCCCCCACCCACCCCACACATCTTACCAATAAGAAATTATTTTAAAAAATCATTGTTTTCCAAAACATGCATGAATAACATGTGCTGGTTTCGTCGTTAATATCTAATATAATAACACAGATTGTTTATTTAAATTTGATATAATTATATGTATGTATATTAGTGAATATTTAATACAAAAACAGTGCTATTTGATTGGATATTATGAACGAAAAACAGTGATTTTTCAAAAGAATTTCTTACTGGACAAATGTTTGGGGTGGGTGGGGGGTAAGGATTGTGCTGATGAAAAACAATGTTTTTGCAGAAAATATATATTCAATATTTTATTTAATAGCACTGTATATTGAAATTTGGGATAATTTTATATATAAATATTTAGTATAAAAACAGCGTTATTAGATTAGATAATATGGACGGAAAACAGTTAATTTTAAAAAGAATTTCATCAAATATTTATGATGTAGTAATCGATTTTAAAGACTAGCTAAGTAAATTCACGTCATTTTTTTTTAAATGCCAAAATTTTTCTTCCCTTTTTTTAAACAGAATAGTGTATAATATACGTATATTCTATAGTTTAACAAATATATATCTTGACTATATACGGTTGATAAATATGCCAAAACCAAGAATTTACTAAAACCTCGTTGAATAAATATATATTTAACGATATAGTTTTAATTTTCTCCGGAAGATGCTAACATCGTTAGCGAAACACGTGTCGAGAGTAAAAGTAAGAGTTTTGGTTAGTGGTAAAACTGTCTCGTAATTTGAGCGTCACACCAAAGGTTCCAATCACAGGACAATAATATAACATGTGTTGCTTGGGGAAGAAAACCTTAATTTGGCTAAATTCTTTTGACCATATTGCAGCCAACCTCTCATTAACTTTTCAGCAACTTTTCGTTTGTTTTTTCATCCAGTTCTCTTTCTATTTTGATTTTTTCAGAAAGCTTAATGCATTTGTGCATTTGTTACCCGACTTCCCAATCTAATATTGTATTCTTTTAAAAAACAGATTTCTTTTTTAAATCACACTTTAAATTTTCTTGACTGTTTTTTTTTTAAATCTCCAAGGTGATGGTGTGCCTGAACAACTCGTGCGGCGACTACTTAGAAAGGGAACTGGTAAGTGTACTGGGCGTGGCCAGCTATACGGCATATGGGCGTGGCAGCAACATGAGGGACGTGGTCAAGTGTCTGATCAGGCACAGGCTCGAAAGGGGCCGCGGGGCCTTTTTCAGGCTCGAGCCGTCAGACTCTGCGGTCGTAGCTGGCGATCGGATCACCGTCACCAAGTTGGAGGAGGAGACCCTAACTGGAAGTACGAATGATTGCATTAGTGAGGCCGGTGAGGAGGTTTCTTTTGTTTTTATCACGTGAGGATCGTAACTCTTTCTGTTTATTTTCTAGATGCTATTATTTCGAACGCCATCCGTACACTGACCACGAACGAGACCGAATTAGGATCGAAGCCCGAATTGCCCGATCATTTGATTGATGATTTATCGAGCGGTTCATCGGGTCTGGAAGGTGAGAACCTTTTAATAAATTAGGAATTATGCCAATCCAGTAGTGTTTGAACCAAAACGACTATAAAAACGCTTATAATTCTTGGATTTTCTTGATTTTTCCGCAGGGAAAGTAAAAGAACAGTCCAAGGAATTTGTTAAAGTAAGAATCAAGCCAATCTAAGGGCTACAAATGAAGTTAAAGAGCAATTTATCTAAGAGACATAATTTTCCCTGACAAACAAGATATGACTTGCCATGAAATGCCTTCTGGCTCGCGCATTTTCCTCATTTTTTCAGCAAAGCAAAAGAACATTCTAAGGAATTTGTTAAAGTGAAAATCGAGTGAATCTAGGGACTAGAACCAGAGTTATAGGGCTAATTACCAAAGGGTACTTGATTTTTCTTTAGCTTTTTCAATTTATCCAATAGTGCTCGGTTTTCCTATAGATTTACTAAAATGGCGTCAAAATTGTGTGTAGCTCATAAATTTTCCTGATTTTTCTAGCAAAGCAAAAGAAAGTTCTAAAGAATCTGTTAAAATAAAAATAAAATGAGTCTAAGGACTAAAAAATAACTTACAAGGCAATTTACCCAAGGGTAGTTAATTTTTCTTGACATACAAAATATGACTTACCAAAAATCAAATAAGATGTTTCTAGCTCATGAATGTTTCTCAATTTTTCAACAAAATAAAAGAACATTCCAAAAACTCTGTTTAAATTAATTTAGTTACTACAATTTTTTTGTGCAGGGTTTTGTCTTAGCTTCGTCGTTCTGAATCCAACAAGACCATCCGCAAGGTCGTAGCTCTTCTAATAGCTGAGATATGGCATTTTTGATGCCCATTTTTGGCCTCAAAAACGGACGTCGAAAACGACTTTTTCAGGATTTTCAAAGTGCTCTCATTCCCTTAGTTCTGCTCGGATCCCGTTATAACCCGGTGTTTTCGTAATCTAGGTGACCCAAATAAGACGCTGGTATACTTAGTTTGATTTCGAAAAAAATCAATTTTTGGTGAAAAAATTCGATAGGGGGGGGTATACCCGAAAAATGAAAAATTCCAAACTTTGAAGGGCGATATCTCGGCTTCTATGGGAGTTATCGGGAAAATTCCAACGGTTTTGTCTTAGTTTCGTCGTTCTGAATCCAATGAGACCATCCGCAAGGTCGTAGCTCTTCTAATAGCTGAGATATGGCATTTTTGATGCCCATTTTTGGCCTCAAAAACGGACGTCGAAAACGACTTTTTCAGGATTTTCAAAGTGCTCTCATTCCCTTAGTTCTGCTCGGATCCTGTTATAACCCGGTGTTTTCGTAATCTAGGTGACCCAAATAAGACGCTGGTATACTTAGTTTGATTTCGAAAAAAATCAATTTTTGGTGGAAAAATTCGATACGGGGGGGTATACCCGAAAAATGAAAAAACCCAAACTTTGAAGGTCGATATCTCGGCTTCTATGGGAGTTATCGGGAAAATTCCAACGGTTTTGTCTTAGTTTCGTCGTTCTGAATCCAATGAGACCATCCGCAAGGTCGTAGCTCTTCTAATTGCTGAGATATGGCATTTTTGATGCCCATTTTTGGCCTCAAAAACGGACGTCGAAAACGACTTTTTCAGGATTTTCAAAGTGCTCTCATTCCCTTAGTTCTGCTCGGATCCCGTTATAACCCGGTGTTTTCGTAATCTAGGTGACCCAAATAAGACGCTGGTATACTTAGTTTGATTTCGAAAAAAATCAATTTTTGGTGAAAAAATTCGATAGGGGGGGGTATACCCGAAAAATGAAAAATTCCAAACTTTGAAGGGCGATATCTCGGCTTCTATGGGAGTTATCGGGAAAATTCCAACGGTTTTGTCTTAGTTTCGTCGTTCTGAATCCAATGAGACCATCCGCAAGGTCGTAGCTCTTCTAATAGCTGAGATATGGCATTTTTGATGCCCATTTTTGGCCTCAAAAACGGACGTCGAAAACGACTTTTTCAGGATTTTCAAAGTGCTCTCATTCCCTTAGTTCTGCTCGGATCCTGTTATAACCCGGTGTTTTCGTAATCTAGGTGACCCAAATAAGACGCTGGTATACTTAGTTTGATTTCGAAAAAAATCAATTTTTGGTGGAAAAATTCGATACGGGGGGGTATACCCGAAAAATGAAAAAACCCAAACTTTGAAGGTCGATATCTCGGCTTCTATGGGAGTTATCGGGAAAATTCCAACGGTTTTGTCTTAGTTTCGTCGTTCTGAATCCAATGAGACCATCCGCAAGGTCGTAGCTCTTCTAATTGCTGAGATATGGCATTTTTGATGCCCATTTTTGGCCTCAAAAACGGACGTCGAAAACGACTTTTTCAGGATTTTCAAAGTGCTCTCATTCCCTTAGTTCTGCTCGGATCCTGTTATAACCCGGTGTTTTCGTAATCTAGGTGACCCAAATAAGACGCTGGTATACTCAGTTTGATTTCGGAGAAAATCAATTTTTGGTGAAAAAATTCGATACGATGTAAAAATTAAATTAATTTAGTTACTACAAGCAAAGTTATAGAGTAATTTACATGTGTTTTTCTAACACAGAAACCATGGCTTGTGTAGTTCATGGATTTTCCTCATAGTATTCCAAGAAATTTAGTAAAGTACCATTCATGTCAATCTGGAAATTAGATAAAAAGTTTTAGGGCAATTTTCAGAAGGGTACTTGATTTTCCTTGACACACGAGACATGAGTTGGATAAAAAAAATTCTAGTTTATGGATTTTCTTCATTTATTTAGCAAAAGTTGAAAAATATCTGAGGGAAACGTTTAATAAAAGAATCATGCCAATATGACTAGTTAAAAGAAAGATATGAAGCTATTTATCCAATAGTGTTCGGTTTTATAGACTTACCAAGATGGCAACAAAATTGTGTGTAGCTCATGAATTTTCCTGATTTTTCCAGCCAAGCAAAGGAACATTCTAAAGAATCTGTTAAAATAAAAATAAAATAAATCTAAGGACTACAAAATAAGTTACAAGGTAATTTACGCAGGGGTAGTTAATTTTTCTTGACATACAACGGAAACTTGACATATGACGAAAAATTAAATAAAAATGCTTCTAGCTCATGAATGTTTCTCAATTTTTCAATAAAATAAAAGAACATTCCAAGCAATCTGTTGTAGTAAAAACTAACTTAATTTAATTACTACAAGCAAAGTTATAGAGCAATTTACATGTTTTGTTCTGACACACTTGACAAAGTATGAATAAAATTGTTTCTAGTGTGTGGATTTTCTTCATTTGTTTAATAAAAGCTGAAAAACATTCCAAGGAATTAAAGAATTTTAAAGAAAAGAAAGATACGAAGCAATTTAGCCAATAAAAATAAAAAATTATTCCAAGGAGTCTATTAAATTATTAATCAACTTAATCTTAGGAGTAGAAGAAAAGTTGTAGGGCAATTTAAGGTATATGATTTGCCCCAATACACTAGACCTGACTTGCCAAAAGTTAAATAAAATTGTTCTAGTTCATGGATGATTCTCCATTTTTCTAGCGAATCAAAACCAATTTGCTAAAGCAAAAATTAAATTTTATTCAATCCATAATCTATACATTTTAGTTTAAAGCAAGTTGGACCAACAAAAGATGCACAGAAAATATAAATGTAGGGCTTAAACAACAGTATAAATTAAAAAGTATATAAAAAAAGAAAACTAATAAATAAGCAATGAATCACTTTTAGGAGCAGAGTAAGTTAGATTTCTTTGACAGGTCGTTTTATTAATATTTAATATTAGGGCACAGTTACTTTTAAGTAATTTAGTATTTTTGCAGTGTTCTATTGCTTTAATATAGCTCAGGTTTTTACAAATCAACCTCACAACTGCTCTAATCTAAGTTTGAAAATTCAAAAGCAACTAGAAGAAAAGTTATAGGGCAATTTATTTAAGGGTCCTTGATTTTTACTGATACCCAAGACATGCCTTGCCGAAAGTTAAATAAAAATGCTTCTGGATTATGGATTTCATTCAATTTTCCAGCAAAGTAAAAGAACATTTAGAATCTGTTAAGTAGACGACATTTCTAGTAATTGTCTTGCTTTTTTGACAAACCGAGAAAACATCATTTTATTGCTCTAATCTGTGATATGATCAAACTGAGATGGGGATGTACATTGAACTGTTTACCTTCTTTTTCCATTAATTCCTCTTTCTTTATTTTCAGCAAAAAGGAACGAAAACCACCCGCAAACAGCAAATGAGTCGACCACCAACGCCTTTCCAGTGCAACCCGGGTGGGATCTAAATAATATGACCAGGAATTGCACCGTAACCTCTCAAGAAGCCATTGATCTCGAGCCAACTGTTGCAACACCCGAAAACGTTGACGTAAACGTCACAGTCACTGAATTTCCTGTAAAAAACACTAAAAAGTCCCAAAAAGTGACGAAACCTGGAAAACCGAGAGCCACCAAACAAGAGTCGAATTTAGAAAGAAAACGTCAATCGACCCCCAGTAAGAAACGAAAGTCTTCAAGCGAACCATCAGGGACAGAGTCTGACGCTAAAAAGCTGTTCCGGGACCACGATTATGTCACAAGTAAACCGGAAACGCCTTTAATTAATTTAAATCATGACTCTTTAGTGGACTATTTTAAGGATTTAAGCAGTCGAATGTACATCAAAACGGATCCTGATCCAAAACTTAATAAACTGGATCGTTCTAATGACATGAAAGACGACATGACATTGGAGAAGCTCGATAGGGTCCCCTCGAGACCCCAAGACTCCATAAACGCCCACGTGAAGATCCTGCGAAGAGCCAGAATTTCCGATATTAAATTAAGGTCCAATGACCAACTGAACAAACTGAATATAATAAAAATTAAGCGTGAAGAGCAAGCAGAGAAGCCGGAGGTAGCACTGCAAGATTTCCCGAAGCCTAAAGTTGCTTATTTGGGCGTAATGAGTCGTCTTGGAGTGGGAGTGAGTGAGGAACAACTGCCTGTAAAAGAGAGAGAGATTGCTGCGTCCAGTCGTGGACAAGAGAAGGAAAATTGTGATCCCCAGAGTTCTAAAAAGGGTAAACTAATCAATCCAGGGCATTTGAAATTATTTAAACCCCAAAAGGTGAGATCCCAGAACCCTTCGGTTGCAAAACAAAACTTTTACAAAAGGACCATGGAGAAACTGTGTCTCGCAACGGTAAATAAGAACGCAAAAGTTGATTTGGTCAAAAGCAGTATAAATCAATCTGATCAGGCAGTACCTAAATGTGTCGATGAAAAGGGTGTAGAACCCTTAACCGTTGGCCTCATTAATAAGGAACCTCTTAGCAAGCCCTCGACCTCATTTGAACCAAACAAATCGAAAAAAGATGATGATAATAACGAGGCAAATAGTAAGGAAACTTTAGAACAAGACTCGACTAAAGTTTCTTCTTTTACCGTTAAACTCGTGGGAGAGTCGCAGACGGTTTTTGATAAGGAAACTCCTCTTGATACTCCTGGTTCAGTTAGGGCAAACAGTTGCATAGAAAAATCAACTAAAACTAATGAAGAAATTCGTCTTGGTTCTCCAGAAGTTAAGACTCTTATAGAAGAATCAATTGAAAAAAATGGAAAAACTCCTCTTGGTACTGCCGAACGTTTTGCATCAGTTAAGACAAACTCCCACCCGAAAGAATCGACCGAGATTATTGAAGAAACTTGTCTAGGCTCTCCAGCAACTCTTGGGTCACTTAAAGCCAATGGTGGCACTGAAGTATCGACTGAAATTAATAGAGAAATTCGTCTTGCTTCTCCCGGAACCGTTGCTAACACTCACGTGCCAGAATCACTACATGAAACTTGTCTTGGTTTTCCGAAAACTCGTTCAGGTAGTCACTTGTTCACTCGCCTTGATTCCAAAAAAACTCTTGGGTCAGTTAAGACAAACACTCGCCTAGAAGAATTTACTGAATTTAATGTAGAAACCTGTCTTGATTGTCCTGAAACCGTCGGATCAGTTAAGGCAAACACTCACTTGAAAAAATCAAGTAAAACTAATGCAGAAACTGGTCTTGGTTCTCCAAAAGTTAGGAATTTCATGGAAGAATCGATTGAAATGAATGGGAAAACTTCTTTTGGTACTCACCAAAGACTTGCATCAGTTAAGACAAACTCACGCCTGGAAGAATCGACTGAATTTGTTGGAGAAACTTGTCTAAGTTCCTTGGAAACTCTTAGATCAATTAGGGCAAACAGTTGCTTAAGAAAATCAATTAAAACAAATGCAGAAATTCATCCTGGTTCTCCGAAAACTCTTGGTTCAATTAAGGCAAATGGTCGCATAGAAGAACCGACTGAAATTAATAGAGAAACTCGTCTTGGTTCTCCCGGAATCGTTGCTAAGACTCACGTGCAAGAATCATTACATGAAACTAGTGGGGAAACTTGTCTTGGTTTTCCGGAAACTCTTAAGGCAAATAGTCTTATGGAAAAATTAAGTAAAACGGATGGAGAAACTCGTCCTGGTGCTCCTAAAACTTTTAAATCAGTTAGGACAAACACTCACCTGGAAGAATTAACTGAATTTAATGAAGAAAGTCGTCTAGATTGTCCCGAAGCCGTTGAATTAGCTAAGGCAGATATGAAAAAATCTACTAACTTTGATGTCTCTATTAAAGGAAAACTACTCATTAAAAAACCGGGGGCAGTTTCTAATGAGGAAAGTTCTCCGGAAACTCTTAAGGGAAACACTCGCCTGGAAGAATCCACTAAATTTAATGCAGGCACTCGTCTTGGTTTTCCGGAAACTCTTGGATTAGTTAAGACAAACACTCGCCCGGAAAAAACAAGTAAAACTAATGGGGAAACTCGTCTTGGTTCTCCGGAAGTCGTTGGATCAGCTAAAGCAGATACTGCCATGGAAAAATCTCAATCAACTCACTTTGATGTCTTTATTAAACGAGAACTTCTCATTGAAAAACCGAGTACTAATAAGGAAAGTTCTTCGGGTGAAATTAATGGAGAAGCTCGTCTTGGTTCTCCCGAAACTGTTGGATTAGTTATGGCAAAAACTTTCGTAGATGAATCCATTGAAACTAATGGCGAAACTGGTCTTGGTGTCCTAAGAACTGCCGAGTCAGTTATTGAAGGATCTAATAATGTGCTCAATTTGTCAATCAATAAGGAAACCTGTCTTTCAGCCTTGAAAAGTATTGATTCCGATCAGGCTGAACCTGTTATAAGCGAACCAAGTGAAATGCCAACTAAGAAAGACGCTGTTAATGATTGTTCGCCCCAAGAAACCAATTCAGAGAATGTCAAAACTAATCTTAACGATTCACCCGATGCTCCAGAACCATTAACACATGACGCCTTAAAACCTGAAAAATCTCTTAGAACCAATTTGGAAACCACCAATGGAGGGAATGTCCTTCCAGAACCACAACTCGACGAATTAAACTCAAATACGCCATTAAAGTGTGGAATTAGGCGCAAATTGTGCATCAATCTCACTAACGAAACGTCATCTCTGATTAAAGCGGAAAATTCAAAAAAGACTGAAACGAACCCCTCAAGTATTTCCAACGATTGCTTCGAGAATTTCATGAAGCAACACTTCGTACTGCTCGAGGACAGTGATAAACCCTCCAAAGAGGTTATAGATGCCCTAATGGTGGAGTTCCAAGGAGAACTCCCGTGTACCCGGTCAGGGCATAACTGTTCGGACAGGGTTACTTTGGACATGGAAATGCAAAAACTGGTCAGCAAATGGCACTACTGGGCCAGCAGGAAATCCTTACTGGATAAAATCTCCAAGACGTCAAAGAGGATCCGTAAGAGCCTCTATAAGGAGCGGCGCACTTTGGACCAAATCGGGAGGAGTTTTAGTGAAATCACTGAGAGATGCGAGGATAAGGGGGCGTCCAAGAAGGTTTTGCAACAAAACCTTGAGTGTTTGAATAAGATCGCTTACGTGCTAAATCGGAAAGAGATAGAGTGTTTGGATGGGTTGGAATTCGGACAGAGAGCGGATGAAGTGGAGTCAAGTCCAATTGGACCTACGCAGAAACCACTTGAACCAGTAAAATTCACTGAAAATGTCCCATCAGATAAAAAGACGATTGACGGTAAGTTATTGTAATATAAATAATATGGTGTTATACCGGATGACACAGGAATAAGGGAATACTTAATAAGTGAGTCAAGTCAAATTTAAAACATACTTTATTTACTAAATTTACAAACTTGTGCTAGAAGCTTCCTAATCTTAGAATTTACAATACTAGTAGTTATTTGGTTAGACTTGTAACAGTATACAGAATCCATTTTAATTGTACCGGGTTGTCTTTTATATTTAGACAAAGCCTAGCTCGGTTATTATACGAGGTGGAAAAAAAAGTTTTATATAAAAGTTGTAGGGTTTACCTTAAATCGCCAGAAAATGTTATAAAATATAATACAGGGGTATCGCAAAGTTAATAAAAAATACACAGTTCATTTTTTTTAAATGGAACCCCTTGTATATTTTTACATTACATAAAAGACATTTTTTTTCTGATTTCAAAAATATATAATATGTTAATATTTGGTTTAGCTGTTTTCCCAATATTTATCTTTAAAAAATAAAAAAATAAAACAACTGTTTACCCGAATCCCCGTTGCTATGGTGTTTATCGGTAAGAATAAAATAAATAATGTTATTTGTTGGGCTGTCACTGTCAATGTTTCTGCTATTTCTTTTGAATATGGGTTATGCCGAAGAAGAAAAGTTTGAAATTATGAGGTTGTTTTACAAAAACAACCATAATGTTGCTCGAGCGCAAGCTGAATATCACCGTATTCATCCCGAAATGAGAGTTCCTGCTAGGTCCACTTTTTATTACACTGAAAGGAGTATGAGAAACCACAAAAATCTACAAAGAAAAAAACGAACAGTTTTAGCTAACGCGGATGAAGAACTACAAATTTTATTATATTTTCAAGGTAAAAAGTTATTTTATATTTAAGAGCCTTATAAGAATTATAATTTATGCTTTGATTTTTGTAGAAAAACCATATTTATCAACCGTAGATGCTAGTAGACACTTTCAATGCTCTAGATCTAAGATTCAAAGAGTTCTTCAGAAATATGGATATCATCCTTACAAATTGATGCCAGTACAAAAATTAACAAATAATCATGAAATAAGAAGGCTAACATACTGTAATCAGATGTTAGATATAAAAAACGTAGATAACGATATCTTTAATAAAATCTTGTGGACGGATGAAGCTGTATTTACAACAGCAGGGATGTATAATAGAAAAAATACTCACATGTGGGCACCAGCAAATCCTCACGCATACGTCGAAATAAAAAAACAGGGCAGAATGTCATTAAATGTGTGGTGTGGTATCCTTAGAAACCAAATAATTGGACCCATTATATTTCAAGGATCTTTGACTGGAAATAGGTATTTGCGGTTTCTAGAAAATGAGAAATTGAAGAGAAAACATGATTGGAACCCATGGTACCATTAACTGGCCACCAAACAGCCCTGATTTGACTCCTCTAGATAGTTTTTTATGGGGGTATCTTAAAAATGAAGTTTATAAGGAAAGAAGTGAAAATTTGGAGGAATTAAGGGAAAAAATTCAAAGAAGTATAAACTCCTTAAATGAAGAACACCCTGAATATATTTCAAATGCTCTGTTAAAACTGGACAAAGATTATAGAAACTGCGTTGAAAATAATGGCGGCCATATACAACATTTGTAAATATTTAAAGAAACAAGGCTCAAAGGTTTTTTTTTTCAAAAAACCAAATTTTTTTAAAAATGATGAATTAAATATTAACATTTTATATATTTTTGAAATTAGAAAAAAAATGTCTTTCATTTAAAGTAAAAATATACAAGGGGTTCCATTTAAAAAAAATTAACTTTGTGTTTTTTATTAATTTTGCGATACCCCTGTATTATATTTTATAACATTTCCTGGCGATTTAAGGTAAACCCTATAACGTTTATATCAAACTTTTTTTTCCACCTCGTATAGTAACCGAGCCAGGCTCTGTCTAAATATAAAAGACAACCCTGTACATAGGAGCATATTTCATATCATCAAAGAAGAAACTAAAAACAGAAGAGGCAAGAACTAACATAAAACAAGAATAAAAAGGAATCTGATCAACAGATGTATAATTAATTTTAAATATGAGTGGTTAAAATACTCTCCAATGCTATAGTAAGCTTTTGGTAAGATTAATTTCTTTAGTTCCCTCCTAAACTTTTTAACGTAACATACGGAGGGACTTTTTGCCTTAAATCTGCGAGGTCATAAAATATTTTTTTTTATAAGAAGTCAACTGTTAGATTCTCCGTTTAATATGGAAAAAATAATTACTCTTGCAAAATTATGATTTAAGGCACTGTTTTTAAAATATCTTAATTTAATTATTCAGAAAGACAAGAATTTATAAAAGTGTTGAATATAAAAGATGATCAGAAGTTACCTTAAGTCATTATTTCATTTGACAGGTTTAATTTATAAGATTATAATTATAAGATATTATTATAGATTCAAGCCTAATTTTCTTTTTTTTGTTGTTTTTGTAGCATTTTAACTGGCGTTTCTGTACAATTAAACTAAGATATTTTAAAAACAGTGCCTTAAATCAAAATTTTGCAAAAGTGACTATTTTTTTCCAAATTAAAAGGAGAATCTAACAGTCGAAAAAGGACCAAGCCCCTCCGTATGTTACGCCACGGGCAATTTTTTTAAAAACTTTAACACCCTGTTAGCAGCAGGTTATCTTCTACTGTTAATTTTTGAACGGACAATTAAAGCTTTTCTCATATTTTTTTACGATTATATTATTTTTTTTCTTCCAAGTTTTTAAGGCCGTTTCCTCAATTCTTTCAGAAAAATTCAACCGATTGTCGTTTTTCCGAGTCACTTCTTTTCCAAGGAAATTAAGCTATTTTTTTGTTCATCTTACAGACAATTCAATCTTCACTTTATGTTATGGCTAATGAGAAAATGACATTTAACAATACGATGAAAAAAAATTCTTTCAATGAAATTTATGATAAAAATCACTTAATTTCCCTGAAAAAGAAGTGTCTTGGAAAAATGAGAAATTGGTTACGTTCTCTTAAATGAGTTGACAAAATTGGCTTAGAAATCTCAAAGAAAAAATGATTTTTCTAAAAAATTGCCTTCATGATTTCCAAGAAAGATTTCCAATTTTAAACTTAACGGTGTTGTCAAAGTACCATAACCTTTAAAACTCATTCTTGGCAGTCAGTCACATAAAGGCAAATAGTGCATATTTCTAAAATGTTCAACGTCTTCATTGTGGACTGGCTTCACCACCGTTATAATGTAAAAATGTATGCTGCAATTAAGATTTATTGACGTATATTCGATCCCTACATTAGATGTCAATAAAGGACATCATATCCCGAACAGATTTTTTTAAATTGCACTTACTCGCTTTATCTATTACTGCTTACCATCCTATCAAAAATCTCTGTAACTTTAACAAAATAAACCCTTCCATTCTTGCTTCTCCTCTATCCACTTGTGAGTATTTTTTTTTTTTTTTTAATTTGTAGTTTATCTGATAATGTACGAAAACAGTTATTTTATTTGGGGTTTTCGCTTTATTTTAATGCTTTTATTATTTAAATTCCTTATAGATGAAACTCCTAAGTCAAGCCCAAGGAAACTCAGACTGAGGAGCGCTAAAGGTTCAGGTATTCAATTGGTTAATTTCTCATTGTTTAAAGCTTAAAAATGACCAAATTTTATGTATGTTTAGTGAGTGAACAACAGCCCGATACCACCCCAGTAACTACGCCTCCTAAGCAGTACAATTTCCGTCAACGGACCCCAATTGTTACCAAAAAGGATAATTCGTTAGAAAGCAAGAGAACTAAGAGGTTAGAGAGTAAAGGAGAAATGGAACTCTGTCCCTCTAAACTAACGAGGAAATTATCTAAGTTGGTTCAGAAACGGTCTTACCCTCTAAGGAATAGGGTAAAGGGTAAGCGAATAGGGTCTAAAGTGGTTATTTCAATTTTTTTTTTTGGTAGATTTCCTTGGGGGTTTACAAAAAGTCGATTTGGTTTAGTAATAGTTTTGATTCTTTTACAGGTGAGAATTTGGATGCGAAGAAGGCGAAGTCAATTAAGAAGTGAAGTAGAAGACTTGGTTCAATTTTATTTTATCTACATAGAAGTAATGTAAAGTTAGATAGTTTTAAGAACGTTCACTCGGAAGAACCTAAAAAGGATTAAATAAATCAGAAAAGGCTTTTTCAGGTGTATATTTTGGCCAGCGCTGATTTATTTCCTAGCAAAATAAGGTAAATTTAAGTCTGTTATGTTTTAATTGTTGATATACATATATTTGTACTTTGACCAAAAATGTTGTTTAGTTAGTTAATAATCTTCATTTTGGTTGGCACTAGTCAGATTTTGGTTTATAACCGTTAGGCGTAAGAATCATAGGTTAGATGTTAGTTTTAATTTGGTAGAAGGCAGAAAACAGAAATTGATCAAAAAAGGCCTTTTCAGTTTGTACATTTTGGTCATCACTGATTAATTTCTTAGTAGATAAGGTAAGATATTTTGGATAGCACTGTTTTTTTTTGTATAAAGTTTTTTATTTATTTCCTGTTATAAAAGTGCAGACATTTGAAAATTGCACAATTTGGACATAACTGTTTATCTTTATTGTACATATCACATTAGGTATAGGAATCGTAGGTTAGATATTAGTTTATAAGGCATCGAGAGGTAAATTTTGGCATTTCACTTTGGAGAAAATCAGAAAAGGCCTATTTAGATGTACATTTTGGTCAGCACTGATTTATTTCCTAGCAAATAAGGTAATTTTAAGTATTTTTTTTATAATTCTTGATATATTGTCGAAACTTTGTCATTTTCATCAGCAGTTTAAACAACAGGAAACTGAAAAAGGTTTATGGTATGTTTTGGTCAGCGTGGTGGTTTATTTTCTTGTATGTGCTGAGTCGATTTCTTTTTAACCATAAACTCGTACTTCCACCAAATTAAATTGAATTTAACTTTTAGTGTAACGTTTTGTTTATTTTTTTTAAATAACATTAAGTGTATAAATTACGTGTATTATTAGATATTAATTCTAGAGCAGTAGAAGAGGCAATGTAATAGAAATTAATTAGAAAAGGCCATTCCAGGTGTACATTTTGGACCGCACTATTTTTTTTTTGTATTAGGTTTTATATTCATTTATGCTGGTAAATGTACAAAGACATTTTAAAGTTATATATTTTGTTCATCACAAGTTTATTTCGTAACAGATAAGGGGATTTTTAACCACGTTTTTTGATTTTTGAAATAATGTTTAAAAATATGGGGAAAAGCGACCGTTTAAAGCCAACTTGAATATTATTTTGTAAAATATCGAAATGAATCAAAAGAAGTTGTACAGTTTCGTCACTGGGTCATTATTAATATTAGGTCTGTTATTTTATAGTTTTCATCTAATAATTCTCAATCATAGAAAAATTTGTACATTTTACTGTAGAAACCGATATGAAAATCTAGTTAAAAAAATGAATTAGAAAATGCCATTTTGGTCAGCACTGGTTAATTTTTCTTGTACATAATTATTAAGTATAGGAATCGTAAGTTAGATATTAGTTCTAAGGTGTTTTTTTTTATGAGGAACTGAAGGATAAATTTTGGTCATCACTGATTCATTTCTTAGCATATAAGGTGATTTTAAGTCAAGTTTTGAAATGTTGCTGTAGGAATAAAACGAAATTCGTGCCTTAAATACCGGAATAAATCTGAAAATAATGTAGATATTTAGCACTGGTTCATTCGCTCGCATATGTTAAGTTATATTTATAGTTAGATATAGAAATCGTAGGTTAGATATTAGTTCTAACGTTATGAGGAATTGGAGGATAAATATTTGCAACAAAACCGAAGTAAATCAGAAAAGGCCTATTCAGTTGTACATTTTGGTCATCACTGGTTCACTTCCTAGCGGTTAAGGTAATTTTAAGTTTTTAAAATTAATTAATTTGTACTTTTCCCTTCGGCTCATAATTTGACGTACGTTCTTTGTACATCAAGAATGTAGACAAGGCGATGTCCTAAAAAGAAAAACTTTGAATCAAAAATGGATCAGAAAATGCCAGTTTCATTTGTACATTTTGGTAAGAACTGGTTCATTTTTTTTGTACATAGTTATTAAATATAAGTTAATCATAATTTTTTGCAAGTAAAAATTAAAAAAAAAAGATAAAAAATTCGAGGAGTAAAAACTGATATGAATCGGAAAAGGCCATTTTAGTTGTACATTTTGGTCAGCACCGATTCATTTCTTTGTACTTAACAATTAGTTTTAAGAATTTTAGGTTAGTTATTAATTTTATGATGGTTCTTCCAGAAGAATCTAAAAAGTTTATTAAACTTAAGAGGAAAAAGCGAATATAACCGAAATGAATCAGAAAAGGCCTTTTCACTTGTACATTTTGGTCATCACTGATTTATTTCCTAGTACATAAGGTATCATTAATTTGTTTTAAATATTTGTTAAAATGGAAACCAAAGTATGTATGTACGTTTTGGTAATCACCAGTTAATTTTTTTATATAAATTAAATTAGACATATAGGAGTAAAATAAGGATATTCTATAAGTCAGACAAAGTGATTCTGCTGGTGCAAGTTAAATAAATCAGAATGCCCATTTTGGCCAGCTATGAATCACTTTATTACTTGAAACGAGAAGTATTATTAGGTTACATTTTTAGTGCCGCAGGTTATTCAGCTGCGGTGCGTGACTGTTTTAAAGTATTAACGGTGTAAGTTCCTTTAAATGCTTAGGATTTTATTTTTTTTTTTTAATAGATCAAGAGAACGGGAAATGTTTTAGTTTTTTACGCCAAATATGCTCACTTGATCTATAAATGTTACGGAATTTTATTTTTGTTTTTTTTTTGCTTATTAAACTTTTATTTGTAACTTTATCATTGTTTTATTTTCGTGAAAGAAAACCCCAAAATTTCTTGATAAAAATAGCTTTATTATATCAAAATCACATAAGGAATATAAAAAAAAAACATGGCGTGGTTAAGTAACTAAACCATAAAAAAAAATGTAAAAAGGGAAGATTAAATGAGAGGCTGCTCCACGTCGTATTCTCGGGATTTTCCGCTAAATCCCACCTGGTTGTCGTCGCTCTCCGATAATAGTCGTTGTTTAGTTGACGATTTGCCGCTTTTTCCAAGGAACCTGTGACCAACAAAATCTGGATTATTTTCAGTGGACTTACGTTTTGTTTATATGGGACAAACAAAAATAGCAACTTAGAACATCGAAAGGCTAGAGTTAGGCATTGCCAGGGAACTATGAGCAGTTTTGCAATGATGCCAAATGCTTATGTAGAAATGTCAAAAAACACGCTTCATAATAAAAACATTTGTGAATTATTTTAAGAGGCGCAAAACATTATTATTCCTCTTTAATAAAATATGAAGCATTTTTTTTTTTCATAAAATATGATAAGATACTCTATAAAGAAGTCAACATTAAAAGTTAAATATCTATAGATAACGTGTATTAGAGAAAAAGGCAACAACGTCGCTCATTCGCATTGTTGATTCCACCCGACACAAGAAATCTTTACCAGTGACGTGGTCAAGAAATACTTACAGGATAAATATTTATTATTAATAGATTATGCTTTTAATTATAAAAAAATATCGTTTATGAATTCTTTATGCGTTTTTTTAACGTACTTCATTAGAATTTTACATTTATGGAAATTAAATATTTTATATTTATTATAGATTTCTTAATAAGTTTTATTATTCTACGGTTATGACGACGGTTGTCCCTTGATATGGTGTTTTGACAATATCGATATTTACTTGTGAAAAGATTGACTTAAATCGCCTTTTTCCCATGTTGCGGCACAAACGACACAAGTCTACTATCGTAACAGTTCACAAAAACACTGAAATGACTCAACCTTTTTCAACTAAAAACTAAAGAAAAAAATAGAACTTCAACACAAAGCCGTTTGTCAAGATGACATCAGCTTCTGCTTGCGGTGTTGACATTTCAAATTTTTTATAAGCGATTTTAGGAATAAAAATGTTAATAATTTTTAGTTACTTTGAAGATATGTATTATTTTTGCGTAACATAAATCTATTTCTACTTTTTATTTTAAATCCAACATCAATAAGTTAAATTAACCTTATGATATGTGTTGATATTTAACTGAAAATTTCCTATTTTGAAAATGGATGTAAATTTGACAACAGAGTCATTATCATTTTAATAAAGTTGGTGTTTACTAATTCTAGCCTTTTAATGTTCCAAGAATAGCAACAATAAAACAGTTTTACACAGCAACAATTCAAATGCAAGAAGGTTACTTTAAAGCGGTACTCAAACGTTAGTAAGAGGCAAGTTAAAAAGTTAGTGAAGTCCAATAACAACTCGAAAGACATTCCTAGAATTTCCAAGAATGTTTCGTCTATTTTCGTTATTAGAAAAGTGATAGGCACAGAAACAAACAAAAATAACTTACGACAAACCAATCACCGCAAGAGACTATTTTCAAGCCTGAGGATTAACTAAAAATTTGCAGCTCGTTTTTTCAGCTCTAAAAAGAGAACACAACATACATATGGGTGCACTTAATATAAATATAAATTTATACAACCCTCTACCAATCTTTTACAGTATTACCCTTTACCAGTAAGTATTTTTATTCTGTAAACCCCTTGACCTTTATAACCACTACATCAAAGTCCTACATATGCAACTGAGCCAGATATTGTCTCTTATTAAATAATGATAAAGTAGTACCTAGACAAGGTGGTGGGACTGCCCTCGGCCATACTCTCGATATCGTCCAGTCCACGATGGATCGAGATGGCGTCCAGGGTGCATTTGTCACGACTCGCCAAATATTCGGCGGTTTCGAGGTCGCGTCTGGTCGGTTTTCGCCAAAGTTTCAACAATAGTGAGGAAGCGACCACGGAAACGGAACTCATGGCCATCGCGGCACTCGCCATCCACGGCGCCAACATGAATCCGACCATACTGAAGGCACCAGCTGCCAACGGGATTCCTTTAATAATAAAAAAGTTGGTTTAATCTTTAATATTATTAATTCAAATTTTTATTTTCCAACAGGAAACAAATCCTAATAGTAAGACAATTATTAAAATATCGACAAAAAAATTTTTTCTATTATTATTGTGTTGTAACTATAGGTTTGTTCTCACTGCGAATTTCTTACAAGTTTGAAACCGTGTCCAAACCATTTTTGAGGCGCATGCATAAAATATTACCACTACGGGTTGAGTGGAGAAGAAAACTTTTTTATGCCAGTGGGAAATGTGAAAATAAATATAACATAAACAAAAAAAATTACACTACAACCTTAAAGTATGTAGCTGTATATTATTAATAGAGTTTAAGCTTGTGTGATTATTTGCTACTTCAGAGCTTACTCTAAAATGGTCAAAAAATTCGATTCTATTAAATTGGGAGACAGTTTCATCAAAATAGTTTTGATTTTTAGGCCTTATCGGCTTATCCGTTCTTCAAATACATCTTTAAAAGTCTGTATCGGAATCAACAAAATTTCCATTTCCTTAATGTGTATTTTTAGACTAATCCAACAATTTAAAATACAATTTTTGAAAACGAATATCAGGGACTATACAAAAACGTTATACGTTCATATTCCGAAGATCGGCGTTGACTAGCTACCCGAATTCTCTGACACTGCTTGAAATAAATCCGAAAACAAGTCTGACTATCACATGACAATCAGGAATTTGTGTAAGAACATTAAACTTTTAATTTGAAACCGATCAGAAGTTTCTGTGCGAACGCATTTTACTCTATGGCGCATGTTTATTTGTCGAAAACTTGTTTCTTACTGCTGTGAGAACAAAGCTTATAACTTTGTATTTTGAGGACAAATTTTTAATTTGAATTGAAAACAGCCCAAGTGACTAACAACTAAGTGTTTTTCTTGATATTTTGTACGGAGTACGAAAATTAATCTTATTTACCCTAAAGTTTAATCCAGAAGCACGTTATTGCACTCAAAATCCCATCCTCAATAATGGCTTTATATTAATTTGGAAAAATCATGAATATATGTTAAGCAGTTCCAAAATTATGCTCAAAATAAATTATACTCTATTTCAGAAGTGTGTAGAGCAATAAAACCTCATTAGGTATGCAAAAGTGGTACCTGGTGATCCACCAATATTTTATGCCACTACCTTAGTTGGGTATTAGTTTCAATGTAAAATTCTTTCTTTTCGTTGATTCAGGTAGTGCCACCCGGTTTTGGGTCAATTTATGAGTTTTGCCCATTGTTACCCACTGATAAACATTGAAAACGGTTCGCCAAAGGCGTGCAACTGGGACTTGTTTTTTACCTTATAATTAATGTACTTAAATGCTATTTTTTTTAGAAAGTTACTTTTGTTTTAATGGAATAATATATTTTTTTCACAAATTTATTGAACATAATATGTAGAGTAAAACAGTTGAAAATGTCACTTTTGGATCTGGCACTTTTTGAACAGTGTATAACAATTTTAAATTATAATAGATTGTAGTCTTCTTCGTCATCTGAGGAAACTGTCATCACCTCTTGACATTATAATTAAAGGATCGACTGTCTGATCGATGAGGTTGTCAAGATCCCACATTTTGTCCTCTTGCTTAATTACATGCTGGACTGCTTTTCGCCAATTCTCTGGTGTCGCTTCCGTAATGGCTTGATCAAACAGTAGCTTAACATCTTTCATTTTAAAAGTCGTGTTTTGTCTTGCTACAAATTCTTTTACCTGCGCCCATATCAGTTCTATAGGATTTAGTTCGCAATGATATGGCGGTAAGCGCAGTACAGTTATATTATATTTTTCGGCTATATCTTCCACGGCGTATTTCATGAAACGAGTTTTTTGTAAGTTTGCTATTGCCAGCAGTTCTTTTTTTATCAAATTTACTTCAAACCCAATACCTTTTGCAGTCAGCCAATCGATAATTTCTTGCTTTCTCCAACTTGAAGTTGCTACTAACGCCGTGAATGATAGCTTGCGTTATCCATAACCACCACCGAATTAGCCGGAAGAAATTTTATCATTTCACCAAAATAGTCCTCGAAAACGTCTGAGTTCATGTCTTCATGGTAATCTCCTGTGCGAGTCGACTCAAAGGTTAGCAGACCTTCTTTTAAAAATCCCTCTTCGCTTCCAATATGTGTGATTATAAGTCTTTTTCCTTTTCCCGAAGGTACTTTAATACCCGTAGACAGGTCTTCTATGAAAGCTTGGCGAGCACTGGTTATATTTTTGTCTTGCCACATTTTTTGGACTATATAACCTTCGTTAATCCACGTCTCATCAAGATAAAAAACTTTCTTTTGCTCCCTGCGGTACTGCTTGATACTTCTCAAGTATTGTCGTCTCCAACAAACAATTTCGTCGCTCTCCAGTAAAAGTGCTTTGCGGTTATGCTTTTCCCAGGCAAAATCCATATTTTTTAAAGTTTTCCATAAAAGTTTTCTACTTATCAACGGAATACTGTCATCTCGGCCAAGCTCCATTCAAATTTTGTCTAGGGTGGGTATTTCCTTTTTAAAATAAAAAGAGTGAACTTTTCTTCGAATTATACATTTAGCATTTTCATCAAGGACTTTTGTAGGTCGTCCTGGCTTTTGCTTGGGAGATTCCACTTGACCTGCTACTTTTCTTTCCCGCAACAATTTGAAAATGGTGGACTTTCCAATTCCACTCATTCGAGAACATTTTTCAACAATTTCTTGCACAGTAAAACTAGGGTAATCGTGTTTTATGCAATCATGTACATTTAAAATAATAACTTTTTCACTCAGCGATAGTGGAGAATTTTTAGTACATCTTTTCGTTGGACTGAATACCTCCATTTTTTAAATATTGGGATAATAATATTGTGATTACACTACAGCGTAGCAGTGACTACTAACGTTTAAAATATGATTTAAAAGTATTTATAGTCTGTATATATTACCTGACCCCATTTTTGCATGTTACAAAGCGTTAAAAGATAGGTACCTATACAAAAGGATTAAAAGTATTTATTTAGTATTTAATCTCTTTCAAAATAAAGGCATTTAATCCGTGAAAATTAAATTCATAAATATTATAAGTACCAGCGCCTATGAACTACCACGAAATGTAGCCAAACAGAACGGAATTCCCCAGTTTATTGCTCTATACACTTCTGAAATAGAGTATAACTATTTATTGAAAAAAAAATCGTAAAAATTTCTTGAGATAAAAGAAATACTTCAGCCAAAACTGCCCTAACTACCCCAGTTCTTAACTGAGAATAACTTTTTTATCTTTAAATCCAAATGGCTCTATACCTAACAATGTCCACCAATGGACACAAACCATGAGATACGTGTCAAAATAATGTCGATCCTCACCTAACAAATTGTACATGCTGGCAAACACGAAATTCAGTCTTATCCGGTTCACGGTTTTCCTGCTAAGCTGCAAACAAGCGATGACGTCCAGCAGGTCGTTTCGCATCAGAACGACGTGGGCGGCCTCCACCGCGACGTCGGTACCGGCCGCTATCGCCACCCCGACGTCCGCCTGAGCGAGGGCCGGCGAATCGTTTATTCCGTCTCCCACCATCGCCACTCTTATTCCTCTGTTTTGATACCTGAAAACGCAGTCATTTGATGTAATCAGGGAGTAAAACGAAGCTTTTTTTTAATGTAATATACAGGGTACGGCTAAAGCTATACCGAGAGGAAAAAAACTTATGTGACATGGTTAAAAGGTTAACAAAAATCTACAAACTAAAAATAATTTTACATATATAGGGTGCGTCGAAAATAAATTATATTAACTTATATATGTAGTTTTTTCAAATGAAACACCCTGTATTTAAAGGCGTTATGTAATTGGAGACAAGAGCTTTACACTGATACCTAATTTTTTTAAATGTCATTACGGCGCTAGCACTTAATTCGTATTTTTAGGATTTTTTTAGTGTTTTAAGAGGTTTATTATAATTATTATAATGTAGCAAAGTATTCCAATGATTTAAAAAAACAGACTTCCATTGTCAAATTTTGTACTCCAAAGAGCTCCATTTCCTCGACTACATAGAGAGTAGTAAAAACAGCCTTATTAGGATTTAGAAAAAATGTTTTACCGTTGTACTCTGGCGACTTTATGGGACGGCAGCACTTCCGCGTACACCTTAGTAATCCCAACTTGTCTGGCTATACTGGCGGCCGTCTGTCTATTATCGCCGGTAAGTAAAACGACCTCCAGGCCCATTTTCTTGAGGGTGTAGACGGCGAGATGCGCCTCCGGTTTTACCATGTCCGCCACACTAATCATCGCCACAATTGCACCTGAGTAAACCGGCATTTAGTTATAAAATAAAAGAATTTAAAGGGAGTTTTGTGATGTTAGGGTCAATAAAATTACCGTTGAGTGCGCATAGGACGGCAGATCGACCCTCCTCCTCTTCGGCCACCATTTTTCTGTCCACTTCCGGGTTGACGTTTAAACCGTTCCGCCTCATCCACTCTCTGTTACCTTAAATGAAAATCGATCATTTATAAGTAAGGTTTTGGAATGGCATATTGAAAGCAAGAACTCAGCAATATCTATTTTATTAATGGGAAGGGCTCAGAGGGATCACTAAAGGATTTCTAGCAGGTTTGACAATTGCGGAATTGACATACCGACAATCACTTCGTATTCTCCCAATCGCATGTCCTGGGGCGCGTCGCCCATCCCGATCAGATGTCCCAGTCGCATGTCGGGACTTTGGTAAACCTCCACGTCCACTCCTTTGACCTTAAAACTGCCGGAACTACCGGCGGACACTAGCGAGGTAAAAGCGGCCAGTTCGGGACTGTTTTTCGCATTCTTTATCGAAGACGAGAGGTCGCCGACGGTGCATTTCAAGCCGCAACCAGGAACGGCCTAAGAGAATTTCATTTTAAGTCTAAGTATAAGTTTAACGGGGATAAAATGGGTCGGTTTTCTGGATAGGGGGCGTTCAAATTTAGTTTAATTCTTAGGATCAGTATTGGAGTTCTTGGTTATATCTCGAAAACCAGGTAAATGCGATAAAAATGTGAGTATTTTTTAATTTCTTTTGGGTCTTTATAGCATTTCTCTATTATTGCTTAGATATACAGGATAATTCAGTGCAACATATATTTAAGTATATACATATATTAAGTATTTAAGTATAGGAAACCCATGTCCGGTAAAGTGTCACTACGACACTACGGTCCTAAGACGCGTTAAAGACGATGAATTGCCTAAATAGGATGTAATTCATGCACTTAATTTTTGCCTTTTGTACATGATATCATCACAGCAATTGTTCAAAATGTCAATATCAATGTTTAAAATGTTATAGCTGATGATTTTCAACATCAGCAACGTTGGTCTGTCAAAGTGTGGACAGGCGTTCTTGGTGATTTTCTGTACAAGTACATGAGGATTTGGCTCGTCGCACCGTTGTATTGACAGAGTTGGAGCAGTTTCTTGGCCCTCTAGGTCATCCAATTTAACGTCGCTAGATTTTTTCCTGTGGGGCAATGTAAAGTTATTGGTCTACGAATCTCCAGTAGAAACAGAACATGACTTCATTGGACGAATAATAGCAGCATTTGAAACCATTCAAAACGAATAACAAATTTGTAGTCAAGTCCGCGGAAATTACGTGCGACGTTTAAATCGGTGTATACAGGTTGGAGAAAGACATTTTGAATAATTACTGTGATGATATCATGTACAAAAGGTAAATTGCATTTAGGCAATTAATCGTCTTTCTAATTTTTGACACGTCTTAGGACTCTATACCCAAATGTTTTCTCTTAATGCACTGAATAACCCCTAGAAGTTTGATCCCATAGTTCTGAAACACCTTGTATTGTTGTTTCCTATGCAGAAGAGGCATATCAGAGAGCAGGGATAGGTCTCAGTGGCGTGCATCGATTGCTGGATGATAATTTATTGGGGCTTAATTTGTCAAAAACATTTTTTATTACATTTTCACCTACATTATCTGACCGGCATATTTTAGGCACATTGTCGATAAACGCACATCTAAAATGGGATGAACATATCACTTATTTAAATAAAAAAAATCGCAACATATTTTATATAAGTTCTACCAATTACATGAAATCCTTAATCCTGAAGAATATGTATGTTTAATGTGCAGTAAATTATACTAAGTAAAAATCAATGAACCGGCTAATTTTGAAAAGCATAACTATTAAACAAGATTTTCACAACAAAACAATATTAGTGTCCCATATATGTCAGCTTCATTTTAAACCTCACTTCAACACCCTAAACTTCATTCTTTAACCTACCTGCATTTTAAATTTTATATATTATTGTCCATTATTAATACATTTCTTTTCGTTTGACATATTGGTACTTTGTAAAACCTTTTTTTTTTAGCGAATTTTTGTTTCTTGGTACTGTATCCGTGAAATTTTCTTCTTAGCTGAATATTATCTTAAATTATTTTTAATTATTCTTTTCTCTAATATAGGGACGTTTATTTAACTTTGAATATTGAATTCTTTATAAAATGTCTTAAGCATATTGTATTAAATAAAATGTTTCATATCTTATTAAAGAGAAACAGTAGTATTGTTTTGTGCCTGTCAAAATAAGTGACTAATTTTTATGATATTATGAAGTGTTTTTTTGCCATTTCTATACATCATTGCATCAGAGTTTGTTGCAAGCAAACAAACTGCCCATAGTTCCACGGCAATGCTAATTCTAGCATCTTTCACTTTTCTAAGAAGGCATTTTAGTATTAGGAAGGATTAGTTTAGTATTATTGAATGAATGTAATATATTTTGAATTTGAATAAATTGAATATATAAATGAAGATCCTTCCACCAGGATGCCACTGGTCCAAACGTTTGCTCTACCGTAAAAGTTCAACCAATACACATTTAGCATTTTTAGTCAATCCTCACCATAGACGTAATATAACTAATTATATTTAATGTGTGCCCTCTCACCTGAAAACTCTTACTGCTCCCGCCAACGTCGCACCCTAAAACGTCCCTCACGTATTTCAAAATGGCGGCCGCGATCGGATGCTCCGAATTTCCCTCGGCACAACCGACCGCCGCCAAAATCAGGGCCGGACCGTAACCGTCATTTTGCATCCATACCCTAGACACTTCCGGGGTACCTTTGGTGATCGTTCCGGTCTTATCGAACATTATCGCTTTGATCTTGTGAGCGTTTTCCAGCGGACCCGCGCCCTTAATTAAAATCCCATTTAAGGCACCCACACCTGAAATCGAGGTTAGGTCAGTGGTGGGTCGGTTAATGAAGGAAGAGAAGTTCAAACCTGTTCCAACCATGACGGCCGTAGGGGTCGCCAGTCCTAAAGCGCATGGGCAAGCGATCGCTAAAACGCTCAGGGCGCACCGGAAGACGAACTGTAAAATCACTTCCGTTTTAGTGAAGCCCTCTTTCTCGTGATGGCTGACCGGAAGTCTATCGAAATCCACCGCGCCGATTATCGACCAGATTATTAGGGTGAGTATGGAGACGCCCACCACCGCTGGCACAAAGTACCTAAAATGCCATACAAGTTTGTTATGTGGGTGGATCTTTATGGTGTTCTTGAGGAATTTTGGGGATCTGAGTAGAACTCAAGTTAATTAAGACTTTCTGGATGGTATATCAATAAATTTTGGAATGTTGTGAGTATAAAATAACCTGACACTGGAATTAAAAGCATTAAAGCCACAGGTTTTCCACAATTTGTTCATCTCTTAAGCATAGATTACAAAAATATCAAATTTCAAGACTTTTTTAACACGTTTTTTTGGACCCAGAATTTGTCATCTCAATATCTCAGGAAATATTAGTGGAATTTAAAAATTTAAAGTATTAATTACCGTTGGAATTAATTAAAAGGATTGTGGCCATAATTTTCCCAAATCGTCGTCAATTTTAATGAAAAATTATTAACAGTTGCTAGAGGTTAAGATTTACTTGGAGGTGCTATTGGAAACTTAAGGAGTAAATTTTTGTTTTTCAAAAATTTTAATTATGTTTAATTGTATTCCAGGCATTTCCACTATTTCTTTAATTTTTTCCAGGATTTCAGACGAAGGTTTACACATCTTACGTCAAATAAATAAAGTAACTTTTCCGGGCAATTGGACCTTAATTTCCTATTTCTTTTTCTCTGTAAAAGGTAGTTTAATTTAAATTGCACTTTTTTTTGTCTTTCAAGAGTTTGAAATATTTTTAAATTTTTCGAATTTTTTAATGTTTTCCAGACTTTGAGGCTTAATGTTTATGTTCTCCCCGAGTTTCGATCATGTTCAATTTTGTTTCAGAACATTTGGGGAATTTCTTATACTTTCCATGCATTTTAATTAGTTTTCCTACCAGGCTTTCCCAATATTTTATTAATTTTATTTCAGCTTTTCATAGGAAGATTCTATATCTTATAAAAAATATTTAAGTGAATGAATTATGAGTTTGGAATATTTTAAAAACTTTTCTTGTTTTTACGAGTAATTTTCCAAGCATTTTTAGTAAAATTGCATTTTCAGGCATCTGCGGCTATTTTTTATGTTTTTTAGGCATTTAAAAAACTTCTTTCATATTTTCCAGCCTTTGGGGGTAAATTTTTATATATTCCATGCATTCTAAATTTTATTCCGTTCATTTGGAGTATTCTTAAGTAGCTTAATTAATTTTCCTTCCAGGCTTTTATTTTTATGTGCTATTTAGGCTATACCCGTGCTCCTTTGTCCAGTGAACATTGAATTACCGCATCATGTCAACCCTTTATCACAACTTCCTCTTATGTTATCGGTTTTTGCTAAGACAGACACAAAACACCTAAAATGCCCTGAATTCTTTTAAAATTATAAGTATGTACATGCCTTGTAATTTCCTAAATTCCTTCAATTATAGGTACTACACGTTTCCTGCGATATTTCTTTCATTTGAGCCCAATATAGTGTAGTTCTCCAGGTTTAATTCCTAGTTGAGCAAAAATATGTACTCTAATTCTGAGCAATTAAGAATGAAAAACTTTTATGTTCGAAATGTGTGTATATTTGTGAGATTAGTGAAAGGAGGAGGACTATGTACGTTTCAATTTCCTCATGATACAACTCCACTGTAAGAAACTACGTTTTATAGACTTAAAGTACATTTCAGAACTAATTTTTTGATTTGATGCGATTTAAGGTTTTCCAGAAATCAGGCGAGTAAATTGTTATGTCATCCAGATATTGAAAATAATTTTTTGCCATTTTGGACTTATTTTTTCTCTCTTCCAGGTTTTTCAGGGTTTTCCAAAGATTTCCAATCCAAGTATATTTTCGCGTGTTCCATAGACGTGTCACGTCACATTTATGCCTTTAAGAAACAAGCACTTCCATGTTTTTAAAGTGATTTTCAACTTTAAATTATAACTGCGGTCTATTTCCGAGATTCCTTCAAATAAAGATATCACTGGTGCGATATTTCTATCAACTTGATCGCAATACAGCGTAGATTTCAAAGAAATATCTCGGAAAATTTGGCAACATGACTTAGTCTGGAAGACTGGCCAGAGATTGTAAGTATAATTTTACGTCGATTTTGTGCCTTTCGAACACTGGGCACAGCAAGGTTTTTAAATCGTTTAAAAGTAATTTCAAATGTTATTCCAGGCATTAAAAATTTCGTGTCCAGCTTTTAGGTTCACTTCTTGTATTAGTTTGCATAAAATTATAATTTAAAGTGACTTTTAAGTATTAAATAAAGTTACTGAGTAAGAACTGGCACTGTTTTAACCACCCACTATTCTTACATATTTAACTTATTCTTGACTTATTGATTGACATATTCTTACCCGGCAATTTTATCGGCTAAATGTTGTATCGGTGCCTTGGAGGTTTGCGCCTCCTCCACCAGTTTAACGATCTGCGATAAAGTGGTGTTTTCACCCGTATGAGTCGCCTCGAGTATTAACAGTCCGTGTTGGTTTATCGAACCGCCGATCACCGTGCTACCGATTTTTTTCGGTACTGGCATACTTTCCCCCGTAATAAGACTCTCGTCGCACATCGACTGACCCTAAACAACGACAAAAACAAACATTAATCCCATATATTCAATTTTTTTTAATGATTTAATTAATGTTATAAAAGTCTTAACTTAGAACTACGTTTTAACGCTTAAATTTATCCTCCGAAAGTTTATTTAAATAAATTGTGAAAATATTTTCAATGGTTGATTGATGATTGGTTTGCTAATAATTTTGCAATATGCCTGTTAAAAGTTTTTGGACCTTTGGTGACAAAATTGGTTCTAACTTGGAAAGTTTTTCAGGTACAGGAAATGTTTGCACACGAAATTGCCCAAATTGAAAGAAAAAATGCCCAAACCAAAATTGCCCTGAATACCCAAATTCTTAACACAAAACTACGTTTTTACTCCTAAAATCGTCCTCAGAAAACCCCTTGTAATGATGCAAAAAAATTATTAAAATATATCTGGTAATAGTAACAAAATGTTGGTGTTCCAATATGAGTTCCATATCTACAAACTCGGTGGCTCTTGAATCTTGCCTGACAAATCGGTTTCTAACTCGGGATACAAAAATGGTTCTTGTACAAAAATATTGGGAAAGAAATTCCCTTGTTATCGCTTAAAAGCGTTTGAAGCAAATTTGAGTCATTTCATGAAAATATTCACAAGAAACATTTGCCAAAAAAATAGTCCTATCTGGTCATATCCTTAACCTAGAACCAGGTGTTTACCCTTAAATTCATCGTCAAGAAGTCCTCTATATTTAAAAAAAAAAACAGTACAACATTTAAAGCGGCTTTTAAGTTACATACACAAGTGTCTGATAATAAATAAAAATCTTGGTGTCCCAATATGAGTTCTATATCTATAAATTTGGTGGTTCGTGGACCCTGGTTAACAAAACCGCTTCTAACTCGAAAAGTTTTTGAGGTACAAGAATCTTTTTTACAATGAAATATTGAGAAAGAAACACTCTTTTTTTCGCCTAAAACCGTTTTATTGAAGTTCAAACTATTTCCTCAAAATATTCCCTCGAAAGCGGAAATTTGACAAGAAAAGTAGCAAAAAACGCTCCTATCAAAACCACCTAAACTGCCCACGTTTTTACTCTCAAATCCATCCTCAGGAAGTCCCTAATATTGACGTAAAAAAATTACGAAAATACTTAAAGTGGCTCCTAAGTTGCAATCAAACATGCCCATTAATTAATTGAAATTTTAATGCTGCAACATTCCAACTAGATAGAACTTTGATGGGTTGATTATATTATATTATGAAAATGTAAATACGTTAATTATTCTGCTAGTTTTTGTACAATTTTATTAGTATTCTGTAGTTAAAATTGATTCGTAGGGTTTCTTTAGGGTTCTACTTACGTTTGGTTTATTATTTTCATCTATATTGTTTAGTTTTTAAGTAGTTCATCTTGTTCGAGAGCTCCATTTTGGCCCCAATTTAGGTTATTTAGGTTATATTGTAAATCCTTGTAGTTCTAATTTTCTAGAATTTGTATACTTGCTTGCTTTGACTGTGAGTATTCTCCTAAAATTATTGGTCTCTTTCGGCAAAAACAATGAAGATAATTCCAAATATTTCGAAACTGTTCCATCGGGTTTTAAAAAGGACGCGCTTCGTGACAATTCATTCAGTTTTAATCGTTTAGTCAGTTTTTACCTTGGAAACAATTAAACGACAGTCAAGGCGAGTTAGGTTAGTGCTTTTGACGTTGACAATAAAAGTGTGTTCCCGAATTTCGTTACAATATTATTTAATACGGTACATTCCGGTATATTTGGATCTATATAATTAGTAACCTTCTTGTAGAAATATTCAAATTGATGCGTATTGAATTAACAACTTTTATTCCTAAACAGCCCCTTTATTTCTAAAAAAGACAGTTTTAATGGAGAATTATTCACAATAAGATTTTCATTTAGAATTGAAAATACTTTAACAAAGTGACTTAGTAAACCAACTTAATCGTTCGACCCTTTAAAAGTCATTCTGTAAAAATTCCCTTTTGGGCATCAAATGCCTTTGAAAAAGGGAAACATTTCATGAATCTGGGATTTCAATTAATTTTTCCTTCTTTCAGACATTTCATGGAATTTCCAGGTCACTTTTCGTTACTCTCAGATTCAAAGTCATTTTCTAAAATATGTTTAAAGTACTTTTTGGTTTCTACCAGTCATTTTTCCAATCCACCCTCTAAAACACTTACTTTAATCCCGTAAAAATTCATTAAAGGGGAATATTCCCTTCATAAAATCATCAGGACAGAAACAGTGGTAATAAATTAGAAGTGGTGTGTACCTGTATAACTTTCCCGTCGACGGGTACCTTGGCACCGGGCACCACCTTTAAAATATCCCCCCGTTGCACCAAATCAACGTTAACGTTCTGCTCGTTGGTGATTTCTCCTTTGGGTCCCAAAGTGACGATCACCGCATCGGTCGCCTTTAGTGATAACAGTCTGCTTAATGCCTCCGAGGTTTTGCCTTTCGCGATATGCTCCAACCATCGACCTAAATAAAAATTGATCAACGTTTTATTAATGAAAACACTGTAAAAGGAAAAATCGGGGAAAAGTGAAGGTAAAATGGGGAATTTGAGGTGTGTTAATATGTGTGTTGTCCCAAATTTTAGAATTTCCATAAGAACTACTTTAAATGCTTTGGAAAATATGAAAAATGACTGTAAAATGCAGTCACTGATCGAAGGAATAAATTTACTTGCATGGAACTTGTATAGAAAATTATAGGAAAAACTAGAGGAATTCGTGGAATAAAATGGAAAGAGTGCAAAAGTCTGGAATGAACAAGAACTGATTCTAAATGTTTAAACTAAAAAGTCTGCAATACATAAAAAAAGACTTTGAATATTTATAAGATGAAATAAATTATTTGTAAACGCTACGAACGTCATATCCATAGGAATATTTGAAGAATTTTTTATTTGTCATGTTAGGCTTTTACAGGCAGTTGAACGACATCTTTGGATACTTCTAGGCAACAAAGGTCTCTCAAATATTTCACGAATCTCATTACTTCTAGGCGTTTTACAAAAATTGCGTTCACTTCCAGGCATTTGAAATTCTTGTTCGAGTAATTTGTCCTTTAGGTGAGGCCTTAGTGAATCTTTTTGCACTTCCAAGCCTTTCACGCACGCTTCATTCACTTTGCAGTCAATTGAATAATTTCAGGAATTGAAAGTAACTTTTGACACTGCTAGAGTTACTTTTTTTGTTACTTTCATACAAATAAAGTTTATGTTTTGCTCCTTCAAGGCACTCAGTACCTACAGGTATTTGAAGTGTTTCTGAGCTATTTCAAATAATTTTGTATCACTTCCAGGCGTTTAAAGCTACGGTCAGTTTTTAGGCACCTAGAGTTGTGTATTTTATGCAGAACTGTTTACTTTCAGGTGTTTGAAGTTAATATCTCACTGTTATTTGCACTAAAGTAATTTGTTGTTGCTGCCGGTCAATGTAGGGTTTTTTTTCAGTCAGCTGAAGCCATTTTTTTTTATTACTTCCAGGCGTTTGAGGCCACCTTTTGTTACTTTTAGGTGTTTCATTTGATGGCAGTTTTTTTCACTTTTACAGGCATTTTACGTAAGTTTTTGTTACTTTATGGTCGATTCTTGCTATTTACAAGGATTTCAAATGATTTTCTCCCAGTTCCAAGCATTTTATGGGAATTTCTTGGATTTCCCAAAAAAATATATGACTAGTGTCGTATATTTACAACACTAGTTGTATATTTGTTTGGCCCCAAACAGTTAAATTTACAGTTAGCTGAAACAATTTTTTAGACAGTTTAAGCTACTTTCTGACATTTGAAACTCAGCTGGAACCATCTTTTGTTACTGCAAAAGGGTTCGCGGTCAGTTTCCAGACAATTAAAGCAATTTTTTATCGTTTCTTTATTTCTTCCAGGTTTTTCATACTATTTCCAATTTCCACGACAGTCTTCAACTTTTAATTCATTTCATCACATGGAAGGTAATTTTTTAAACAGCTAATGGAAATTTATTCAATTTCCTGGCATTGAAAGTGATTTATTCACTTTTCAGGTAGCGAAGTAATTTTTTCCGTTACTTCCAGACATTTCCTGTTACTATTTGTTCAATTAATGGTGCAATTAACAATGTCATTTTGTTTCAAGCGTTTCACATAATTTTCTAATCATTTCAAGTTTTTTTTCCTTACTTTCGGTAATATTCTTAGTGTACTTTTCTTATTTCCAAGCATTTCAAGTCATTTTGTTTCTAACTCCAGGTATTTTAAGCAATTTTATATACCTAGGAATTTTAGGTCTATTTTGTTACTCACAAGTATCTAATATAGTTTTTTTCTTACTTCTGGGCATTTAAAATCATTTTTTTAGTACCTCCGTGCATTTTTAATCAATTTTTGTTCTTTCCAAGCATTTCAAATCAGCTTTTA
Organism: Anthonomus grandis grandis; assembly: GCF_022605725.1. Lineage (NCBI taxonomy): Eukaryota > Metazoa > Arthropoda > Insecta > Coleoptera > Curculionidae > Anthonomus > Anthonomus grandis. The sequence continues at coordinate 792,526 of NC_065557.1, read as the reverse complement.
TTACTCCCAGGCATCTAAATTTTTTTTTATTAACTAGAGTTGGGTATTTTATGCAGAACTCTTTTACTTTTAGGTGTTTGAAGTTACTGTCTCGCTGTTATTCACACTGAAGTAATTTGTTGTTGATGCCGGTCAATTTAGGGTTTTTTTCAGTCAGCTGAAGCCATTTTTTTTATTACTTCCAGGCATTTGAGGCCACCTTTTGTTACTTTTAGGCGTTTCATTTTATTGCAAGCATTTGATGGCAGTTTTTTTCACCTTTACAGGCAATTTAAGTAATTTTTTATACTTTATGGTTCTAGAGTCGTTATTTTCTATTTACAGGGATTTCAAGTAATTTTCTCGAGTTGTAGTAGTTTTTTCGCACATCCAGGACATTGAGTTATGATTTTTTTAAGCTTATACAAATCACTTTACAAAAAGCTGAAGTAATTTTTTTTAGCTCTCAAGAATTTAAGGCTACTTTCGGGTATTAAAGTCACTTTTTCTGGCAACTGAAGTAATTTTTTTGTCCCTTACAGGCATTTTAAGTCAGTAGTTATTTCCAGAAAATTAGTCATTTTTTAGGGATTTAAAGTACGTTTTGCATTACTTGTAGTCACTTTTTCGTACAGGCATTTCATGATAATTTTTTAAGATTATTTAAAGAAATTTTTTCGTTGTTATATGCATTGAAGTAATTTGTTGTTGCTACTAAGCAATTCAAAGCATTTCCCAGTCAGCTGATGTTATTTTTTTGTTACTTCCGGGCTTTTAGAGTAATTTTTTACTATTTACAGGAATTTCAACTGAATTTCATCCACTTTCAGCTATTTTAAGGAAATTTCTTATATTTTCCAGGAATTTAAATTGTGTATTTTCTTTAGGCTCATACAATTAAATTTGCGATTAGCTGTAGTAATTTTTTTAATACTTTCGGAAATTTCAAGCTGTTTTCTGTTAATTTCTGGAATTTGAAGTCACATTTTCCGGAATCTGAAATAATTTTTTTATCCAGTGCAACGATAGATTAGAATGGTCACCTATCAAAACACTAGCATTTTACTTCTCAAACAATGTAAATAGAAGGTGGATGACATTGTTTGGCAGGTGGTTGTACTACAAATCGTCCAAAGTTACTTTCCAGATAATTAAAGTAATTTTTTATCAACTTCCAGGCTTGTGACGCTGTTTCCAGTTTCTAATTTCTATTAAAAATGATATTCCAACACATGAAAAGTCATTTTTATTAAAAATTTATTTTCTGGCATTTAAAGTGGTTTTTTTGATGCAATTGTTGTTGGCTCCCAGTCAATTTAAGGTGTTCTAGTAAGGTAAGATTATTTTCTGTTACCCCCTTTTGACATTCACAAAAATTTAATTTATTTCCAAGTATTTTAAATTACTTTTTAGGTTCTTTACGTCCAGACATTAAAAGTACATCTCCTTTACTTTAAAACGTTTCATGGACGTTCCTTTTGTTCACTTCCAGACCTTTACAGTAATTTTTCGGGCAGTTAAAGGCACTTTTTCATACTTTTTAGCATTTCATGGAAGTATTCTAGGGTTATGTAACGTAATTTTTTCGTTATTACATGCCTTGAAGTTTTCCAGTCAGCTGAATTTATTATTTTTTATTAATTCCGGGCATTTTCAAGTGATTTTCACCCACTTTCAGACGTTTTATGGAAATTTCTTGAATTTTTCGAGCATTTGAAATTACTTTCTTTTAGCTAGTTCAGCAATTTGAATAGTGGATTTTTTAAGGTCATAAAAAAGCTAAACTAATTTTTTTACACTTTAAGCTATTTTTCAATAAAGTCACTTTTCCCATAAAACTGGAGTTAATTTCTTGTTACTTACAGGCATTTAAAGTCAGTTTTTTGTTCCTCTTAGACATACGACTTAAACTCTTACTTCTAGGCACTCAAAGGGAGTTTCCAGAAAATTAAAGCAATTTGTCACTTACTTTAAGGCATTTACAGTAAGTTTTCGATTAATGGTTCCTGGTTTTTTGGCTACGTTTAAAGCTAGTTTTCTATTGCTTTCAGGCATTTTATGTCGGTTTTCACAAGTTTTCAGGCAATGTGCAAACTTTGTTTCCATGTCAAAGGATAAGTGTCTTCTGAAAGAACTACCCCTATCTACTCTTTGATCCTACTGTGTATATATGTTTGAATAGTGTCAATTATTTAAGAGGCTTTGAATTTAAATAAAATTTAGTGAAAAAAGACACAAAGTTTTTTTACCTTATACAGTTAAGTTTACAGTAAGCTAAAATAATTTTTAAATTCTTTTAGACATTTCAAGGCGATTTTCGTTATTTCCGGGTACCTAAAGTAGTTTTTCCTTATTTCCAGGCGTTTTAAGTGATTTTTTTGTTACTTCCGGGAAATTGAAGTCAATTTTCTTACTTTTAGAGGAACAACTGATATCAACTTGTGCTACTTCCAGTAGTCTAAAATAATTTTTTAAGGATCTTTAGACATTTTTGCTACTTCTAGGAAGTTCTTCAGTTAATTTTTACTTTCCGCATATCAAGTCGCTTTTTCCAATTTCTGGAAGTCTGTTTCTTCCAGGCATCCCAAGTCATTTTTCCGTACTTCCAAGCATTTCAGATTACTTTTAACATAATTAGAGTAATCTTTTTGTTACTTCCAGGACTTTTAGATAACTTTTTATTCACACTCATTCGAAGTCAGTTTTCAGACAAATACAGTAATTGTTTTGCGTGTTTTTCAAGGCACTTAGTGTTTGCAGTATATACTTTCAGGTATTTGAAGTTGTGTTTTCGGGTCAATTAAAGTAATTTCATATCACTTCCAGGGGTTTAAAGTTATTTTCAGTTACTTTAAGGTCAGCCGAAGTAATTTTTATTACTTTCAGGTACTCTTTGGCTGCTTTCAGGTGGTTCACAAAAGGTTCATTAACTTCCAGGCATTTAAGATAATTTTTTAAGTTATTTGTGCTTTACGTTAATGTACACTGTGTCCCATTTTGGATGAGACTGCAGGGTATCTCTGTCATTTTTTAAGATAGAGCTTTGCGGTTTTCGCGACCCTGTATCACTTTTTTGTAAAACTTTTAAAGCCACAAACAGAAATATTCTAACTACTTTTGTTCCTGAAATACAGGGCGAAAACGAAAATGTTCACTTTTGGAGATGTTATTATTTCTCAGGCCCTGTATAAGATAGAATAAAAATGAAAACTGCTTATAATAGATATTTTTACATAAAAGTCAGTGGCGTATTTAATTTTTTTTCTAATGCACTGTTTTTAAGATTGGGCACAAACTTGGTATTTTTTAAATGGAACACCCTGTATATTTTAACGTCAAATTTTTGCATTTTTTTTTCTGAATACATTGATGTATCACAACCTATTCTTTAGTAAATTTTAGCTTCAAAAATCAGAAAAATCCAAATTTATTTTTGTTTTTAATAGTAGGCCATAAATTCTTACACACATGCATTTAATTATTACTTTTTTAAAACGCCATGTGATTTAAACCTGTTTATTTAACTATATTTTAAACATTAACTTAAAATATTAATATAAACATAAAAATGTTAAAAACAAAAAAAATATATCGGACCAGGTTTAACATTAAAAACTAATTAGTAATTACAAGAATCAAATTAGAAAATTAATTACAAAAACCAAAAAAAAAACAACAAATATAAATTTAATAAAACTGTTCAAACTGCTGTCCATTTTGTCTTATACAAAAACCACATACAGTCTGTATTCGTCTTAAGGCATTTAAAATTATAAAGGGTTGCCTTTGTAAGTTTATGAATGCTTCTTCAGTTGTCGCTCGGAGTTCATTTATATTATTATGCCGATTTGCATAAATTTTATTTTTTAAGTACGACCATACAAAAAAGTCCAAAACACTTAAGTCCGGTGACCTCGGGGGCCATCTGATTGGCCCGTGTGTGCCAATCCAACGTCTATCAAAATGGGCACTTAAATATTCTCTAACTACCCTTGAATTATGAGCGGGCGCTCCATCTTGCTGGAAATATATTTGATGTCGCTGGGCTAAAGGTATGTCCTCCAGCAACTCTGGCAAATTATTTTGCAATATATTTAGATATCGTTGGGCAGTTAAGCTACCCTCAAAAATTGTATATACAATTTTAGTGCCCAATACAAAACAGGAAACACTAAAACCAAATCGGCCTTGTTGCTGTCATTCAAAAGTAATATGTTGGTTTTCTTGATACAAATGTCTGGTATTTTGCCTATTAAATATGCCACTACTGCTTATATGGGATTCGTCAGACCATATTACCTTTTTTACAAAATCCGGATCTTCATTAGTTTTGGTTAAAAACCAATTAGAAAATTCCAGTCGTTTAAACGGATCGTCAGGATGCAATTCTTGAATAATATTTATCTTATACGGTGCTTTTTTAAAATTTTTTGCACTTTTGTTTTGGAAACTCCTATCTCTTCCTCTATCTTTCTACAGGAAATTTGGGGTCTTGCTTCCACACACGCTAAAACATTAATTTCGCCAGCTTCATTTCTATCAACATGGGGTTGCCTAGGTTTTGAATAGCAGCCATAATTTAAAAGATTAGATTTTAACCGGAATACCGTAGCCCGAGATGGCTGACGTCTTTCTGGAAACCTAATAAGATCTTTTTTATTTTTTGAATTTTATAACAAAATAAAATAAGCTAGAGCTTTACCTATTTAAATATAATTGCTGCGCCGCTTCGACATTTTCGTTAGAAAGGTTTAAACATTTTATAATATCATACTTTTCAAAATTTTGGAATTCCATATTTTCACCGTCAGCCATCATTATTGATATGTATTGAGTCTGTTTGTGACTTAGTTTCCATGAATGCAATAAACAAAACATTTTTTTATGCATGTGTCAAAGAATTCATGGCCTACTATTAAAAAAATAAACATAAATATGGATTTTTCTAATTCTTTGAGCTAAAATTTATCAAAGATTAGGTTGTGATACATCAATGTATTCAGAAAAAAAAAATGCAAAAATTTGACGTTAAAATATACAGGGTGTTCCATTTAAAAAATACCAAGTTTGTGCCCAATCTTAAAAACAGTGCATTGGGAAAAAAAATTAAATACGCCACTGACTTTTATGTAAAAATATCTATTATAAGCAGTTTTCATTTTTATTCTATCTTATACAGGGCCTGAGAAATAATAACATCTCCAAAAGTGAACATTTTCGTTTTCGCCCTGTATTTCAGGAACAAAAGTAGTTAGAATATTTCTGTTTGTGGCTTTAAAAGTTTTACAAAAAAGTGATACAGGGTCGCGAAAACCGCAAAGCTCTATCTTAAAAAATGACAGAGATACCCTGCAGTCTCATCCAAAATGGGACACAGTGTACATCTTTTACTTCTAAACGTTACTTTCATAGGCACTGGAAGTGAATTTTCGTTAATTCCAGGCTTTTAAAGGGATTTCAAGTGATTTCTTCCCACTTCAGGGCATTTTATAGAGAGTTTTTTTGTTGGTTCTTTACAGTCAGCTGAAGTCATTTTTTGTTACTTACAGACGTTTGAAGCAGTAAAAATCAGTTTTTTGTCACTATTTGAAGTCCTTTATATAATATTATAGATTTATTCATATTTATATAATTTAAGATATTTATTTATCAAGCATTAATGTACACTACTATATTATTACCAGTTATTACTCGAAACCCTGGTCGAGTGATTTTCTCTCGCTTCCAGGTATTTTATCGAAATTTCTTGGATTTTTCATGAATTTGAGTTGTGTATTTTTTTAGGCTTATACAGTTAGCTGAAGCAATTTTTTGTACTATCTGTTCATTTCTGGCATTTAAAGTGACTATTGTGTACGCCGGAATAATTTTTTTCGAACCTCAAAACGTTTGAAATCACTTTCCAGATAATTAAAGTAACTTTTTTCCTCCTCCATGGGTTTTGATGCTATTTCTAGTTTTGATGTCAATTATCGGGCTGCCAGAAATGTCAAATAAACTTTTCAATTAATTTCAATGCATAGAAAGAAAAGTCCTTGTTCAGACAGTTAATGGAAATTTAATTAACTTCCAGACATTTAAAGTGATTTTTTTGTTACGTTTATCTTGCTCAGTTATTTTTTCCCTTACTTCCAGGCATATTTGATCACTATTTTTTACTTTTTAGCGCAACTAAGCTCGTTTCGCATAACTTATACGGCATTTTCTACTCATTTTTTTTTACTTTTAGATATCTTAAGCAATTTTTTCTTACTACCTGGCAGTTTTAGATACATTTTTACTCCCAGGCATTTAATATATTTTTTGCTTACTTCCGGCCATTTAGGGTAACGTTTTTGCTTTTTTACGGAGATTTCAAGTCATTTTTTTACTACTACTAGCCACCGAATTAATTTTTCTTACTTCAAGTTATTTTCTAGCTAGCTCTGTGCATTTTCAGGTAAATTTTTGTTCCTTCCAAGCATTCTAAGTTAATGTTCCTAACCTACAAGCGTTTAAAGAAATTCTTCTTGCAATTTAAAGTCATTTTTTCTTACCTAAATGTCCTTAATTTTTTTTTTTAAATCCTACTCACCTAAACTGATAAACACGAGCAGCATGGGTGGGGTGTCGAAAAACGTCTGCGGCGACGTATTTTGTTGCAAAACCATCGCGGCAATTACGACAATGACCGAATAAGTGTAAGAAATGGAGGTGGCCATCGCGATTAACACGTCCATGTTGGTCGTGCGGTGTTTGAGCGCCTTGTACGCCTGGATGAAAAAATGGCGACCGCCCAGCAACAGTACCGGAGTGGACAGCAGGAACATTATCAGGTTTTCCAGCGAGAGACCTAAAAAACAAACGATATATTGGAGGCCTTTTATGAGTATAGTCCCGAGAAAATCCTTAATCCAAAATTATACCCTGACATCCTGTATAATTAAAACTCACCGGGTATCACACAGCACATCTCCTCGTGCGATTTTCCCCTGGACATTTCGACCATGAAGTACATCATGGCGACCATACTGGGCAGCCCGAACGTAAGCGAATAGAAAAAACTCCGTTTCCACTTTAAAATTTCCTCCCTCTGTTGCAGTCGCTGATCGTCGCGCTCCCTCTTAAACAGTCTCGCCTCGAACCCCAGTTTGTTTATCGCGTCGATGATGTCCCTCGGACCGGTCACTTCCGGATCGAACCGGAATTTGCCCTTTTTTAAAGCGACCGCGACCTGCGCGCTCACGATTCCCGGCATTTTTTGCACACTCGACTCGATCTTGTGGACGCAACTCGCGCACGTCATTCCCAAGATCTCGAGGTCGACCTGAAACCATCGAGTATTCATTTATATGTTAAGGAGTATTTAGTACGAATTTTTAAACTGTACAAAATGTTTTTTTTTTTTAAAAACTCAGTTTCTAGTTAATTCGGGCACTATTAAAGAAATAAAACGATGATATAGGAAGTAGGTTAAAAAATTGATTCTCATTTATATATCCTCATCTCTATTTAAGAATGAGAAAAGTACTGGAACAAAGTGATGTTTTCCTTGTTTAATCTGGCAAACCAAAAGAGAAAAACACAATTTCCAGGAGATCCAGACACTACTAAAGAAATGAGAGGATGATATAGGAAGCAGGTTAAAAAAATTGATTCTCATTTATATATCCTCATCTCTATTTAAGAATGAGAAAAGTACTGGAACAATGTGATGTTTTCCTTGTTTAATCTGGCAAACCAAAAGAGAAAAACACAATTTCCAGGAGATCCAGACACTACTAAAGAAATGAGAGGATGATATAGGAAGCAGGTTAAAAAAATTGATTCTCATTTATATATCCTCATCTCTATTTAAGAATGAGAAAAGTACTGGAACAAAGTGATGTTTTCCTTGTTTAATCTGGTAAACCAAAAGAGAAAAACACAATTTCCAGGAGATCCAGGCACTATAGAAAAAAAGAGAGGATGATATAGGAAGCAGGTTAAAAAAAATTGATTTTCATTTATATATCCTCATTTCTATTTAAGAATGAGAAAAGTACTGGAACAATGTGATGTTTTCCTTGTTTAATCTGGCAAACCAAAAGAGAAAAACACAATTTCCAGGAGATCCTGACACTATTAAAGAAATAAAACGATGATATAGGAAGTAGGTTAAAAAATTGATTCTCATTTATATATCCTCATCTCTATTTAAGAATGAGAAAAGTACTGGAACAAAGTGATGTTTTCCTTGTTTAATCTGGCAAACCAAAGGAGAAAAACACAATTTCCAGGAGATCCAGACACTATTAAAGAAATGAGAGGATGATATAGGAAGCAGGTTAAAAAAATTGATTCTCATTTATATATCCTCATCTCTATTTAAGAATGAGAAAAGTACTGGAACAAAGTGATGTTTTCCTTGTTTAATCTGGCAAACCAAAGGAGAAAAACACAATTTCTAGGAGATCCAGACACTATTAAAGAAATGAGACGATGATATAGGAAGCAGGTTAAAAAAATTGATTCTCATTTATATATCCTCATCTCTATTTAAGAATGAGAAAAGTACTGGAACAAAGTGATGTTTTCCTTGTTTAATCTGGCAAACCAAAGGAGAAAAACACAATTTCTAGGAGATCCAGACACTATTAAAGAAATGAGACGATGATATAGGAAGTAGGTTAAAAAAAAACTGATTTTCATTCATATATCCTCATCTCTATTTGAGAATTAAAAAAGTACTGGAACAAAGTGATGTTTTCCTTGTTTAATCTGGTAAACCAAAAGAGAAAAACACAATTTCCAGGAGATCCAGACACTATTAAAGAAATGAGACGATGATATAGGAAGTAGGTTAAAAAAAACTGATTTTCATTCATATATCCTCATCTCTATTTGAGAATTAGAAAAGTACTGGAACAAAGTGATGTTTTCCTTGTTTAATTTGGCAAACCAAAAGAAAAAAACACAATTTCCAGGAGATCCAGACACTATTAAAGAAATGAGACGATGATATAGGAAGTAGGTTAAAAAAATTGATTCCGATTTATATATCCTCATCTCTATTTGAGAATTAGAAAAGTACTGGAAGAAGGTGATGTTTTCCTTGTTCAATCTGGCAAACCAAAAGAGAAAAACACAATTTCCAGGAGATCCAGACACTATTAAAGAAATGAGACGATGATATAGGAAGTAGGTTAAAAAAAATTGATTCTCATTTATATATCCTCATCTCTATTTAAGAATGAGAAAAGTACTGGAACAAAGTGATGTTTTCCTTGTTTAATCTGGTAAACCAAAAGAGAAAAACACAATTTCCAGGAGATCCAGACACTATTAAAGAAATGAGACGATGATATAGGAAGTAGGTTAAAAAAAACTGATTTTCATTCATATATCCTCATCTCTATTTGAAAATTAGAAAAGTACTGGAACAAGGTGATGTTTTCCTTGTTCAATCTGGCAAACCAAAAGAGAAAAACACAATTTCCAGGAGATCCAGACACTATTAAAGAAATGAGACGATGATATAGGAAGTAGGTTAAAAAAAATTGATTCTCATTTATATATCCTCATCTCTATTTAAGAATGAGAAAAGTACTGGAACAAAGTGATGTTTTCCTTGTTTAATCTGGTAAACCAAAAGAGAAAAACACAATTTCCAGGAGATCCAGACACTATTAAAGAAATGAGACGATGATATAGGAAGTAGGTTAAAAAAATTGATTCCGATTTATATATCCTCATCTCTATTTGAGAATTAGAAAAGTACTGGAAGAAGGTGATGTTTTCCTTGTTCAATCTGGCAAACCAAAAGAGAAAAACACAATTTCCAGGAGATCCAGACACTATTAAAGAAATGAGACGATGATATAGGAAGTAGGTTAAAAAAAATTGATTCTCATTTATATATCCTCATCTCTATTTAAGAATGAGAAAAGTACTGGAACAAAGTGATGTTTTCCTTGTTTAATCTGGTAAACCAAAAGAGAAAAACACAATTTCCAGGAGATCCAGACACTATTAAAGAAATGAGACGATGATATAGGAAGTAGGTTAAAAAAAAACTGATTTTCATTCATATATCCTCATCTCTATTTGAGAATTAAAAAAGTACTGGAACAAAGTGATGTTTTCCTTGTTTAATCTGGCAAACCAAAGGAGAAAAACACAATTTCCAGGAGATCCAGGCACTATAGAAAAAAAGAGGATGATATAGGAAGTAGGTTAAAAAATTGATTCTCATTTATATATCCTCATCTCTATTTAAGAATTAGAAAAGTACTGGAACAAAGTGATGTTTTCCTTGTTTAATCTGGTAAACCAAAAGAGAAAAACACAATTTCCAGGAGATCCAGGCACTATAGAAAAAAAGAGAGGATGATATAGGAAGCAGGTTAAAAAAATTGATTTTCATTCATATATCCTCATCTCTATTTGAGAATTAAAAAAGTACTGGAACAAAGTGATGTTTTCCTTGTTTAATCTGGTAAACCAAAAGAGAAAAACACAATTTCCAGGAGATCCAGGCACTATAGAAAAAAAGAGAGGATGATATAGGAAGCAGGTTAAAAAAATTGATTTTCATTCATATATCCTCATCTCTATTTGAGAATTAGAAAAGTACTGGAACAAAGTGATGTTTTCCTTGTTTAATTTGGCAAACCAAAAGAAAAAAACACAATTTCCAGGAGATCCAGACACTATTAAAGAAATGAGACGATGATATAGGAAGTAGGTTAAAAAAATTGATTCCGATTTATATATCCTCATCTCTATTTGAGAATTAGAAAAGTACTGGAACAAAGTGATGTTTTCCTTGTTTAATTTGGCAAACCAAAAGAAAAAAACACAATTTCCAGGAGATCCAGACACTATTAAAGAAATGAGACGATGATATAGGAAGCAGGTTAAAAAAAATTGATTCTCATTTATATATCCTCATCTCTATTTAAGAATGAGAAAAGTACTGGAACAAAGTGATGTTTTCCTTGTTTAATTTGGCAAACCAAAAGAAAAAAACACAATTTCCAGGAGATCCAGACACTATTAAAGAAATGAGACGATGATATAGGAAGTAGGTTAAAAAAATTGATTCCGATTTATATATCCTCATCTCTATTTGAGAATTAGAAAAGTACTGGAACAAAGTGATGTTTTCCTTGTTTAATTTGGCAAACCAAAAGAAAAAAACACAATTTCCAGGAGATCCAGACACTATTAAAGAAATGAGACGATGATATAGGAAGCAGGTTAAAAAAAATTGATTCTCATTTATATATCCTCATCTCTATTTAAGAATGAGAAAAGTACTGGAACAAAGTGATGTTTTCCTTGTTTAATTTGGCAAACCAAAAGAAAAAAACACAATTTCCAGGAGATCCAGACACTATTAAAGAAATGAGACGATGATATAGGAAGTAGGTTAAAAAAATTGATTCCGATTTATATATCCTCATCTCTATTTGAGAATTAGAAAAGTACTGGAACAAAGTGATGTTTTCCTTGTTTAATTTGGCAAACCAAAAGAAAAAAACACAATTTCCAGGAGATCCAGACACTATTAAAGAAATGAGACGATGATATAGGAAGCAGGTTAAAAAAAATTGATTCTCATTTATATATCCTCATCTCTATTTAAGAATGAGAAAAGTACTGGAACAAAGTGATGTTTTCCTTGTTTAATCCGGCAAACCAAAAGAGAAAAACACAATTTCCAGGAGATCCAGACACTATTAAAGAAATGAGACGATGATATAGGAAGTAGGTTAAAAAAAATTGATTCTCATTTATATATCCTCATCTCTATTTAAGAATGAGAAAAGTACTGGAACAAAGTGATGTTTTCCTTGTTTAATCTGGTAAACCAAAAGAGAAAAACACAATTTCCAGGAGATCCAGACACTATTAAAGAAATGAGACGATGATATAGGAAGTAGGTTAAAAAAATTGATTCCGATTTATATATCCTCATCTCTATTTGAGAATTAAAAAAGTACTGGAACAAAGTGATGTTTTCCTTGTTTAATCTGGCAAACCAAAGGAGAAAAACACAATTTCCAGGAGATCCAGGCACTATAGAAAAAAAGAGAGGATGATATAGGAAGCAGGTTAAAAAAATTGATTTTCATTCATATATCCTCATCTCTATTTGAGAATTAAAAAAGTACTGGAACAAAGTGATGTTTTCCTTGTTTAATCTGGTAAACCAAAAGAGAAAAACACAATTTCCAGGAGATCCAGACACTATTAAAGAAATGAGACGATGATATAGGAAGTAGGTTAAAAAAAATTGATTCTCATTTATATATCCTCATCTCTATTTAAGAATGAGAAAAGTACTGGAACAAAGTGATGTTTTCCTTGTTTAATCTGGTAAACCAAAAGAGAAAAACACAATTTCCAGGAGATCCAGACACTATTAAAGAAATGAGACGATGATATAGGAAGTAGGTTAAAAAAAACTGATTTTCATTCATATATCCTCATCTCTATTTGAGAATTAGAAAAGTACTGGAACAAAGTGATGTTTTCCTTGTTTAATCCGGCAAACCAAAAGAGAAAAACACAATTTCCAGGAGATCCAGACACTATTAAAGAAATGAGACGATGATATAGGAAGTAGGTTAAAAAAAACTGATTTTCATTCATATATCCTCATCTCTATTTGAGAATTAGAAAAGTACTGGAACAAAGTGATGTTTTCCTTGTTTAATCTGGTAAACCAAAAGAGAAAAACACAATTTCCAGGAGATCCAGACACTATTAAAGAAATGAGACGATGATATAGGAAGTAGGTTAAAAAAAATTGATTCTCATTTATATATCCTCATCTCTATTTAAGAATGAGAAAAGTACTGGAACAAAGTGATGTTTTCCTTGTTTAATCTGGTAAACCAAAAGAGAAAAACACAATTTCCAGGAGATCCAGACACTATTAAAGAAATGAGACGATGATATAGGAAGTAGGTTAAAAAAAAACTGATTTTCATTCATATATCCTCATCTCTATTTGAGAATTAAAAAAGTACTGGAACAAAGTGATGTTTTCCTTGTTTAATCTGGTAAACCAAAAGAGAAAAACACAATTTCCAGGAGATCCAGACACTATTAAAGAAATGAGACGATGATATAGGAAGTAGGTTAAAAAAAAACTGATTTTCATTCATATATCCTCATCTCTATTTGAGAATTAAAAAAGTACTGGAAGAAGGTGATGTTTTCCTTGTTCAATCTGGCAAACCAAAAGAGAAAAACACAATTTCCAGGAGATCCAGACACTATTAAAGAAATGAGACGATGATATAGGAAGTAGGTTAAAAAAAATTGATTCTCATTTATATATCCTCATCTCTATTTAAGAATGAGAAAAGTACTGGAACAAAGTGATGTTTTCCTTGTTTAATCTGGTAAACCAAAAGAGAAAAACACAATTTCCAGGAGATCCAGACACTATTAAAGAAATGAGACGATGATATAGGAAGTAGGTTAAAAAAAAACTGATTTTCATTCATATATCCTCATCTCTATTTGAGAATTAAAAAAGTACTGGAAGAAGGTGATGTTTTCCTTGTTCAATCTGGCAAACCAAAAGAGAAAAACACAATTTCCAGGAGATCCAGACACTATTAAAGAAATGAGACGATGATATAGGAAGTAGGTTAAAAAAAATTGATTCTCATTTATATATCCTCATCTCTATTTAAGAATGAGAAAAGTACTGGAACAAAGTGATGTTTTCCTTGTTTAATTTGGCAAACCAAAAGAAAAAAACACAATTTCCAGGAGATCCAGACACTATTAAAGAAATGAGACGATGATATAGGAAGTAGGTTAAAAAAATTGATTCCGATTTATATATCCTCATCTCTATTTGAGAATTAGAAAAGTACTGGAAGAAGGTGATGTTTTCCTTGTTCAATCTGGCAAACCAAAAGAGAAAAACACAATTTCCAGGAGATCCAGACACTATTAAAGAAATGAGACGATGATATAGGAAGTAGGTTAAAAAAAATTGATTCTCATTTATATATCCTCATCTCTATTTAAGAATGAGAAAAGTACTGGAACAAAGTGATGTTTTCCTTGTTTAATCTGGTAAACCAAAAGAGAAAAACACAATTTCCAGGAGATCCAGACACTATTAAAGAAATGAGACGATGATATAGGAAGTAGGTTAAAAAAAACTGATTTTCATTCATATATCCTCATCTCTATTTGAAAATTAGAAAAGTACTGGAACAAGGTGATGTTTTCCTTGTTCAATCTGGCAAACCAAAAGAGAAAAACACAATTTCCAGGAGATCCAGACACTATTAAAGAAATGAGAGGATGATATAGGAAGCAGGTTAAAAAAATTGATTCTCATTTATATATCCTCATCTCTATTTAAGAATGAGAAAAGTACTGGAACAAAGTGATGTTTTCCTTGTTTAATCTGGCAAACCAAAGGAGAAAAACACAATTTCTAGGAGATCCAGACACTATTAAAGAAATGAGACGATGATATAGGAAGCAGGTTAAAAAAATTGATTCTCATTTATATATCCTCATCTCTATTTAAGAATGAGAAAAGTACTGGAACAAAGTGATGTTTTCCTTGTTTAATCCGGCAAACCAAAAGAGAAAAACACAATTTCCAGGAGATCCAGACACTATTAAAGAAATGAGACGATGATATAGGAAGTAGGTTAAAAAAAATTGATTCTCATTTATATATCCTCATCTCTATTTAAGAATGAGAAAAGTACTGGAACAAAGTGATGTTTTCCTTGTTTAATCTGGTAAACCAAAAGAGAAAAACACAATTTCCAGGAGATCCAGACACTATTAAAGAAATGAGACGATGATATAGGAAGTAGGTTAAAAAAAAACTGATTTTCATTCATATATCCTCATCTCTATTTGAGAATTAAAAAAGTACTGGAACAAAGTGATGTTTTCCTTGTTTAATCTGGCAAACCAAAGGAGAAAAACACAATTTCTAGGAGATCCAGACACTATTAAAGAAATGAGACGATGATATAGGAAGCAGGTTAAAAAAATTGATTCTCATTTATATATCCTCATCTCTATTTAAGAATGAGAAAAGTACTGGAACAATGTGATGTTTTCCTTGTTTAATCTGGCAAACCAAAAGAGAAAAACACAATTTCCAGGAGATCCAGGCACTATAGAAAAAAAGAGAGGATGATATAGGAAGCAGGTTAAAAAAAATTGATTTTCATTTATATATCCTCATTTCTATTTAAGAATGAGAAAAGTACTGGAACAAAGTGATGTTTTCCTTGTTTAATCTGGTAAACCAAAAGAGAAAAACACAATTTCCAGGAGATCCAGACACTATTAAAGAAATGAGACGATGATATAGGAAGTAGGTTAAAAAAAAACTGATTTTCATTCATATATCCTCATCTCTATTTGAGAATTAAAAAAGTACTGGAACAAAGTGATGTTTTCCTTGTTTAATCTGGCAAACCAAAGGAGAAAAACACAATTTCTAGGAGATCCAGACACTATTAAAGAAATGAGACGATGATATAGGAAGCAGGTTAAAAAAATTGATTCTCATTTATATATCCTCATCTCTATTTAAGAATGAGAAAAGTACTGGAACAATGTGATGTTTTCCTTGTTTAATCTGGCAAACCAAAAGAGAAAAACACAATTTCCAGGAGATCCAGGCACTATAGAAAAAAAGAGAGGATGATATAGGAAGCAGGTTAAAAAAAATTGATTTTCATTTATATATCCTCATTTCTATTTAAGAATGAGAAAAGTACTGGAACAAAGTGATGTTTTCCTTGTTTAATCTGGTAAACCAAAAGAGAAAAACACAATTTCCAGGAGATCCAGACACTATTAAAGAAATGAGACGATGATATAGGAAGTAGGTTAAAAAAAATTGATTCTCATTTATATATCCTCATCTCTATTTAAGAATGAGAAAAGTACTGGAACAAAGTGATGTTTTCCTTGTTTAATCCGGCAAACCAAAAGAGAAAAACACAATTTCCAGGAGATCCAGACACTATTAAAGAAATGAGACGATGATATAGGAAGCAGGTTAAAAAAAATTGATTCTCATTTATATATCCTCATCTCTATTTAAGAATGAGAAAAGTACTGGAACAAAGTGATGTTTTCCTTGTTTAATCTGGTAAACCAAAAGAGAAAAACACAATTTCCAGGAGATCCAGACACTATTAAAGAAATGAGACGATGATATAGGAAGTAGGTTAAAAAAAATTGATTCTCATTTATATATCCTCATCTCTATTTAAGAATGAGAAAAGTACTGGAACAAAGTGATGTTTTCCTTGTTTAATCCGGCAAACCAAAAGAGAAAAACACAATTTCCAGGAGATCCAGACACTATTAAAGAAATGAGACGATGATATAGGAAGTAGGTTAAAAAAAATTGATTCTCATTTATATATCCTCATCTCTATTTAAGAATGAGAAAAGTACTGGAACAAAGTGATGTTTTCCTTGTTTAATCTGGTAAACCAAAAGAGAAAAACACAATTTCCAGGAGATCCAGACACTATTAAAGAAATGAGACGATGATATAGGAAGTAGGTTAAAAAAAACTGATTTTCATTCATATATCCTCATCTCTATTTGAGAATTAGAAAAGTACTGGAACAAAGTGATGTTTTCCTTGTTTAATCCGGCAAACCAAAAGAGAAAAACACAATTTCCAGGAGATCCAGACACTATTAAAGAAATGAGACGATGATATAGGAAGCAGGTTAAAAAAAAATTGATTCTCATTTATATATCCTCATCTCTATTTAAGAATGAGAAAAGTACTGGAACAAAGTGATATTTTCCTTGTTTAATCTGGCAAACCAAAAGAGAAAAACACAATTTCCAGGAGATCCAGACACTATTAAAGAAAAGAGACGATGATATAGGAATTAGGTTAAAAAAAATTGATTCTCATTTATATATCCTCATTCGCAAATTCCTACCTCTGATTGGCCGGCTCCGGTTTGCACCATCACCGAACTGGGAAATCCCAAGTCGGTTATTGAGGTCGCGATGTCCGGTGGGGTCACTAGACTCGGGTCGAATTGCACTTCCGCCCTAGCAGACAATAAAGAAACCAGAATCTTGTGACAACCTACAAGAGAAATTATCCATTTATCTATATGAGCCTTTATGGTTACTAGCAATGCAGTTCAATATAAGTTACTTCTACAAGGATTTAATTTTTATCTCTAAAGCATTTTAAACAGACTTTTAAATTAAACTATGCAATTATAAAAGTGGTGCACCTGATCTTTTAGGGGCACTTTTTTGTTCCCACGCTTTTATTAAAAAAGAGACCCCTTTATATCGAACTTGTTCATGGTTTAATATTTTACACAGCAATTAATGATATTGACCTGGTTAATGGCACTATAGTAGCTACAAACAAAATTACTTCTTCTTTTCATAAAAACTCCTCATTTTAATTTTCTTTTACCTGTAGTACATTCTGAGCTTGAAATTTCGATTGTTTTTAAATCAAAATGATGACAAGTTTTTACTTTTCTTTTAGGTTGATCTGTTTTGTATAAACACTTCTTAATCTGTCAAGCATAAGTTATCTTTATATTATTGAGAATTTCTAAATAATTAAGAATAAATAAATATGCTACCAACAAGTTTTCACGATTATATTGACCATGTATCCAACTAAACCCTTAAAAATTAAAAAAATTGGACTGGGTCACTAAAACTCTTCTTACCGGGTATTTTTTGCACGTGTTTCTCTATAGCGGCCACACACGACCCACACGTCATACCCTTGATATGGATATAACATTTCTCCAAGTTGACTTCGCTACTGTCTTTACTAGTGCTACCATTGGCCACCGGGGGGAGACCCTTCTCTTTTCTTCTAACCGCCTTTCCATTGATACTTTTGACGTGAGCGTCAAAACCCATTTCCTCGATCTGGTTCGCTATGGCCTCCGGACTAATTTGTTCCGGTAAGTAATGCACCAAAGCCTCTCGAGCCTCCAGCTTCACTTTTATGAAAGGTACGCCGGGTAAAGTGGAAAGCATCCCTTAAAAACCCTTTTTTTTTGTTAACTGGACGGGGTTGTTGCAGTACACCGACTTACCCTCGATAGTTTGAACGCAACTGTTGCAAGTCATACCGTCGATGTGAATGGTGCATTCGCTAGGGCCCCCTTGGTGATGACCCTCCGGTGATGGAAGGGAGGCCTCGAACCCCATATCGTCTATCCAGTCGCAGATTTGTTGCGGATTGGTTTTATGGGGGTCAAAGGTTATTAGGGCAGACTTTTCTGATAGATTTACCTATTTTAGGGAGTTTTTATATTGAAATTTGCATGATAGTAAAAAGGCCGTTAAAACAGCTTAAAATTACTGGTTTCTGTTTTTCGTTATAGGACTCATTATTTTATCTGTTTTACCAGTAAAAAATTAGTTAAAAGTCAAATTCAAAAAAAAAAAATTAAATTAATTAAATCTACTCTAAACCTGATTTACATACTCAAAAAAATTATTAAGCATTTAAAACAGTAACAGAAATAAATGAGGGGGTCAGTGGAAAAGTGGTGTAAGTAACATTGATATAATTTTGAGTAATCTAAGGTCAAATTTAATGGCTAATAATAAAATCCTAGTGAAAATCCAAGAATGGTTACGTATATCTATTTAAAAAATTCTAATGTTTTCTGGACTTATATATCAGGGTTTTAAAAATATTGTATTTTTCTAAAAAACTTAGTTTTTGTCACTTACTTACGTACCATTTTGCCATACATGATGATTTGGGGTAAAAGAAGTATAAGTGACATAAAAGATACTTTATTTAAACATTCTGAAACAAAGAAGTGAAAAAAAAAGTTTAATGAATACAGTTTGTCTTATCTAATCTTCATCAGATTCTAAAATAATCCTGTCACTTTGATCTACTATATCTTCGTCGCTGTCACGTCGCTCTTTTATACTGCCAGCACCTGCTTTGGTTTTCTTTTTAGGTTCGTTTCTTGCCTGCTCCGTTTTTGACTTTTTGAATCTTCATGTGCCAAATTCTTGTAAAAATTGTGGTATACCGGAGGTACAAACTGCAACAGCTCTTGAAGATTTTGCCATTTAAGAGATTTTATTTTTGGTGCCTCAATATACAAGGGGCAAAGTTTTTATGCCGATGGTCTTCCTTTGCTTCTTAGGGCCCAATCTGCTTCATAAAATTCAATTATTGCACTTAGAGTGTCTTTAAATTTCATTGTAAATGGTTGATCTTTTTCAAGTCTTATCCATCTAATTTGTCTCCAGGCAATCTTCCTTTTTTCTTTGTCATTGCGAACAATGGTAGTTGTAGCTTCAAGCTTTGAAAAGCAGAAAAAGTCAGCCGATGTTATTTTGTGTTACAGAGAATTTCTTGCAACTCTCTTTAATGGCTTCAATCCATTCAGTAGATACATATACGTACTGAACGTGGCGCTTGTGCTTCTCAATTAATGCAAAGTCTTCATCGCACTCCATATAAGTGTGCCCCGGTTCTAAGAATTTATGGTCCACAGATTGTATGTCAACATACATTGTCAACAACGTACATCCAAAATTTTAATACATTCTTATTCTTATTTTGGCCCCCGCAGGAGTCACTGAAGTCTATAATATTTTTTGTCGTCTTTGGCAGTTGCTTAACAAACTTCAATAAACAAGACGCAACCTCGGAAGATCCTCTACAAGCGATGTTTTCGTCCCATGTATACATAAAAGCCTTATTACTGCCAAGGTTGTGGACAGCAAAATTGTAAGTCCATAGAGTTCTCAGGTAATATACTTTATTCGTCGTTAAACGAGGAGTTGGTAGTGTTTTTTGAAGGTCAGCTCACCAGCAGACTCTTGAGCAAGCTTCTTCGCCCGTTTTTTTTCTTCCTGTGCATTCTCTGCTTTCCATTGATGAACGTCTTTTTCTATTTGTACCTTCCTTCTCTGTTCCTTATCTCCAGATTTTAGTAAAATATCAAAACTGTCGCATTTATTGCATGTATCAGTGTGCGGTTGATGAAATGAGAGATTAAATTCCGTGTTAAAAATCTCACGATAAAGCCACTCTTTAACAGGACGTTTCTCTTGTTCTTCATAAAACTGCAAATAGCATTTGTACATTTTTTTGACATTTAGGTAAGAAGGCAGGTATTTTTTATTGGCGTTATCCTTTCTACAATAGTGACTTGCATATCTTAGAAATCGGTTAATATGATCTTTGACCAGATCGCGGTCTTCGTCTACAAAATTCTACTAAGATTTGGCGCCTTTCCTCCACGCAAAAACTGCGCCAAACCTGACATCTGTCTTTTTGTTAACAACTCGTGAGTATCTTCCGTTACTTATTTTTAACGTTTTTAAAAAGAAATCCTTGCAAACCCTTTGATTCTTCAAGGTTACACTAACAGATTTCAACTTATGGGATATTGCATTAGTTTTCTTTCTCAGGGGAGTTTCAATTTTAATGCAAGACTAGATAAATGCAGTCTGTAAATTCGAATTACCAGTTCCCAAAAACCGTCAAAAATTCGCCGTGCGCCTACTTCAGAGATGTTATTACACTTGTATCGACAATCGTGGACAAAGTAAGTAAAATTTTTAGCACCTTTGGGCTGATTCCGATGTCCCACGTATGCTTTGCCGTTATTCCGCAACTTTTTTCGCACTTGCTTCTTATAGCCTTCTGGCCTTTTAACTCTCTTCTTTCCTTTATTTTTTATACCTTCAGTAGTTGGACTGTTTGTGTGGCCCAGTGCTGTCAATGGCAAATCGTCACTGTCCTCCATCGCTTGAATCATTACCAGGAAAATATGTTTTGTCAGCATCAGAATCGTCAAACTCTGAAAAATCTGAAAGTAAAGTTAGAAATTAATAGTTTTATTTTACGATTTTAAATTTGGATCTGTCTACTGTTACCGATAAATCCCTGGGATTCGAACCCATCGAATTTTTAGAATGCAAGTCTAACATTTTACCCAAAACACCGTTTCACTTCAAACGAGGTTGCAGGCAAACAAAGTTTTTAAACCGTAGGGCAGACACTTCCTTTAAATTTACAACTTCGAACTTTACCTTCAACACTTGGACCTTGTCGGTTTCTTAATACTGATAATGGCAAATCGTCACTGTCTTGAGTATTCCCATTATTAGATTTTCTATCAGGAAAATTTGTTTTGGAAGTACCAGGCTCGTTAAAAATCGAAAACTCTAAAAGTAAGGCTAGAAATAAATTTCGGCAATTTAAATTTTTACTCGAACATGTGATGGTTACAAATTAGTTAATAAAACAAACTTACCATTCTCCATTTTAGTAAAAAATATCAAGATTATTATTTGAAAGTCACTTTAGTCACTGGCAAAACACTAGAACGTATTCAAATATGCAGGCACTGTTTACTAATTTACTAAATAGAAAAATGGTATAAGTGCACTTGTACTACTTTTTCCCAAACGAAAAAACCGTTTAAGAGTTGAGCTTCAACTACTAATTCATAAATGGGGCTAGAATGTTGAAATAGAACTTGTACCATTTTTCTCCTAAACAGATATACCCTTTAACTATACAGTAGTGCACTTATCTCCAATTATGGTAAAATGTTACTTATACCACCTTTCCACTAACCCCCTCAAATATACCGGGTGGTGCTTCGCCGAGCGGAACGGCAAAAATATCCGCCTTGTATAAATTTTGATTGGTCCAATTAAGCATGTCAACACGTCAAGTTTGTATGCAACGATCACATCTCTATACTTGTGTGTTTTATGATTGAAGATAACAGTATTTAAAAAGAAACAGATTGTTAAATAACAATCCATCTCTATATTATGATATATATGGTAAAAGTATATTGAATATGTAATGCACATTCGCCTAAAAAGTTCGTTAACAATTTAAAATGATTTAAGTAAAACAGTTCAAAACAAGAGACTTTATACATACAGTGACCGCCTAAAGTTCCGCATAAATTCGATAAAAATTAGAGACATGATTTTTTGAGAAAACGCTCGGATCCGTCGATTCTTATTTTAAGTTGCGCATTATTTCACATAAATTTTTGTATACAGGATGGAACAAAAAAAGATATGACGTCATCGGTCATTTTTTTTAAAGCGAATGCTGTATTTTTTATTACATTTATGAAATATAGGCGAAATTCCAAGCACGTTTCGTATAACACACCTTATCTCGAAACTCAACTGTTTCCGAAATATTTACATTTAACCAATAAGAAAACAAATAAGTACGTCTATTTAGAAATTAAGGCAAAATCGAGGATTAAAATAATGTTATAAAAACTGCCAATTGTTTCTATTTCCATGGTTGCACTTGTGAAGAATCTCCATTTTCGAATGTCACTGTTCAGAAATTAATAGTTTTTATCGGAATAAATTAAGGCTAATTTAACGGAAACCCAACGAATTAAAATTTTGATGATGCTAGGGTACGGGGATCGAGTGCGCACGCAAAAAGAAATAAGTGAACTGTTTAATGTCAAATACCCAAACTATCCTATGTCAGCAGTTAGTAGAATAGAGCACAAATTCATAACTTTAGGTAATGTTAGGGATTTGCCAAGATCAGGTCGTCCAAAAATTTCTGCTCTCTGTCGAAGAAAATCCAAACGATGCAACTTCACAAATTTCAGTTGATAATAATATAGCCGGAACGTCAGTAAGACGCATCTTAAAAGCAAATGAATACCACCCTCATTAAATTAAACTAATACACGAATTAATTGAGGACGATCCTGATCGGAGAAACGAATTTTTCGAGCAAATGATGAATATTTGCAATAATAACCGTCAATTTGTGTTACGAGTTTTGTTTTCAGATGAAGCAACTTTTTGTTTAAACGGTGTCGTAAATCGACAAAATTGTCGGTACTGGTCAGTTTCAAATCCCCATTGGGCAACAGAGGCTCATACAGAATACCGTAAATCTATTAATGTTTGGGCTGGTATCGTGGAAAATAAAGTAATAGGACCATACTTTTTCGAAGAAAACTTAACAGGAAAACGCTATTTGAATTTTCTTCTGCTTTCCTAGGAAGATGGATAGGACGAAAAGGGCCAGGTCACCAGACCTAAATCCCTGCAACTATTTTCTATGGGGGGTGCCTGAAAAGTAAAGTTTATATTGAGAAGCCAAACAACGTAGAAGATTTGAAAAATAGAATTAGATATGAAATTAGACGTATATCACCCGAAATAATTGATAATGTTTTACATGATTGTGTAAACCGTCCTGCTTTCTGCCAAGAAGTAAATGGGGATCAGTTTGAACACTTGATACATTGTTAAGAGTTTTCACAGTTTATAACATTTTATCGTCCATTTTATCTTAATTTGTAAATAGACGTACTTACTTGCTCTCTTGTTGGTTAAATGTAAATATTTCTGAAACAGTTGAGTTTTGATATAAGGTGTGTTATACGAAACTTAACTAAAAAATATAGCATTCCATTTAAACAAATAATCGATGACGTCATATCTTTTTTTTGTTCCACCCTGTATACAAAAATTTATGTGAAATAATGCTTAAATTGTTTAAACATTTGTGACCGAGAAGTCATCATAATATATATCTAATTTTTTTTATTTTAAAATTAATTTTCTAGCACAATAATGTTTAATAATGCGCGGAAAGCTTGGGAAAATTATTTTGGTAAGAAGAAAATTAAAAATCATTTCAGTTGCCTGGAAAATTGATTAAGGCTTTAACTACTTTTAAAATAAAAATACGCCTTTAAGAAGTAAATAAATCAGTTCAACTAAAATGTATTTTTTATTCTTTACCAGGTGGTAGAAAGCCTGTAAAAGAATTATAGCTAGATATTATAGCTTGTTAATGAAACATAGTATAGTAGTCAATATTTTATAAACTACTTACACACCTCGGCTAAGAAATATAAAAATATTATAAGTTAATTAATAATATATAAATATTATATTATAGGATAGAAATAATGTCAATTGATCATCATAAAATATAAAAAAGGAACATACATACAAGCAAAGAGTTTGTGCCTGGCCAAACAAAATAAAGACTTGAAATAGGGCAGTTAATATTAAAATGATAAAAATACTAAAAGAAATAAAATAGGAAAATAGAAACTATCGTAGTAATACTCATTTACTGAAGAAAATTTAAGAGAATCAGCAGTCTGAGACATAAGTGTGGCAGTGTGCAGTTTTGCAAATTAGGAATGCAGCTGTATTCTCGAAATGCAAAAAATTAAGATGGCATACCAGAAACACAGTACAAAAACATACTTTTTGGACACATACATACAATATGTCAATTAAAGGTATGAAAAACAAAATTACCAAGTATCCAACTGCCTGGAAAAACAAAAAAAAATATTCAAAATTCATGTAAACTGCTCAGAAAAAATAGAAACTTGATCGGAAAAAACTATTAGCATCAACTTCTAGGAATAAAATCTGGAAAAAGTAGAACTACCTAGAAAAAAAAAACAAGAGACTTTTACAGTCTGTAATCAAGTTACAGCAATTTCAACTGTCTAGAAAAAAAATGGGTATTTACTTCCTGGAAGAAACAGAAAATATCTCAAAAACAATTTAAGACAACAATTTAACTTAAAATAAAAATCGACGGGTCCGAGCGTTTTCTCAAAAAAATCATGTTTCTAATTTTTATCGAATTTATGCGGTCACTGTATAATAGAAGACACACTTATCGCTGCCTTTATAATGGATTTCTCCAAAAACCGTCACACTACAATGCAACAAATTGCAGGTACAAAACAAATAAGATGATTCAAATAAAAACACATTCACTTACTTTAATATTGTGCACCCCCGGTTTCTTTCCGATCACCCCCTGTATATTATTGACGCAGGACTGACAGGTCATGCCGACAATGTTCACCCTGATAGTTCCGGTTTCGTCGTCATAGTAGGCCGGTAGGGGCACGCGGTGGTCCCCCGCGGGTGCGAGGCCCCTGGTACCACCTCCCTGGACGTCATCTTTTTGGCCCAGTAGCGGTTCGAAACCCAAAGAGTCCGAGGCATTTCTAAAACAACAACAACAAAAATATACGAAACCTTTTTTAGGGGATTTAATTCAAAAGACCTACGCTTCGATATCGTCAAGTAACGGAGTCTTATCCATTATTATGTTTGTGCCCGCACGAGGACCTAAAGCGAACTAAATCCCAGTGGAATGATGAATTAAAAAAAAAAAACAACAAACGGTCTTGTTGTACGCTTATCGATGGTGTTATAATAAAATTATACAAGCAACACGATGATAAAACACTTAATAATAATATTTTGTAAGGAGAGGTTACAATTTGTATCAAGGCAGGGTCAGTGGTATGTGTGATTAAAATGCGTAATCCTTATAATGCGGTGATTGAGAAAATTGGTTTAAGTGGCAAAATTTTGATTTGGTAAGTATGTACACACACATATTTTATCAGTATATAACATAACAAACAGCACTATTAAATTTAACGACGTGTTGACGTAAAGATAAAATGATTATTTGCATTCGAGACACCTCGTATATATACACTTTAAAACGTCAATGTCACTTGTCACAGAAATCAAACATGGCGGCCGTAGGCAAGGCCAACCTCGCGGAAAGACGTGTAGGCACGTTTAAGTAAATAATGCACGAACTTTAGGAAATAATATAAATATACCTGGAGTGCCAATCCAGTGAAAAATAAATGACCAGTACTACTAGGTGGCCGCCATTTTGTGTGATCGTGTTGGTCACTATGACAAATTTCAGTGGTGCCAATTGTAGGGAAACAAAACAATTAAAGTTTTTGGGAGGTTATGTTTACAAAAACCAAATAGAAAGTTACATTTGGTTAAGAATTTAAGATAGTTGCGTTAGGTCTGTGACTTTTCTTGTACTTGTTTAAGAGTCTCGTTAAAATTTACGAACTTTCAATCAACTTACAGGGATAGATGCATGCAATTTAAAATATGTGCTTCATTTAAATTTTTGAAATTAGAAACAAAAGTTATTGAAACCCATCATTTGGTATTTACTATACCCATTTGAACAATTCTCTGGCACATAATATGGTTTAAAAACAATGTCAATGAAAATGATCAGACGGCAAATGAACGACATAAAATGATGTAACAAAAAAGTATGTACCTTTGTTAATATTTTTATGAGTGAAGAAGAAAGTTCAGGACACTGTACGAGTCACGACATTTTATATACGTTCATGACAGATCACATGTCAAACGTCAGCGTCGTCAACTTCATTACTTTTATTTAATATATTGGTAACACTGAAACGGTTCAGTGTGACCAACATCAAAAGAACACAATGACAATAAAAATGGCCGCCACCAGACAGCGGTAATTTATTTTTGCTAATGGTATATTTATACATTCGTGAAATAATGCGTGTTTTAGTTGATATAATTGAACCTCTGGATTGTCTAGCAGAAATAGCCTGGGTGAAAAGTACATACTACTTACTGCTCATGTATGGTTCTTGCCAGGGGTGCTCATAATTGTTGATTAATGACAAGATGGCTCACTAAACGGCAAAGTGCACTAAGGTTTTATGTCGGTCATATGACGTACAGGACCAAAATACATTGAAGAAAAACTCGTTAAATATGACTTTAAAAAGCGACAAAAACTTACCGAAAGTGCAGAGAAACTAAATATGAAAACAAAGTTGTAGGAATTTCGCGAAGCAACAACTTGACACTAATGACAGAGATGACGTAGGTACACTTCTCGCGGCAAAGCCAACTTTGATGCATCCACTTACGAGCATTTTAAAATGATAAAGTTAACGTAAATGATGGAAATTATTTAATTAGAGCACAATAAACGGCCGTAATACTGAACACTTAAAAAAAGAGAAATTTAGTTGAATTACATGCGAAATATACCTATGCTCCCGTTTTATAAAATTATTATTCGCTCAATGACATTGACAGCTGTCAAGCCAACGGCCAACTAATGAATATATTATGACACTTCATTTAATCGAGTAGTCATTTCTTAGATCTCTGACGTCACTTTTTCCTGCCTAAATTAATTTAACCTTAACCTAGTTTTTCTGGCCACACACGGAATTCCGTAAATTGTTAATTTCGCACCGTTTAATAATTTCGATAGGTTTTCATAAAACAATGTATATTGAACAAAGAGCAACTTATGGCCAAAAAAGTGAATAAAAGAGAGATGGATCAGATCTTGAAAAACCCCGTTATAAAACTACACAGTACGACAGTACCTGTCATTATTCAACAAAATGGCGTTGCGATATGTGAGGAGTGGGGGAGAGCGCGAAATGTTAATTTTCGTTAGTTAATTCGACGTTACCAAATCAATTGCTAAAGCCAATCAGCTGACAGGGGTCAGTAAAATGCAAATGTCAAAAAAATGTCTGATAAATGTCACTTTTTCGGTTGTTACCAATCACAACTGTTTGCAACAAATTCCCTTGTTAAATTGCTCATTTCATTCGATGACGTCACGATTGAGTAATCCCTATATACCAAAGATTTTCAATTAATATTCATGACAGCTAATAGAATGGGGCGTGGGTCAAAAATTAACCATTTTCGACAAATGTCATTCTTGTCGAAACTCACCAGCTTTGACAGTGCGACCAACATGAATTAATAAAAACAAAATGGCGGCCACTCTGAAGCCTATATTAATTGATAAGAATATGAACGAAATACTAACCTGATTTTTTGATATCGCCACATTTGTTTCGTTAGGTTCACTCGCGTACTTCAGGTGAATCGTAAAACTGTCAAAAAAAAAATATGGAAATACTAGGGTACTATTATCGGTCCGAAAGTTGGTTTCGTGTGCAAAAACCTTCCTGATTAGTCACTGTATTTTGCCCGCGTCTACTAGGAAAAAAAGCGATAACTCGACCGAATAATACGCGATAACTCCGTATAATGTGGTCGTTAAACGTATAACGGCATTGATGCATTGAAATTCTAAATCTTTTTTTGTTAATGTTATTTGTATGGCATTTTTTCTCTAGAAGCTAAAATAGTTTTGGAATGTGTATGAGATCATCGGAGTTAAAAGGGAATTCAATAAAATTATGTGGATACAGGGTGGTTCGTGGTTAATTTAAATGCTGTTTGAGGAAAAAATCTCTAAGTTGAAAGGAAATTTTGACAAATATGGCCACCATGTATAACAAAGAAAAATATTCAACTTCCTGTATATATTTTGAAATAGGTGTCCAGTTAAATTGTCCAGAGAATATTTGTGCAAATTTTCAAAATTGTATCTAGTCAAGTTTTTGAGTTATGGACATTTAGTACAATGAAAAAAAATAAATATAGATATTTACCAAAAAAAATTTTTTTTCAAAATCTTGTCCATATTTTACAAAATGCTGAAATAGGTGTCCAGTCAAATTGTCCAGAGAATATTTGTACAAATTTTCAAAATTATATCTAGTCAAGTTTTTGAGTTATGGACATTTAGTACAATGAAAAAAAAATAAATATAGATATTTACCAAAAAAATGTTTTTTTCCAAAATCTGGTCCATATTTTAAAAAATGCTGAAATAGGTGTCCAGTCAAATTGTCCAGAGAATATTTGTACAAATTTTCAAAATTATATCTAGTCAAGTTTATGAGTTATGGGCATTTAGTACTATGAAAA
Source organism: Anthonomus grandis grandis (assembly GCF_022605725.1). Lineage (NCBI taxonomy): Eukaryota > Metazoa > Arthropoda > Insecta > Coleoptera > Curculionidae > Anthonomus > Anthonomus grandis. The sequence goes on along the minus strand of NC_065557.1, from coordinate 763,906 downwards.
AAAAATAAATATAGATATTTACCAAAAAAATTTTTTTTTTCAAAATCTTGTCCATATTTTAAAAAATGCTGAAATAGGTGTCCAATCAAATTGTCCAGAGAATATTTGTACAAATTTTCAAAATTATATCTAGTCAAGTTTATGAGTTATGGGCATTTAGTACTATGAAAAAAAAATAAATATAGATATTTACCAAAAAAATTTTTTTTTCAAAATCTTGTCCATATTTTAAAAAATGCTGAAATAGGTGTCCAGTCAAATTGTCCAGAGAATATTTGTACAAATTTTCAAAATTATATCTAGTCAAGTTTATGAGTTATGGGCATTTAGTACTATGAAAAAAAAATAAATATAGATATTTACCAAAAAAATTTTTTTTTTCAAAATCTTGTCCATATTTTAAAAAATGCTGAAATAGGTGTCCAATCAAATTGTCCAGAGAATATTTGTACAAATTTTCAAAATTATATCTAGTCAAGTTTATGAGTTATGGGCATTTAGTACTATGAAAAAAAAATAAATATAGATATTTACCAAAAAAATTTTTTTTTTCAAAATCTTGTCCATATTTTAAAAAATGCTGAAATAGGTGTCCAGTCAAATTGTCCAGAGAATATTTGTACAAATTTTCAAAATTATATCTAGTCAAGTTTATGAGTTATGGACATTTAGTACAATGAAAAAAAATAAATATAGATATTTACCAAAAAAAATTTTTTTTTCAAAATCTTGTCCATGTTTTAGAAAATGCTGAAATAGGTGTCCAGTCAAATTGTCCAGAGAATATTTGTACAAATTTTCAAAATTATATCTAGTCAAGTTTTTGAATTATGGACATTTAGTACAATAAAAAAAAATAAATATAAATATGTATCAAAAAAAATTTTTTTTCAAAATCTTGTCCATATTTTACAAAATGCTGAAATAGGTGTCCAGTCAAATTGTCCAGAGAATATTTGTACAAATTTTCAAAATTATATCTAGTCAAGTTTTTGAATTATGGACATTTAGTACAATAAAAAAAAATAAATATAAATATTTACCAAAAAAAAATTTTTTTTCAAAATCTTGTTCATATTTTAAAAAATGCTGAAATAGGTGTCCAGTCAAATTGTCCAGAGAATATTTGTACAAATTTTCAAAATTATATCTAGTCAAGTTTAGGAGTTATGGACATTTAGTACAATGAAAAAAAATAAATATAGACGTTTACCAAAAAAAATTTATTTTTTAAAATCTTGTTCATATTTTAAAAAATGCTGAAATAGGTGTCCAGTCAAATTGTCCAGAGAATATTTGTACAAATTTTCAAAATTATATCTAGTCAAGTTTATGAGTTATGGGCATTTAGTACTATGAAAAAAAAATAAATATAAATATTTACCAAAAAAAATTTTTTTTTCAAAATCTTGTCCATATTTTACAAAATGCTGAAATAGGTGTCCAGTCAAATTGTCCAGAGAATATTTGTACAAATTTTCAAAATTATATCTAGTCAAGTTTATGAGTTATGGGCATTTAGTACTATGAAAAAAAAATAAATATAGATATTTACCAAAAAAATTTTTTTTTTCAAAATCTTGTCCATATTTTAAAAAATGCTGAAATAGGTGTCCAGTCAAATTGTCCAGAGAATATTTGTACAAATTTTCAAAATTATATCTAGTCAAGTTTATGAGTTATGGACATTTAGTACAATGAAAAAAAATAAATATAGATATTTACCAAAAAAAAATTTTTTTTCAAAATCTTGTCCATATTTTACAAAATGCTGAAATAGGTGTCCAGTCAAATTGTCCAGAGAATATTTGTACAAATTTTCAAAATTATATCTAGTCAAGTTTTTGAGTTATAGACATTTAGTACAATGAAAAAAAATAAATATAGATATTTACCAAAAAAAAAATTTTTTTCAAAATCTTGTTCATATTTTACAAAATGCTGTAATAGGTGTCCAGTCAAATTGTCCAGAGAATATTTGTACAAATTTTCAAAATTATATCTAGTCAAGTTTATGAGTTATGGGCATTTAGTACTATGAAAAAAAAATAAATATAGATATTTACCAAAAAAATTTTTTTTTTCAAAATCTTGTCCATATTTTAAAAAATGCTGAAATAGGTGTCCAGTCAAATTGTCCAGAGAATATTTGTACAAATTTTCAAAATTATATCTAGTCAAGTTTATGAGTTATGGGCATTTAGTACTATGAAAAAAAAATAAATATAGATATTTACCAAAAAAATTTTTTTTTTCAAAATCTTGTCCATATTTTAAAAAATGCTGAAATAGGTGTCCAGTCAAATTGTCCAGAGAATATTTGTACAAATTTTCAAAATTATATCTAGTCAAGTTTTAGAGTTATGGACATTTAGTACAATAAAAAAAAATGAATATAGACATTTACCAAAAAAATGTTTTTTTTCAAAATCTTGTCCATATTTTAAAAAATGCTGAAATAGGTGTCCAGTCAAATTGTCCAGAGAATATTTGTACAAATTTTCAAAATTATATCTAGTCAAGTTTTAGAGTTATGGACATTTAGTACAATAAAAAAAAATGAATATAGACATTTACCAAAAAAATGTTTTTTTTCAAAATCTTGTCCATATTTTAAAAAATGCTGAAATAGGTGTCCAGTCAAATTGTCCAGAGAATATGTGTACAAATTTTCAAAATTATATCTAGTCAAGTTTTTGAGTTATGGACATTTAGTACAATGAAAAAAAATAAATATAGACGTTTACCAAAAAAAATTTTTTTTTCAAAATCTTGTCCATATTTTAAAAAATGCTGAAATAGGTGTCCAGTCAAATTGTCCAGAGAATATTTGTACAAATTTTCAAAATTATATCTAGTCAAGTTTATGAGTTATGGGCATTTAGTACTATGAAAAAAAAATAAATATAGATATTTACCAAAAAAATTTTTTTTTTCAAAATCTTGTCCATATTTTAAAAAATGCTGAAATAGGTGTCCAATCAAATTGTCCAGAGAATATTTGTACAAATTTTCAAAATTATATCTAGTCAAGTTTATGAGTTATGGGCATTTAGTACTATGAAAAAAAAATAAATATAGATATTTACCAAAAAAATTTTTTTTTTCAAAATCTTGTCCATATTTTAAAAAATGCTGAAATAGGTGTCCAGTCAAATTGTCCAGAGAATATTTGTACAAATTTTCAAAATTATATCTAGTCAAGTTTATGAGTTATGGACATTTAGTACAATGAAAAAAAATAAATATAGATATTTACCAAAAAAAATTTTTTTTTCAAAATCTTGTCCATATTTTACAAAATGCTGAAATAGGTGTCCAGTCAAATTGTCCAGAGAATATTTGTACAAATTTTCAAAATTATATCTAGTCAAGTTTTTGAGTTATGGACATTTAGTACAATAAAAAAAAAAATGAATATAGACATTTACCAAAAAAAAATTATTTTTCAAAATCTTGATCATATTTTAAAAAATGCTAAAATAGGTGTCCAGTCAAATTGTCCAGAGAATATTTGTACAAATTTTCAAAATTATATCTAGTCAAGTTTTTGAGTTATGGACATTTGGTACAATAAAAAAAAAATGAATATAGACATTTACCAAAAAAAATTTATTTTTCAAAATCTTGATCATATTTTAAAAAATGCTGAAATAGGTGTCCAGTCAAATTGTCCAGAGAATATTTGTACAAATTTTCAAAATTATATCTAGTCAAGTTTTTGAGTTATGGACATTTAGTACAATAAAAAAAAAAATAAATAAAAATATTTACCAAAAAAAAAATTGTTTTTTCAAAATCTTGTCCATATTTTACAAAATGCTGAAATAGGTGTCCAGTCAAATTGTCCAGAGAATATTTGTACAAATTTTCAAAATTATATCTAGTCAAGTTTTTGAGTTATGGACATTTAGTACAATAAAAAAAAAAATAAATAAAAATATTTACCAAAAAAAAAATTGTTTTTTCAAAATCTTGTCCATATTTTACAAAATGCTGAAATAGGTGTCCAGTCAAATTGTCCAGAGAATATTTGTACAAATTTTCAAAATTATATCTAGTCAAGTTTTTGAGTTATGGACATTTAGTACAATAAAAAAAAAAATAAATAAAAATATTTACAAAAAAAATTTTTTTTTCAAAATCTTGTCCATATTTTACAAAATGCTGAAATAGGTGTCCAGTCAAATTGTCCAGAGAATATTTGTACAAATTTTCAAAATTATATCTAGTCAAGTTTTTGAGTTATGGACATTTAGTACAATGAAAAAAAAATAAATATAAATATTTACCAAAAAAAATTTTTTTTTCAAAATCTTGTCCATATTTTATAAAATGCTGAAATAGGTGTCCAGTCAAATTGTCCAGAGAATATTTGTACAAATTTTCAAAATTATATCTAGTCAAGTTTTTGAGTTATGGACATTTAGTACAATAAAAAAAAAAATAAATAAAAATATTTACCAAAAAAAAAATTGTTTTTTCAAAATCTTGTCCATATTTTACAAAATGCTGAAATAGGTGTCCAGTCAAATTGTCCAGAGAATATTTGTACAAATTTTCAAAATTATATCTAGTCAAGTTTTTGAGTTATGGACATTTAGTACAATAAAAAAAAAAATAAATAAAAATATTTACCAAAAAAAAAATTGTTTTTCAAAATCTTGTCCATATTTTACAAAATGCTGAAATAGGTGTCCAGTCAAATTGTCCAGAGAATATTTGTACAAATTTTCAAAATTATATCTAGTCAAGTTTTTGAGTTATGGACATTTAGTACAATAAAAAAAAAAATAAATAAAAATATTTACAAAAAAAATTTTTTTTTCAAAATCTTGTCCATATTTTACAAAATGCTGAAATAGGTGTCCAGTCAAATTGTCCAGAGAATATTTGTACAAATTTTCAAAATTATATCTAGTCAAGTTTTTGAGTTATGGACATTTAGTACAATAAAAAAAAAAATAAATAAAAATATTTACCAAAAAAAAAATTGTTTTTTCAAAATCTTGTCCATATTTTACAAAATGCTGAAATAGGTGTCCAGTCAAATTGTCCAGAGAATATTTGTACAAATTTTCAAAATTATATCTAGTCAAGTTTTTGAGTTATGGGCATTTAGTACTATGAAAAAAAAATGAATATAGACATTTACCAAAAAAAATTTATTTTTCAAAATCTTGATCATATTTTACAAAATGCTGAAATAGGTGTCCAGTCAAATTGTCCAGAGAATATTTGTACAAATTTTCAAAATTATATCTAGTCAAGTTTTTGAGTTATGGACATTTAGTACAATGAAAAAAAAATAAATATAAATATTTACCAAAAAAAATTTTTTTTTCAAAATCTTGTCCATATTTTATAAAATGCTGAAATAGGTGTCCAGTCAAATTGTCCAGAGAATATTTGTACAAATTTTCAAAATTATATCTAGTCAAGTTTTTGAGTTATGGACATTTGGTACAATAAAAAAAAAATGAATATAGACATTTACCAAAAAAAATTTATTTTTCAAAATCTTGATCATATTTTAAAAAATGCTGAAATAGGTGTCCAGTCAAATTGTCCAGAGAATATTTGTACAAATTTTCAAAATTATATCTAGTCAAGTTTTTGAGTTATGGACATTTAGTACAATAAAAAAAAAAATAAATAAAAATATTTACCAAAAAAAAAATTGTTTTTTCAAAATCTTGTCCATATTTTACAAAATGCTGAAATAGGTGTCCAGTCAAATTGTCCAGAGAATATTTGTACAAATTTTCAAAATTATATCTAGTCAAGTTTTTGAGTTATGGACATTTAGTACAATAAAAAAAAAAATAAATAAAAATATTTACAAAAAAAATTTTTTTTTCAAAATCTTGTCCATATTTTACAAAATGCTGAAATAGGTGTCCAGTCAAATTGTCCAGAGAATATTTGTACAAATTTTCAAAATTATATCTAGTCAAGTTTTTGAGTTATGGACATTTAGTACAATAAAAAAAAAAATGAATATAGACATTTACCAAAAAAAAATTATTTTTCAAAATCTTGATCATATTTTAAAAAATGCTAAAATAGGTGTCCAGTCAAATTGTCCAGAGAATATTTGTACAAATTTTCAAAATTATATCTAGTCAAGTTTTTGAGTTATGGACATTTGGTACAATAAAAAAAAAATGAATATAGACATTTACCAAAAAAAATTTATTTTTCAAAATCTTGATCATATTTTAAAAAATGCTGAAATAGGTGTCCAGTCAAATTGTCCAGAGAATATTTGTACAAATTTTCAAAATTATATCTAGTCAAGTTTTTGAGTTATGGACATTTAGTACAATAAAAAAAAAAATGAATATAGACATTTACCAAAAAAAAATTATTTTTCAAAATCTTGATCATATTTTAAAAAATGCTAAAATAGGTGTCCAGTCAAATTGTCCAGAGAATATTTGTACAAATTTTCAAAATTATATCTAGTCAAGTTTTTGAGTTATGGACATTTAGTACAATAAAAAAAAAAATGAATATAGACATTTACCAAAAAAAAATTATTTTTCAAAATCTTGATCATATTTTAAAAAATGCTAAAATAGGTGTCCAGTCAAATTGTCCAGAGAATATTTGTACAAATTTTCAAAATTATATCTAGTCAAGTTTTTGAGTTATGGACATTTGGTACAATAAAAAAAAAATGAATATAGACATTTACCAAAAAAAATTTATTTTTCAAAATCTTGATCATATTTTAAAAAATGCTGAAATAGGTGTCCAGTCAAATTGTCCAGAGAATATTTGTACAAATTTTCAAAATTATATCTAGTCAAGTTTTTGAGTTATGGACATTTAGTACAATAAAAAAAAAAATGAATATAGACATTTACCAAAAAAAAATTATTTTTCAAAATCTTGATCATATTTTAAAAAATGCTAAAATAGGTGTCCAGTCAAATTGTCCAGAGAATATTTGTACAAATTTTCAAAATTATATCTAGTCAAGTTTTTGAGTTATGGACATTTGGTACAATAAAAAAAAAATGAATATAGACATTTACCAAAAAAAATTTATTTTTCAAAATCTTGATCATATTTTAAAAAATGCTGAAATAGGTGTCCAGTCAAATTGTCCAGAGAATATTTGTACAAATTTTCAAAATTATATCTAGTCAAGTTTTTGAGTTATGGACATTTAGTACAATAAAAAAAAAAATAAATAAAAATATTTACCAAAAAAAAAATTGTTTTTTCAAAATCTTGTCCATATTTTACAAAATGCTGAAATAGGTGTCCAGTCAAATTGTCCAGAGAATATTTGTACAAATTTTCAAAATTATATCTAGTCAAGTTTTTGAGTTATGGACATTTAGTACAATAAAAAAAAAAATAAATAAAAATATTTACCAAAAAAAAAATTGTTTTTTCAAAATCTTGTCCATATTTTACAAAATGCTGAAATAGGTGTCCAGTCAAATTGTCCAGAGAATATTTGTACAAATTTTCAAAATTATATCTAGTCAAGTTTTTGAGTTATGGACATTTAGTACAATAAAAAAAAAAATAAATAAAAATATTTACAAAAAAAATTTTTTTTTCAAAATCTTGTCCATATTTTACAAAATGCTGAAATAGGTGTCCAGTCAAATTGTCCAGAGAATATTTGTACAAATTTTCAAAATTATATCTAGTCAAGTTTTTGAGTTATGGACATTTAGTACAATGAAAAAAAAATAAATATAAATATTTACCAAAAAAAATTTTTTTTTCAAAATCTTGTCCATATTTTATAAAATGCTGAAATAGGTGTCCAGTCAAATTGTCCAGAGAATATTTGTACAAATTTTCAAAATTATATCTAGTCAAGTTTTTGAGTTATGGACATTTAGTACAATAAAAAAAAAAATAAATAAAAATATTTACCAAAAAAAAAATTTTTTTTTCAAAATCTTGTCCATATTTTACAAAATGCTGAAATAGGTGTCCAGTCAAATTGTCCAGAGAATATTTGTACAAATTTTCAAAATTATATCTAGTCAAGTTTTTGAGTTATGGACATTTGGTACAATAAAAAAAAAATGAATATAGACATTTACCAAAAAAAATTTATTTTTCAAAATCTTGATCATATTTTAAAAAATGCTGAAATAGGTGTCCAGTCAAATTGTCCAGAGAATATTTGTACAAATTTTCAAAATTATATCTAGTCAAGTTTTTGAGTTATGGACATTTAGTACAATAAAAAAAAAAATGAATATAGACATTTACCAAAAAAAAATTATTTTTCAAAATCTTGATCATATTTTAAAAAATGCTAAAATAGGTGTCCAGTCAAATTGTCCAGAGAATATTTGTACAAATTTTCAAAATTATATCTAGTCAAGTTTTTGAGTTATGGACATTTAGTACAATAAAAAAAAAAATGAATATAGACATTTACCAAAAAAAAATTATTTTTCAAAATCTTGATCATATTTTAAAAAATGCTAAAATAGGTGTCCAGTCAAATTGTCCAGAGAATATTTGTACAAATTTTCAAAATTATATCTAGTCAAGTTTTTGAGTTATGGACATTTGGTACAATAAAAAAAAAATGAATATAGACATTTACCAAAAAAAATTTATTTTTCAAAATCTTGATCATATTTTAAAAAATGCTGAAATAGGTGTCCAGTCAAATTGTCCAGAGAATATTTGTACAAATTTTCAAAATTATATCTAGTCAAGTTTTTGAGTTATGGACATTTAGTACAATAAAAAAAAAAATGAATATAGACATTTACCAAAAAAAAATTATTTTTCAAAATCTTGATCATATTTTAAAAAATGCTAAAATAGGTGTCCAGTCAAATTGTCCAGAGAATATTTGTACAAATTTTCAAAATTATATCTAGTCAAGTTTTTGAGTTATGGACATTTGGTACAATAAAAAAAAAATGAATATAGACATTTACCAAAAAAAATTTATTTTTCAAAATCTTGATCATATTTTAAAAAATGCTGAAATAGGTGTCCAGTCAAATTGTCCAGAGAATATTTGTACAAATTTTCAAAATTATATCTAGTCAAGTTTTTGAGTTATGGACATTTAGTACAATAAAAAAAAAAATAAATAAAAATATTTACCAAAAAAAAAATTGTTTTTTCAAAATCTTGTCCATATTTTACAAAATGCTGAAATAGGTGTCCAGTCAAATTGTCCAGAGAATATTTGTACAAATTTTCAAAATTATATCTAGTCAAGTTTTTGAGTTATGGACATTTAGTACAATAAAAAAAAAAATAAATAAAAATATTTACCAAAAAAAAAATTGTTTTTTCAAAATCTTGTCCATATTTTACAAAATGCTGAAATAGGTGTCCAGTCAAATTGTCCAGAGAATATTTGTACAAATTTTCAAAATTATATCTAGTCAAGTTTTTGAGTTATGGACATTTAGTACAATAAAAAAAAAAATAAATAAAAATATTTACAAAAAAAATTTTTTTTTCAAAATCTTGTCCATATTTTACAAAATGCTGAAATAGGTGTCCAGTCAAATTGTCCAGAGAATATTTGTACAAATTTTCAAAATTATATCTAGTCAAGTTTTTGAGTTATGGACATTTAGTACAATGAAAAAAAAATAAATATAAATATTTACCAAAAAAAATTTTTTTTTCAAAATCTTGTCCATATTTTATAAAATGCTGAAATAGGTGTCCAGTCAAATTGTCCAGAGAATATTTGTACAAATTTTCAAAATTATATCTAGTCAAGTTTTTGAGTTATGGACATTTAGTACAATAAAAAAAAAAATAAATAAAAATATTTACCAAAAAAAAAATTGTTTTTTCAAAATCTTGTCCATATTTTACAAAATGCTGAAATAGGTGTCCAGTCAAATTGTCCAGAGAATATTTGTACAAATTTTCAAAATTATATCTAGTCAAGTTTTTGAGTTATGGACATTTAGTACAATAAAAAAAAAAATAAATAAAAATATTTACCAAAAAAAAAATTGTTTTTCAAAATCTTGTCCATATTTTACAAAATGCTGAAATAGGTGTCCAGTCAAATTGTCCAGAGAATATTTGTACAAATTTTCAAAATTATATCTAGTCAAGTTTTTGAGTTATGGACATTTAGTACAATAAAAAAAAAAATAAATAAAAATATTTACAAAAAAAATTTTTTTTTCAAAATCTTGTCCATATTTTACAAAATGCTGAAATAGGTGTCCAGTCAAATTGTCCAGAGAATATTTGTACAAATTTTCAAAATTATATCTAGTCAAGTTTTTGAGTTATGGACATTTAGTACAATAAAAAAAAAAATAAATAAAAATATTTACCAAAAAAAAAATTGTTTTTTCAAAATCTTGTCCATATTTTACAAAATGCTGAAATAGGTGTCCAGTCAAATTGTCCAGAGAATATTTGTACAAATTTTCAAAATTATATCTAGTCAAGTTTTTGAGTTATGGGCATTTAGTACTATGAAAAAAAAATGAATATAGACATTTACCAAAAAAAATTTATTTTTCAAAATCTTGATCATATTTTACAAAATGCTGAAATAGGTGTCCAGTCAAATTGTCCAGAGAATATTTGTACAAATTTTCAAAATTATATCTAGTCAAGTTTTTGAGTTATGGACATTTAGTACAATGAAAAAAAAATAAATATAAATATTTACCAAAAAAAATTTTTTTTTCAAAATCTTGTCCATATTTTATAAAATGCTGAAATAGGTGTCCAGTCAAATTGTCCAGAGAATATTTGTACAAATTTTCAAAATTATATCTAGTCAAGTTTTTGAGTTATGGACATTTGGTACAATAAAAAAAAAATGAATATAGACATTTACCAAAAAAAATTTATTTTTCAAAATCTTGATCATATTTTAAAAAATGCTGAAATAGGTGTCCAGTCAAATTGTCCAGAGAATATTTGTACAAATTTTCAAAATTATATCTAGTCAAGTTTTTGAGTTATGGACATTTAGTACAATAAAAAAAAAAATAAATAAAAATATTTACCAAAAAAAAAATTGTTTTTTCAAAATCTTGTCCATATTTTACAAAATGCTGAAATAGGTGTCCAGTCAAATTGTCCAGAGAATATTTGTACAAATTTTCAAAATTATATCTAGTCAAGTTTTTGAGTTATGGACATTTAGTACAATAAAAAAAAAAATAAATAAAAATATTTACAAAAAAAATTTTTTTTTCAAAATCTTGTCCATATTTTACAAAATGCTGAAATAGGTGTCCAGTCAAATTGTCCAGAGAATATTTGTACAAATTTTCAAAATTATATCTAGTCAAGTTTTTGAGTTATGGACATTTAGTACAATAAAAAAAAAAATGAATATAGACATTTACCAAAAAAAAATTATTTTTCAAAATCTTGATCATATTTTAAAAAATGCTAAAATAGGTGTCCAGTCAAATTGTCCAGAGAATATTTGTACAAATTTTCAAAATTATATCTAGTCAAGTTTTTGAGTTATGGACATTTGGTACAATAAAAAAAAAATGAATATAGACATTTACCAAAAAAAATTTATTTTTCAAAATCTTGATCATATTTTAAAAAATGCTGAAATAGGTGTCCAGTCAAATTGTCCAGAGAATATTTGTACAAATTTTCAAAATTATATCTAGTCAAGTTTTTGAGTTATGGACATTTAGTACAATAAAAAAAAAAATGAATATAGACATTTACCAAAAAAAAATTATTTTTCAAAATCTTGATCATATTTTAAAAAATGCTAAAATAGGTGTCCAGTCAAATTGTCCAGAGAATATTTGTACAAATTTTCAAAATTATATCTAGTCAAGTTTTTGAGTTATGGACATTTAGTACAATAAAAAAAAAAATAAATAAAAATATTTACCAAAAAAAAAATTGTTTTTTCAAAATCTTGTCCATATTTTACAAAATGCTGAAATAGGTGTCCAGTCAAATTGTCCAGAGAATATTTGTACAAATTTTCAAAATTATATCTAGTCAAGTTTTTGAGTTATGGACATTTAGTACAATAAAAAAAAAAATAAATAAAAATATTTACAAAAAAAATTTTTTTTTCAAAATCTTGTCCATATTTTACAAAATGCTGAAATAGGTGTCCAGTCAAATTGTCCAGAGAATATTTGTACAAATTTTCAAAATTATATCTAGTCAAGTTTTTGAGTTATGGACATTTAGTACAATGAAAAAAAAATAAATATAAATATTTACCAAAAAAAATTTTTTTTTCAAAATCTTGTCCATATTTTATAAAATGCTGAAATAGGTGTCCAGTCAAATTGTCCAGAGAATATTTGTACAAATTTTCAAAATTATATCTAGTCAAGTTTTTGAGTTATGGACATTTGGTACAATAAAAAAAAAATGAATATAGACATTTACCAAAAAAAATTTATTTTTCAAAATCTTGATCATATTTTAAAAAATGCTGAAATAGGTGTCCAGTCAAATTGTCCAGAGAATATTTGTACAAATTTTCAAAATTATATCTAGTCAAGTTTTTGAGTTATGGACATTTAGTACAATAAAAAAAAAAATAAATAAAAATATTTACCAAAAAAAAAATTGTTTTTTCAAAATCTTGTCCATATTTTACAAAATGCTGAAATAGGTGTCCAGTCAAATTGTCCAGAGAATATTTGTACAAATTTTCAAAATTATATCTAGTCAAGTTTTTGAGTTATGGACATTTAGTACAATAAAAAAAAAATAAATAAAAATATTTACAAAAAAAATTGTTTTTTCAAAATCTTGTCCATATTTTACAAAATGCTGAAATAGGTGTCCAGTCAAATTGTCCAGAGAATATTTGTACAAATTTTCAAAATTATATCTAGTCAAGTTTTTGAGTTATGGACATTTAGTACAATAAAAAAAAAAATAAATAAAAATATTTACAAAAAAAATTTTTTTTTCAAAATCTTGTCCATATTTTACAAAATGCTGAAATAGGTGTCCAGTCAAATTGTCCAGAGAATATTTGTACAAATTTTCAAAATTATATCTAGTCAAGTTTTTGAGTTATGGACATTTAGTACAATGAAAAAAAAATAAATATAAATATTTACCAAAAAAAATTTTTTTTTCAAAATCTTGTCCATATTTTATAAAATGCTGAAATAGGTGTCCAGTCAAATTGTCCAGAGAATATTTGTACAAATTTTCAAAATTATATCTAGTCAAGTTTTTGAGTTATGGACATTTAGTACAATAAAAAAAAATAAATATAAATATTTACCAAAAAAAAAATTTTTTTTTTCAAAATCTTGTTCATATTTTATAAAATGCTGAAATAGGTGTCCAGTCAAATTGTCCAGAGAATATTTGTACAAATTTTCAAAATTATATCTAGTCAAGTTTTTGAGTTATGGACATTTAGTACAATGAAAAAAAATAAATATAGATATTTACCAAAAAAAAAATTTTTTTCAAAATCTTGTTCATATTTTACAAAATGCTGTAATAGGTGTCCAGTCAAATTGACTAAAGAATATTTGTACAAATTTCCAAGCCACTCAAGCTTGTATGTTACTAATAATCAAAATCGTTACCAATAATCTATTTGTCAGAACGTTAATGGTGTCTTAACTAATGGCAGAAAGGGTATGCGCCATCGACGTTCTAACATTAAGAGAACATAATTTCTACGTGGACATTTTAAACGTTTTTACAACTTCTACTTGTTAGCACATTGATCGTTTCCCTTCTAAATTGATTTTAAGTTAATTTCAAGTCAAGCTACCGTTTTATTCCACTTTTAACACTTCACTTCGCACAATTAACTGACATCATCTTACAGAAACAACAAGAAAAACCGCCCTGGTTACGGGGAAAACCCTCGTTCCAAGAACAATATCCATCATTAATAAAAAAAAATTAATCCGAACCCGTAGTAGACTCATTAACAGCGTGAGATCACGAGATCTACTACCGTAGATAAATCATTTCTAGTGGTGCACAAGTGAAAGCAAATACTTTGTCCGGGTAATTGTAACACGCCGTATAATCGTAAATTCAATGTCGAAAATGCGAGCAAAAGTAATTTTTAAAGATTTCTCTCGTCGACGTTCTGACTTTCGGACAAACTTAAAATCTCTTTTAAGGAATTCCGTTTTCTATTTGTCAGAACGTCGATGTTTTTGAATTAGGGAGAGGAACGCTTGCACCAACGACATAATAATTAGTATTTGACTTATTTTGGCGTGGCCTAGTTAAAACTACGTCGACGTCTTTGAGATAATAAAATAAATGTGATAATAATAATTAACCATACAAATAATATATCCATCATTGAGGTAATTTATTAATTGTTTTAAAACTCACATTACAAGCTCTGCAGTCACTTTATCACCAAACCGTTTCACCCACATATCACTGGACAATTAGTTGTTAAATCATTTAAATTCAAAGACCCCATAAATGCACTTTGACCATTGGTATTGTTCAACCGTTTAGTAGAGGTTGAACAATTCTGATTTTTCTGTTATTCTAGGTAGCAATATAAGATTAAGAGTGTTTTTGTGATAGGAACGCCTAAAATTCTAGGGAATTGATTTGATAGTTTTTTCAATAATGAAATTATTGTAAGCAGTAGAGCTTTAGTATAGTATAAACTAAAAGAAGCCCTATTTCTATCTAATTTTTCTTGACCAAATTAATGGTAAAAGCAGATTTTTCAACCTATTAATGATTACGAAGCTTTCCTAAAAATTTAGATACATCTATCGACATGACTATATCTAACTTTTCAACTTATTCTAGCCCCCCGAACCCAATCAATTTTCAGTCTATTTGTATCTAACCAAATACAAACAAATTTGGTACAAAGTTTTCACTGATAAAACACTATAATAATGATGATATATTGTCCCTGAAACACATTCGAATGAACATAATTTTTCTGGTTCCTCCACCAAAATATCAGAATTTCCTGAGCCTTAACAAGACATTTACATAATATGTAAATCAATGGAATACTTATGCTCTATCTGTTTTAAAAAATTTGCCCACTTTAAAACCAATAAAGCAGTTTCGTGCTACAAACCTCTGATTGAACACGGTCATTTCCATCACTGTAACTTTTAAAAACTCACATTTAATACTGAAAATTCAATAGTAATTAAAGCAGTACCGCATTAATAATGCATCATATTTTCCAAACTCGAGATAAGGTATCAGTAATTAAAATAAATCATTTGTTTATGTATCAATTGTAATGAATCAGTGTCACAGCTGCATTTAATTAGTAATTTGACTATTAACCGACTTGGTTATGAACTATTTAAATGGACCTTGCTTACCTGACAAGCGTATAATTTGCCTCGGGTATAGAAACATCAATGTAAGATTCATTGTTGGTCTCCTTTATGACCGACCCGTCGATTTTTTGAATTTGCACTTTAAATTTTTCAAAATTTACTGGGTCAACTTTTGAATCGCCTAAAAAGGGGATTGTTTAAGTGCAAAAGGGACCTCTGCTGAGGACCACTTACCTTTAGGAACAAATCTCACTGTACCGTTTTCCATTGCTAATAATTTCAAAGAAGAAATGCTTCACTGGGGGTTTATAGTTGCTTGAGACGTTCTTAATAAGGGTTTTACTACTTCTTATTGTTATAGGTAAATATTTGTATCTCATGCCTTATCTACGATTTCAAAGACTGTCAAAGATATTTACATAATAGGCCTAAAAGTTAAGAAGCAGATAAGAAGATAAAATCAAAATTATCATAAGAATAATAAGAAATTTTGAAAAAAAAACTTTCACTTGACAGCTTGTGGTGTCAATAACCTCAAAAAAACAGATGACTCTTTGTTTTGTTTTTTTTTCTAGCCCGTTGATTGGCCAGGAGAGGATAAGCACGTGACTTTGACAGTAGTTGACACCTAACATAACCTAACAATATAAAAAGAATTTAAAATATTTTGGAATTTTCACGTGTTTTGGATTTCTTCTGGGGTCAAAAAAGCTGCTTTTTTTTTATCAAATTAATAAAATATGGGCAAGCAGCAGAAACCGTCGAAGCGAAAAGTAAACGAGCACCAAGAGACTGAAGTTATTGAAACGAATCAGGAATCGGAAGAGGTGAAGAGGGTTCTTTACAAGTTGTTTATACTAAAACTTGATTTTTAGGATTCATTTAAAGAGATAATCCAGGACGAGGACAGTTCAGATTCCGAGGCTGAATTAGAGGACAGTGACTTTGAGGAGGCTTTAGAGGACAGTGACCAAGAGGGTGACGATGAGGATAACGAATCTACTCAAGAATCGAGTGAAGAAGATCATGATTATGTATCAGGTGACGAGTTGTTAAATATTGACTAAATTCTTCTCTATATCATTGTAAAAAAAAATATGAAAATACTTTCAAGTACATAGTTCCCAAGTTTCAAGTATATAGTTCCCAAGAGTTGCACTTGTACCTCATATGATAAAATTGTCTTTAACTTAGAGAGTTTTTGAGGTACAAGAAATGTTCATATATGAAACTGTTGGGTAAGAATTGTCCTTTTTTATAATTTTTCTTTTATTTTGTGCAAATATTTGTAAATAGTAGAAAATGGCTCAGAAAATTACAAAAAAAATCCTCGACAAAAAGTGCCTTGACTCTTGAACTGATTAACCTAGAACCATGCTTTTACCCTCCACTTCTTACATCTTCTACATATACATCTTCTAGAATATAAAAGGCAGTATAATACATTGAAAGTTCATGAATATTAAAATACATAAAAAATAAAATGCACTAATTATATAAAAGATAAGTAGACTATTAGTTCCAGCTAGTTACATTAAAATATTCGTCCAGGGTGTAAGAAGTTTTTAAAACCAACATTTTCTTTAAACCTTTCTTAAATCTAACAGGACAGTTTATGGGTCTATGTTTCTGGAATTTCAAGAGGAGGGTGGTTAAAGATTTTCAACTTTTATTTGCTCACTGTCTGGTATGGGCAATCTGAAACTGTAACTTTAGCATTCTTAGTCCTCATTCTTTGCCATAAATAAATTCTTGTGAGTCACTTTAAAATAATGTAGATAGATTCAGCTGAAGTAACATGTTTGCTTATTCATTGATAGTTGTTACAGGATGAATACCTAAAATATAAGTAGGATTCCGAATTTGTTATATTTGCTTCATATAAAATTTTAGAAATATTTATGGTTAGTTAAGTTTTTTTTTTTTTTCTTTTTCAAGTACTTTATTGTCGAAAACTTGGTACATGTACACGAATTTTATTGACAAAGCTTCAGAAAATAAATACAATCAAATCAGATTTTACAAAACAAATATAAAAAATTTATACAACATATAAAATGCCTAAAAGAAAAAAAAATGCAAGAGTAAATGTTACAAACAAAATCTTTATAAAATAAAATACATGCATGTAGACAAAGGTAGCAGAGATAAAGGGACACATAAAGGTATGTTCAAAATTAAAATTAACAGATTAAAAGCTTAGCATCTACTACACAACATCCTCAGCCTTAAAAAAGTCTTCAATTGAATAAAAGGCTTTTAGAAGCAAATATGACTTCAGTTTACAACGAAACTGGCGCAAAGACTGAACACTTCTTAATTCCACGCTAATGTGATTATAAATCATTAAACCGCGATATATAAATGAATCTTTGATAGATGTAAAATGAGGAATAGGAAGGGGAATATTATTAATCTATCTGGTAGGATAACTGTGATGTCAGATTGGAAAACTGTTCTTATTTTTGAATATTAAACATGCAGTTTCCAAAATAAATAATGATGGTAGGGTCAAAATACGGCTCTCTTTGAAAAGATTACCACAATGCATTCTAGAATGGGCCCTAAATAAACTTCTGACAGCCCTCTTTTGCAGCACAAAAACAGACTGAAACAGATAATTTGAACATGCACCCCAAAATCGAAGAGCATACCTTAAATGCGACTCGAACAAAGCAAAGTACACATCACGAGCAACATCTCTCCCCAGTTCATGAACGGTTGCCCTAACAGAGAAGCAGCCAGAAGCAAGTTTTTTATTTAACTTTATTATATG
This sequence comes from Anthonomus grandis grandis, assembly GCF_022605725.1. NCBI lineage: Eukaryota > Metazoa > Arthropoda > Insecta > Coleoptera > Curculionidae > Anthonomus > Anthonomus grandis. Next base: position 745,876 of record NC_065557.1, on the reverse strand, counting down.
GTCAGAAAACTTTAAATCTTTATCAATGACTAAACCAAGAAATGCAGAATTGTCTACCATGTCCAATGCGTTCTCACCAAAATCAAGACTCTCGGCTAAGTTTCAAGTAATAGTGTTCAATTATTTATTTTCTAGTTGATTGCATATATTAAATAAATTAACAATAATAATACAGTGTATACAAATTTCATGGAATAAAGGGCAATTTCAGCTTCCATTTTTTACACAAAGAAAGGGCTGTTGAAGCCTTGAATTTATTAATACACTGCCAATCAAATTTTGGGACTAAAAAAGGCTATAGAATATTTAATCATATTTTACATAAATTAGCACTCTAAAATTTCAAACAATATATGCTATTAATATGAATAATAAGGACTAAACAAAATAATACTCAAAAATCTAAACTACTTCTGAGGGACCACAGAGAAGGTTTTGTGATACACCATGCAGATCCATTAAATTTGTTTATGATTAATGCGATCAAATATTCAGGGACTTTTTAAAAATAAATTCTTCAACTTTTTAAGTGAATTACATGTAGCGGTAAGTGGCTTTCAAAGCTGTTGATCCAATTGAAATATTTTCATTAGAAGAAAACGACTCAGGAGAATCAGACACAGATGACCAGTCAGACTCAGAACAAGCAGAAACCACCACAGAAAAAACCATCGTTAAAAATCAAAAGGGGCAGGCCAAAAACACTATCAAGTCCAAAACTGAGCGCCAATCAAAAACTGTACAAGATAATGGAGAAAATCCTAAAAGAGAAATTGTAGAGGACGAGTATGACGAGCATGACACCAGTGACGAGGAAGACATCAGAAACACTGTAGGGAACATCCCGAAAAATTGGTATGACGAGTACAAGCATATGGGATACGATTGGGACGGGAATAAAATCGGTAAACCGGAAACCGGGGACCATCTGGATGAATTTTTAAAGAAGATGGAAGATCCGGACTTCTGGAGGACCGTAAAAGACCCACAAACCGGACAGAATGTCATCCTGAGCGAGGAGGACATTAATTTGATCAAAAGAATCAGAGCCCAAAAGATACCTGACGTTAGTTTTGATGAATACGCCCCTTGGATTGAATGGTACCTCTGATGCTCACTTTACAAAGTAATATTTATGATAATTTTTTTTTTGAATTTAGGTTTACAAGTCAAGTAGAACAAATGCCCATAAGGAAATTCCCCGAGCACAAAAGGTCATTCCTGCCCAGTAAATCTGAGGCGAAAAAAGTGTCCAAACTGGTCCACGCACTGAAAATGGGCTGGATAAAGACCAGGGAGGAGCAAGCGAAACTGCGGGCGAAAAAGGAGCCGCAGTTTTACATGCTCTGGAGTACCGACGACCAATCGGAGGAGATGAGGAGGATACACAAGCACATCCAGGCCCCCAAGAGGCTTCTGCCCGGTTAGTACTTGGACATTTTTTTCTGAAAATATACTTATTCAGTGGTGAATTTAAGGTCACGCCGAGTCGTACAATCCCCCTCCCGAATATTTGTTCGATGCGAAAGAGATGAAGGAGTGGAACAAGTTGAAAAACGCCCCTTGGAAGAGGAAATTGCATTTTGTCCCTCAGAAGTTTGATTCTTTGAGGAAGGTGCCCGCTTATCCGAGGTGAGAGATTGTTCAGTATTATTTCTATTAAAGGATTCACTGGTAAATGTTATGAACTGTTGTACTTTGAATAGACTTTTTGTCAATCTGGACAAATGTAATTCATTGTATTTTGTTTTTTAAGAAGCCTGAAGTGTGATCTTTGCCTAAACAATGTTAAGGCTAAATATTTGGATTATTTTAAAGATCTTGGGGTGCAATTGGACCCTGGGCTTTTAAATAAATAAATAAATAAATAATATCTTTATTTAGCAAGAAGCTACATTCAATAAAAACATAGGTGAAAAATAAACTAAAAGTGTAAATTGGCTATAACTGTATCAGGACACTCCGGTTTGTCCATGGATGGTCTCGGTAATCCAGAAACAGCATCCCGGTTCCAGAAATATCCTGTCAGAGGTAGACCATAAATTAAAACTAGACTTAACCTAAACATTATTTCCTTGCCCTACTAATTAAAAGCACAGTTACTTATTGTTTGCCTTATAGTAATAAAAATAATGTCGACTCAGGTTGATCGAGTCGGTTCGGTTGCAATCAGCCGATGACACACATTTGGAACTTGGTTGACCTTGCCGACTAGACACATTGGTCCCCCCGTGTAATACTTAGAAAGGCTTCGGTAGTTCCAAGAAGCTGTAACCAGTACGGTACCCAGTCAACAGATAAACCAACAATCAAGATGATGATTGGAGCGGAAACAATGCATACTATAGTAAAACTTAATAAACTACATAATTAAAATAAAATGATAAAATAACAAACACAATTTTACTTATTCATAATAAATTTTCTCAAGAGCCCTCTGAATTGATTTAAAGTAATACAATTTTTGATGTTAGCAGGCAAGTTGTTAAATAATATTAAACCTTTGTATAGAACTGAATTATGCATTTGGGTTGTGTTACATCTGTCGACTAGTATGAAGTCTATACGATTTCTCGTATTATAGTTATGTATATCTCCAAAAACTCTTAATTTATTACAAATATAATCGGGGAGCATCTGATGTTTTAATTTAAAAATAAACAAATAAACGTTATACAAAATTCTTTGATGTACAGACAACATATCTAGGACACCCAACATAGAGATAACAGGCGTGTAACGGTTACAATTTAGAATCAGTCTCATAGCTCTATTTTGAATTCTTTCCAGTTGGTCAATTCTATACTGTGGCAAGTTAAACAATAATGTTGAACAGAACTGTAAATGAGGAAGAGCAATGGCGTTGTAAAGTTTTAATTTGATGTACATTGACAAGTTTTTTCCAATTCTTGTGATAAATCCAACTTTTTTTGAAAATTTTCTCATTACATAATCTGCATGAGCATGGAAATTCAGATTGGCATCGAAAATTGTTCCCAAATATTTAATTTCTTTGTCGTACAAAATACTTTCCCCATTCACAGAAATCTGTACATTGCCCATGTCTATAGAACTTAATCTAGATCTCTTGCCAAATATACAAAACTTGGATTTACTTGCATTTAAACTTAGTTTATTTCTACAGAGCCAGATGAATAAGTTATTGAGTTCAACGTTCATGACCTGTTGCAGTTGATGAATGTCTTTACCCACCACATATAACATTGTATCGTCCGCAAACAACACCACATTACACCCCCGCACTACCTCCACCATATCGTTAACATACAATAAAAATAGCAAGGGGCCCAAGACCGTTCCCTGCGGTACACCATGCTTTACATTAACACTTTCAGATGAACTGTTTTTGTACATGACTCGCTGAACTCTACCACTTAGATAAGATTGAAACCACTTCAATACATTATTTTTAAGGCCTAACCGTTCTAATTTCCTAATTAACATTTCTCTACTTACGGTTTCAAACGCTCTCTTAAAATCCAAAAATACAGCAAGTACTAGATTATCAGAGTCAAGGGCCTTGAGAAAATTATCAACTATATTAATAATGACAGACTCACATGAATGATTCTCACGGAACCCCGATTGGTTAGGCACAATGTTCGAGTAGCTGTTCCTTAACACATACTTCAAAGAGCTTCTCATAAATAGGTACGGTGTTAATTGGCCGAAATTCATTACACAATTTAGTGTTTTGCACTTTTGGAACAGGAACAACAGTAGAAAGTTTCCAGGCTTGCGAAAAAATCCCAGTACTTAAGGATGTATTGATAATATCCAGAAGACGATCACCCACAACATAAGCAACATCGCAAAGAACCTGCTTGGAGATGCCACTCTCCCCACCACCAACGTTTTTTAGATTTTTAAGTATTTCCTTCATTTTAGTCATCGAAACTTTATTAAATTAATGTTGGTGTTAAGTGCAATATTTAGGTCTAATTGCTACTTAATATATTTATTCCTTTGTAACTCTTCAATTCGCTTATAGGAATCACAACTAGTTACATCCCAAGAAACGTGATTGACATTTAGCCTAAGACCATACTTTTCATTAGATACTACACAATTAATACACTTAACGCTACTTACATTACATTCTTTAACATCATGGGATCCACTACACTTTGCACACACTTTATTTTCTTTACACTCTTTCAGTAAATGACCATACCGACAGCACTTGAAACACCTTCGGATACCATATTCGTTAAAGACAGGACAACGGTTCCAACCAATGTTCATCTTCTCCTTTTCAATAAACACTGCATACGTGGTAGCATCAACTTCCAAGATCATATTGAACTTTTTGTTTACGATTTTAGTTTTTCTCACAATTTGAATTTTCCGGTTTGGAGATTCTGGAACATTATTTTGACTCTTTATTTTGGCCAAAATTTCATTATCTGATAGGTTGTTAAAAAACACAGGCTCTTAAAAATGCACTTTACCGTGCGTAAATTGCTCACTTTATACACTTCCCAGGATGTGTAAAGTTTCACTTTTTACGTACTAGTCCCTAAAAAGTAAGTTGACGTTTAATTTATAATTTGTCAACAAATTTTTTGAAGTTTTTTTTACCGTACAGTGCATACAGTAATTTGATTTTTTTATGTTTTCTTCAGCAGTAGAAAATTGTTAAATGTTACACATGTGTAAAATCCCCTTTTTTTATTTATGGGAATTGTCGACAAGTTTCCCATTCATCAAAAAAGGCTCATTTTACACACTTAATACATAAATAACTAACTATCCAAGAACATCAAGGAGCTTTTTTGGCGAGACACCGTGTCGAAGGTCCATAAAAACCACCATCAATAATTAGACTGAAATTTATTTTGATAGGTTCATAAAAGAGCGTTTCCTGCGTTGCCTGGACCTCTACCTCGCTCCCAGGGCCATCAAAATGAAACTGAACATAGAACCGGAATCGTTGGTACCGAAACTGCCCAGTCCCCGTGACTTACAACCCTTCCCGACCACTTTGGCTGTAGAGTACAAGGGACATAGCGACATGGTGAGGTCGATCAGTACCGATAGGTCCGGACAGTACTTGCTGAGCGGGTCGGACGATTGTACTAGTAAGTTTTGCCCGTCTAATAACACCCCTTTGTTCATAAATAATTGCGAAACTGTTGTTTTCATAGTCAAAATATGGGAAATCAATACGGGACGTTGCCTGAAAACCGTCCAAACCGATAGTATAGTGAGATCGGTGGAATGGTGTCCGAATGCCGCATTATCGCTGGTTTTAGTCGCAACCGGTAATGAAGTGTTACTGATTAATCCTAAAGTGGGGGATTTCGTGGTTAGCAGTCGTACCGATGAAGTATTAATGGAGGCGCCGAAAAGTGACGTGGTTGTGAGTGAAAGGTGAGACTTTTTTAAGTGTATCTTTACTTTCTTGTAAAATTAATGTGAGATTTGAGAATTTTAAAAATCCGTGCAGGTCTTTAGGGTTTTTCCTGCCTTTGCGTTCTCTAACTTCCTATTTTCTGGAGTGTTTAAGGGGGGTTCAGTCAAAAGGAAATGGTCATCTTCGGGCTCTGTCCTTAGATATTTTAAATCTCTTTATTTTATATTTTATTAATTTTTTTTGTATGACTTACGGCTACCAAGAAAATTAAATTAAACGATGCACAATTTGCTTTTCGGTTTTCAACTTAGTTTATTAAACTTAAAGATTTTTTAAAATTTGTTGAAAACTAAATTTTTTTTTGATAAGTATATTTTACTTTCTGCCAATTGACAGGCACATTTTTAGCGTAATTTTGCTTTTTTTTTACAAAATGGAAATTTTATTACAAGCATTGAAATTGAACTTGTTTTTAAGTTGCAGTATTGTTCTTTTCAAAATATTTTATTTTAATAAAAATGCTTTTTTTTGTCCAGGCAGTTGAGTACTTTTCTCACAAAAAAATTGACTTCTTTTAGGCGGTGTAATTGTTTTAGTTTTAAACGGAAATTTTGTCGAGCAGTGTAGTTTAAAAAAAATGATATTGGAATTTTTTTTAGCAGTGTTATGTATTTTTTCCGAGCAGTGTAGTTTAAATTAAAATAAAATTCTGGGAATGTGTAATTTTTTTTTAGATCAGTATGTAAAAAAAACCGCCTGGAATATTTGTTTTTAAAAAAAAAGCAGTAATTTTTTCCATTCAGATAATTGCATAGGTTTTTTTCATAAATAGTGTAATTTTTTTTTACAAATTTTCTAAATAATTTTCGTCGAGCAGTGTAGGTTAGAATTTAGAAAAAATCTTTGTAAAAAAATCTGCCTGGAATAGTTTTTTTTTTTAAATTTTTTAAAGCAGTGTAAGTCAGTTTTCTTTTTCGTCCACGCAATTCAGTATACTTTCTGCAAAAAAAGTTACTTTTTTCGGGCAGTATATTTTTTTTTGTAGACACAAACAGAAGTTTTGTCGACTAGTGTAATTTAAATTAAAAAAAAAAAAAGATCTGGGTTTCATTTTTGATTACCGTGAGTTTTTTTCAAGCAGTGTATTTAAATTTTTTTTTGAAATATTAGAATAATTTCTTTAAAAAAAAACCGTTGGGATTGTTTTTTCGTCCAGGCAGTTGAGTAATTTTCTCACAAAAAAATTGCCTTTTTTTCGGCATTGTAATTGTTTTTATTTTAAACGGAAATTATATCGAGCAGTGTAGTTTAAATAAAAAAGAAAAAAAAATTGGATTTTTTTTGAGCAGTGTATGTTTTTCCTAGCAGCGTAAAGTGTTTTTTTTTAATAGAAATTTTTTCCGAGCAGTGTAGTTTCAATTGAAAAAAAATCTGGGAATGTGTATTTTTTTTTTGGAGCAGTATGTAATAAAAAAAAACGGCCTGGAATATTTTTTTAAGCACTCATTTTTTTCATTCAGATAATTGAATGTTTTTATTTTACAAAAAAAAGGTTTTTTTTTTCATAGATAGTGTAATTTTATTTTTTTTTTACAAATTTTCTAAATAATTTTCGTTGAGCAGTGTAGGTTAAAATTTAGAAAAAAAATTTTTTGGGGAATCTTTTTTTTTCAAGCAGTGTAATTATTTTTTTTAAATTAGTATTTTTTTAAAGTAGTGCTAGTGAGTTTTTTATCGTCTCAAGTACGTTACGTTTTTCGAGCAGTATATATTTTTTTTTAACAGTAATTTTGTTGAGTAGTGTAATTTAAATGAAAAAAAAAAGATTCGGGATTTTTTTTTTTTGATCATCGTAAGTTCTTTTTCAAGCAGTGTAATTTAATATTTTTTTCAAAAAATTGTATGAATTTGTTTTTGAGCAGTGTAAGTTTCTCCGCCGGTATAATTTTTAATTTTTTTTTATGTGTATGTTTTTCCTAGCAGCGTAATTAATTTTTTTTTGTCGAAAAATTAGAATAATTTTTTTAGCAGTGTTTTTTTTTAACAGAAATTTTTTCCGAGCAGTGTAGTTTAAATTAAATACAAAAAAAAATTGGATTTTTGTTTGAGCAGTGTATGTTTTTCCTAGCAGCGTAATTAATTTTTTTTTTCGAAAAGATTTTTTTAGTAGTGTTTTTTTTAACAGACATTTTTTCCGAGCAGTGTATAGTTTAAATTCAAAAAAAAAAAATGGATTTTTTTGAGCAGTGTATGTTTTTCCTAGCAGCGTAATTAATTTTTTTTTTCGAAAAATTAGAATAATTTTTTTAGTAGTGTTTTTTTTAACAGAAATTTTTTCCGAGCAGTGTATAGTTTAAATTAAATTCAAAAAAAAATTGGATTTTTTTTGAGCAGTGTATGTTTTTCCTAGCAGCGTTATTAATTTTTTTTTGTCGAAAAATTAGAATAATTTTTTTAGCAGTGTTTTTTTTTAACAGAAATTTTTTCCGAGCAGTGTAGTTTAAATTAAATACAAAAAAAAAATTGGATTTTTGTTTGAGCAGTGTATGTTTTTCCTAGCAGCGTAATTAATTTTTTTTTTCGAAAAATTAGAATAATTTTTTTAGCAGTGTTTTTTTTTAACAGAAATTTTTTCCGAGCAGTGTAGTTTAAATTAAATACAAAAAAAAAATTGGATTTTTTTTGAGCAGTGTATGTTTTTCCTAGCAGCGTAATTAATTTTTTTTTTTCGAAAAATTAGAATAATTTTTTTAGCAGTGTTTTTTTTAATAGAAATTTTTTCCAAGCAGTGTAGTTTAAATTTAAAAAAAATGATTTTTGTTTGAGCAGTGTATGTTTTTCCTAGCAGCGTAATTAATTTTTTTTTTCGAAAAATTAGAATAATTTTTTTAGCAGTGTTTTTTTTAACAGAATTTTTTTCCGAGCAGTGTAGTTTAAAATTAAAAAAAAAAAATGGATTTTTTTTTGAGCAGTGTATGTTTTTCCTAGCAGCGTAATTAATTTTTTTTTTTAGAAAAATTAGAATAATTTTTTTAGCAGTGTTTTTTTTAATAGAAATTTTTTCCAAGCAGTGTAGTTTAAATTAAAAAAAAATTGATTTTTTTTGAGCAGTGTATGTTTTTCCTAGCAGCGTAATTAATTTTTTTTTCGAAAAATTAGAATAATTTTTTTAGCAGTGTTTTTTTTAATAGAAATTTTTTCCAAGCAGTGTAGTTTAAATTTAAAAAAAAAATTGATTTTTTTTGAGCAGTGTATGTTTTTCCTAGCAGCGTAATTAATTTTCGAAAAATTAGAATAATTTTTTTAGCAGTGTTTTTTTTAACAGAAATTTTTTCCGAGCAGTGTAGTTTAAATTAAAAAAAAAAATTGGATTTTTTTTTGAGCAGTGTATGTTTTTCCTAGCAGCGTAATTAATTTTTTTTTCGAAAAATTAGAATAATTTTTTTAGCAGTGTTTTTTTTAATAGAAATTTTTTCCAAGCAGTGTAGTTTAAATTAAAAAAAAAAAATGGATTTTTTTTTGAGCAGTGTATGTTTTTCCTAGCAGCTTAATTAATTTTTTTTTTCGAAAAATTAGAATAATTTTTTTAAGCAGTGTTTTTTTTAACAGAAATTTTTTCCGAGCAGTGTAGTTTAAATTAAAAAAAAAAATTGATTTTTTTTTGAGCAGTGTATGTTTTTCCTAGCAGCGAAATTATTTTTTTTTTTTTCGAAAAATTAGAATAATTTTTTTAGCAGTGTTTTTTAACAGAAATTTTTTCCAAGCAGTGTAGTTTAAATTAAAAAAAAAAAAAATTTTTTTTGAGCAGTGTATGTTTTTCCTAGCAGCGTAATTAATTTTTTTTTTCGAAAAATTAGAATAATTTTTTTAGCAGTGTTTTTTTTAATAGAAATTTTTTCCGGGCAGTGTAGTTTCAATTGAAAAAAAAATTGATTTTTTTTGAGCAGTGTATGTTTTTCCTAGGAGCGTAATTAACTTTTTTTTCGAAAAATTAGAATATTTTTTTAGCAGTGTTTTTTTTTTAAAGAAATTTTTTCCGAGCAGTGTAGTTTAAATTAAAAAAAAAATTGATTTTTTTTTGAGCAGTGTATGTTTTTCCTAGCAGCGTAATTAATTTTTTTATCGAAAAATTAGAATAATTTTTTTAGCCGTGTTTTTTTTAACAGAAATTTTTTCCGAGCAGTGTAGTTTAAATTAAATACAAAAAAAAATTGGATTTTTGTTTGAGCAGTGTATGTTTTTCCTAGCAGCGTAATTAATTTTTTTTTTCGAAAAATTAGAATAATTTTTTTAGCAGTGTTTTTTTTAATAGAAATTTTTTCCAAGCAGTGTAGTTTAAATTAAAAAAAAAATGGATTTTTTTTTGAGCAGTGTATGTTTTTCCTAGCAGCTTAATTAATTTTTTTTTTCGAAAAATTAGAATAATTTTTTTAGCAGGGTTTTTTTTAATAAAAATTTTTTCCGAGCAGTGTAGTTTAAATTAAATAAAAAAATTTGCAGTGTATGTATTGAGCAGTGTATGTTTTTCCTAGCACCGTAATTAATTTTTTTTTTCGAAAAATTAGAATAATTTTTTTGGCAGTGTTTTTTTTAACAGAAATTTTTTCCGAGCAGTGTAGTTTAATTTAAAAAAAAAAAAATTGGATTTTTGTTTGAGCAGTGTATGTTTTTCCTAGCAGCGTAATTAATTTTTTTTTTCGAAAAATTAGAATAATTTTTTTAGCAGTGTTTTTTTTAATAGAAATTTTTTCCAAGCAGTGTAGTTTAAATTTAAAAAAAAATGGATTTTTTTTTGAGCAGTGTATGTTTTTCCTAGCAGCTTAATTAATTTTTTTTTTCGAAAAATTAGAATAATTTTTTTAGCAGGGTTTTTTTTAATAAAAATTTTTTCCGAGCAGTGTAGTTTAAATTAAATAAAAAAATTTGCAGTGTATGTATTGAGCAGTGTATGTTTTTCCTAGCACCGTAATTAATTTTTTTTTTCGAAAAATTAGAATAATTTTTTTGGCAGTGTTTTTTTTAACAGAAATTTTTTCCGAGCAGTGTAGTTTAATTTAAAAAAAAAAATTGGATTTTTTTTTTGAGCAGTGTAAGTTTTTTTTTCCAATGGTGTTTAATTTTTTTTTCAAGCAGTGTATTTTTTTCATAAATTGGCTTTTTTTATCGCCCTAAGTACGTTATGTTACGAAAAAAGTTACCTTTTTCGGATAATATAATTTTTTTTTAATAGAAATTTTGTCGAGTAGTGTAATTTAAATTAAAAAAAAAAGATGTAGGATTTTTTTTTGCCCAGGTCTTTTTTAAGCAGTGTATGTCATTTTTTTCCTTCTAGGCATTCAAGTACATTTTCTTGAATTAAGGGCATTTTTTACAAAAAAATTTACTATTCACATACAGTGTAAATCTTTTTGTTTAAAGAGTAATTTTGTTGAGCAGTGTAGTTTAAAAAAAAAAGAATTCGGTGCTTCGAGCAGTGTAAATTTTCCTTCAGTGTAATTTTTTTTTTAATTAATATTTTCTTTAGGCTGGTTCGAGCTTTTTTTAACATACAAATGTCTGGAATATGCATTTATTTTACAAGCAGTGTAAGTTGCTTTTTTTCATCCAGGAATACTTTTTTTACAAAAAACAGGTGACTTTTTTCAAGCAGTGTAGTTCTTTTTTTTTATAAACAGATATTATGTGAATATGCTTTGTTGAGCAGTGTAGCTTAGTTTTTAATTTTAATTTTTTTTAAGCAGTGTTCAATTAATTTTTTTTACACCATACTTAAATTATTTATTTATTACATTATTTAAATAAAAATGATTGTCAAGAAGTGAAATTAATTTTTATATTATCAATCAATCAATCCATTACCCCATTACGAATTTTGTTGTTTCCTTGCAGGGTGAAAACGACAGTTCAGTGGTGCGAACCTGAACAAAAACTGTACGATAGAGGGGTTCGATTGCAACTAAAACACTTCAAGATGGTCTCGCAGGTCACCTGGCACGGAAAAGGGGATTATTTCGGATCGGTGATGCCCGAGGGACAAAGTCGATCCGTCCTAATATCCCAAATATCCAAAAGGTTTGTGTCGAAAACCGATTTTTCCTATTACAGAGCCTGACTGATTGTTTTTAATAGAAAAAGTCAACTGCCCTTCACGAAATCCAAAGGGCTTATCCAGTGTATTCTGTTCCATCCGACCAAGCCGTTTTTGTTCGTCGCCACCCAGAGGCACGTGCGGATTTATGACTTATTGAAGCAGGCGCAATTGAAGAAGCTCATGACGAATTCCAAGTGGATTTCCACCATGGCGATCCATCCTGGGGGTGATAATTTGTTAGTAGGTGAGTGGTAATAGTACTTAAACTGCTTAATAAGCGATTTTTTTTATGTCTTATATTTTTGTCAAGCAGTGTATCTTTTTTTTTAACTGCTAATTTTTTATATGTAATTAAGTTTTTCGTCCAGGCAATCGACATTTTTTTTTAAGCAGTGTACTTTAAAAGAAATTGGGGAATATTTATATATCCATAAAAAAGTGATTTTTTTCCAAACATGCATTTTTTGTTAAGCAGTGTATTGAATAAAAAAATTGATTTTTTTTTGACCAGACAATAAATATTTTACTCTTTTAAATTATATAGATATAATTATATAGATACATATAGATATAGATACAATATACATTACATATTTTATTTCCAGTCATAAGTAGATTTTTTCGAGCAGTGTAACTAAACCTTTTCTTCTTACTAACTAAGAAATTTATATTTTTAGCCTTCATTATTTATTACGAGTAGCCTCAAAAAAAAAAATTTTTACAAGCAGTGTAGTTGAATTAAAAAAATATATAACTTTTTCTCAAGCAGTGTATGACCAGACACAATTTTCAAAATTGTGCCTGGTCAATTTTTTGACTTATGAACATTGTGTCAAATAATTAGAAAAAAAAATCAATTTTTTCAAAAAATATTTTTTTTCTCAAAATCTTGTACGAATTTTGAAAAACACTGAAATAGGTGTCCAACCAAATTGTCCAGGGAATATGTGTACAAATTTTCATAATTGCATCTGGTTAATTTTTTGAATTATGAACATTGTGTCGAATAATTAGAAAAAAAAATCAATTTTTTCAAAAAATATTTTTTTTCTCAAAATTTTGTACGAATTTTGAAAAACACTGAAATAGGTGTCCAACCAAATTGTCCAGAGAATATGTGTACAAATTTTCATAATTGCATCTGGTCAATTTTTTGAGCTATGAACATTATGTCAAATAATTAGAAAAAAAAATCAATTTTTTCAAAAAATATTTTTTTTCTCAAAATCTTGTACGAATTTTGAAAAACACTGAAATAGGTGTCCAACCAAATTGTCCAGAGAATATGTATACAAATTTTCAAAATTGCATCTGGTCAATTTTTTGAAATATGAACATTGTGTCGAATAATTAGAAAAAAAAAATCAATTTTTTCAAAAAAAATTTTTTTTCTCAAAATCTTGTACGAATTTTGAAAAACACTGAAATAGGTGTCCAACCAAATTGTCCAGAGAATATGTGTACAAATTTTCAAAACTGCATCTGGTCAATTTTTTGAGCTATGAACATTATGTCAAATAATTAGAAAAAAAAATCAATTTTTTCAAAAAATATTTTTTTTCTCAAAATCTTGTACGAATTTTGAAAAACACTGAAATAGGTGTCCAACCAAATTGTCCAGAGAATATGTGTACAAATTGTCAAAATTGCATCTGGTCAATTTTTTGAGTTATGAACATTGTGTCGAATAATTAGAAAAAAAAATCAATTTTTTCAAAAAATATTTTTTTTCTCAAAATCTTGTACGAATTTTGAAAAACACTGAAATAGGTGTCCAACCAAATTGTCAAGGGAATATGTGTACAAATTTTCAAAATTGCATCTGTTCAATTTTTTGAGTTATGAACATTGTGTCGAATAATTAGAAAAAAAAATCAATATTTTCAAAAAATATTTTTTTTCTCAAAATCTTGTACGAATTTTGAAAAACACTGAAATAGGTGTCCAACCAAATTGTCAAGGGAATATGTGTACAAATTTTCAAAATTGCATCTGTTCAATTTTTTGAGTTATGAACATTGGGTCAAATAATTTTAAAAAAAATCAATATTTTCAAAAAATATTTTTTTTCTCAAAATCTTGTGCGAATTTTGAAAAACACTGAAATAGGTGTCCAACCAAATTGTCAAGGGAATATGTGTACAAATTTTCAAAATTGCATCTGGTCAATTTTTTGAGTTATGAACATTGTGTCGAATAATTGGAAAAAAACATCAATATTTTCAAAAATAATTTTTTTTTTCAAAATTTTGTACGAATTTTGAAAAACCCTGAAATAGGTGTCCAACCAAATTGTCCAGACAATATGTGTACAAATTTTCAAAATTGCATCTGGTCAATTTTTTGAGTTATGAACATTGTGTCGAATAATTAGACAAAAAAATCAATATTTTCAAAAAATATTTTTTTTCTCAAAATCTTGTACGAATTTTGAAAAACACTGAAATAGGTGTCCAACCAAATTGTCCAGGGAATATGTGTACAAATTGTCAAAATTGTATTTGATCAATTTTTTGAGTTATGAACATTGTGTCGAATAATTGGAAAAAAACATCAATATTTTCAAAAATAATTTTTTTTTTCAAAATTTTGTACGAATTTTGAAAAACCCTGAAATAGGTGTCCAACCAAATTGTCCAGACAATATGTGTACAAATTTTCAAAATTGCATCTGGTCAATTTTTTGAGTTATGAACATTGTGTCGAATAATTAAACCAAGCAGAGTAAGATCTCTCTTCTAAGAGAGAATTTTCGTTTAATTATTTTTTTCTGGTGAGCACCGTATTGAATTAAACGAATTTCAAAACATGTACTTTCTATATAATTTCTTGCGAGCAGTGTCTCATAACATAATAAATAATTTCCAGGCACTTACGACAGAAAAATGCTCTGGTTCGACCTTGACTTGAGCACGAAACCTTACCAAACCCTACGACTTCACGGTACCGCCGTAAGGGGCGTGGCCTACCATAAGAGGTACCCGCTCTTTGCCTCCGGTTCGGACGACAGGAGCCTCATAGTCTCCCACGGGATGGTTTACAAGTAAGTCGACTGATTAAAGGTGAATTTCCCCTTTAAAAAAATTATATTTTCCTATATAGTGACCTTCTGCAAAACCCTTTGATCGTACCGCTGAAGAGACTGCAAGACCATCAACCCTTCAACGATTTCGGTATATTGGACGTGCATTTCCATCCCTTACAGCCGTGGGTGTTTAGTGCGGGGGCCGACCATACCGTTAAGTTGTATTCGAATTAGTGTTTTTTCATTGTTTTTTTGACCAGGGTTAATAAAATACGTTTTTTTTAATTGGCATTTTGTTTGTTTTTTTTTAAATTCCCAAAACAAATGACGCACGGGTGCCATTAATAAAGTCTGACGTACTTTATTAAGGGTGAAATGGAGAGAGTGTCCCAGGTTTATGACTGTATTCAAATAAAACTGATTTTGTTTCAGAAGAAAACGTTTTGGCCTTTATTAAGGGCATCTTCGGGGCTAGAAATGACACGTTACAGTTTGCAATTAAAGAAAAACACTATATATATTATAAAAAATTAATAATTGTATCCTAAATAAACCTGAAATACCACCAAATTTCATTCAAATCGGACAAATAATAACAATATAAAGTCCCACATAATAATTACTTTAAATCCCGGTTAGATTTTTGTTTTTATCATTAGGACCCACTGCATCGTAATTTTTGTCTAGCAAAATGCCTTGTATGGTCCACTGTGTCCATTGTGTGGCATGAATATTATATAATAATACAGGGTAAATTGTCAAAACTTTGCCGAATTATTACGGCTAAAAGAACACGATTTGGTAATAGATATGCATATATTCGGATTCTCCAGAGTCTCTTGAATATTTCCATATCAACTCCTGAAAGTTTCCAGCTATTATAAGCATGTTATCAATGAAATAAGAAAGCAAGTCCAGACGCCATGATGACAAATCCGCCATTAAAATTGGGGAAAACGATGACCGTAGACGTCAAAATCGACCATTTTCAGACGATGTTTTAGGGTATAAAAAAAGCGTTTTACCTTATGATACCTACATGGAAAAATAGTAGAAAGTCTCAGGAAGAGATTAAAATCAATTCCGGACCGATTCCAATCGGTTTTAGTATTTAAATTTCCATTATAAAACTGTTTCTTTTTTTGGCAATATATCAGGAATTCGTTGAGGTGGCCATAGGCTGCTTGGTGAAAACTCAGTGTTGGTAGGTGGCGCCACTAAACAGTTATTAAATGCTGTAAAAAAAGAGGATATTTTCAAATGAACATTACTCACCCTGTATAAATGATACCGTTAAGGTAGATACGCCGTTTTTTTCGGAAAGAATGCAGCTTTATTCATTCCAAGTGATTTTTTAAAAATTTTGTAAAACCTTAATAAGAATTGTAGCTCCATCAACGCACATATCTACGTCATTATTTCCGCAAAAATACCGTTAAATCGTCAGAGGGGCTAGAATATCACAACTTTCGACGTTAAAAAAAAAACTTACCGCATGCTGACAATAACCAAAAACTATACAGATAAGGCTCACGTAAATGTTAATCGACCCGTTAAATTTCATAAAATTCAAAGAACCGTTGCCACCTGTATTGAAAAAAATCAAACAAAATTTTTTTTTTTACTTCTAAGCCCTAAACAACAAAAAAATAAAAATTTGAAACTAATCAGGTTGCAACCTCATATTTCGAGATTATAAAAATGTAAACATCGTTAGTCTACCCTAAATAAAACCAAAGTTATTAGTACTTTTGTCCTACAGGTCCCGATTATAAATAAATAACTAAATAAGCCTGTTAATTTAAACTTTGTCACATTTGACACTAATGACATTTGACACTAATGACTAATGACAGTTCATTTTAAACCAGTAAAAACATATGGATAGGGTGTGACCAAAATAAATGGATCTCCTGCCTTTCTCTTTTTATCGTTTATTAAAAGGAATTCAAATGATTCACAAACAGATAAATTCCTAAACCCTGATAGCAGTTTCGCTAATTAATAAATGTGCGCCTTCACTGTTCTAAATCAACGAGGCGTATCGTTACCAGACCCTCGCGAACCTTAGTAAGGTTATGTTTTGATGTAGAAAAGTAAATATTTACAAATATTTTTACAAAAACAGGGCAGTTTTGCTATGCCTTCTCTCAGGAAGCGAGTTTCCACTTATTTAAGACAATTAAGTTTCCACAATGAGCCCCGAGACAAGAAAAATAGTGCCAACGAGAATGCTTTTGTGACAAAATACTTGCAAGGGTAAGTCCTCCAGGGTTTGCTTGTTTAGGCGCCTAATTGTACAGTTTAAAGGTTGATAACGCTTCGCGAGGGCCCCCCAATAGTTTATGGCAAAAACCCCACTGATTTGCCCAGTTACGAGTTAGGTAGGTACAAAAGTGGAGCCAGCAGCGTTATTGGTTGTTATTCCGGACCCAATGGTGGACTCACCACAGTGAAACGTACTGAAAAACACTTGTCAGTGTTAGATGACGACATCGATTTTATCGATAATCATGATGAGGAAGAACCCGGTAAGTCTAATTTGATATATTTAATAAATGACTGTAAAATAGGGTCCTGGAAGTTGTATTTATGATAGTGGTACAATTCTTTTAGTCCCTATTGTCAAACAAAAAAAATCACCGCAAAGAATCGTTGGTCAACCGATTGACAACACCACAATGGTAATAAAAGTGGGGGGCAATGAATATTGTGTCACCAATAAACCGAAAAGACATTCCAAAAGTCTCAGTTTGGGCAGCATAGCGGACTTTAACATCGAAGTGGAGAAAACTAAGATAGATAAGGAATTTTACCTTGCCTGTGATACTAAAACTAAAGATGAAAATGAAAATGTAGGACGTGTGGAAATAGTTCCGACTAGTGCTAGTGACAAAGAACATTCTTGCAGTTTAGGTGGTAATACAGTAACAATTACCAAAGTGATACAGAGTAGTGAGGCATTACCATTAAGACATTCTATTAAGACGAAACCTGAGATAAGTCAACATAACATTCCGAATGTGAATAAGACAAATTATGCCTTGGCAAAGTCAAGGAGCGAAGGAAACCCCTTTGGCAATAAAAAGAGAGGGAAAATCATTCAAGTGCAACGGCAGAGGAGCGAGAGGGGTATACATTTTGCTGATGGCATGGGATTGTTTTTTTTTTATGAGATATTAGGAGAAATTTGGAATTAATTGATTGATCAATTGTTTTTTATTTATTGTTGTTTTTCAGTTTCCCTTGGAGGTGTACGGACTTACTATTAACAAAAAAAATTTAACATTTAATTCTAAGTTTGTCTTGATATCTGACCTCTGGTTTTTGGTTTCTGTTCTAGTGTAAATACTTTGTAGAAGATCATCTAAAACTTGCATGCTATACCACTTTTGATTATTCACTCATAACCTTTTCATATGACCCTGTAGTTTTGAAGAAACAATATCAATAGAAGCCATAGGCTATGTATGACCTCCTTTCATTTTTTTTTTCTTTAGCTTAGGCACTACACCTAACGCCTTGACGCTTTTACTATTACACAAACTTACAGATTCCCTTGATTGCCTCAGTGATTTTTTTCATTGCACATTATTACATTACAATCGATGTAAGGAATTTATTTTAGGTGAAGGAGAGGAGCCTTCAGTTCCCGCTGCAGATGACGCGGCCCTTCCGCCCGAATGGAGCCAAAAATCTGACACTTTCTATGGCATTTCTGACAGTTTATATGACAGGAACCAAGTGACCAGACTAAAAAATGGTGATCCTATTGCGGACTGTTTTGGACTAATAGCCAGAGAGGATTCGGCCATTTTGGCTGTAGCCGATGGGGTCAATTGGGGTATGTATTAATAAGATGCCATGCCTAGAAGAACAAAACTGAAAGAAATACTTTCTCTAATAAGACTAAATATAAATTCAATTTTATTGTGTATTTAAAATAGAGATATTTCACTATCGGTGATTTTGTCACCGTGATTTGTAAATTGCCAATAACGGCGGTGACTGAAATATTCATATCACGGCGACCCGTGATTTCGAGATACCTGTTACCGTTCCAATAGTGTATATTATCATGGAACGACTTCATGCTAAATGCGTATGACGTATGAGTGATCACTGATATTTTT
The DNA here is from genome assembly GCF_022605725.1 of Anthonomus grandis grandis. Lineage (NCBI taxonomy): Eukaryota > Metazoa > Arthropoda > Insecta > Coleoptera > Curculionidae > Anthonomus > Anthonomus grandis. The sequence goes on along the minus strand of NC_065557.1, from coordinate 727,250 downwards.
ACAGCTTTTAACCACAGCCCGGCCAATTGGCCCGCTACCAGGCGACTCCTTAAATGTAAATATTAAAAATACAGTGATCACGGTCACCGCTTAAAAGAACGGTGATTGCTGAATCACGCCGTTCCTAATAAATCACCGGATCGCTCATCTCTAATTTGAAACTAACTGATGAGTTAAGAATAAAAATAGGAAAAAAGGGAGAAACTGGAAACAGTATGTAACAATAAAAATTATTTACTAAATAAGGATTTTTAGCTCACTAATAAATTGAAAAAAAGTGCATATTTTTAATTAATTTGAGACATTAAATAGTCTACATTCCTTCTTGGCCCTAATAAATTATTGCCTACCTGGCACCTGAAACTAGACTAGTTTGATGCTTCAATAATTGCATTGACTCTTGTGCCTTGTATTGAGTTTATTTATTTATTTGTAATACTGCAATTTTCGTAGCGATACGTCTTGCTTAAAATAAAATAGGGTTTTTTTCACGTTTTTCTCGAAAACCTTAAGGTTATGTGACAAAAGTATAGATACAAAAACTATAGATGTTTTTATCCTCTATAATTTCCTTAAAAACCATTTTTTTTTCAGGCAATTATTTCCTGCAAAAAAAAACGTTTTTCATTAACCCTACGCTTAAACCACCCCTCTGTAAATTGTGCCGTTCACTCATATTAAGCGATCCTATTTCGGACAATTTGTGAGATATTCTTTGTCTACGCCTTATGCCAAATATGAGTCTCAGACAGCAATTTTGCACTTTTTGAATCTCTATGTCCGACTGTCCAAAAAAGGCCAATAATATACGTGATCAGCAAAGTTGACAATTGATAAAACTAGTGTTTCACAGAGCATAGCCTTAGTTTTTTGCGATAAATATCTATGTGAATAAATTAATTTCAACATCGAATATGCTTTTTTTAAACAAAAAGTACTATGTTCTTTAAATTTTAAGATATAATCCAATATTAAGCCTAGATTTTTAAGTGAGTCCTTAAATTCTATTATATTGTTACCTAGTTTAAGTTTTATACAATTTTGTAAGTGGTTTTTATAAGTTTCATTGCAGAATAGAATGGCGGTCGATTTGCCAGGATTTATTTTCAGTAAATTATCTTCCGAAGATTTCAGTAATTCCCCTAAGTCATTATTTATTTGTTCTGTTGATATTGTAGCTAAACTAGGTATAAATGACGAATAAATTTGAGTCTGCATAGAGATGATATTTATTATATTTTAAGGAATTTGCAATGCTACCCCCGAGGTACTCCTGATTTGATAGTCAAAAATTCTGATTTTTTTCCCTCAAGGCAAACTCGCTGTTTTCTGTCTGACAAAAATGAATTAATTAAAGAAGACGAAGCCTCTTTAAAGCATTTATATTTTAAAATCGCAATCAAGATATTATGATCCATCATATCAAATGCTTTGGAATAATCTAATAGTATAAAGACAGTTGCATTTCCAGAATGTTGAGAAGTGAAAATATCGTCTACTATATCACACAGTGCCGTCGAACAACTATATCGGGGTCTAAATCCCGACTGTTTGGAAGAAATTGAGTTTCCATAGCTTTTTCCAAAATTTTTGAGAAAGTTGGCAAAATTGATATTGATCTTAGTTGACTTAATTCAGTAGGGTTAATAACTTTAGCCAGAGGAAAAACGTTGGCTATTTTCCAGTTTTTTGGAAAGTATGAGTTCTCAATACAGCTATTTATGATGTGTGTTATATATGGTATTATAAAAGGACAGCAAAGAGAAAGAAGTGTTATATTCAATTTATCTGCACCAAAAGCTTTAGATTTTATATTAAGAATAATTGTATAAATTAATTCTTCATCAACAGGAGTAAATTGAAAAGTCATATTATGTAATAAGTTATTATTATAAAAATTCAGCAAATCGGGTTTTTGCATTTTTCTTATTTTGTCCTATTTCAGTAAAATATTTGTTTAATTGGTCAACATTTTTTAGGTGATCTGGAATTGTTTTATTTTTATTTTTAAGAACATTTCATTTTTTAAGCTCAGCCCATTTCTCCTTCAAACTACAATTCTTAAACTTGTGATTAAGATATACACTTTTTTCTCAGCTCTTATAGCACTTGTAAGATTTCTTAGATTTTTGTAGTAATTCCATCGCCAATCCAATATCGCCCGATCAACATGGTTTTATGGAACGAAGATCATGTATCACTAATTTATGTTGTCTTTCCGAATACATATGTCAAGCCCTAAACAACAGAAGTCAAGTGGATGTTCTGTACATGGATTTTCAGAAGTAGATATGTATCACTATTTTATTGATAAAACTTTATTATCTGGGTTGCTCTGAAAATGTATTAAAATTATTTTCTTCGTACCTTCTGAAAGACCGAATGCAGTTTGTCGAAATCGACGGTTTTCTCTCCAATCAATACATCGTAAGATCTGGTGTCCCACAGGGTGCAAACTTGGAACCGCTTCTTTTTTTGTTGTTTATCAATGATCTTGCACTGACTATTTTATGTCTTAAACTGCTTTTTGCAGATGATTTAAAAGTGTCGGAATAACAGACTTTTTCTTAATGTGTCAAAGTGTTTTCAGGTAACTCTTTGTAGAAACAAAAATTTTATTCATCATAATTATTATGAAATACAAAATTTTCCCTTGATTAGGTGTCTTGAAATTAAAGATTTGGGTGTTATTTTTGACCAACATTTTAACTTTAAAAATCATATCCATAATGCAGTTATAGCAGCATCCAGTTTTCTGGGTTTTATAATTAGAAATTGTCGCAATTTTGATGAAGTTATAGGGTGGTGCAGTTCTTATATCGCTCATTTGTTCGCTCCAAGCTTGAGTACGCTTCAATTATATGGCATCCAGTATATCAGGTGGAGATTGATAAAATTGAGTCAATTCAGCGTAGATTTTTAAAATATTTAATGTACAAGACCGATGGTGTTTATCCAGCAAGAGGAACATGTCTTAGCCGACCGCCGTGTGGTAGCGGCCGTGGTCTTTTTATATAAGTTAGTTAATTATAAAATCGACTGTAGCTCATTGTTAAATCAAATTTATTTTGTTGTTCCTAGATTAAACTCTCTTCAGTATAATAGAGCAATAAATAACATTTTTGGAATGTCGCCGACTTATTATATGTGTAACTTATTTAATACTCTTTGTAACCACAACTTGGACCTCTTTGTTGCTTCAGTGTCTTTCTTAGTAGGATTTTTTAATCAATAATCCTAAATCTTGAATTTCTCTTAGATATTTTGTAGGTAGGTAATGCTTTGAGTAAATATGTATGTTTTCTAAAATTTTTATTAGCCTATAAGCCTCTTCCATAACTTTTCATTTAGCTTAATATTATATTGTATTATTTAATTTTAAACCTTAAACCTGTTGTACACAATTTTTTCTGTATTTCCTGTAAGTGGGTGACTGTTGGAAATAAAAGCCTTATTATTATTATTATTATTAATTCCAATGGACAGGATCCTTAGTGCGCTTAAAGCGATTAAGTCCTTGATTACGAAGATTTTTCATCAACCTGATGTTATCTGTGCTCCAGGGATTATATGACTTTTTGGGCCAGATCAGTGTACAGGGTGAGTAATTATAAACGAACAAAAATGCCAAAAAAAAAATCAAACTTCTCCAGAGGCTAAATTATAATTTTTATAAAAAAAGCGTTTCGGCGAAAGGACTTCGTTTTGTAAGAGATTTGACATCTTGGAGCTTTGATTTTACGTGTTCGGGCATTTTCAGTTTTTGGGAATTTTCGTCCAAAGAAGACTTAAGACTCAAAAAATAGCTTCGTCCTTTATCTTTCATATGCCATACAACCGAAATTTTTGGGAACCATACAGAGCGAGCGATAATTAACTTTACCCATGAAGGTCCGAGCCGAAAATCACATTTTATGTAATAACTTTTTAATGGTGGCATCTGGACGATTTATATTCTCAGGTATTAAATACTTTGATAACCCCATTATTCGTCTAAAATTACAATCTTCCAACTTTAATAGGTTTTGAGTAATTCGAATTTAATTCATTTGCCCCTGTACATTGTGAAAAGATCAAACATCATCTAAAAGGTCCGAAATTTTGTTTTACAACACATACTAAAATTTCAAGGTTTCAGCGATAGTACAAGTACCCGAAAAATTAGCTTTTCTAAAAAGAGTCAATTTTTTGCGTTTTTGCAGGTAATTGGAGGTGTCAACCTAAGCTCTAAAGAAAAGGCCAAAAAATGCTTAAACAATGCTCTGGCGTCTGGTATGGGAATATTTTTTCTCGTGACAGGTGGCCGGGCCTTAGGTAGGGTTTTTTGTAAAATTATCAATTAAAACGATCAGGGAAAGGAAGCACTGAATCAGAAAATGAATGGGCTTTCCGAATATGTGCATATCAATTAAGGAAATTGTGTATTGCGGCCAGGAAAATTCGGTAAACATTTTGACGTCTTCGAAAAATGCATTTTTTTTTTTTAATGTCAGTGTGTTTATACCGGGGTGAGTCAAAACGAAATCTGCACAATTTTTTTTTATTAAAAATATTCGAATATACAGGGAGGAGACACCACACACATTTCAATGAAATCGCTGTAAGCATTTTTAATACAGAGGAAAAAAAATAATTTTTTTTGAAAAATTTCTGTCTCATGTCTCATTTCAAACTACTTCTTTGTGGCGCCTGTATACATTTTAGCATTTTTGACCATTTGAAAGGAGACACCCTGTATACGCGGGTCATTTGTAATGATCTAGATATTATGTGAGTTTTATGCTATTGAGTGTATTAATAGTAAATGTTAATAATTCTTAAACGTAATTATTTTTCAAAATTATTCAGTTTTAAGGTTAGGCGAGTATCGTTACTTTTTTTGTCATTGGTGTGATTTGCTTGAAATTAAGTACCTAGAATTTATTTAGGATAAGATTAATACATTTTGACAGATATTTGACATACTATGTTTTAGGGTCACGTGACTATCTTAACTTTTTAACTATTCATCTGAATCGCTTGAATGTTGTATTTGGGATTTATTTAGGATACAATTATTAAATTTTGACAGATATGTGACATAATATATTTTAAAGTCACGTGACTGATAACTCGTTTGCTATTGATCCGATTGGGTTGAAATTTGGTATTTAAAGTTTATTTAGGATGCAATTAATACATTTTAACAAATATTTGACATTTAACACATTATATTGACACACAACGGGGCTATATAAATACATTATGGTTGTTTGAAGCATGATACCCCAACAACTGGTCCTCATTTTCCTTGGCATATAAACGTTGGCCCCCCCAACTGACCAGACTTAAGTACACCTGATTTTTTTTTTAAGAATTCCTTTATTGCTCTTCACAAACAAAACCTAAACGTTCCAAACTGGTCCGCACGGACCAATAGTCGCTTCGCTCCTATACTTGTTAAATAAAAACATTTGTGAATATATGTACAAAAAATAAAACCTTACATAATTTGACGTTGTACAGTAAGTTGCATTTAATTCTCAAAAAAAAAAAAAAATTTTTCAGGTGAAAAGGCGAGCGTGGCGGCCAAATCGGCCATCCACGCGTCCCTCCACTACCTCAACAAAACCATCTTCAACGACACGAAACCGTTCGAAAAACTAACGATCAAGGGCGAGCAAAGTTTAACGAACGACACTTTGAACCCAGTGGACAACGGGGCCAACTTGGTCGGCAACACTCGGGAGGTTTTCGTTTGTCTTTTGAGGGCCTTCAATTGTGCCCACGATCTCATTTTAGAAAATAAGGTTGCACTTATTCAGGGAAAATTTAAAACAGGAACGATTGGATTATTTTTTCTTTTAGGGAATGCTCACTACGTTAACTGTGGCGGTGATTCTACCGATAAAATCGAAAGAGGCTCGCAGGGACAGCGACGGGAGTTACGTTTGTTGCGTTTGTAATGTGGGGGATACGTTGGCTTACGTGTATTCGCAGAAAACCGGCATTAGGGAGTTGACCAAAGGTATTTATTTATTTATACGAGATTATTTTCTTGATTTTTTTGGTGATTTAAATAAATAAATAAATCAATGCTTTATTATCATAAAATTTAAAATTTTGTCGACAAAGCTATTATTTAAATAAATCATACAAACAAAAAGACAAAACAAAAAATACAAATATATAAAAATAAAAAATACAACAAAACATACAAAAAACTTAACAATTTTATAAATTGTTTAGGTCACATTTCCTTAAAATCTATAAAATATATATACATTCACTTGTATACAAAGTCGGCAAAAGGGAGTTGTTTACAAAAACATTATTAGCAAACTACTAATTTGTTTATATAATATACGAATATTATTTATGTACATTATCATAACAACATAAACAAATTTACCAGTGTTTAGGAAAAGCGCGTGCTTAAAATTACATAACATTAATTATTAAAAAAAGTCGTTTACTGTGTATAAGGCTCTCTCCAGCAAGTATGATTTCAGAGCTTTCCGAAATTTGGAAAAAGTTGTTATTGATTTGATTTCAAATGGGAGATGATTGTGCATTTTTTTTGCATTGTAAAGAATGGATCGTTTAACTAGTTCTGATCGTGGGGTTCAATATTCAATATATTCAACTTCAATATAAAATATTACAATTCTAAGAATATAAAGCACCTAGATACCAGAGTATCTGTATGTGCTATGGTAGAAACAATTTAAAAATTCTAATATATCAATGTTGTTACCCTTAGCAGGCTAGCCGTTATATAAATTAGTTCACAATATTTAACATTTTAAATAAGTTTACCCAAAACTACATAACAAAAATCAAAAACCAAACAATAAAAATGAGAAAAAGAGAAAAAAAAAAAAAGATTCATATACTATATACACATATACATTTTAACTACAAAGGTATTATGTAGTATTTTACAGAATTTTCTAGTCTTTGGTACCTAAAACCTATAATATTTGAAACAAAATAAATAATTGAATAAATGTCCATACTGAGATTTTTTTCTTTTTCCCTTATGTATTTATGTTGTGATTGCTATCGAGTAAGAAAATAAAAAGTTTGGTGAAAAGCAGAATATTGATACAAGCACATATGATCAATCAACAAAATTTTCTTTTGTTTCCTAATATATAACTTAGGGCATGCTCATTAAACTTTTTGTAGTATTTTTGTTGTTTGACATTTTCTGGGAGAAGGTTATAAAATTTTGGAGCTAAAAATACTGCCGAATGTTGACCAAAATCTCGAATCATATAAGGTAGTACAATTTGCTGGTGTTTATTAGCTCGGGTTTGGTGTCTATGGTTTATTATACTTTGTTTACCATAGAATTTATGAACATAAGAGCAACAGGTTGTTATAAAAAGAGTTTTAAAATCTTGTATTTCAGAATTATATAATTGCTTTGTTGAAAATAACCTAGGTCTCTTTAACATTATCTTTACTATTGAGTATTGTATTGTTTTAAGATTTTTTAGACTGTTTTCATATGCCCCACCCCAAATCAATATCCCATACCTTAATAGGGGTTCCACGAGAGCTTTATAGATCAACACAATCAGTTTTCTGCACAAAATTTCCCTTTGTAAATAAAATTTATGTAAGAGTGCCTTTATCTTTTTTGTTAAATAATCAATGTGTATATCCCATTTTAGATGTTTGTCTATATGGACTCCCAAATATTTTATAGAGTTTACCTGTGCAGTTGGTTCATTAATATAGTTTACAATGATATTTTGAAAGTTTGGTCTATTTAAACTGTTTATGGAAAATGCTATATATTTAGATTTTTTTGGATTTAGTGACAATTTAAAGGTGTCGAAAAAATTTTTGATTAATGATAGACCTTCTTGAAACTTAACTTTTGCCTCTTGCCATGTGTCTCCAATAAATATAATTCCTGTATCATCGGCATAGGATATTACTTTGCCAGGAGTTTTTATATCATTCACTGCATTTATATAAACATTGAAAAGTAGGGGTCCTAGTACAGTGCCCTGCGGTATTCCAATTTTAATGATATCAGGATCGCTAAGGTTACTTTTTATCTTGGTGTATTGCATTCTGTTTGATAGATGACTCTGTAAAAGTTGTAATACTTTGCCTCTGATACCATATTTTTCTAATGTTTGTAATAATATTTGGTGTGACACTGTATCGAATGCTTTTGTTAGGTCGAGAAACACCGCAAGGCACTTTTTATTTTTGTCCATACTTTTAGTTATATCACTAACAAGCTCATATATAGCATCTATTGTACTGACTCCTCGAGTAAAACCAAATTATTTTGGTCAATATAACATAACAGTCTATCCTTAAAGCATTTTTCGAAGACTTTTCCCAGGTTAGAGATGACACTTATTGGTCTATAATTATCCATCAATTCCTTACTTCCGGACTTAAAAACTGGACTCACCACAGATACTTTAAAATGACTTGGCATTACACCAGTTTTAAAAATTAAGTTTATAATATGTACAAGTGGTGGTAAAATGTGCATATGGAGCAGTTTTAAGATTTTTGCAGAAATTCCATCTTTACCAGGTGAGCCATTATTTTTTAAAGAATTTATATATTTAATTATCTCATTCTGAGTAACGGGTTTCAAATACATGGAGTTTGGGAATGTCCTGTTTATTGTGAAGGGGTGAGGGGGAGTATTAATGCTTTTTGATAGGTTTAAACCAACATTCATGAAATGCTTGTTAAAATGATTAGCGATCTCTATAGGATTTATTATTTGATCACCATTTTGCGACCTAATCATTTTTATTTCCCCCTTACCCTCATTCCCATTTTCATTTACAGCCTCATTTATAAAATTGTATATTTTTTTTATGCTATTACTATTTTCCTGAATTTTATTTTTGTAGTAATCATTTTTTGTATTTTTGATCAGATTACTCAGTTTATTTCTGTACTGTTTATATTCAAAGATTTTTTCTGGTGTAGGATTTTTCCTTAATTTTTGTTTTAATTTGTCTCTATTTTTTATTGAAGTAATTATACCTTGCGATATCCAAGGTTTAATTTTTTTAACTCTTGTGTTTAACACTCTTTCATAGTATGACTGATTTATTATTTCAGATATATTTTTTACCAAAAAATTCAAGGCTAAGTTAGGGTCGTTTTGTGTAGATATTTCATTCCAGTTTCTGTTTTTCGCCAATTCGATTAATTTTTGATAATTTATGTTTCTAATTGTTGTCATTTATTTTAGAGTTTTCTGGTTTATTTTTATTTGAAACAATATTTATTAATATAGGCAAGTGATCTGTTATATCGTGATTTACTATATATGGATTAAATTTAAGTATATTTTCTTTAATTTTAGTTTTGAGAAATACATGATCTATACAAGTTTGTGAATCAGGTCTAGTAACATCCTCATATAATGAAAAAAAGCCATGGCTATTTAAAAGTGATACATATTGATTGACCATATTGTCACCATCATTTAAAATATTCAAGTTTATGTCCCCTAAAAATAAGGCTACATCACATTTTTTTTATTTTCAAGGTAATGGCTTAAATCAGTTAAAAAGTTGAGTGTATTAGAATTTGGGGAGCGATAGCAAACCTCCAAGCTAACACATAAATTTTCCAAGATAAAAGTTAAGTTAGTAATACTAATTCTACTTGTAATCTGCTTCCCTGTGCATATTATAGGGTTTAAGGATTTTTTGGTGTATATCAATAAACCATCAAAAGCGTTAAAATCTGCATTATCATAATAACAATCAAATTCAGGTATTTGGCACATGGAAGCGGATGTAAGGTTATGACAGTCAGTTAGCAACAATATATCACAATGTTTTGCATTATAGGATTCAAGAAACACAATAAGCTTATCTAAATTAGTTTTAATACCTCTAATATTAAGCAATAAAATGTTTATTTGCTTAGTGGCTGCTTCAATAATATTACACATGTTTTGCGGCTCTATGGTAATTGACTTTTTTTCAATATGGATCTCATCAAAAACTTCCATTTCCATTTATTATTAGTAATTTTTTGAAATGATAAACAGTAATCCTTAACAACACTCCTCTCTAAATTTTTAGGTCCTCTTCATTTTTTATTTTAATTGGATCAGCAGAATGTGTCTTTTTTAGAAATATGTTTCCGTTTCTAGTGAATACCGAAAGGAATTTGTGAAGATGTTTAAACTGCATGGTTTTTTTCAATAGGATCTGGTTATTTTGTGTTAAATCATCATTTATGTAAATTTTATTTTTTTTGGGTTGGTAGATAAAGATCGTACTCTGCGTTTCTAAGAGGATAATTGTGAGATGGCCTTTTTGACATATCTGATAAGTGCTTGCGGATTAGGCAGACGGATTCAAATATAAATAAGGAAGGAAGAGTTAGTATTTTAAATTTTTTAAAATATTCCTGGCAGTGAGTTCTGTAATTTAGTCTTAATGAGTAGCGTATAGCTCTCTTTTGTAGCTTAAATATGCGTTCAAATTGAGTCGCACCACACGTACCCCAAAACGGAAGGGCATATCGGAGGTGCGACTCAAACAGGGCATAATAAACTGTTATAGCCGTTGCCAAACTTAGCTCCCTGGATACTGATCTCAGAGCAAAACATGCAGAACTTAATTTTTTGGATAAGTAATCGATGTGGATATCCCATTTTAAAGAGTTGTCTACCATCAGTCCCAAGAACTTTACGGAATCAACGACCTCCATTCTGTTGTTATTAATTACAAAAGGTTGCAACGCACCGCTAAATGATAATACTCTAGTTTTTGAGACGTTAAGGCACAAGAGATTTGAATCGCACCACGATTTAATGGTGACTAGGTCACGAGATATGGTTCTACGAAGAGCCACCATATTTAAGTTGCTCCAAGAAAAACTAGTATCGTCCGCAAAGAGACAAATTTTACCATTTATGTCCAGATTAGCAATATCATTTATAAATAGAAGAAACAAAATAGGGCCTAGAACTGAGCCCTGAGGTACCCCGCATTCTATTGGCTTGCACGAAGACGTCATCGAATCAACCCTAACAAACTGATTCCTGTTGTTCAGGTATGACATGAACCACTGGAGAGGTGTTCCTCTAATTCCATAGTGCTGCAATTTATTAATTAGGATATTATTGTTTACACAGTCGAAAGCTTTAGAGAAATCACAGAAAATTGTTGCTGTAGAGAGATGGCTGTTTAGGCTGGAGTATATATTATTAAAGAGGGACAACATAGCATCATTGGTGCACTTGTTACTTAAGAATCCGAACTGATGCGGGGTTATAATTTTATATTTAAGCAAAAAGGATAAAAGTCGTTTCTTTACCAGTCTTTCAATAATCTTCGATAATGTTGGGAGAAGTGCAATTGGGCGATAGTTCGAACATTGATCCTTCTCGCCCCCTTTATGTAAAGGAATAATAATTGCCGTCTTAAGGCAGCTTGGAAAGATTCCAATTTGAAGAGACATATTAATCAAGTTGGTAAGATGGTTTAAAGTGATATCCGGGAGATTTGAAAATATTTTGAGCGTTAGACCATCAGCCCCAGATGAAGATTTGTTTTTAATGTCTTTTATTGTGCTGCGTAGTTCTTCTAATGCTATGGGTGTAAGAAAGAAATTATGTAAATTCTCATTAGCGAGATATGAGAGAGGATCGTGGGAAGGAGTTACGGTATTCATGAGATTTTTGGCTACATTTATAAAGTAGTTGTTTAAGTTATCCGGTGAAGTGGGGATTGTGATAGATGGAGAAGCCTTATCCCTTAATTCATTAACAATAGACCAAGTTTTCTTACCAACATTTGCAGAATTAGAAATCCTTTTATTGTAATAGAGGTCCTCCAAAGTTTCTATACATTCGCTGACTCTCTTTGATGCCCAAAATTCCTTGTTTTATCTAAATTTGAATAAAAAAAATTTGCTTTGAGACAGGATAACGGGTAAAGTGTTCATTTGAGATATGACTTTAGTTCTTAAACCCAATTGATCACATGGTTCAGTGGCTTGCATAATTCAAGATTTCGAAAGAAGTTTTGATAAAAGACTTGTGACCCTTAAAGATTATTAAGAGAATTTAATGCCAAATCTAATGCAATTGGTTTCATTGAAATCGCTCTATTAATTTTTGAGAAAATCCATTTTGCATGATAGTGACTTCGCTAAAAAGACAAAGGACGCCATGGATGGTTTAAGGCTACATAGTTGAAAAAGTATTAAATTAAGACTTTTGGACCTTAGTCATCATTTTTAGAGAATTCAATTCTACATTCAAGGCAATCGGTTTTGTTGAAATCGCTTCGGTAGTTTGTGAGAAAATCCACTTTGAATAACAGTGACTTCAGTAAAATGACAAGTGACAAATTCACAATAGTTTGGTTCAGAGAGTGGGTGAGTATAAGTTCCTGGCACCAATAATCGACCAAAATTTAAAGTGGAATGTTTACACTAACAAGCTATTAAAAAGTCTATCATCAGCTATTTACGAAATAAGAACAGAAGCTATGGAGATTAATAACCCAGGCATCTCAAAAGAAGTATATCATGCCCAGGTACGACATCCTGTTCCTTGGTTACTGTACTGCTACTAAGTTACATTCTCTGTTTCTTCTGCAGAAGAGAGCTGTTAGGGTCTTATCATGTGCAGACCTATAGTCTGACCACTCTAAGTGTCTGTTTCAACACTACAAAATACTAACTCTATATGATCTTATTTTGTTTGAAACATTTCGCCATTGTCATTCTTCCAACAAAGGGCTAAAATACATAATTACCAAACACGTTCCAGACAAAACCTTCAGGTACCTTAGTCTCGGAGCACTTTAAGTAGAAATACTATTTTCCACTATGGAAAGCTCATGTATAATTTATTGCCTTTAAGGATTCGCGACTGGAATAGACGAAAATTTGATATTGTCATTAAAAAAAGTTCTACTGAGATCTGCTAATTATGATTTCACAGAATATCTTGACCTATCTATACTTATGTTGCAGAACCTTAATGACCTGTAATTTGCGTGCATGTATGTCTAGGTTAATTGTATTTTATTCCTACTATACCTCTAACTAAATTTAGGAATTTTTTGTAAATTGTACAGCAAATTTGCTTTGCAATAAACTTTTGACTTTGACTATGGGTCGTTCACATTTGGTTCAAATTTGAAAAAATTCCAGTCAGAGATTTTTGAACCTTAAGTACGTTTTGGAATGTTCATAGAATTAATTGTACCTTTAACAGTTGTCAGGAACTTTTAGCCTTTTATCGTTCTCGATTTGGGCTCTCATATCCCTTAAATACTCATTCTTAAGAAAAATATTTACGTTTATTGTAGAATATAAAACTTCTTACAAAAATGAGCCCATTGGCATTTTTTTCAAGTCAGAGATTCAATCACCTAAACACTCTTACTTCACTGTTGTCACACCCCTGCTCCCTATAACTTTAATTGCAAAAACAGAAAAAAACTATTGGGGCCAAGTTGTGTCCAGGATATATGTCTTAGGAGAGCCAAAATGTCGACTTTTTCTGGCATATCCCTGTCTCAGTTCTTTATTATCCCTGGTATCCTTCTAAAATTGTGTTTTTCAAGTTCACTTAATTCAATCACGGATGTATACACTCATTTTATGATGATTCTTTTCTTATTTTTAAACTGCGTCCAGGATATATGCCTACCCCGAGAGAAAAAAGTCGAGGGGTGTTGGATCTGGTCATCTCGCCGGCCATTCCATTGAACCTCTTCTCTCAATTCAGTAATTTCGAAACGCGGCGCTCCATCTTGTTGATAATCTATGTTAAGGTTCCTACCCCCATCAATATCCAACTATTTTTTTAACTAAACCTTTGACCATTAAGATAGACACATGGTATATGTTAAAAATTATTTGTATGGCTACCATATTACAATAAATGCAACAAACGGTGATGATGAAGATAAATGAACTGTAACTCAATTTATTAGGAAAAAAAATATGAATTTTTCCAAAATCTTTGTTTTCTTTGCACTTTGTATATTCTTCAATAAACCCTGAAATAGGTGCCGCCAATTCGCACCAGCCATGAATTATAGGCAATTCAATAACGTTTGACAGTATAATCTTTAAATAAGTGTTAATTATTTAAAAGTTTCAACTTGATTGTTAATAAAAATTAATAAAATTATAAAATATTTACAACACACTAAACTCAGACTTAGAGAATCGAAACAATAACTATCCTGTGATGAGGAAACTAGAATACACAACGAAGTTCGAATAATCCTGATGTCTAAATATTTGAATAGAGAACCTGTAAGTCAGTAGCAATATAATTAATATGAATAGCTTTCTTGTATTTTGTAATTTAATTAAAAATAACAATCTTCATTTTGCTCGGCCAGCAGAAGGTATTCTTTCAAAGCACACATAGTATAAATCCATTGAAAATAAGTAGACTGAAGTTTTGAAATAAAAAATTGATTTAAAAAACTCTTAAAAGGGTTAACTTTAATTAAAATAATAAGAATACAAACATTTGAAATGAATTAATCATATTTAAATGTTATGACAATAAAACTCATTCAGATTATTGTAAACACTTCCAAGAAGAAAATTGCAGACCTTCTTCCGAAATAGCCTAAACAAAAGAGAAAAGCGCTGTTCAATGTGTTGCAGCAAACGATTACAGATCTTAATTTTATGCATGATTGATTTGTTAATCAACGTAGAATGGGGCATTTGCAATACTAAATTAGCAGTGGAAGTGAGATGAACAATAGGCCGTTCAATTGCGAGGTTAAACGTCATCTTTTCCTTAAAAGACGCTTGAAAAAATAATCTTTAATTTGCCCCATTCTGAAGTTACAAAATTTTTGATTTAGAGCTGAATAAACGCTTGCAGGTTCCCATGACGTAAACAGCAACAGGGACATGCGAGACGCCTTGGGAGCCCTAGGCCCCGTGGACGGCATCAACCCGGAACTGAGCAACTTGACCCTGTCGATCACCACCCTGCAAAAGGGCGACATCGTCATGGTAGCCAGCGACGGTCTAACCGACAACTTCGACCCGAACGTGTGCAAATTCACCGTCAATTCAAACATCGAAACGATAAAAACCCGCGCGAAAAAACCGTCCGCGAACCAGGAGAACCTCAGACCACCACGGGAGACCGCCCAAAAGGTTCCGCCCGAACCACCTCAAAAACCCCCGAGGCGCAGCAAATTAAGAGCGACCAGCCTGGAACCGGAAATGCAGCAAAACCCTTCGGTGGCCAACCACTTTATCCGCGCGAATTCGGTCGAAGAACCGCGAAAGGAGACGAAAAAACCCCCCGCGCCCGTCATAGAGAACAAGGCGAGCAGTCTCAGGAAACAAGCGGCGAGAAAAATCAGCCCTCCGACCCACCCAGGCACCCAGACGGGCCGTTATAAATTCCTCAAATCGAAAACGTCACTGGACCTCAGGCCTGGTGCCGCACAAAACCGCCCTCCGATCCTAAGGAACGACGAGGGAATCCCGTACGTCAGCCCCATCCAGCGGTACGAGCTGCAACTGCTCCTGATGGAGGACATCTTGAAACGTGGCATCTCCGGCCGCGACTCGCCGATAAACGACGCGAGGAAATTGTGCGAGACGCTGGTCAGTTTCGCGATAAGCGTCACGGCGGCCAAAAGACGCACCCTGGAGGATCGCGAGATGTACTACGACAACAGGAACGGGGTGATGGTCGAGGTGTCCAATCAGGAGAAGAGGGCGCGCAGGAAACGGGGGTTGGAGCGGGTGCAGTCGTTGCCGGGCAAGTTGGATCACGTCACCGCGGTCGCTTATAATGTGGGGAATGTCGTGGGGTGACACTTTGACAGGTACCGGTTTCGATTTTAAGCTTTAATAATAGTTCGTTTTGCGGACAGAACGAAGTAAACCGACGCTGCCACATTTAATACTCTTTCTTTTTAGGATGTGTGCAATAAACGGTCGTTTCATGATCATATTTTTCTATATATTCGGGCTAATTTTTTTTATTGAACTAAGTGCTTTTAGGTTTAAGTAGTACTGCTAATTTGTCTGTGTTTGTCCAAATGAAATGAGGATATTTGATTAAATAATTTTTTTTTTCAATTTAGTTTCAATTTATTTCAAGGTTAATCAAGGACACACTGTATTCAATTTTTCCTTTAAGAGCAAGCAAACAAGTAGATAATAGCTAATGGGCGGAAACGTAACAAAAACAAGAACGTTTATTTTTAATTCTAATATAATTCCTCAGTCATTTTCTATTATTTTATTTAATAATAGGGGAAATTAACTGTGGCCTTTTAAATATATATCTAGTAATTAACTTGGGTGTCATTTTGCATACATCCTGTTTGGTGATTAATACAGTGGGCAAGTAAAAATGCATCTTTTGAGAGATGCAAAAAAGAAGTCTATGGGTGATTTGAACTTTAATCAACCACTTGTATGTTTTTTGAAAAACCCTAAAATAGGGTCTAATTAATTTGAATGAAGAATTCGTATACAAATTTTCAGGTGTTTAGGTGCCCTGGTTTTTGAGTTATGGCCATTTTCTCAATTTATTATGAAAAAAAATATTATTTTTTCAAAAATATTTTTTTTCTCTGCACTCTGTACATTTTTCAAAAAACCCTGAAATAGGTGTCTAATGAATTTAAATGAAGAACTCGTATACAAATTTTCAGCTCTTTAGGTGCCCTGGTTTTTGAGTTATGGCCATTTTCTCAATTTATTAGGGAAAAACAAATTTTAATTTTTCAAAAATATTTATTTTCTTTGCACTCTGTATATTTTTCAAAAAACCCTGAAATAGGTGTCTAATGAATTCAAATGAAGAACCCGTATACAAATTTTCAGGTCTTTAGGTGCCCTGGTTTTTGAGTTATGGCCATTTTCTCAATTTATTATGAAAAAAAATATTAATTTTTCAAAAATATTTTTTTTCTCTGCACTTTGTATATTTTTCAAAAAACCCTGAAATAGGTGTCTAATGAATTTAAATGAAGAACTCGTATACAAATTTTCAGCTCTTTAGGTGCCCTGGTTTTTGAGTTATGGCCATTTTCTCAATTTATTAGGGAAAAACAAATTTTAATTTTTCAAAAATATTTATTTTCTTTGCACTCTGTATATTTTTCAAAAAACCCTGAAATAGGTGTCTAATGAATTCAAATGAAGAACCCGTATACAAATTTTCAGGTCTTTAGGTGCCCTGGTTTTTGAGTTATGACCATTTTCTCAATTTATTATGAAAAAAAATATTAATTTTTCAAAAATATTTTTTTTCTTTGCACTCTGTATATTTTTCAAAAAACCCTGAAATAGGTGTCAAATGAATTTAATTGAAGAACCCGTATACAAATTTTCAGGTCTTTAGGTGCCCTGGTTTTTGAGTTATGACCATTTTCTCAATTTATTAGGAAAAAAAATATAAATTTTTCAAAAATATTTTTTTTCTCTGCACTCTGTATATTTTTCAAAAAACCCTGAAATAGGTGTCAAATGAATTTAATTGAAGAACCCGTATACAAATTTTCAGGTCTTTAGGTGCCCTGGTTTTTGAGTTATGACCATTTTCTCAATTTATTAGGAAAAAAAAAAAAAATTTTTCAAAAATATTTTTTTTATTTGCACTCTGTACATTTTTCAAAAAACCCTGAAATAGGTGTCCAATGAATTTAATTGAAGAACCCGTATACAAATTTTCAGGTCTTTAGGTGCCCTGGTTTTTGAGTTATGGCCATTTTCTCAATTTATTAGGAAAAAAAATATTAATTTTTCAAAAATATTTTTTTTCTCTGCACTCTGTATATTTTTCAAAAAACCCTGAAATAGGTGTCAAATGAATTTAATTGAAGAACCCGTATACAAATTTTCAGGTCTTTAGGTGCCCTGGTTTTTGAGTTATGACCATTTTCTCAATTTATTAGGAAAAAAAATATTAATTTTTCAAAAATATTTTTTTTATTTGCACTCTGTACATTTTTCAAAAAACCCTGAAATAGGTGTCCAATGAATTTAATTGAAGAACCCGTATACAAATTTTCAGGTCTTTAGGTGCCCTGGTTTTTGAGTTATGGCCATTTTCTCAATTTATTAGGAAAAAAAATATTAATTTTTCAAAAATATTTTTTTTCTCTGCACTCTGTATATTTTTCAAAAAACCCTGAAATAGGTGTCAAATGAATTTAATTGAAGAACCCGTATACAAATTTTCAGGTCTTTAGGTGCCCTGGTTTTTGAGTTATGACCATTTTCTCAATTTATTAGGAAAAAAAATATTAATTTTTCAAAAATATTTTTTTTATTTGCACTCTGTACATTTTTCAAAAAACCCTGAAATAGGTGTCAAATGAATTTAATTGAAGAACCCGTATACAAATTTTCAGGTCTTTAGGTGCCCTGGTTTTTGAGTTATGGCCATTTTCTCAATTTATTAGGGAAAAACAAATTTTAATTTTTCAAAAATATTTATTTTCTTTGCACTTTGTATATTTTTCAAAAAACCCTGAAATAGGTGTCTAATGAATTCAAATGAAGAACCCGTATACAAATTTTCAGGTCTTTAGGTGCCCTGGTTTTTGAGTTATGGCCATTTTCTCAATTTATTATGAAAAAAAATATTAATTTTTCAAAAATATTTTTTTTATTTGCACTCTGTACATTTTTCAAAAAACCCTGAAATAGGTGTCAAATGAATTTAAATGGAGAACCCGTATACAAATTTTCAGGTGTTTAGGTGCCCTGGTTTTTGAGTTATGGCCATTTTCTCAATTTATTATGAAAAAAAATATAAATTTTTCAAAAATATTTTTTTTCTCTGCACTCTGTATATTTTTCAAAAAACCCTGAAATAGGTGTCAAATGAATTTAATTGAAGAACCCGTATACAAATTTTCAGGTCTTTAGGTGCCCTGGTTTTTGAGTTATGACCATTTTCTCAATTTATTAGGAAAAAAAATATAAATTTTTCAAAAATATTTTTTTTCTCTGCACTCTGTATATTTTTCAAAAAACCCTGAAATAGGTGTCAAATGAATTTAATTGAAGAACCCGTATACAAATTTTCAGGTCTTTAGGTGCCCTGGTTTTTGAGTTATGGCCATTTTCTCAATTTATTAGGAAAAAAAATATTAATTTTTCAAAAATATTTTTTTTCTCTGCACTCTGTATATTTTTCAAAAAACCCTGAAATAGGTGTCAAATGAATTTAATTGAAGAACCCGTATACAAATTTTCAGGTCTTTAGGTGCCCTGGTTTTTGAGTTATGACCATTTTCTCAATTTATTAGGAAAAAAAATATTAATTTTTCAAAAATATTTTTTTTATTTGCACTCTGTACATTTTTCAAAAAACCCTGAAATAGGTGTCAAATGAATTTAATTGAAGAACCCGTATACAAATTTTCAGGTCTTTAGGTGCCCTGGTTTTTGAGTTATGGCCATTTTCTCAATTTATTAGGGAAAAACAAATTTTAATTTTTCAAAAATATTTATTTTCTTTGCACTTTGTATATTTTTCAAAAAACCCTGAAATAGGTGTCTAATGAATTCAAATGAAGAACCCGTATACAAATTTTCAGGTCTTTAGGTGCCCTGGTTTTTGAGTTATGGCCATTTTCTCAATTTATTATGAAAAAAAATATTAATTTTTCAAAAATATTTTTTTTCTTTGCACTCTGTATATTTTTCAAAAAACCCTGAAATAGGTGTCAAATGAATTTAATTGAAGAACCCGTATACAAATTTTCAGGTCTTTAGGTGCCCTGGTTTTTGAGTTATGACCATTTTCTCAATTTATTAGGAAAAAAAATATAAATTTTTCAAAAATATTTTTTTTCTCTGCACTCTGTATATTTTTCAAAAAACCCTGAAATAGGTGTCAAATGAATTTAATTGAAGAACCCGTATACAAATTTTCAGGTCTTTAGGTGCCCTGGTTTTTGAGTTATGACCATTTTCTCAATTTATTAGGAAAAAAAATATTAATTTTTCAAAAATATTTTTTTTCTCTGCACTTTGTATATTTTTCAAAAAACCCTGAAATAGGTGTCTAATGAATTTAAATGAAGAACTCGTATACAAATTTTCAGCTCTTTAGGTGCCCTGGTTTTTGAGTTATGGCCATTTTCTCAATTTATTAGGGAAAAACAAATTTTAATTTTTCAAAAATATTTATTTTCTTTGCACTCTGTATATTTTTCAAAAAACCCTGAAATAGGTGTCTAATGAATTCAAATGAAGAACCCGTATACAAATTTTCAGGTCTTTAGGTGCCCTGGTTTTTGAGTTATGGCCATTTTCTCAATTTATTATGAAAAAAAATATTAATTTTTCAAAAATATTTTTTTTCTCTGCACTTTGTATATTTTTCAAAAAACCCTGAAATAGGTGTCTAATGAATTTAAATGAAGAACTCGTATACAAATTTTCAGCTCTTTAGGTGCCCTGGTTTTTGAGTTATGGCCATTTTCTCAATTTATTAGGGAAAAACAAATTTTAATTTTTCAAAAATATTTATTTTCTTTGCACTCTGTATATTTTTCAAAAAACCCTGAAATAGGTGTCTAATGAATTCAAATGAAGAACCCGTATACAAATTTTCAGGTCTTTAGGTGCCCTGGTTTTTGAGTTATGACCATTTTCTCAATTTATTATGAAAAAAAATATTAATTTTTCAAAAATATTTTTTTTCTTTGCACTCTGTATATTTTTCAAAAAACCCTGAAATAGGTGTCAAATGAATTTAATTGAAGAACCCGTATACAAATTTTCAGGTCTTTAGGTGCCCTGGTTTTTGAGTTATGACCATTTTCTCAATTTATTAGGAAAAAAAATATAAATTTTTCAAAAATATTTTTTTTCCCTGCACTCTGTATATTTTTCAAAAAACCCTGAAATAGGTGTCAAATGAATTTAATTGAAGAACCCGTATACAAATTTTCAGGTCTTTAGGTGCCCTGGTTTTTGAGTTATGACCATTTTCTCAATTTATTAGGAAAAAAAAAAAAAATTTTTCAAAAATATTTTTTTTATTTGCACTCTGTACATTTTTCAAAAAACCCTGAAATAGGTGTCCAATGAATTTAATTGAAGAACCCGTATACAAATTTTCAGGTCTTTAGGTGCCCTGGTTTTTGAGTTATGGCCATTTTCTCAATTTATTAGGAAAAAAAATATTAATTTTTCAAAAATATTTTTTTTCTCTGCACTCTGTATATTTTTCAAAAAACCCTGAAATAGGTGTCAAATGAATTTAATTGAAGAACCCGTATACAAATTTTCAGGTCTTTAGGTGCCCTGGTTTTTGAGTTATGACCATTTTCTCAATTTATTAGGAAAAAAAATATTAATTTTTCAAAAATATTTTTTTTATTTGCACTCTGTACATTTTTCAAAAAACCCTGAAATAGGTGTCCAATGAATTTAATTGAAGAACCCGTATACAAATTTTCAGGTCTTTAGGTGCCCTGGTTTTTGAGTTATGGCCATTTTCTCAATTTATTAGGAAAAAAAATATTAATTTTTCAAAAATATTTTTTTTCTCTGCACTCTGTATATTTTTCAAAAAACCCTGAAATAGGTGTCAAATGAATTTAATTGAAGAACCCGTATACAAATTTTCAGGTCTTTAGGTGCCCTGGTTTTTGAGTTATGACCATTTTCTCAATTTATTAGGAAAAAAAATATTAATTTTTCAAAAATATTTTTTTTATTTGCACTCTGTACATTTTTCAAAAAACCCTGAAATAGGTGTCAAATGAATTTAATTGAAGAACCCGTATACAAATTTTCAGGTCTTTAGGTGCCCTGGTTTTTGAGTTATGGCCATTTTCTCAATTTATTAGGGAAAAACAAATTTTAATTTTTCAAAAATATTTATTTTCTTTGCACTCTGTATATTTTTCAAAAAACTCTGAAATAGGTGTCTAATGAATTCAAATGAAGAACCCGTATACAAATTTTCAGGTCTTTAGGTGCCCTGGTTTTTGAGTTATGACCATTTTCTCAATTTATTAGGAAAAAAAATATTAATTTTTCAAAAATATTTTTTTTATTTGCACTCTGTACATTTTTCAAAAAACCCTGAAATAGGTGTCAAATGAATTTAAATGGAGAACCCGTATACAAATTTTCAGGTCTTTAGGTGCCCTGGTTTTTGAGTTATGGCCATTTTCTCAATTTATTATGAAAAAAAATATTAATTTTTCAAAAATATTTTTTTTCTTTGCACTCTGTATATTTTTCAAAAAACCCTGAAATAGGTGTCAAATGAATTTAATTGAAGAACCCGTATACAAATTTTCAGGTCTTTAGGTGCCCTGGTTTTTGAGTTATGGCCATTTTCTCAATTTATTATAAAAAAAAAATATTATTTTTTCAAAAATATTTTTTTTCTCTGCACTCTGTACATTTTTCAAAAAACCCTGAAACAGGTGTCTAATGAATTTAAATGAAGAATTCGTACACAAATTTTCAGGTCTTTAGGTGCCCTGGTTTTTGAGTTATGACCATTTTCTCAATTTATTATGAAAAAAAATATTAATTTTTCAAAAATATTTTTTTTCTTTGCACTCTGTATATTTTTCAAAAAACCCTGAAATAGGTGTCAAATGAATTTAATTGAAGAACCCGTATACAAATTTTCAGGTCTTTAGGTGCCCTGGTTTTTGAGTTATGACCATTTTCTCAATTTATTAGGAAAAAAAATATTAATTTTTCAAAAATATTTTTTTTATTTGCACTCTGTATATTTTTCAAAAAACCCTGAAATAGGTGTCTAATGAATTTAAATGGAGAATTCGTATACAAATTTTCAGGTCTTTAGGTGCCCTGGTTTTTGAGTTATGGCCATTTTCTCAATTTATTATAAAAAAAAAATATTATTTTTTCAAAAATATTTTTTTTCTCTGCACTCTGTACATTTTTCAAAAAACCCTGAAACAGGTGTCTAATGAATTTAAATGAAGAATTCGTACACAAATTTTCAGGTCTTTAGGTGCCCTGGTTTTTGAGTTATGGCCATTTTCTCAATTTATTATAAAAAAAAAATATTATTTTTTCAAAAATATTTTTTTTCTCTGCACTCTGTACATTTTTCAAAAAACCCTGAAACAGGTGTCTAATGAATTTAAATGAAGAATTCGTACACAAATTTTCAGGTCTTTAGGTGCCCTGGTTTTTGAGTTATGGCCATTTTCTCAATTTATTAGAAAAAAAATATTAATTTTTCAAAAATATTTTTTTTCTCTGCACTCTGTACATTTTTCAAAAAACCCTAAAATAGGTGTCAAATCAATTCAAATGAAGAACCCGTATACAAATTTTCAGGTCTTTAGGTGCCCTGATTTTTGAGTTATGGCCATTTTCTCAATTTATTATGAAAAAAAATATTATTTTTTCGAAAATATTTTTTTTCTCTGCACTCTATACATTTTTCAAAAAACCCTGAAATAGGTGTCTAATGAATTCAAATGAAGAACCCGTATACAAATTTTCAGGTCTTTAGGTGCCCTGGTTTTTGAGTTATGGCCATTTTCTCAATTTATTATGAAAAAAAATATTATTTTTTCAAAAATATTTTTTTTCTCTGCACTCTATACATTTTTCAAAAAACCCTGAAATAGGTGTCTAATGAATTCAAATGAAGAACCCGTATACAAATTTTCAGGTCTTTAGGTGCCCTGGTTTTTGAGTTATGGCCATTTTCTCAATTTATTAGGAAAAAAAATATTATTTTTTCAAAAATATTTTTTTTTTCTGCACTCTGTACATTTTTCAAAAAACCCTGAAATAGGTGTCTAATGAATTTAAATGAAGAACTCGTATACAAATTTTCAGGTCTTTAGGTGCCCTGGTTTTTGAGTTATGGCCATTTTCTCAATTTATTAGGAAAAAAAATATTATTTTTTCAAAAATATTTTTTTTATTTGCACTCTGTACATTTTTCAAAAAACCCTGAAATAGGTGTCCAATGAATTTAATTGAAGAACCCGTATACAAATTTTCAGGTCTTTAGGTGCCCTGGTTTTTGAGTTATGGCCATTTTCTCAATTTATTAGGAAAAAAAATATTAATTTTTCAAAAATATTTTTTTTCTCTGCACTCTGTATATTTTTCAAAAAACCCTGAAATAGGTGTCAAATGAATTTAATTGAAGAACCCGTATACAAATTTTCAGGTCTTTAGGTGCCCTGGTTTTTGAGTTATGACCATTTTCTCAATTTATTAGGAAAAAAAATATTAATTTTTCAAAAATATTTTTTTTATTTGCACTCTGTACATTTTTCAAAAAACCCTGAAATAGGTGTCAAATGAATTTAAATGGAGAACCCGTATACAAATTTTCAGGTGTTTAGGTGCCCTGGTTTTTGAGTTATGGCCATTTTCTCAATTTATTATGAAAAAAAATATTAATTTTTCAAAAATATTTTTTTTATTTGCACTCTGTACATTTTTCAAAAAACCCTGAAATAGGTGTCCAATGAATTTAATTGAAGAACCCGTATACAAATTTTCAGGTCTTTAGGTGCCCTGGTTTTTGAGTTATGGCCATTTTCTCAATTTATTAGGAAAAAAAATATTAATTTTTCAAAAATATTTTTTTTATTTGCACTCTGTACATTTTTCAAAAAACCCTGAAATAGGTGTCAAATGAATTTAAATGGAGAACCCGTATACAAATTTTCAGGTCTTTAGGTGCCCTGGTTTTTGAGTTATGACCATTTTCTCAATTTATTAGGAAAAAAAATATTAATTTTTCAAAAATATTTTTTTTATTTGCACTCTGTACATTTTTCAAAAAACCCTGAAATAGGTGTCAAATGAATTTAAATGGAGAACCCGTATACAAATTTTCAGGTGTTTAGGTGCCCTGGTTTTTGAGTTATGGCCATTTTCTCAATTTATTATGAAAAAAAATATTAATTTTTCAAAAATATTTTTTTTATTTGCACTCTGTACATTTTTCAAAAAACCCTGAAATAGGTGTCAAATGAATTTAAATGGAGAACCCGTATACAAATTTTCAGGTCTTTAGGTGCCCTGGTTTTTGAGTTATGGCCATTTTCTCAATTTATTATGAAAAAAAATATTAATTTTTCAAAAATATTTTTTTTCTTTGCACTCTGTATATTTTTCAAAAAACCCTGAAATAGGTGTCAAATGAATTTAATTGAAGAACCCGTATACAAATTTTCAGGTCTTTAGGTGCCCTGGTTTTTGAGTTATGACCATTTTCTCAATTTATTATGAAAAAAAATATTAATTTTTCAAAAATATTTTTTTTCTTTGCACTCTGTATATTTTTCAAAAAACCCTGAAATAGGTGTCAAATGAATTTAATTGAAGAACCCGTATACAAATTTTCAGGTCTTTAGGTGCCCTGGTTTTTGAGTTATGACCATTTTCTCAATTTATTAGGAAAAAAAATATTAATTTTTCAAAAATATTTTTTTTATTTGCACTCTGTACATTTTTCAAAAAACCCTGAAATAGGTGTCAAATGAATTTAAATGGAGAACCCGTATACAAATTTTCAGGTGTTTAGGTGCCCTGGTTTTTGAGTTATGGCCATTTTCTCAATTTATTATGAAAAAAAATATTAATTTTTCAAAAATATTTTTTTTATTTGCACTCTGTACATTTTTCAAAAAACCCTGAAATAGGTGTCAAATGAATTTAAATGGAGAACCCGTATACAAATTTTCAGGTCTTTAGGTGCCCTGGTTTTTGAGTTATGGCCATTTTCTCAATTTATTATGAAAAAAAATATTAATTTTTCAAAAATATTTTTTTTCTTTGCACTCTGTATATTTTTCAAAAAACCCTGAAATAGGTGTCAAATGAATTTAATTGAAGAACCCGTATACAAATTTTCAGGTCTTTAGGTGCCCTGGTTTTTGAGTTATGACCATTTTCTCAATTTATTATGAAAAAAAATATTAATTTTTCAAAAATATTTTTTTTCTTTGCACTCTGTATATTTTTCAAAAAACCCTGAAATAGGTGTCAAATGAATTTAATTGAAGAACCCGTATACAAATTTTCAGGTCTTTAGGTGCCCTGGTTTTTGAGTTATGACCATTTTCTCAATTTATTATGAAAAAAAATATTAATTTTTCAAAAATATTTTTTTTCTTTGCACTCTGTATATTTTTCAAAAAACCCTGAAATAGGTGTCAAATGAATTTAATTGAAGAACCCGTATACAAATTTTCAGGTCTTTAGGTGCCCTGGTTTTTGAGTTATGGCCATTTTCTCAATTTATTATGAAAAAAAATATTAATTTTTCAAAAATATTTTTTTTATTTGCACTCTGTATATTTTTCAAAAAACCCTGAAATAGGTGTCTAATGAATTTAAATGGAGAATTCGTATACAAATTTTCAGGTCTTTAGGTGCCCTGGTTTTTGAGTTATGGCCATTTTCTCAATTTATTATAAAAAAAAAATATTATTTTTTCAAAAATATTTTTTTTCTCTGCACTCTGTACATTTTTCAAAAAACCCTGAAACAGGTGTCTAATGAATTTAAATGAAGAATTCGTACACAAATTTTCAGGTCTTTAGGTGCCCTGGTTTTTGAGTTATGGCCATTTTCTCAATTTATTAGAAAAAAAATATTAATTTTTCAAAAATATTTTTTTTCTCTGCACTCTGTACATTTTTCAAAAAACCCTAAAATAGGTGTCAAATCAATTCAAATGAAGAACCCGTATACAAATTTTCAGGTCTTTAGGTGCCCTGATTTTTGAGTTATGGCCATTTTCTCAATTTATTATGAAAAAAAATATTATTTTTTCGAAAATATTTTTTTTCTCTGCACTCTATACATTTTTCAAAAAACCCTGAAATAGGTGTCTAATGAATTCAAATGAAGAACCCGTATACAAATTTTCAGGTCTTTAGGTGCCCTGGTTTTTGAGTTATGGCCATTTTCTCAATTTATTATGAAAAAAAATATTATTTTTTCAAAAATATTTTTTTTCTCTGCACTCTATACATTTTTCAAAAAACCCTGAAATAGGTGTCTAATGAATTCAAATGAAGAACCCGTATACAAATTTTCAGGTCTTTAGGTGCCCTGGTTTTTGAGTTATGGCCATTTTCTCAATTTATTAGGAAAAAAAATATTATTTTTTCAAAAATATTTTTTTTTTCTGCACTCTGTACATTTTTCAAAAAACCCTGAAATAGGTGTCTAATGAATTTAAATGAAGAATTCGTACACAAATTTTCAGGTCTTTAGGTGCCCTGGTTTTTGAGTTATGGCCATTTTCTCAATTTATTAGAAAAAAAATATTAACTTTTGAAAAATATTTTTTTTTCTCTACACCCTGTACATTTTTCAAAAAACCCTAAAATAGGTGTCTAATGAATTTAAATGAAGAACCCGTATACAAATTTTCAGGTCTTTAGGTGCCCTGGTTTTTGAGTTATGGCCATTTTCTCAATTTATTAGGAAAAAAAATATTAATTTTTCAAAAATATTTTTTTTCTCTGCACTTTGTATATTTTTCAAAAAACCCTGAAATAGGTGTCTAATGAATTCAAATGAAGAACCCGTATACAAATTTTCAGGTCTTTAGGTGCCCTGATTTTTGAGTTATGGCCATTTTTTCAATTTATTAGGAAAAAAAATATTAATTTTTCAAAAATATTTTTTTTCTTTACACTCTGTACATTTTTCAAAAAACCCTGAAATAGGTGTCTAATGAATTTAAATGAGGAACCCGTATACAAATTTTCAGGTCATTAGGTCACTAGTTTTTCAGTTATGGCCATTTTCTCCCCAATGAACAAAAACGAAAATTACACCAGAAACAACCAAAAAATTACGTAAAACCCTTTACCACCAACGCCTGGCTGTCATTTCACTTTTATGATTCGGTTTCCTTCTGCCCGATACGCTTTCGCTGTTCGACTGCGGCAAATCCAACTACAAAAAGTGAACGTTCAGTATTTTCTGATTAATTTTTCAAAAAAAAAAGAAAATCACCGGTGAGTATGAGACATCGATTAAGTGGTGTCACGGTCGAGGGGTTGCACATCTAACTGCAAAACAATTTGTCACGCCAAAATATCCCGCTGAATGTTATTCGGGTGCAGTTACGTCTCGTTACTTTGAAGATGAACAATACTGTCATCGTCGCGATAAAGTACCACCCAGTTTATTATAACGGAGAATTTGATGATTTTTTCACTCAAGATGTTGTACAGTGTCGCCCTTCTGGGGGTAGTTTTGATGAGGGTGGTTTATGCTGAATATCAGGAGGTTGAAGCAGTACAGGTAAGCCTTATATTTCTATTATATTATAACAAAGTGTCTAAATGAGTAACGCTTTCGGTTATAGAGGAAATAGATGTGAATTTCCTTATTTTCAATGGGACGCCCTACATATTATTGCATATTCGGATTCTACGTGAAATTCCAAGAAATTTGTTAGAGAGTCACATGGCCTACGTCAGTTTTTTTTTCTGTACATTCTAATTATATTTCAGCGTTTTTTTTGGCATTCTCAAATTATAATTTACAGTAATATAACGACAAATAATAGCACACACACGTCATGATCATCTAAGAAACAAACAACAATAACAATCGAGGCGCGTGTTGACCTAAAACCAGAAGGCGGAACCGCTTTTTTCTTTTAAAGGAAAAGTTCTCGAAACGACGGATATATCGGGTGGTGCGTCGCCGAGCGGAACATAGGAAAACCCACATGTAAATTTTAAGGGGGTCAATTATTGGCTTCCTTATACGTTTTACAGAAAAAATGTAAGATAACTTTTTGAAGAGACCAATCTGGCAAACCCTCGTGCAAAACATTTTAATAAGCGAATCTTGAATTATTCAATTAAATGTAACCGGGCACCGTTTTTCGTACTCACTTCGCGCTTGGTAGACATGATCCAGTTCCAGATCGCAAAACAATACTGTTGTGGGTTTCAAATTTTAGAGCTACAGTTTGCACTGGATTTTGGATTATGAGCATTTTGTCAATTTTTTTTTGAAAAAATAATTTTTTTTTTCAAAATTTTTTTTTCTTAACATCTTGTTTAAATTTTGAAAAATGCTGAAATAGGTGTCCACTAAAATTATCCAGAGAACTCGTGTACAAATTTTCAACAATTTATTTGCACTGGATTTTGAATTATGAGCATTTTGTCAATTTTTTTTTGAAAAAATAATTATTTTTTTCAAAATTTTTTTTTCTTAACATCTTGTTTAAATTTTGAAAAATGCTGAAATAGGTGTCCACTAAAATTATCCAGAGAACTCGTGTACAAATTTTCAACAATTTATTTGCACTGGATTTTGAATTATGAGCATTTTGTCAATTTTTTTTTGAAAAAATAATTATTTTTTTCAAAATTTTTTTTTCTTAACATCTTGTTTAAATTTTGAAAAATGCTGAAATAGGTGTCCACTGAAATTATCCAGAGAACTCGTGTACAAATTTTCAACATTTTATTTGCACTGGATTTTGAATTATGAGCATTTTGTCAATTTTTTTTTGAAAAAATAATTATTTTTTTCAAAATTTTTTTTTCTTAACATCTTGTTTAAATTTTGAAAAATGCTGAAATAGGTGTCCACTAAAATTATCCAGAGAACTCGTGTACAAATTTTCAACAATTTATTTGCACTGGATTTTGAATTATGAGCATTTTGTCAATTTTTTTTTGAAAAAATAATTATTTTTTTCAAAATTTTTTTTTCTTAACATCTTGTTTAAATTTTGAAAAATGCTGAAATAGGTGTCCACTGAAATTATCCAGAGAACTCGTGTACAAATTTTCAACATTTTATTTGCACTGGATTTTGAATTATGAGCATTTTGTCAATTTTTTTTTGAAAAAATAATTATTTTTTTCAAAATTTTTTTTTCTTAACATCTTGTTTAAATTTTGAAAAATGCTGAAATAGGTGTCCACTAAAATTATCCAGAGAACTCGTGTACAAATTTTCAACATTTTATTTGCACTGGATTTTGAATTATGAGCATTTTGTCAATTTTTTTTTGAAAAAATAATTATTTTTTTCAAAATTTTTTTTTCTTAACATCTTGTTTAAATTTTGAAAAATGCTGAAATAGGTGTCCACTGAAATTATCCAGAGAACTCGTGTACAAATTTTCAACATTTTATTTGCACTGGATTTTGAATTATGAGCATTTTGTCAATTTTTTTTTGAAAAAATAATTATTTTTTTCAAAAATTTTTTTTCTTAATATCTTGTTTAAATTTTGAAAAATGCTGAAATAGGTGTCCACTGAAATTATCCAGAGAACTCGTGTACAAATTTTCAACATTTTATTTGCACTGGATTTTGAATTATAAGCATTTTCAGCCTTAAAAAGAAAATCAACTGGTAGACCCAGAAGTGTCCGGACACCTGAAAACATTGCAGCTGTAAGGGAGAGCGCCCACCAAAGTGGCGTCACATGTGACATAGCACGGGTATGGCACTGGCGTGGCAGGTAGCGCACACTAAAGTAGCATTACATTAAAAAGGTTAGTTAAATTCAAAATGTCGTCCTCTGAGGATGAAGTTATGCTAACGCTTTTAAACGTGAACAATATGAACAAAACTCGTCCGCAACGTCAGTTTTGTGTACACCCTTATTGGAAAGAGATGCGAGGACATAGTGGATTTAATGTATTTAAAGAATTAAATATGTATCCGACGAAATTCCAATCCTTCTACAGAATGAGAAACTTTTGAGCTATTACTGACAAAAATTAGTCCAATAATTTTTCGGACTTGTGTTGTCATAGATGCCTGGAAATTTCTCAATTAATGAAACAAAACGAATATTAAATTATGGACTGTCTTCCATATTTAAATTTGGCAACAAACACACATACAAAGCACGTGGCAAAAAGTAGAACAAGCTCTATTTTTAACGACGTGGCGTAGCAAGCTGCATGATGCCACTGCCACTGTCATTTTGGGTGTGCTCTGAATCATTCGTTGTCATTGGTTTCATTTAAAGTAACATGCTAGACGCGCGCTACTTGTCACTTGTCACGCCACTTTGAGGGGCGCTCTCCCTAAGAGAAGCAGTTGAACGATCTCCTAGAAGTTCAACTGTTAAACAGGCCTCTGCTTTGCGTTTGTCAGATCATTCTGTGAAAAGAATTTTGCACACCGATCTGAAGTTCCACCCATATACAAAATGATGATCGTGCAAGAACTTAGTGAACGGGACTGGGAAAATCGCCGAGAATATTCCAATGATATTCTTCAAAACGTCCCACAAAATGCGCTTTTAATAACGAGTGACGAGGCTCATTTCCAACTAGGGTCGAGCAAAATTTCACTACCTGTGAATCATTCACTGTGAATAAAAAATCACATTCACGACTTAATGACAACTTGCAAATAAACTGTGAAATGTCAAAATGTGAATGAGAACGGCGTTCACATAAAGACCAACGAATGCGCGTTGAAATTAACCGAAAGAAGTAATTCATTCATCAGCGATTGGCCGTCGTTAAACAGACTATCTCACTCCCATCGTCTATCTGTCTCTCTCGTTTGTGGGGAAAAACGAGAGAAGAATTATTTTTTATAAATTACATTTATTGTACATGTATTATATTTTATATTGTCATGCTTATTTAGTTTTTTTTACTGGATTTTTATTATGATAGAATATCTTTATCTATTTCTGAGGAAGGTCGAATATTAAAGATGTTTGTTTTTATCATTATTTTAAATTTTTAAAGATAATTATTTCTTATTACGACATCGTAATATTAGCTTTAAAAATGTCTATGAAAATATAGATTTTTCCAAATGTGACAACAATGAATCATTGTTGTCATTGTCAATGATATTGTCTCCAATTTTTATTTACTTTTAATATTTGTACCCTTAATATTTGTATTTGGGTAGGAACTATCCTTAACCCAATAAACACAGAATAGTAATACTTTTCTTATTATTATGCGAATTCACTGCCATGATATTAAACTACACGATAAGCAAACTCGCCAACCGGCGCTCAATCGTGAATTCACGTTCACAGGTTATATTCACAGTGAATAGAAAATCGCGTTAACAGTTATACCTGTGAATTCAAATTCACGACTTAGCTCAAGCCTAGTGTGAACAAGCAGAATTTTCGCTACTGGGCACCGGAAAATCCGCGGCAGCTCCATGAAAGGCCACTTCACAGCCAACGCGTTACCGTTTGGTGTGCTGTTGGTTCTTTTGGTGTTTGGGCTCCCTATTTTTTTGAAGAAGGAGGAGTAACGGTTACCGTAACTGCTGATCGATATGTCGACATGCTACGTAATTTTTTGGAACCAAAACTTCGGGAACGTGAACATCCGGATGTGTGGTTTCAACAGGATGGGGCTACAGCTCATACGGCAAGAAGGACAATGCTGCCCTCCTTAGTTAAAACGTCCTAACTACAAAATTCTCTTTTTTTGGCTTATTACATTTTATTGACCTATCAAATGGTATCTGTCTCCTTGGCTAAATTAGAAAGTCCTAACTACATTTTTTATGCCTTAAATTCACCTAAATATATTGTTCGATGTGCAGAAAAGACGATAATCTAAAATAGCTTTCCGTTTGTAGAGTATTCATTGATGAGACGAGAGACACACCTTGTGCATTCAGAAGTATAATATAAGGTTAGCCTGTCAATGGCTACTCTTACCCTAGATTTTTGATTCTTAAGTCTTTTTTTTATATTTACACAGATAAAAAGGATCTCTTAACATAAAGTAAAACGAGTTTAAACCAAGGCCGCCATGTCTTTGGATATAGCCAAATGAATATTACCTTAGGAAAAACTTACCACATCCTTAGCTCTAGTCTACTACTATTTTGAATTGTTAAGTAAATATGTCCTAATTGTAAGAACAGTAAATTATTTAGTTATTTGGTCTAAGAGAAGAAAAAATAATAATTTTCTCTCCCCAAGGTCATTATGTTTTTGGTACAAGAATTTTAATCTTAACTTCAAAACGTGTGATCTTCTCATATGTACATAAATGTACTTGTCTGAAAGACATTTCTTTAACGGAAATAAATGAATGGCTTAAAATCTAAAAAATTAATGGATGCAAGATCATTAAGTTCTTACGTCAAATATTAAATATCTTGTATTAAGAAATTATTTACTTGACCCAAAAATTATTATTTCGGTTTCGGAAGATAACTTTTCGAAATTTCGTAATATAACTCACAAAAAAATATAAAATTAAGTTAAGCCTGTCAGAAAACACTATAATATTAATTCAGTATATTATTTTTTTATTAAAATGTATCTTATGTTTTCATTTTTCATAAACTGTTTTTGATTTCACTTTTTATATTTTATTCACTTAAATAAATTTTCGCATTCAATATTAAATATCGAAGCAAAATTTATAACGCTTTTTACGACGTTTTTTCGAGGATATAAAAAAGAAAAGAAGATAAAATATTAATAACACTTTTTTATTTTATATTATGGAAAAGTCATAAGTTTCACAAAATACATACTAATATTATATCGTTAATATTTAACGTCAACGCAAAATTAAACTCTCTATTATGCTATGAGCATCAAAAAAAAATTAAAAGACTAACCACCTATGCATAACTTAATAGAATATCCTGAAAAAATTAACATGATGAATGACAATGAAACATTGAATTTATTCCTTACTATTACGATCACACTGTATATTATACATATATTTTTCGATATAAGAGAAAAAAAATTAAACGTATATTTTTATAAAAAAGGATTACTTTTCACACTAGTTACATAAATGTTTGCGCCAAGGATATTTATTTTGTCCTAAAATGGTACGATTCTTAGCTCGAAATAATTATCTTATTTAAAGTACATAACCTTTCCTTCAAGATTTTAATTTTAAAGTAAGAAAATTCTCTTTTGCTAAGATTATATTTTCTTCTTTTAGGAAAATTTATAGAGGTTTTCACGGAGCAGTCCTGAACTTGTCCGGGATTCTTTTCCCGAGTCTTTTCCTGTATTTTTATTGGTTTTAATATGTCCGCATTTTATCATCGGCCAATCGAAACTTAGGAAAACAATCCCGGACTAGTTCAGGACTGCCCTGTGAAAATAGCTATATAGCTATATTAGCCTCTAAAGAATATTTTAACGCAGACGTCCACCATTTTGTTTAAGATACAATAATAATCTACACAAAAGCTTTTAAAAATCAATGCATGCTTATTTAGTTATTTATAAACTAATCTAGGTATACCTATAAGAAAGTAAAAGATGCATTATAGCCCTACTGAGTATTTTAAACCTACATACGCATATATAGATACCGGTATAATTTAAAACAAAAAATAAAAACCACATATATTTATAATATAAATATACCTTCAAACACAGGCCACAAGTGTTCCAAAGCATTCCGCTTTAAAAAAGAGAAAACTTCACTTACTTCAACTTCAAAATTCATGTTATCCATGTTGAAAAACCCAAATTCACACACAAAAATGCGATTATACGTCGTGTCGTGTCGACAATGCCGCGTCTAACTTGCTAATGACCGGAACGAACAAAGGACAAAGTCCCGACAAAGGGAAAACACCGGGGTTGTACCTACGCGACCCAACGCAAAGCACCTGTGACGTTAAAGCAAGAACGTACTCTTTAAACAAGTATCGATAAATTCACAATTTTATTCTTAAAGACAGTTGTCTAATAGCAAGGATTTAATTCGCTAAGATAATTAGAAAATAATGCGAAAAACGTGGATTCTCTTTTGACAAGATCGTGAGTTTGAACTAAATGTATATCCTTAATTAAAGATAATTAACAGCCAAGATAATATATTTTCTTGTAATAAGAAGTCATTTTTATCTGTGTAGGGATTTCAGGTGTCTCTGGAAGACAAGAATCTATAAGTTGTTCAAAACAGGAGGCATAATGTCAAATTCTTTGGAACGCAATAACTCAAATTCGAAACCTTCAAACCACTTGAAATTTCCAGGACTAAAAGTTCAATAGAGGCTTGAGAACTGTACGGTTTTTGGAAAAAATCGGTATACAGGAAGGGTTGTTTAGAGCCAACAAAAGTCAGGAGAAAAATTCTTATGTTACGATCTAGCTTGACGACTGTGCAGCTCAAAACAAAAATTAGGCTTTATTTTCTTCTTGTTTACGTTGTAAACTCTATCGAAACTGAACTGCAGAATTTGGAAATAAAATACTTTTATCTGGCCACACTTTTATGTCCGCGGACTCGTTCCATCACCAAGTAGAACAATTATTGAAAAGGTACGGTAAGGTGATCGATTTTAATGATTTTAAATCGTCTGTAGAAATGGCAAACTCATCTAAGGTCCATGTAAAAGAGATGAACATACAAAACAACTTTTTTGAATGGAAAGATTGTTCATCCAAGTTTAAGCTTCAAAAAAATGTTCTCAAACCTTACTTGTAGAATATGGTACACTTGCACTTTAAAAGGGGATAAAATGTGTTGTACTACAAAAATGCCTTTTCGGAAGAACCAAAACCATCTTGCCGAACACAATGTCGAGGTGTAAAATTAACAAGAAAACAAAATTTGATTTCTAAGCTACGTCATATTATTCCGGCTAACCGAATGATATTCTTGAGGAATTAGCCGTTTCCCAAAATAATGATACTGACAATAAAGAAAATGTAGATTTCCAGTAAGAGTAAAGCACTTTTTCCATTCATAATTTACTTTCATGCTGTTTTTAATGTTCTAATGTTTTATTAGTTATATTAGTTTAGTTATATTAGTTTAATGTAAAAAGCAACTTTCTAAGCATATAAAAAGAAGCAGGGAATTGCTTTAAAACATGAGGACTGCGAGTTAGAATATTTTAACTAAGAACGGCAGAATGGACCTGTTAAGGGAAATGTTTCCAGGACGCGTAATCTCATTACGTGGAAACGTTGGGTGGCCTGCGCGTTCACCCGATCTTGCCCCGTGCGACTTTTTCCTTTGGGGCTACCTGAAAGAGAAGGTTTTTCAACATCATCCCCGAACCATTGACGAGTTGAAAGCAGCAATACGCCAAGAAATTACAGGAATATCGCCTCAAATTACTGCTCGAGTAATGGAAACTCTCAGAAATCAACTTCGAATGTGTGTGTCGAAAGAAATGGTCGCCACTTGGACTCTGTAATTTTCAAAACTTAATAAAAACAAAATGGCTGTGCGCTATAGCTTCTTTTTATTAAAGAAAACTCCGGCAAGAATTGTTTTAAAAAATACTGGATATATTAAAAAACACAACTAACTACTTGATTACAAATAAAATGGAAAAGTTAAAAATAAAGTAAAAGGTTTTAAACGGTAAAACGATGACGATGAAATGAGTGCGCTACTCTCGATAATCTTAATACGAATTAGAATAATTTTCACACACGAGCCAATTTGGTTGTTCGAAAAAAGGCTGATACCACAAAAAAATGCTGATCTGGCTGCGGAAAGTCTGAAGGTTTTTACGAGTTATAAAACTACAAATAAGCCGCTGGCGCCACTGAGGCGGTTAAGGATTGTACAATGGCATACCATATATTTTTAGTTAATAAAAATAAGATATAAATAGCATTTATATTGGCGTTTTTATTAAAAATCAAAATGTGGGAGATTATTTTGCCGGACCCTGTATTAAACGTATTGTCAATAAGTTCGAGTCCAAAGGTACCGTAATAAATAATTGTAAATGTTCAACTCAGGATATCGAAAATAGAGCCGAAGAAAGAGAGAACAGAGATCTTAATATTCTACTGAGTGTGGCGAAAAACAAGATCGAAAAACATCAAGAGCTGCAGGAAGGAGATGAAGAGCGAAGAATGGCATTTTGTTTTGAAATGATGGATAGAGCAAATAATGATTTTTTTAAGGAATTTTTTAAGAAATATTTGTTTTACCGACGAATGTACATTTACCCTTAACAATGAACCAAATGTTCAGAATTGCCGGTATTGGAACCAAGAAAATGAACATCGCTTTGTTCATACTCGGACACAATATCCCCAAAAAACAAATGTATTCCTGGGACACCACATCATTGGACTCTTTTTATGGACTATAACCTAACAGCTGAAACCTATTTGGACTTATTTCAAAATCAAATTGGACCCGCCTTGGAAGAAGTTGTTCAGGAAGATCAAATCATCTGGTACCAATTTTTTGCAATTACATTTAATTAAATAATTCAAGATTCGCTTATTAAAATTTGTTGAAACTTTGCGAGGGTTTTCCAGATCGGTCTCTTCAAAAAGTTATCTTACATTTTTTCTGTAAAATGTACAGGGAAGCCAATAATTGACCTCCTTAAAATTTACATATTAAGTTTTCCTATGTTCCGCTCGGCGACGCACCACCCGGTATAAGTTCATAATAATATAATAAACTTCGATGCACGCCATGAAGCGAAACGAGACAACGTTGCCGCATCTTACACTCTTTTAATATAAAATTATTAAAAACACACTGGTAATACCGTGAAAAATAATCGGATTACTGATGAATGCGGTTCTATTGGCAACGTTGCCGACAGATTCAGGTTTTAGAGTAAAATAAGTCTCGGCGATTCCTTAAACAGGGGTCCGAGCCAATTTGAAATAATTGAAATATCTGAAATATGACCGGCGCTTTCGCCAATTATTAAGAATTATTTCAAATCGCACCGAGGTGCGGATTTGTTGTGTTAAAATATATGCGCCTTCACCAATCTATTAGTATTATTATTTCAAATTGTCCCAGACATCGGTTTAAGGTTTCTTAGATTCACTCGCCTGGAATGTATATTATGCGGTGTGATTTTATTAAATTTTGGTAGATAAGAACTTTGTGTTATTTCAGTGTTGAATGCGTATTTGGAAAGCGGTTTTGTTTTGTTTTATTTGGGTGGCGTTTAGTGTCGTAGTAAGATGAATACGGTGTGAATGTCTTTGTGCCCTTTATGTATTACTGTAAGTAAATTATGTTTAATTACAGTTTGTTTTTAAGTCCAGGGGCTATACCGAATGGTGCGTCGCCGAGTGGAACATAGGAAATCCCATGTAAATTTTAAGGGGGTCAATTATTGGCTTCCCTGTACATTTTATAGAAAAAATGTAAGATAACTTTCTGAAGAGACCAATCTAACAAACCCTCGTACAAAGTTTCAAAACATTTTAATAAGCGAATCTTGAATTATTCAATTAAATATAATTGCAAAATTAGCAAATTTTCGGT
This sequence comes from Anthonomus grandis grandis, assembly GCF_022605725.1. NCBI lineage: Eukaryota > Metazoa > Arthropoda > Insecta > Coleoptera > Curculionidae > Anthonomus > Anthonomus grandis. The sequence goes on along the minus strand of NC_065557.1, from coordinate 689,049 downwards.
TCAGGTAAAACCAGACACCAGCCACCGGCAAACAATTTGTTATAAGGCTTTGTCAAATCTGACTTACTGTCACTGATTTATTGACACTTTTCCTCGCACGTCAGTGACAATATTCATTTTACTGGTGCCCGTTTGGTTTCACCTGAACCGAAAATTTGCTAATTTTGCAATTACATTTAATTGAATAATTCAAGATTCGCTTATTGAAATGTTTTGAAACTTTGCACGAGGGTTTGCCAGATCGGTCTCTTCAAAAAGTTATCTTACTATTTTTCTATAAAATGTACAGGGAAGCCAATAATTGACCCCCTTAAAATTTACATGGGATTTCCTATGTTCCGCTCGGCGACGCACCACCCGTTATAGACTTTAATTCGCGCATGAATTAATACCTGGCAGTACACAATTTATATTCGTATATTGCACCAACTTCCTTATTTCAATGAGGACACCCTATATATTATTACATTTTTGCATTCTACATAAAATTTTAAGAAATCCGATGGGTCACATCATATATGTTCCTGAAACAGTTGCCGAGATATTTACATTTCATTTGTTGATATCTCGGTGACCGTTGGAGCAAAGTATTGCATGTGACCCCTCAAATTACTGGGAATTTCACGTGGAATCCGAAAATGTAATAATTATACAAGGTGTCCCGGTTAACAAACTCTATACAGGCGTCAAACGTGAACTTGGACCACGCCCTCCAGTTCCTTAGGGAATACGACTCGGAAGCCTCGGGGATGTGTTTCAGGGTAAGCTCCGCCCAGTGGGCGTATTCCACCAACATGACCGATTTTAACAAACGGCGCATGATCGAAGAGCAAACTTTAAAGGTAAGTTGGCACTGATGTTAGAGGTCCCGGGTGGATAAATTGTAAACGTTTTAGGCGAAATTTGACAAAGTCACTTGGAGAAAAGCTATGGAATTCGATTGGGATCATATATCCGATCCTGTCGCTAGGAGGCAGCTCAGAATGCTGATCGCTAGGAATAGGGCGTCGCTGTCCGATGAGAAATATAATGAGGTATGAGGTTTAATTGCAGATTTCTCGAAAATGGTTGGGTGTACATAAAAAGTGCTAGAGGGCATTTTTGTAGAGCCTAGGCTTTTCTACAAGTTTGTTCTTTAGACATTTTTCTCTCAGATCAATGCTAACCGAGATTTTTCCAATAAAAGTTATTGTAGCCAAGGCGAGGCAAGATAATGTTGATCTTGAAATATCTCAAAAACAGTTGAGTCTACGTAAAAAATACTTGGAATCTACAGTTTATTATCAGATCTACAGTTTTGATCCCTAGACGTTTTTCTCTCAAATCAATGGTAACCGAGATTTTTCAAACAAAAGTTGTTATAACCGAGGCAAGGCGAGATAATGTTAATCTTGAAATATCTCGAAAACTGTTGATTCTACGTAAAAAATCCTTGGAGTCATTTTTGTACATCAGACTCATATCTACACTTTTGATCCCTTGACATTGTTTTCCAAAATCAGTGGTAACCGAGATTTTTCCAATTAAAGTTGTTGTAACCAAGGCAAGGCGATCTAATGTTGATCTCGAGATAACTTGAACCCCTTAATTCTACATAAAAAATGTGTAGAACCGTTTTTGTATACTAGACTCTGATCTACACTTTTGATCCCTAGACGTTTTTTTCCAAAATCAATGCTAACCGAGATTTTTCCAACTAAAGTTATTTTAGCCAAGGCAAGTCGAGATGATGTTGATCTCAAGATATCTCGAAAACTGTTGAGTCTACGTAAAAAATACTTGGGATCGTTTTTATACAGTAGACTGCGATCTACACTTTTGATTCCTAGACATTTTTTTTTAAATCACTAGTAACTGAGATTTTTCGAATTAAAAGTGTTGTAACCAAGGCAAGTCGAGATGATGTTGATCTCAAGATATCTCGAAAACTGTTGGGTCTACGTAAAAAATGCTTAGAATCATTTTTGTACAGTAGATTGCGAGCTACTCTTTTGGTCCCTAGACGTTTTTCTCTCAAATCAATGGTAACCGAGATTTTTCAAACAAAAGTTGTTATAACCGAGGCAAGGCGAGATAATGTTGATCTTGAAGTATCTCGAAAACTGTTGATTCTACGTAAAAAATCCTTGGAGTCATTTTTGTACATCAGACTCATATCTACACTTTTGATCCCTTGACATTGTTTTCCAAAACCAGTGGTAACCGAGATTTTTCCAATTAAAGTTGTTGTAACCAAGGCAAGGCGATCTAATGTTGATCTCGAGATAACTTGAACCCCTTAATTCTACATAAAAAATGTGTAGAACCGTTTTTGTATACTAGACTCTGATCTATACTTTTGATCCCTAGACGTTTTTTTCTCAAATCAATGATAAGCGAGATTTTTCCAACCAAAGTTTTTTTTAGCCATGGCAAGTCGAGATGATGTTGATCTCAAGATATCTCGAAAACTGTCGAGTCTACGTAAAAAATACTTGGGATCATTTTTATACAGTAGACTGCGATCTACACTTTTGATTCCTAAACATTTTTTTTTAATCAGTAGTAACCGAGATTTTTCGAATTAAAAGTGTTGTAACCAAGGCGAGGCGAGATAATGTTGATCTCGAGATATCCCGAAACCTGTTAAGTCTACGTAAAAAATGCTTAGAATCATTTTTGTACAGTAGATTGCGAGCTACTCTTTTGGTCCCTAGACGTTTTTCTCTCAAATCAATGGTAACCGAGATTTTTCAAACAAAAGTTGTTATAACCGAGGCAAGGCGAGATAATGTTGATCTTGAAGTATCTCGAAAACTGTTGATTCTACGTAAAAAATCCTTGGAGTCATTTTTGTACATCAGACTCATATCTACACTTTTGATCCCTTGACATTGTTTTCCAAAACCAGTGGTAACCGAGATTTTTCCAATTAAAGTTGTTGTAACCAAGGCAAGGCGATCTAATGTTGATCTCGAGATAACTTGAACCCCTTAATTCTACATAAAAAATGTGTAGAACCGTTTTTGTATACTAGACTCTGATCTATACTTTTGATCCCTAGACGTTTTTTTCCAAAATCAATGCTAACCGAGATTTTTCCAACTAAAGTTATTTTAGCCAAGGCAAGTCGAGATGATGTTGATCTCAAGATATCTCGAAAACTGTTGATTCTACGTAAAAAATGCTTGGAGTCATTTTTGTACATCAGACTCATATCTACACTTTTGATACCTTGACATTGTTTTCCAAAGTCAATGGTAACCGAGATTTTTCCAATAAAAGTTGTTGTAACCAAGGCAAGGCGATCTAATGTTGATCTCGAAATAACTTGAACCCCTTGAGTCTACATAAAAAATGTGTAGAACCATTTTTGTATACTAGACTCTGATCTACACCTTTGATCCCTAGACGTTTTTTTCTCAAATCAATGATAAGCGAGATTTTTCCAACCAGAGTTTTTTTAGCCATGGCAAGTCGAGATGATGTTGATCTCAAGATATCTCGAAAACTGTTGAGTCTACGTAAAAAATACTTGGAATCATTTTTGTACAGTAGACTGCGATCTACACTTTTGATTCCTAGACATTTTTTTTTAAATCACTAGTAACCGAGATTTTTCGAATTAAAAGTGTTGTAACCAAGGCAAGGCGAGATAATGTTGATCTCGAGATATCCCGAAACCTGTTAAGTCTACGTAAAAAATGCTTGGAATCATTTTTGTAGATCGGATTCTGATCTACACTTTTGGTCTCTAGCCATTTTTTTCTAAAATCAATGCTAACTGAGATTTTTCCAACTAAAGTTATTTTAGTCAAAGCAAGCCGAGATGTTGTTGATCTCAAGATATCTCGAAATCGGTTGAGTCTACGTAAAAAATACTTGGAATCATTTTTATAGAGTAGACTCCGATCTAACGTTTTGATCCCTAGACGTTTTTCTCTCAAATCAATAGTAATCGAGATTTCTTCAATAAAAGTTGCTATAGCCAGGAAAAGGCGAGATAATGTTATTGTTGAGATATCTGGAAAATAGTTGGGTCCACGTAAAAAACGCTTTGAATCATTTTTGTAGATCAGATTCGGATCTACAGTTTTGATCTTCTGATATTTTTCTCTCAAATCAATGGTAACCAAGTTTTTTTGCTAGAATAATATATTTGGTCAAAGCAAGGCGATCTAACGTTGATCCTGAGATATTTCGAAACCTGTTGAGTCTACGTAAAAAACCCTTAGGATCGTTTTTGTAGATCAGGCTCTGATCTACACTTTTAATCCCTAGACATTTTTTTCCAAAATCAATGCTAACCGAGATTTTTCCAACTAAAATTATTTTAGCCAAGGCAAGTCGAGATGATGTTGATCTCAAGATATCTCGAAAACTGTTGAGTCTACGTAAAAAATGCTTAGAATAATTTTTGTACAGTAGACTGCGATCTACACTTTTGATCCCTAGACATTTTTCTCTCGGATCAATGCTTACCAAGCATTTTCCAAAAAAAGTTAATATAGCCAAGACAAGGCTAAATATAATCCTAATTTCGAGATATCTTGAAAACTATTGAATCTACATAAAAAATGCTTAGAATCATTTTTATAAAGCCGAGTTTTCTTTATAATTTTGGGCCGTCAGACATTTTTCTCCCAGATCAAAATTAACCGAGCTTATCTTAAAAAGAAATTATTATAGCCTATCCATATATAGATTGTCTTGATCTCGTTATACATGGAAAATTATTCCCCTTAGACAAAATATACTTAAAAAATTTTTTCTAGAGCAAAGTATTCTCTACAACTTTTCTTCTTAGACCAGAAATAATCGAGATATGAATACTTACAGATTCACCATTTGATCTCGGAAATGAAAGATCTATACGCCCACGTGAGAATATGTCCGTACACACCAGATCCGCACGGTCAGGAGGCCACCTACTGCGACCTGGACCTCTCGGACATCCAGCGGATTATGGCGAAATCCAGGAACCACCTGGAGTTGCTCCATATGTGGAAGGAGTGGCACGATAAAACCGGCCCGCCTATGAAGAACAAATTTATGCGATACGTGGATCTGGCCAATCAGGCGGCCATTAAAAACGGTTCGGATCCAGAATGGTTTTAATTTTTTGGGTAAAATTGTCGGTTTTTGTTTCAAGGGTTCTCACATGCCGGAGAAGAGACTTCCTTCGTATATGAAACCGCCGATTTCCAAGACGAATTGGTCGAAACCTTCCGGAAAATCCTGCCGTTGTACAAGGAGTTGTTCGCGTACGTGCGATCCAGACTTTACAAGAAATACGGTCCGGAGGTGGTGAGACCAGATGGGCCCCTGCCCGCCCATATTCTGGGCAACCTATGGGCCCAGGACTGGAGGAACATTTATGATATCGTAGCGCCATATCCAGAGTATGGCGGCCTCGATGTTACCGGGGAAATGTTGCAGCAAGGATTCACTCCTTTGAGGTAATCGAAGGGGGGGATTTTCACTGAAACAAGTTAAGACGCCGAAGAGTTTTTTTTTTTCTAGAATGTTTCAAATGGCCGAAGAATTTTTTACTTCGCTGGGTTTGAAACCGATGCCCCCGGAATTCTGGAGGTGGTCGATGATCGAAAAACCGAACTCGAGGAAGGTGCAGTGCACCGCCAGCGCCTGGGATTTTTGTAATAAAATCGACTTTCGGTGAGTAGTTTTAGGGCATTGATCTAGGATACATTAATTTCCGCACCCATGCGGGCCGCATATTTATATCTATCATACGCTATCGCTCATCCCGAGAGCCGAACTTAGTTTCTTATCTATCACATGTTATCCCAAACGCGCCTTCATAACTATCACCTGTAATCGCTAAATAAACTGTATTTTAATTTCCTAGGGAAAACAAGACAAGCGCTCTCCACTACGTGACTTTTCAACTCGACGTTCAGTCCAATCACAGGTATATGTGTCTCTCTCGATGGCATCGTATGTGCACAATATTTATTAATGATTGATAATTCAATCTATCGTTAGCTTTGTGTTCTTGCCGATATAGGTCAGTATAGGACAACAGTTTTAAAAAAATGTGTTTTTGCAGGATTTCTTCGAGGAAAATAGTAAACAAGGAAAATAAAAACTGTTGTGGTCTTACTGCCAGTACTGCTAATTTATGAAGGGCATAACAGCACGTTTTATTTTTATTTTTGGGCCTGGTTTTTAAGTTAAAATCAAAAACAAACAAATGGCGTTGTTATGCCCTAGATATAGAAAAATGCTTTAAGATTTATTAATATCATATTTTTGAATTTTGCACTTAGAACGAGTAATCTTGCATGAAAGATTCTAATATAGGTAGACAGCAGCCTTGCCAACAGCCAGGTGTTCTGACCTCTAGATTAAAAGAGGCACCTTTTTTATGAATATTATGAATGATGATATATTATTGGAAATTTGTTATTCCAAACTCGATTTTTGTATCCTATTATACAGGGTGTAAATAAATAAGTGCGAAAAAAATCAGGGGGTGATTCTTGGGTAAATTTAAAGAAAACAATTTTAGATGAACGTATATGTATGTCCTAAAAGTCCTAACTAGATATTGTAGTATAATTTGATATGCATTTTCTGTGCATCCACCCTGTATATCAAAAGTTGGGACTTCTAGGACATACGTTCATATAAAGTGTTTTTCTTAAAATTAACCCAAGAATCACACCCTGAATTTTTTTGTACTTATTTATTTACACCCTGTATAGTACCACAGTATAAAAGTACACTTGTACTACTATACAGTGCGAACGTAAAGGTTGGAATAAATTCATTTAAAATTCGGGGGTATGTTCAAAAAAAAAACGCTCGGACATGTCGATTTTTATTTTTAACTGCGGGTTTTCTTACTATAATTTTATGTATACAGGGTGGCCCAAAAATAAGTTACGGTCATCAACGTAATTTTTTTAAATGTAAACACCTATTTTTTATTTTAGATTTAGGTTCTACATCAAATTCTAAGTACATTTCATGTACCATGTCCTATACCTAAACTCGACGATTGAACACAATAAAAGGCTATTTTTGGAAGAGTTATTTATATCAAGCAACCTATCAGTTATTGTTTGGTTATTTACATTTGTGGTTGGTGTTTTTGATTGTTAACTTGTCACAATTTGTTGACATCAAATAATTTTGAGTGAATTTAGTTTGATTTAGATGCCTAAGCAAAGTTTTGCTTGTGTTAAGTTTATCAAAAGATAAAATTAAAATTTCAAAAAATGGTACGTCTTAGTGAGCGAGAGCGTATAGAGATTTTGATGATGATTGGTTATGGAAACAGGATGCGCACTCAAATGGAAGTCTGTGAAATTTATCATGCCAAGTATCCTGATAGGCCACGTATATCTCAAAGTACTGTCAGTAAAATAGAACAGAAATATCGGGATTTGGGTCATGTCAGGGATAATTATACGAAAGGTCGGTCAAGTATATCAGAAGAGAAGCAACTAAATGTTTTGCTGGCAGTTGAAGAAGATTGCCATAAAACGAGTCGCAATATTGCGTTAGAAAATCAGATATCCCAGACATCCGTCGTTAAGTATTTAGGTATAAATAAATGACACCCTTACAAAGTTCAATTGGTTCATGAACTAAATGAAGATGACCCAGATAGGCGTTTAGAATTTTGTGAGAGACTTATGGACTTGTGCCATGCTAATCCACAATTTTCAAAAAAAATTGTATTTTCTGATGAGGCAACGTTTTGTCTTCATGGTAGTGTAAACCGGCAAAACTGCCGATATTGGGCTACCGAAAATCCGCACTGGATGATGGAGTGCCACAGCCAAGTCCCTCAAAAAGTAAATGTTTGGGCCGGGGTGATTGAAAACAGGGTTATAGGGCCCTTTTTCTTTGAAGGATACTTGAATGGTGAGAGGTATTTAGAGTTTTTAGAAAATGACTTGGTTCCATGCCTTGCCACTTTATACCCCGATCCAGAAGACCCGGATATATTAGATAATTCCTTATGGTATCAGCAAGATGGAGCTCCAGCCCATTACACTCGTCCCGTGCGCCAGTACCTGGATACCGTTTTCCCTGGACGTTGGATTGGTCGGAGGGGTGCAATTGAATGGCCGGCCAGATCGCCGGATCTGACTCCTTTAGATTTTTTTTTGTGGGGGTATCTTAAGTCCAAAGTTTATGTTAATCGGCCAAACAACATTGAAGACTTAAAAATTAGAATAACGGAAGAAATAAGATTGATAGAACCTTCTGTTATCGATAACGTTTTACAAGAATTTCAGCATCGACTGTGATATTGCCAAGAGGTTCGTGGCAGCCATTTTCAACACTTAATAAATTAATTTAAATATTTTTATGTATTCTTGCTTGATATAAATAACTCTTCCAAAAATAGAATTGAAGAATCTCTCCTTTTATTGTGTTCAATCGTCAACGGTCAAGTTTAGGTATAGGACGTGGTACACGAAATGTACTTAGAATTTGATGTAGAACCTAAATCTAAAATAAAAAATAGGTGTTTACATTTAAAAAAATTACGTTGATGACCGTAACTTATTTTTGGGCCACCCTGTATACATAAAATTATAGTAAGAAAACCCGCAGTTAAAAATAAAAATCGACATGTCCGAGCGTTTTTTTTTTGAACATACCCCTGATTTTTAAATGAATTTATTCCAACCTTTACGTTCGCACTGTATAGATCAAAATAATAACGACAATAATCTCTCAAGTTTTATTTGACATGAATAGTACATGAAACTGTCAAATGAAATAATAAAAAACAACAAAACTTTTTAAACATTTAGAAACATCTGAATATAAACAGCAAAATAACGGTAAAACTTATACAGGTTGTCTCAAAATAAGTACAAAAAACTTAAGGGGGTTATTCCTTGTTCAAATAAACGGTAATTTGTTGTATAAACATTAGGGAGATATCGGATTAATAAAGGTTAGTTACTTTTAATTACGTTGACTTTTGACACAACATTTATACAACAAACTACCCTTTATTTTGAACAAAAAATTACCTCTTAATTTTTTCGCATTTTTTTTTTAATAACCTACATACTACTCGTATATTATACAAATATAAGAACCTGACATTATTTAGCAATTTTTCTAGCTCCTAGAGCTCGATTTTGCGTGACACAACTTTTAAGGCTATGAGCAAAGTATATAGATTTCAACTTGTTAGACTGTGCTATGAGGTTCGGTTTTCTTCCAGACTGAAATCGTCTTCTTCCTGTAAATTTGGTCTTTCTCCTTGCTACACTTGTGGGTTGGACAAAAATTTTAGTACCTTTTCTAGTTGTGTGTACCACTTTCCTATTTAAAGATGAACAGCAGGGTTTAAAGGCTGTGTGCAATATACTCAGAAGAGACGACGAACTGTTAATATTTTTTTTGTAGTTTTGCATGAATGCCTTCACCCCACCTACAAAGTTCTCAGAATCATCTAAAAGATTTTGTTGAACGTTAAGATCCAATTTGTGTACAAATGTTTTCCATTCGGCTAAAACGCCTGTGACCTCAGTTTTTTCAATATCTTGTTCCCCTGGGTGCCCAATATTAACAACAAAATCGTTACTAGGCTCTACATTCCAGCTATCTTTTATGGGTGAAGTTACACTCTGTTCTACATCAGTTACATATTTTTTTAGCAGAAGGGGTTTAAGCAAATTGAAAGAGGGTTGGTTCCCAGTCGCTATTTTATAGATAATATGTTTCTGTTGTTCCGAAAGAACATTGCAGGCATTTGTAATATTATATTTTTTATCGGAAAGACATTTTTTAGCGATCGCATGTGCTATGTTAAAGAGGCGCGTTTGCAAAACATGTGATAGATAAGAACTGCGTTCGGGTATCGCTCGCTTTGCAACAGCGTGTGATAGATATAAATATGCATGCGGGCCAATCGAGGCGCTTCGTCTGTGATTGGCTCAGATAATTAAGGCGCGTATTTCAAATCTGATTATAAGAGGAATTGTGGTATTTGAGAAAAATAAACATACGGAGCGTTTTACTTAGGTAAAGAAATTGTTTATTTTCAGCAAATCACGGAAAATACTTTTGTTACATGATCTTATTAATTCTGCTTTTACTGAAATAGAATTCATCTCATTCAGGCACTTAATGGATAGTTTTGAATTAATTTTCAGGCTCTAAACTTCGCTCAATTATAATTTAGTATAAAAAATTGATAATTTTATTAAATAGTCTAAAAAGAACAATAATTGTTATTATTTTATTATGATATGCCTATTACACTTTTTTGTCTCATGTGATCCATACACCAATTAGGTGAAAGAGTCTTGTCATTGTCATCTCAGAAAAGGAAGAAGGGGCAATTGATTTACGTCAAATCTAATTGGAAATGTTCCATTTCAGGATAAAACAATGCACGGAAGTGAACATGGAGAACCTGATCTCGACCCATAGGGAAATGGCGCATATCGAGTACTACATGTACTACGCCGAACAACCGTATCTGTACAGAGACGGCGCCAATCCGGGTTTCCACGACGGTGTCGCCAACGCGGTACTTTTATCGGTGTTCAACCCGATCCACCTGTACAGGATCGGCCTTAGTAACAACAGCACCGACCTCTACGAGAGAAACATCAATTTTTTAATGCTGATCGCGTTGCAGAAGGTCGCCTACGCTCCATTCGCTTATTTAATAGACTTAGTGAGTATTGATCTTCTTAGAGAAGCTTTTTCTTAGTTACTAGTGGTGTGTCTAGAAAAATTACTGGAAAGAGCTGAATTTCTTGTTTCTTTTAGGCACTTGAAGACTCTATTTGTAAATTACTTCAATTGCCTGGAATAATTCTTCTTTTTAATTGAGTCTTTATTCCAGGCAGTTGAATGCTGATTATGGACAATTCAAGGAAAGTTAAAACAGTTTTACATTAACTTTGTCCATAAAAACACCTAAATTTCTTATTTCTGTTAACATTGGTACTAGGAAAATGTTTTAAAACTGACATAAGCTTGGGATTGATGGATATGACCATGACATGATTGATGACAATGACCATGACAACTTTGTTGTCTTGGTTCGGGTGCTACTTACTTATCCAAAAGGCTTATTGTTTAAATTAGCGGTTTTTTGTCGTTCAGAATAATTTGGTTCCCATCAATTCTCAAAACTCACATCTTGGGTCACTCATTTTCAGTGTCTTTATAAATGATACTAATGAATGTTTTAGGCACTATCGGGAAAATTCCAACGGTTTTGTCTTAGTTTCGTCGTTCCGAATCCAACGAGACCATCCGCAAGGTCGTAGCTTTTACGATAGCCGAGATATGGCATTTTTGATGCCCATTTTTGGCCTCAAAAACGAGGTCGAAAAATGACTTTTTCCGAATTTTCAAAGTGCTATAATTCCACTTGTTCTGGTCGAATTCCGTTATAACCCGGTGTTTTCGTAATGTAGGTGATGGGAATAAGCCGCTGGTATATTTATCTCAAATTCGAAAAAAATCAATTTTTGGTGAAAAATTCGATACGGGGGGGTATACCCTAAAAATGAAAAATCCCAAACTTTGGAGGTCCATATCTCGGCTCCTATGGGCACTATCGGGAAAATTCCAACGGTTTTGTCTTAGTTTCGTCGTTCTGAATCCAACGAGACCATCCGCAAGGTCGTAGCTTTTACGATAGCCGAGATATGGCATTTTTGATGCCCATTTTTGGCCTCAAAAATGAGGTCGAAAAATGACTTTTTCCGAATTTTCAAAGTGCTATAATTTCACTTGTTCTGGTCGAATTCCGTTATAACCCGGTGTTTTCGTAATGTAGGTGATGGGAATAAGCCGCTGGTATAGTTAGCTCAAATTCGAAAAAAATCAATTTTTGGTGAAAAATTCGATACGGGGGGGTATACCCTAAAAATGAAAAATCCCAAACTTTGGAGGTCCATATCTCGACTCCTATGGGCACTATCGGGAAAATTCCAACGGTTTTGTTTACTTGCTGTAATTACCTGCTTTACTGCTCAATTGTGTTGTTAAATTAATTCAGGACTGGGTATTTGAAAAATGGTATGTCACTGAAATGTAAAACTTTGAGCTTTTTACGGACTAGAGGTTCTATAAAATTTAATGTCAAATTTAACCAATACAGTCTTGAAAGAGTCTCTATTATCAGAGACGTTGGTATTGCACTAGACAAGAATTTCCAGTTTAATATTCATTTGAATAATGCTGTTGCTAGGGCCTTAAAGATGCTTTGATTTATTAGAAGAATCCTTAAAAATCCTATACTGTGGATCTTGTATCTGGTCCCTATACTATAGATTTCATATTGACTGTCTCAAATTTGTTGATGATCACAAGTTCTTAAAACTTGTAGTATATGAACTGAATAATTTAGATAATTATGAAGATTCCCAAATAAATGGTAAGAAGAGGCCTCTTAACCCTTTACGAAATTCTTCATAGTAAGGTGCCAGCACCTGAATTACTAAAAAAAAACTGATTTGCATGTTCCACTAAGACTTATAAGAGACAATATGAAGTTTTCACTATCCAATTCACCGTACAAATTATGACTTTAATAAATTTTTCTCTAGAACTACTAGAGCGGCTCATCAACATTCTGAAATTCACTTCCTTCGCTTATCACAAGATACTTGATAATTTAATATTTATGTAATTAATATTGCACTATTATGATTGTTATTGATTCTTAAGATTATGTATTTTGTAATGGGCACTGTTTGTTGATAAAATAAAATAAATACATAAATATATTGGTACGAATCTGCTTTCTTTAAGTTTCTTCTTTCTTATTCGTTTATTGTACTCCCAATAATATTAGTGGTTTTGCAAGCTTCTGTTATATACTGGTTGTATTTTATTCCTCGAGTTTTATTGCTGATGGGATATAGGTATTATAAGACTACTGTTATTTTGTGTTTTATTATCTGAATAGATATATTAAATACTAATATAAAATTTCTTGTTTAACCACTATGCTCCTTCATCTATCTAGTCGATTACCTTTATATATTCGATCTATCTTTGATAGATATATAAAATGATCTATCGTGATAGATATTCTAAATATTGATATTATCTAGAGTATCATGTACTGGCTTTTTCGAAGACATCACTTAGGAATTACAGTGGGGCATATTTTTACAAACTATTGGTCTGTACCAATCGTTTGAACTGCACTTATGGAGTTTCTGGGAATACTATTCGATTAATATCGGGAGTTGTTCACGTTTCATTGGCTTCGTACTCTTTAAAACTGTTTTTTTTTTTTGTTCCTTTTTCAGTGGCGTAACCAAATATTCGAACGGGGAGTTAATAAAATGAACGCGGAATGGTGGAGCATGCGCCTGAGGTACCAGGGCGTGGTGCCGCCGGTGGGACGCGCCGCCGACGCCCACTTCGACGCCGCCGCGAAACGTCACGTCGCAGCCGACGTCGCCTACGTCAAGTATTACGTCGCGTTACTGTTGGAGTTTCAGATTTACGGGAACATGTGCGACGCGGCTGCGCATAAGGGACCGTTGCACACCTGCGACGTTTACAGGTCACGGGAGGCCGGGAGAGTGCTCAGGTATTACCTTTAATTTGTTTTGTGACGTTTGTCAAATGTCATTTGTCAATCTAAAAAGTCACCTTGACATTTGCCACTTTATTACGTTAGACTTTTGGTGTGACACATTTAATTAATAGGAAGAAAAACGGATGCATGCTTTTCCAAAAAATTAAATTAGATTTATAGATACAAATAAAGAAACGACAACGGCAGTTCAACGTAACAATTTATGCTCAAAATTCCGGTAATTTAGATCTAATTTATGTAAAGAAAGGAAGAAACGACGTTAGTATAACCTAAAAATATAACATAAAAATGAAATTGTTTTTGACGTTAATTGATCGTCAAATTATGATAACACAACGCTGCCATCCTTGTTAACCAGATAGAAACGTCACCTTCATTGTCTTTATTTGTAGCTTTTCCTTTCGGTATTCCTTCCTCGTATAAAATGTTATTATTTTACACAAACTAACCTTAACAAATGACATATGCCAAACTTACTATAATAACAAACCTTGGCATTCGTCTTAAGGAACAACCGCAATTACATTTTGTAAACCAGAAATCCCGCCATTTTGCGAAGAAACGTCAAATTAACTCACAAATCACCTTTAAATTTCACACTAGCCGCCCTCTTTATTTTTTAACTTTGAATAATATTCCAGTGATATACTTCGGGTGGGTAAAGCACGCCACTGGAAAGACGTACTGAAAATGCTAACGAAAGGGCGTACGGACAAACTGTCAGCTGACCGGATGATCGAATACTTCAAACCGTTGTTGCTATGGTTGCAGAGTAGCAACAGAAACGAGCCGGTGATCGGTTGGATGACGAGCAAAGAGGACCTCGCCCTTTACCAACCGTTGGTGAAAAACGGCCAGGGGCGTACCCATTTTAGTTTTATTAATTCTGTGATAGTTCTGTTGTTATGGGTAGTAGTAGTTTATCAGAAATAAAAACACGTGATTTTAAATAATATTAAATTTATTTTGGAATGTATACAGTAACAATATGCTTTACAATATTTACAAATTGTTTTTAAGCTGCGGTACCTAAAAAATGAAACGTGAACTTGATGTATATAAATTGTGTGAGTTAATTCGGGAGGAAAATCAGTAAATATCACCGTTTTTTTTCACATTTACGTCCATTAAATTATTGACTAAATAGTAGAAACTTTATATTAGAAACGATCTCACTCGGCGTATATTGCAAAGAAAGTACGGAACATCGATTTATGAACTCTTTTCCCCCTTATCCCATTCCTATTTTTTCAAAATGGCGTCTATGGCGCTAGAGATTTTAAGGTTAACTGTTGCAATAGACAATTCACATTTAGAATTTATTGTAAAGGAATGATTAGAAATAACAATAAAAGAAACCGTTTGTTGCTAAACATTAAAGCAACAAAATTACAGCAATTTTTGAAAACCATGTCTTAAGCATTGAGGGTGTAAAAAGGCTCAATTTTGACAAGCTGTCATTCGTGACCTGTCAAAGTCAGATACTTCAAATTTGAATTTTATGGTAAAATAATGATGTAAAATTATAATAAAAGAAACCATTTGTTGCTAAGCGTTCGTGTAACAAAATTACAGCAATTTTTGAAAATCATGGCTCAGGGCCATTGAGAGTGAAAAAAGGCTTGACTTTGACAAGCTGTCATTCATGACTTGTCAAAGTCAGATACTTCAAATTTGAATTTTATAGTACAATAATGATTTAAAATTATAATAAAAGAAACCATTTGTTGCTAATCGTTAAAGTAACAAAATTACAGCAATTTTTGAAAATCATGCCTCAGGGTCATTGAGAGTGAAAAAAGGCTCAACTTTGACAAGCTGCCATTCATGACCTGTCAAAGTCAGATACTTCAAATTTGAATTTTATGGTAAAATATTGATTTAAAATTATAATAAATAAAACCATTTGTTGATAAACGTTAGAGTAACAAAATTACAGCAATTTTTGAAAATCATGTTTCAGAGTCATTGAGAGTGAAAAAAGGCTCAACTTTGACAAGCTGTCATTCATGACCTGTCAAAGTCGGATACTTCAAATTTGAATTTTATGGTAAAATAATGATGTAAAATTATAATAAAAGAAACCATTTGTTGATAAACGTTAGAGTAGCAAAATTACAGCAATTTTTGAAAATCATGCCTCAGGGTTATTGAGAATGAAAAAAGGCTCAACTTTGACAAGCTGTCATTCATGACCTTTCAAAGTCAGATACTGCAAATTTGAATTTTATGGTAAAATAATGATGTAACATTATAATAAAAGAAACCATTTGTTGATAAACGTTAGAACAACAAAATTACAGAAATTTTTGAAAATCATGTTTCAGAGTCATTGAGAGTGAAAAAAGGCTCAACTTTGAGAAGCTGTCATTCATGACCTGTCAAAGTCAAATACTTCAAATTTGAATTTTATAATAAAATAATGATTTAAAATTATAATAAATAAAACCATTTGTTGATAAACGTTAGAACAACAAAATTACAGAAATTTTTGAAAATCATGTTTTGGAGTCATTAAGACTGAAAAAAGGCTCAACTTTGACAAGCTGTCATTCGTGATCTGTCAAAGTCAAATACTTCAAATTTGAATTTTATAATAAAATAATGATTTAAAATTATAATAAATAAAACCATTTGTTGATAAACGTTAGAATAACAAAATTACAGAAATTTTTGAAAATCATGTTTCAGAGTCATTGAGAGTGAAAAAAGGCTCAACTTTGACAAGCTGTCATTCATGACTTGTCAAAGTCAAATACTTCAAATTTGAATTTTATAATAAAATAATGATTTAAAATTATAATAAATAAAACCATTTGTTGATAAACGTTAGAACAACAAAATTACAGAAATTTTTGAAAATCATGTTTCAGAGTCATTGAGAGTGAAAAAAGGCTCAACTTTGACAAGCTGCCATTCATGACCTGTCAAAGTCAGATACTTCAAATTTGAATTTTATGGTAAAATATTGATTTAAAATTATAATAAAAAAAACCATTTGTTGATAAAACGTTAGAATAACAAAATTACAGAAATTTTTAAAAATCATGTTTCAGAGTCATTGAGAGTGAAAAAAGGCTCAACTTTGACAAGCTGCCATTCATGACCTGTCAAAGTCAGATACTTCAAATTTGAATTTTATGGTAAAATATTGATTTAAAATTATAATAAAAAAAACCATTTGTTGATAAAACGTTAGAGTAACAAAATTACAGCAATTTTTGAAAATCATGTTTCGGAGTCATTGAGAGTGAAAAAAGGCTCAACTTTGACAAGCTGTCATTCATGACCTGTCAAAGTCCGATACTGCAAATTTGAATTTTATGGTAAAATAATGATGTAAAATTATAATAAAAGAAACCATTTGTTGATAAACGTTAGAGTAACAAAATTACAGCAATTTTTGAAAATCATGTTTTGAAGTCATTGAGAGTGAAAAAAGGCTCAACTTTGACAAGCTGTCATTCATGACCTGTCAAAGTCCGATATTTCAAATTTGAATTTTATAATAATATAATGATTTAAAATTATAATAAAAGAAACCATTTGTTGCTAAACGTTAGTGTAACAAAATTACAGCAATTTTTGAAAATCATGTCTCAGAGTTATTGAGAGTGAAAAAAGGCTAAACTTTGACAAACTGTCATTCATGACCTGTCAAAGTCAGTTATTTTACATTTGAATTTTATTATAAACGAATGATATAAAAATACAATAAAAGAAACACTTTGTTACTAATTCTTCAAGCAACAAAATAACACCAATTTTTGAAAACCATATCTCGTTCAGTGACGGTGTAAAAAGGCTCAAATTTGACAAGCTGTCATTCGTGACCCTTAAAAGCCACATATTTCAAATTTGGAGTTTATTATAAAGGAATGATTTAAAACCCATTCTTACTTTGTCAAAATGCCGAATGAGCCAAGATGGCACCCATCTATTATAATTAAATTGTTTATCTGTTGCAACAGGATACGCCCAAAAAAAACGTTAAAATTAGAAGGAATAAGTTAAGATTTGCCCATTACATAACTTCTAAAACATATAAATAATTATGCAATCAAATATCACTTAAGCAACATGTAAAATAAATTATAAGCAATTATGTACACTTTGGGCTCTTGGAACCCTTTAATTAAGTACGAAAAATACTAAAAAGCTAAAATAATCTGGTTACAGACCAAAAACCATTTTACTGTACCACAAGTGACAACGTTCTTATGTCAACCACGAATTGCGTTATTGACAAACTTTAGTGACCTACCAGAACCTTCAACAGGTTACTAGCGGATATACCTTCTATTACCAGTTAATGTCGTTACTTTTCAAATCACTGTCCCGCTGAAAGATATATCGTCGCATTATTGGTGAACAGTTCTAACCGACGAAAAATCGAAAATTGACTGTCAACAAATAATATAACTAAAAAGTATAAGACTTTGACATACTGTCATTCGTGACCCGTTAAACTCAGATAAATCAAATTTGGATTTTAGAGTAAAAGAATCATTTAAAATTGCAATAAAAGAACCACTGATGAGGTTCAAGTTAAATCCGATATGGTCAAAGACTCACAGTTTGAATTGCGGTTATTTTTATACTTTCTGTACCACTAATATTTATAATAAATGCTGAGTTATCATCATTTTAAACATTAAACTGTTAGACCTTTTCATACCTTAAAATAATATGACAGAACAACCAAATTTGTTGTAGTGAATATAGCCAAGCCACATAAAACCTAAAGTTTATAATCCTAAAATAAAACCATCCACATAAAAAGTGTGATACTTAAATAGAAATTTTACAAAAACTGTTATATTCGCTCCTTTTTTTTTAAATATTCCAGAAAAGAAAATATAAGTTTTTTAAAAGCGCACTAGCTTCAGTTTTGGCTTATGTGGATTAGAACAGTTCACAACCAAAGCGACGATATATAGGGTGTGTTCCTTAATACTGAAAGAAAATTCAGGAGTGTGTTCCTTAAGATAAAAATAACACAGTGAAACGATTAGTTATCGTAATAAATAAAAACTCTGTGACGACGCGTTGGATCTTCTCTTACCGAATACCGACGTTTACGTTCTAATTTTACAAGATGACCTGCTCCTTTGGTCATTTCCGGTGACCGGTGGCAGTCCACTGCAAGTGACGCGGCGTCAAAAAATCAAGTTCCGGCATCGACGGTGACACCGCTGCCCCATTTCCGGTGACTTTGCGCGTCGTTTCCGGAAATCCCGTTCCAGTCGCCGATTGGTGGGACACGAAGTCGCTCCACTCGTCCTCGTCCCCGTTGGATTTCCCACTGTTGGCGGCCATGTAATTCCCGTACTGATGACTAATGATCGAGGGCTGAAGTTTCGGGGGATGACTCGGGATCTGGGGGTACACTTTACTCGTCGCCATATTGGGGATGTTTAGGGGGATTTTCGAGGATAATTTGGTCTGCACCAGTCCGTTGGGGGTTATCACAGGTATGGGCTGTTTGGCGGGCTGCACGCTGCCCAAGTTTAACACTGACAGCGGCAAATCGGGGGTCGAGCAGCGTTCCTTTTCGGTTTTCAGTTTGTGCACCGGTGACTGATTAACCGACACGAAATCCGACCATTCGTCCTCCTCCTCCTCCTCTTCCACTTTCTTGCCACTTTCGTCTTTCTTGCTCTTCTCTCTGAGGTGCCCCAAAGCCTCGAAACGTCTGATTTCGTCATCGGTGATGCCGGGATCGGGCCAGCTCACTAGTGGTTTCGATTCGATAACAGTCGGTTGAAGCAGCACCACCGGTTCACTTTTAGGTAAAGCGTAAGACGTAAAGTCTCCAAAATCATCTTCAATCTGTGGTTTTGCCTCAGAAGCTTCCAGGGGTTGCACTTTTAAAGAGGTGCTCGCTTCTGGTACCACCACCATCTGGAACTCGTCGAAATCCTCCTCGGGTTCCACGAATTGCCCACCGCGATCTTTCCTGGTTAGTTCCGGGGTAACGATCGTCGGCTCCAGCCAACTGACGATGTCGGGTTCCTTGTTGGATATGTGGGTCTCCCTAAGGATGATGTTGTGCCCGGGGGGACTCTCCCTTGGGGGCGAATACGATACGAAATCATCGAAATCATCTTGGAGGATTGACGCTGAATGTTCCAAGTCTGATTTGGTTGGTTGCACTGTGGTTGGCTCTAAGGGTTGTTGGGGATCCATCTTGGTGAGCGTTTCTTTAGTCGATAATGCTAAAATGGACATTGAATGATTATCTTGATATTACTCGGATCGTTCAGGGAACATATTTGTTGAGGGCACTATTTCCTTATTACATAACTGTTAATTTCAGATTTTTAAGATGTAAGACTTTTAGTCCAAGCTCATAAGTCATTTAGAAGCTACTTTCAATAAAGTAGATTAGTGAGAAACTTAGTCCAGGATATTAGGTTAGTTTAAGTGCCTGGAAGTAAAGTCTGTTTAAGTTCGTAAAAAAATCTGGAACAAGTGGCTAATCAAAGCAAGAATAAGCCTGGAAGAAATTTCTTGATAAATCCGAGAGCCTGGAATAAATATTTAATTAATTTAAAGATTTCCATAAGTTAACTCAAGTGGAAGTAAGTGGCTTCTGAATAATTTAAATTCCCTGACCTTATTTACCTTTATTTTTTTATATTACTTTACTTGCCTTATTATTGACCTTGAGTTAATAATGCACTTAGTCTAGGCTCTTAAACCTTTTTAGAACAACTTCAACGCTAGAGTAAGTGCTTTAAAAGCCTGGACAAGTGACTAGTTGATTTTCTCTTGAAATAAGGAGAAACTCGAAAGAAAATGCATTTTTACACTCTAACACTCTATGTGTCTTGGTCACTGAGAGTGTAAAAAGACCCAACTTTGACAGGCTGTCATTCGTGACTCGTCAAAGTCAGATATTTCAAGTTTGGATTTTGTAGTAAAAGAATGATCTAAAATTGCAACAAAAGAAATCATTTGTTGCTAAACATTGAAACAACAAACTTACAGCAATTTTTGAAAATCAGATCTTGGTCATGGTGAGTGAAAAAAAGGCTCAAATTTGACATGCTGTCATTCATGATCTATGAAAGCCACACATTTGAAATTTAGATTTTATTGTAAGAAATTATTCAAAATTACAATAAGAGAAACCTTTTGTTGCTAAACCCCAAAGCAACAAAATTACAGCAATTTTTGTAGAGTATGTCTTACTCACTGAAAGTGTAAAAAAGCTCAACTTTGACATGCTGCCATTTGTGATCTATTAAAGTCAAATATTTCAAATTTAAATATTAAAATAAAATTGTGATTTAAAAATGCAATGAAACAAACATTTTGTGCTTAAATCTTAAATTAATAAAATTCCAGCAATTTTCGTAATGCATGTTTTACTCAGTGAAAGTGTAAAAAAGCTCAACTTTGACAAGCTGTCATTCGTGACCTGTCAAAGTCAGATGTTCCAAATTTGGATTTTACGGTAAAATGGTAATTTGAAAATGCAATAAAAGAAACCTTTTATTGCTAAACCTTCAAACCACAAAATTACAGTAATTTTTGAAAAGTATGTCTTGATCATTAGGAGCGTAAAGAGGATCAACTTTCAACAACATTCAAGCCACATTTTTCAAAATTAGATTTCATTAAAAATTACCTTTAAATGTCTGGAAATCTGAGCAGTAGAAACTCAAAAGACATTACATTTTTACACTCTTGGACATTGAACCTGGATAAGTTGGAAAGTTAAAACTAATTGGTATGTCCATTATTGGAAAGAAGTATCTGATGAACAAAAACTGGCAGGTACATCTGGACCGATAGTCCAAAACAAACTGATGTCCACACAAAAGATGTGGTAATATAGGAATTTAAATCTGAAATAATTTCTTATAAAAACGATTTTTGTACCTCAAAAATGTCCTGAGTTAGAGGCAACTTTGTCAATTAAGGTCCCTTTTTGGGTCTAACCTATAAGATATTTTCATAATTTATCTACCTTAATATAAAGAAGTTCCTGAGGATAAATTTAAGGTCAAAAACTTGACGATACTTCATAAGATTACTTACACTGCAACCAAGTTTCCCAGCTTTCATACTCATTAGCCGGAGAATAATTCCGGGACGAACTAGGGATTTCTAGTTGCGCAACTAGCTGCTCTAGATCTGGCAAGCTACACTTTAAAGCACCTTTTAAAGGATTTAAAAATAGACAATCCGAGAAAGCATGAAAATCATTTAACCCACTGTCAGTTTATGAATGAATATTAAAAACTCGTACTCACATTCAGTATTTTCACTTAATCCAAGATCAAAACCAGGCAAATTCGTGGGTGCGGTAGATAGTTTTTGAGGCTCCCTTACAGGAACGGGCGTCAGGATTTCCGATTTAACCGGTTCTAGTGGGGTGAGGCTCAAGTTGGCTGCAAACCGGGGCATCGAGGGGTTCCAACCAGGACCAAACAACTAAAAAACAAGCCAATGAACACCTAAAACACTATAAAAAGCTCTCACACTTACAATATTCCTTGAATCAATATTCAAAGCCTTCAAAAGTAAGTTCTGACTTGCCGACTTGGACCACTGGTAAGCCAAAGCGTGTGTCTCGGTAATGTTCTTGATCTGATTAAAAACCTTATCAGTTTCTTCAAAATTCCCCTCCCGGAAATCGGGCACCGCCATTTGCGGCACTGGAAACATTTCCTTAACTATTTCCGTTGACTTTTCCAGTGCTTGTTTTTCATTTAATAATAAAACTCTTGATTGAGGAGGTTCGGCCATTGGCAAGGTTGAAATGGAGGCAAAATCCCCAAAGTCGTCGTCCTCAGTTGGACTCGGAGGGGTCTCAGGGAAACTCGCAAAATTATCCTGGTGTGTAACTATCGTGATGGAAGTAAAATCTCCAAAATCGTCTGAATCTGTTTCAGCAGGGGCACAAGAAAAATCAGCAAACTCATCATCTAAATTGACAGCAAAATCATTTATATTTTCCTTAGTTTCAACTTTCTCTAAAGGTTTATTGTCAAGAGTAATACAGGTCACGATATCTCCTGATTCTTGTAAAATACTGCTATTATTGCATTCTTCATCGAATTGCTTTACACTTTCCAACTCATTAATCACTTTATCACACACACAAGGCTCCTCACTAATCTCCTCAACCTCCAGCTGTTGCACATTATTAAAAGAGGTTTGAATATCACAGTTGATTTCTTGATGATCTGTTACAGTTTCGGCAGTATCAATATTATTTACATGTTCAGGCAATTTTAAATCCTCTAGGATACCATTTAACAGTGGGGGTGAATCAGAGTCTTTTCTCTTGTCATGAAAATCTTTTGTCACCGATGAACTCTTACAGGTTTTGTTGGGTGGGGCAGGATCGGGGTCCAAATCAAAGGGCACCGTGGGAATCTCTAATGGGGTCCCTGGTGGTGAATAACCTGGAAGATGGGTAATGTACAGTGATTTACACAGCCACTTTTATTGAACTTACTGTCATCACAGTCGATGGACAAATTATTTGAACCAGCAAAGTCGCCGAATTCATCGTCTTCCTCATGATCATCAATCGGTGGTGGTGGAGGAGTGTCGCTCAACAAAGGTGGAATAACGTTGGACATCTATAGGGTATGAATTATGACTCTTGAAGAAATACTTATTGAGTTGGTAATGGATAGAATAATGGAGAACTTGAAAAAATATTGAATACGTTTCAAGTGGTTGGAGGATAATTAATTGGTAATTTATTAAAAAATTAACATCTGTTTGTTGTTTTGTTGTTGGTTGGACTTTTGACAGTGACAGGTGACAGTGGCAGCTGACGGGGTTTTTGTGCTGTCAACAGTAGGAAATCAAAACAACGTTATGGTGGTTTATTTATTGTTTATTAGGGAAGTATTTTAAGACGATTTATTTACTGTCATTTAGCATTTGCTTAAGATAATTTGTATAAATTTATGTGATGCCTTATACGTTATTTGATTATACGCACTTTCTCGGTTCTCGTCACTTTTGAGGTTAGGTAGCTGTCGTTGTCAGCTGTGACGTTTTAAAGCTTTATTTATTTATTTTTGTATTCTATTCGGTTTAACATAATTCGTACGTATAAACACCAGTAAAGCGCTTTAGCTATTTAAATAGGTGGATGATTGAGTTTTAAACCGCTTTAAACTACGGTGTAAGCACCTGTCACCACTCAACCGAATTGACTCCCAGTGCTACCAACACAAATGTGCCTAAATGCTTTAAGAAAATTAAAAAAAACAGATGTTTTACGGTTACATGTTAGTTTTCGTTAAATCATTTTGTTATCACGTATTAAACTAGTCAACTAGTCAGCTCAACCAATTTTTTTTTAATTCCTAGGTTGGCAATGGTGAACAGCTGTTTAATCTTAAGGTGGACTTTCTCAAGCCTCTCATGTAAACACTAGCCAAACTGAATTATCTTTAAACCGGTTTAGCCGCTAAAACGGTTTAATTGCCCGTATAAACTTGGTAAATGTTTAAATAATAATTGTAACATTGAAGTGGATTTAAGATGACGCATTATATAATATTTAAAATTTACGAAATTTAGTTGGCAGCGTTGAAAAAGTCACTATACAGTACGTCACCCAATCTAGCGTTTTCCCAAGTGACTTTTTCATTAAAAAAAAATTATGCTCTTAATACTAATTTTGTTATAAATATATCGATTGGGGTTATTTTAGCTTAAAAGATAAACTACCTTTTTATTTGTTTTTGGTCTAGTTAATTAAAGAAAATTAAAAAGACTCTAATTTGATTACCTGCACTTTGACAGTTCTCGTCACTTTTGAGGTTAGGTAGCTGTCACTGTTAATCGTGACCGGTGACGTTTCGAAGCTTTATTTGTTTTTGTTTATTTATTTTAGTATTCATTAATGTTACTTGTATTAGATTTTTTTATTATTTTCGAGAATGTTTCAAAAATTGTTACATTTAGGCGGATTTGCAGCTAAAAGTCGAAAAGTCACAAAATTACACGGAGATGCGCCATCTGGCCTTACCAGGAATTCGTGAAAGATGTTTGAATTTAAATTACAATACAAGAGGAATTCCTATTAAAAAAAAAACAGGTTTGGCTTATTTAATCGTTCTCCCCATTAAATGATGATGATCTCACACCTTGTAAAAACCAAGATGAGCATCGCATAAAAACCGGTAAAGGTGTGACCTTTACCGGTTGATCCGAACATTGTTCATTAATCATTATTGCATTTGATTCCTTCTTAAATGCATATACAGGATGATAATAAAACTTACTACCTAAGCGGCCTAATACTGAGCGCATGTCTAGAACAATTCCAGGGGCCTTATTTACTCTGGAGGTACTAATAACTATGGGATAAATAGTGGCCACCCTATATAATTATTATGTATAAATTAGCATTTTCACACACTATAAACTCCATATTTACGTACGAGGTTTAAAATAGTTCAAGATCATCTTCTGGTGTTGCTTTTGGGTGGTTTCTTAAGACTTTCACTTTCAGTCTCGCACTTACGATCCGAGTCGAATATCCTCGATTAATCATATTTTAAAATCGAAGCACGTCGTCGTAGCTTATACAATTTAAATTTCTATTTTTAATTTGAAATTTGTCGAGTAAATATGCTGTCACGGGTGCTTCTTATTAGTACTGTCCTGTCGATATCTTTTGCTGGAATAATTCCAGTGGAAGAAGAGTACAGTACCCCACCAGCACCGCCTAAGCCCTACGCGTTCGGTTATGCCGCGGGGAGGTTTCCGGGACACATCGACAGGACCCATTCTGAAGTTAGCGATGGATCTGGGGTAGTACAAGGTATGATTAGTTGTTATTTGAAAATATAAAATGGCGTCATTATGACCGTTTTTTCACTCTGTCAAATTTTATTGAAAATAGGCGAAGAACTATTATGTAAAAAGAACCCTGACATCCTTCATAGAATTCTACCTGCAAGGAATTTATTTGGAAATATTTGTCTATTTGTCAGTATGTCGATGGTTGTAAGGCGCATGCTCCATTGGAGAACGGCATCGACGTTCTGAAACGTAGATAAGAAATTCGATTTTTTTGGGACAGTTGGGGCAGAGGGGAAACTAATTTCTTCAACTACCTGTTAGAAGAAAAATAACAAAAAACTTAATTTCGTATTTCTTCCAGGCAGTTGATAACATCTTCCTTTTAACAAACAAGTGCCTTGAAAAAATTAAATCAAACAATTGAAATACACTGCTCAATAGAAAAAAAATATGAAAAAAAAGTTTTATACACTGCTTTAAAAAATCATTAAAGCAGCTAAAAAGTAACTTTTTTCTTATAATATTTTGCTATTTATACACTGCTTAACAAACAAAAATTGGAAATCTTAGGCATTTTAAGTTATCACTCCAAACAGTAGTTTTTTTTGTAAAATATTCCTAACTACCTGGAAAAAAATAAATCAAACAATTGAAATACACTGCTCGACTGAAAAACAGATCCCATGTAATTGTTAGACAGTTAAAGTGATTTTTATTCTTAAAACAACTTCTTAACTGCATGATAAACATGAACTTGACCTATACTGCTCCAAAAAAAATTTGAAAAAAAAGTTGTATACACTGCTTAAAAAAAACCATTTAATTCCCAAGCAGTTAAAAGTAATTTTTTTCTTAAATATTAGGCCATTTACATATATACTGCTTAAAAAAATTGAATTCTTAGGCAGTTGATGTTATCATTTTAAACATCAATTTTTCTGTTAAATGTTCTCAACTGCATAAAAAAAATATATTACACTGCTCAAAAAAAACTTTTTCTTTTATTATACACTGTTTTATTTTTATTATACACACACAAGTTTTGTTATACACTGCTCAACAAAAAATCATTAAATTCTAAGGCAGTTAAGAATAGCTTTTTCTTAAAAGTTTTGCTCTTTAACTGAATTGCACAGAAATAATGAATTTGACATACACTGCCCGAAAAAAATCCCATTTCCTTATTAGGCAATTGAAATGCACTTTTTGTAAAAAAAATATCTCAACTACAAGGAAAATAAGAACTGAAAATACACTGCTCAAAGGAAATCACTTTTTTAAAAAAGTTTAATTATACACTGCTTCATAGAAAAAATATTTGAACTTTTAGGCAGTTAATGTTATCATTTCAACAGTAATTTTTTTTTTAAAGTTCTCATTTTCAAGGAAAACGTGAACTTAAAATACACTGCTCAAAAAAATATGTCTTCTTTTTAAAAAATTATGTGCCGGAAAAATGTTTTATACACTGCTTAACAGAAAGAACATGAAACTCCCGAGCAGTTAAGAAGTAATTTTTTCTTAAATATTTTGTCATTCATACACTGCTTAACAAAAAATCATTAAATCTGCAAGTGATTAAAGTAATTTTTTTCTTAAAAATTCTGTTTATACACTGCTTAACAAAGAAAAAAAAATTTTAGGTAGTTGATGTTATTTTTTTTTTAAATGTAGTAATTTTTTTGTAAAACGTTCTCACCTGCTTGGGAAAAATTAAAATCGATTAATTGAAATACACTGCTCAGTGGAAAAAAACCCCATGTAGTTTTTAGGCAGTTAAAGTGATTTTTTTTTGTAAAAAACTTCTGAACTATATAGAAAACTTTAATTAAATTACACTACTCAAAAAACATCACTTTTATAAAAAAAGATCTATTATACACTGCTCAAAAATTTTGCCATTTATATACTGTTCAAAAAAAAAATGCTTAGGCAGTTGATGTTATTTTTCCAACCAGTAATTCTTTTGTAAAAAGTTCTCAACTGATTGGAAGAGAATAATGATAAATACACTGCTCGAAAAAAAATCCCATTTACTTTTTAGGCAGTTGAAGTAATCTTTTTGTAAAAAAAAGATCTCAACTACAAGGAAAATATGAACTGAAAATACACTGCTCAAAAAAAAAGACTTTTCTGAAAAAATTTTATTATACACTGCTTAACAAAAAAATCATTCATTGTAAAATGAATATTGTAAAATTTAAATATTGTATAATTTATACACTGCTCATGGAAAAAATAAAATCGATGAATATACTGCTCGACACTAAAACAAATACGAATTTTTTGTGAAAAAAACTTCTGAACTTCATAGGAAACTAGAAATTGAATTACACTGCTTAAAAGAAAAAAAAATTTTCTGATCTAAATTAGTTTTTTATATACTGCTCAACAAAAAAAGTTTTTTTTTGTTGATTCATACATACTCATAGTATCATTCCAAACAGTAATTTTTGTGAACTCAAAATACACTGCTCAAAAAAAATATGTCTTCTTTCGAAAAAATTACGTGTCAGAAAAAAGTTCTATACACTGCTTAACAGAAAAAATATTAAATACTCGAGCAGTTAAGAAGTAATTATTTTCTTAAATATTTTGTAATTTATACACTGCTTAACAAAAATCATTAAATTTGCGAGTGATTAAACAGTAATTTTTTTTTTCAATTTATTCTGTTTATACACTGCTTAACAAAGAAAAAAAAACTTTAGGTAGTTGATGTTATTTTTTTTTAATGTAGTAATTTTTTTGTAAAACGTTCTCAACTGCCTGGAAAAAATAAAATCGTTTATTGAAATACACTGCTCAATTGAAAAAAATTCCATCTAGTTTTTAGGCAGTTAAAGTGCTTTTTTGTAAAAAAACTTCTGAACTACATAGAAAACTTGAATTAAATTACACTGTTAAGAAAATCACTTTAATAAAAAAATATATATTATACACTGCTCGAAAAAAAAATCAATAAATTTTCAAGGTGTTTTTTTCTTAAAAATTTTGTCATTTGTACACTGCTTAACAAAAAAAATTTTTTAGGTAGTTGATGTTATTTTTTTAAAATGTAGTAATTTGTTTGTAAAAAAAGTTCTTAACTGCCTGGAACAGAACAATAATAAATACACTGCTCGAAAAAAAAATCAATTTCTGTGGCAGTTGAAGTGATTTTTTTTTGTTATGCATGGAAAACAAGAACTTAAATTACACTGCTCTAAAAAACACCTTTTTTGGAAAAAAAACTATACAGGGCTTAACAAAACCAATAAATTCCGATATTATTATTTTGATTAAATTTGGTACATTTTGACGGGCGTCCTCTGTTTTTTCAAATGACAGCTGTCAAAATTATCCTGTAAAATCTTATCGTGGTTGCCATAGACGAAATCACTACAACACCATCGACGTTCTGACATATAGACAGTCAATAAACTTTAATTTCAGGCTCATATTCGTACGTAGACCCGAGCTTCCAAATCCGTAAAGTCGATTACGTGGCCGACCAATACGGTTTCCATCCAGTATTGAATAAGAACGTGCCCGATCTACCGAGCGACACGCCGGCAGTGGCGGCGGCAAAGGAGCGCCACCTGGTGCAGTACTCGAGAATCGCGGACGCTCACCAACACGCGCCACAAGTAAGATTTTTGTAATTAATTAAATAACGTCACTAGATTAATTGAAATATTCTCCGATAGGTGGCGACCCTGCCTGTGGAAACCCGAGCGGTGCAGTACGCGAAAAACAAACATTTCGATTTATTTGAAAAAATTGCGGAGGAACACGCGAGGATCGCCGCCGAGCGGGAGGCTCAACATCCCAACTCGTTGGAGCATTAACTAACATAATATTAAATATCGTTAAAATAGAAAACTGTTAAAAATTAATTTATTAATTATTTTTAGTCACAATTCCTGGGCCTAAAGTGGCACTCTAGGGGATGCATGGTCCTCATGGTGATGCAAGATTTCAGTTGCAGGTCTCGCACCGATTTATACGGCGAGGACATTTCGTAGTTTCGTACCACGTTGGCTGCGCAGGTTTTCATTAACATTATCGAATAAGTTTTACCTGAAAAATACAAAATAAATGCCTTTCTAATTTTAGTACGTCGATGGTTCAGGGTTTTAAAAAAAAAAGTTTTTTTGGAGAGGTTCGATTTTTTTTTTTAAATTTCACAAAAGGTCCATGTTTCAAAAACCAATAGAAATTAGGTTCTAAAAATTTCTGCACATATTCTAAGGATAATTTAATTATATATCTATTTTGACATTTTGTAAAAAATTAGGAGAGTTTTGAGAATAAACATTTTTTAGAAGAATTTTAACGAAGTGTGCATATCTCAAAAACCAATCAAAAATATATAACTTAATTTTTTTTACATATATCCCAGCAACTGTACACCTCTTTTAGCGTTTTCAAAAAAGTACAGGATTTTGAGAAAAAAATTATTTTTGGAGAGGTCAATTTTTTTTTTTCAAAATTTCTCAAAATTCATATCTCAAAAACGAGTAGACATAAAGTTTTGCAAATTTCTGCACATATTCCAAAGGGATCAATTTGACTAGACCTATATTTCAGTGTTTTGTAAAAAATCAAGAGTTTTGAGAAAAAAAAAAAACTTTTGGAGGAATCGATTTTTTATTTTGGAAAATTTACAAAATGTCCCTAACTGAAAAACCAGTGAAAATTTTTTTTTAATTTCTATACAAATTGCTGGAATAATTTAACTTCACACCTATTTTTCAAAAAAACAGCAAAATTTTGAGAAAAAAATTTTTTAGATTTTTTTCTCAAATTTTCTCGAAGTATGCATATCTCAAAAACAAATCAAAAATAAATACCTGAAATTTTTTACACATATTCCAGAACAATTTAACTGCTCACCTCTTTTGTACAGAATTTTGCAAAAAAAATTTTTTTTTGAAGAGTCGATTTTGTTCAAAGTTTCAAAAAATGCAAAATTTTGAAAATTTCTATACATATTCTTGAAAGAATTTGACTGGACACCTATTTAAACGTTTTTTAAGAGTGTACAAAATTTTTTTTTCAAAATATTTCAAAAAATTTAAAATACCTATAACTCCAAAAAGCAGTATAAATCAAATTCTGAAAATTTTTACACACATTCCTCGACTAATTTGACTAGACCTCATGGTATTAGAAGATAGTGATACTGAAATTACTGATTATGAAACCTCTCAGCAGGGACACGCATTTGAGACTTTAGAATCAGAAATAGCTTCCCTAGTTCGGCCTGTGCCTTCCTCAGCTAGTTCTTCTTTTTCGAGTACATCTAAAGCATCACAGGGTACAATTTCTTCGTATATTGATAACATGTCCTCTCAAGAAAACAACAAGATTGATGAAATACTGGCAAGGGCTATTTACGTCTCAGGAGCCCCATTAGATATTAGTATGGTTAGATGTATTCAAAACAATGAGATGCGCATATAAACCGCCTTCTCGTTACCAGTTGTTAAATTCACTACTCGAATCCGAGTACACTAGAGTACAAGCTGCAGTTTCTTCAAAAATTAGTGAAGCACCTATCTTAAGCTTACAAATGGATGGTTGGTCAAATTGTAGAAAGGACTCTATATCCAATTTTGTTATTAATACACCTCTTCCGGTATTTTATAAATCAATCCATACCGAAGATAACAGACATTTAGCTACATTTTTGGCCTCAGAAATTGGAAAAGTATTGGAATAATTGGGAGCTTCAAATTTTTTGGCTATTGTCACTGACAACGGAGCTAACATAAAAAAGGCTCGTGAAATAGTTAGCAGCAAGTACAATTACATAACTACGAGGGCGGGTTAATAAGTCCGTGACTTTTTGGATAAAAGACAGGTTTTTATAAAAAAGTTATTTTATTTTTCAACATAGTCTCCTTTGAGTTCTATATACTTAGTCCAACGTTTCTCCAATTTTTTTATCCCTTCGCAAAAATATGATTTGTCGAGGTCATTAAAATAGGCATTTGTTTGAAAGATGATTTCGTCGTTGGAGTCAAATCTCTTTCCGCCGAGCCATTTCTTTAAGTTTGGGAATAGGAAATAGTCACTGGGGGCTAAATCTGGAGAATAGGGCGAATGAGGAAGTAATTCGTAACCTAATTCATGGATTTTTGCCATGGAAACTGCACATGTGTGGACCCTTGCATTGTCCTGGTGGAAAAAAATATTATTTTGGCCAAATGTGGTCTTTTTTCTTTCAGTTCCTCATTGAATCTATCCAATAAGTTGGTATAATATTCTCCATTGATTGTTTTCCCCTTTTGAAGATAGTCAATGTGGATTATACCGCGTGCATCCCAAAAAACGGTCGCCATGACTTTATTGGCTGACAAACCCACCTTTGCCTTCTTGGGCGCCGATTCACCCCGAGAAATCCACTGTTTTGACTGCTGTTTGGTCTCCGGCGTGTTGTGGTGGATCCACGTTCGCAAAATTCGTCCATATTGCGGTTGAATAACGCCAAACACTCCTGGGAAATTGTCACACGGTTGCGTTTGTGGTCGATTGTGAGCAAACGCGGGACCCATCTTGCGGAAAGCTTTCTCATAATCAAATGATCATTCAAAATTGAAACTACTGAACCATGTGAGATGCCTATGGCTTCCACAATCTCTCTCACTTTCAATCTCCGATCGGCTAAAACCATATCGTAAATTTTTTCGATTGTTTTGGATGTAGAGACTTCGACTGGGCGTCCAGAACGTTCGGCATCTTCCGTGCTTGTACGGCCACATCGAAATTCAGTAAACCACTTCTTTACCATGGAAATGGATGGTGCAGAGTCCCCATAGTAGTTTCCTAATGTTTTTACAGTTTT
Organism: Anthonomus grandis grandis; assembly: GCF_022605725.1. Taxonomy (NCBI): domain Eukaryota; kingdom Metazoa; phylum Arthropoda; class Insecta; order Coleoptera; family Curculionidae; genus Anthonomus; species Anthonomus grandis. The sequence goes on along the minus strand of NC_065557.1, from coordinate 656,869 downwards.
GAATTACAAAAACCTTAGTATTAGTTAAAAAGCTGTTTTTTTAAATAAATTACCAATATTACCGTAATATTACCGATTTTTAAATTACCGGTAATTTTACGTCTATATTCCTGCTATACTTTAACTCGATACCTATTTGAGTGTTTTTCAAAAAAATGACACGGTTTTGAGAAAAAAAATATTTTTCAATTTTTTTTCTTAAAATTTCATAAAATGCTCATATATTAAATGTAGAAATATTTTAAAAATTTTTACACGTATTCCTAAGATAAGTTATCTACCTAATATGAGGTTTTCAAAAAAATTCACAGAATTTTGAAACAAAAAACATTTTTTGAAAAGTCGATTTTCTTCAAAAATGTCAAAAAATGCCCATATTTCAATAAACAGTTGAAATAAAATTTCGAAAATTTCCATACATATTTCCGACATAATTTGACTGGACGCATATTTTAACGTTTTTTATAAAATGTACAAGATTTTGAAAAAAAGAATTTTTTTGGAAATGTCTTTTTTATTTCCAAAAATTTCACAAAATACCTATAACTCAAAAACCAGTAGAAATAAAATTCTGAAAATCTATTAACATATTCCTGAAATAATTTGACGAGATACATATCAGCGTTTTTCAAAAAATTGACAGATTTTCGAGAAAAAACAATTTTTGAAGGAAATCGATTTTTTTCTCAAAAATTTCACAAAAAGACCATATTGCAAAAAAACAGTTGAAACAAAATTTCGAAAACTTCTACAGTTTTTTTCCTGGTGAAATTAAACAGAATCGAGCGTTTTTCAAAAAAAAAATCACAAGGTTTTGAGAGAACAATTATTTTTTGAAAAGGTCGATTTTATCTTTCCAAAATTTCATAAAATACCCATAAACCAAAAACCGGTGAAAAAAAAATTATGAAAATTTCCTTACATATTTTTAAAATAATTTAACAAGACACCAGTAGTATGATTAAAAAAGAGTCATAAAAATATACCAGGTGTTCTATTTAAAAAATCAAGGGTGTTGACACTTTTCTATATAAGCGGCGACGCTGCAGTGTTGACAATTTATTGTCAGTTACCATGACTACCAAATTAAAAAAAAAATGTTACATTACGTTTTCCATATACGACTAACCATACCATCACCCTGTATAAAAATCATGGGCAGCAAATGTTTCGTGCATTTAACTAATAAATGCAAAGCGCAGTGCAGTGCAGCTTATTTTCGTTTTTTCTGTATTAATTAGAGATGTTTTTATTTAGAATTAATTAATATTGTTTTTGAAATGTTTTACTCATGCGATTTAATATCTTTAATTGTATCTGGACAGTTTGTAATTGCTTTCATCTCCTTTTTTTTGCTATTTATACATTTACTTGCTTAGACTGTTGTTACATTGACTATATTGCAAAAAATAAACGGTACCTATGCAGTTTCTAGGTCCTCCTGAAAACGGTATAAAAGTATAGGGATCCCTCTGGGCCACTTTTTCAGGTAAAAACCGATCGGGATCATACTTAAGAGGGTCCGGCCAATATTTCTCGCTCCTATGCAAGTCGAACGTGCTGATAATTATGTTGGAGCCTTTGGGTATAATTTTACCACCTAAAAACCAATTTTTTTTCCAATAAATCATTATTCAAGAGTTCCATTGCTTGTACCTAAATCCGTATCGGCTGTGGCACGCCTTCCCAAAAACGGGACCACCGGTAAGATGCGCATCGCCTCGAAAATGGCCCTTTCGGTGTATTTTAGATTAGGTAAGTCCTCAAAATAGATGGGTCTCTCTTTACCTACCACTGATATCACTTCTTCGTACACCTTTCTCTGTAATATCAATGTTTAGTTACAATCGAGAAGAAAGTGAAAGGCAATGAAGTGATTTTTACCTGGACGTCCGGATGCATCCCAAGCATGGTGAAGAAGTAAGCCAAAGTGTATCCAGACGTGTCTGTGGCCTAAAAAACCAATTATAATCAAAATAATTATTAGGGGAAATTGGAAAAGTTACCGCAGTAGTAAACAGAAACATTTCCTGGCTTATTTGCTTATCAGTAAACTTATCCCCAGCGGCTAGCATGGAATCCAGCAGCGGTAGGGCTGAACTGCAAATCACTATATAAAACGGACAATACGTTTAAACAATCATTATTTTAAAATATCGTAGTAGGCATTAATTGAGGAGTTCGCGTGCATAACCGGATATATTCACTTTCATAAAATTTTCAGGAAACACGCAGTGTACTTATATTTAAAAATAGTAATATTTTAAGAAAATAGCTTTAATTAAGCGGGGTTGACCAATTTATTAACATAAAAAGAAACAAAAAAAAATAACAATTCGTCATTATTAGCAATAAAAGTTTGTATATATCTGTTTTTGCACAGAAATAAGACATAGCAAGCAAAAATATAATATTCATTTCTCTTTAAACAAACTGGATTAAGTTAATTAATTTAACAAAAGTGATAAAAAGAAAATTATAGATGTATTGCATTTTCTTCATGTAGGTAATCGCATAGCTCATTTTCTTCTTGGGTTTCAAAATTTACCAAAGTATTCACATTTGCTCCGAGTTTTTTTATCACAAAAAATCTTCCCCAAAATGCTCCATCAAATGATTTAAACTTTTTTTCTGGTATGAAATTACTTAGTGGTAGCGTTCTAAGCTGTATGTTGTCGTCTGATTTTCCCTTCTTAAGAAGTGATTCCCAAACTGTGTCACCCAATGATGTAAACCAATAAAATTAAGACATTTTTTAACAGTGGTTTTGTTATGTTCATTCTCAATTTTTTTTTGTGAGTGAATTCTTTTGCATTATGAAATTCCCTTTATTTTTTCATGTACCTTTAATAGTTCTTTAACGTTATACATCTGTCAGTGAAGGCCCAGTGTTTTTACTAAACCCACTTCTGAATATATTTCAACGTATTTTTCTTTTGTTGTAATGACTGGATGTCTTATGAACTTAAAAACACTTTAAGAACATTTTGTTTGACTGGTCTTACAGGAGTTAAAAGCACGTGGAATCAGAACTCAACGTCCAAATAACAACTACTAGAATAGATAATAAAAAGTGCAATAGAATACGCACAACTTGTTTTGCCCCAAATGTCAAAGTTTACTTATAAAACGTTAGTTTTAAATGGGATTTATTCGGTTTTGCTTCCCAACTCCTCAATACATGAAGCGAAAATGACATTTAAGAGAGAAATATTTCAATGGTTTAAAAACTGTTTTTATTACTTTCAAGATGGATTTTTATGTTTTGTTTATTGTTGTTTTCGGTGTGAGCTCACATGACGGTAATAAAGTGATAAAACTTATTTAGAAATAATGTAACAAACAATGATTGGTAAAACAGGTATGACTAAAAAACTGAAAATGTAATTAGTATCACTTATGTATATGTTCATTTTCAGTAAAAAATTGTTGTTAACATTCATATTAGAGAAATAGCAGGGCAACATACATCAAAAACTTCTAACCTAAAGGGAATAATGCATCAATTTCATTTCTTTTTATTTGACCCTGTCTTTTTGATTTTCTCTTCAAATTCATGCAGTCCTAGTTCAAAAGGCATATCTAATTCATTATTTTGTGGTTCTATTATGCAAAATTGAACATGCTGTTATATGAGGTGAGTAAAATAGTTATTAAGTGTTCCCTTATTGCTGTGTCACTCGGTATATTTTACGACCCAGTCTAGTCTTTGGACATCTAAAAACTTGAGAGATCTAAATCTTTTTTTTCAAAAAGAGCAAAACCTCTTTTAATCGTGCTCCTAACTCCTGACAATTTGTAATTGTAATTCCATATTTCCTGTAAGGCGTTAACACAAAGGTAAGGCAAGGATATGCCTTATCAATATGTGTGTTTCCAGGAAACATACCATCTGGGTTGTCCATAATTTTTGTACAAAGATCACTTTTTTTAAAAACTCTTGAAAACCTGGCTCTCCTGGTATTTTAAAATTTAATTTAGTTTGAGATACAGTTTAGGTCCTAAATTAGGAAAAAATTGTGATGGTCATGATCATACAAACCTCGTCCCAAAGGCAAGTTTTTCTTAATATATCATACGTAAATGACATGGCAAGTTTAAAGATCACAGGTAAATTTACTCAATTTGCAGATGTTGCAACAGTGCTGTGGCATGTTATTAATGCTGCAAATCTAAATGAAAGAATAAATAGGGACATTGTTGTGATAAAAAAATGGCGTGACTGTAATAAATTAACGCTAAATATTGCCAAAACCAGTATTATAAATTTTAAATGCAGTTTAAGTACAAGTGCTTTAAAAAATTGGGAATAGGCATAGACAATAAATTAAAATTTGAAAGCCATATTAGGCTACTAAGCAATAAACTAGCATCAAATTGTTATGCTCTTAACGTGGAGTCCCAGGAAGTTGAGTTTAGGGTTGCCAAAAATACTTATTTTGCATTAATTGAATC